>NC_064629.1:61365287-61990287 GCF_023864275.1 Schistocerca cancellata
TGTTACTATTTCTGTTAACTGGATAGTTGCTACACTGTCTTCCCCAGCCTGGCGGCTAGCAGTCTTTAAAATGGCTGACAGCACAAGACAATCAGACCGTTATTTCTCGTTTAGCGTCAGCTCAACAAACTATAGCCACCACTGGATAAAAAAAATGTAGTCACACATTTCATTGAATAGTATCACCGGCTTGAAATGAAAAGAAGAAACCTGCGAAAATGATAAGAATCGAAATCAATCAGCCACAAAAACTACGTTTTTCGTATTTTAGAATAAGGCACGCAGTTGTACAGTAACAGGTGTGAAGCTCTTATCAAAAAGTATATGAGAAAAAAGTTATGGTTGGATTAGAGGACAGTGTCCTCAGAATGGAATAACAACTGAAGCAATCAGCTTAAGGTAAAGAATCGTTATGTAAAAAGTCACTGTTAAATGTGCAAAATGTTGTAAGATTTTTTAAAAATATATGTACCATGAGCTAATGATAGTTAAATTTGGTGTGAATGGCATGACTATTTTACAAGCTCCAGACAAAGAGTAGCGAATTACACGGCTCGGGAAGAATTAACTGAGAAGTACACACAGTGTCTTTCCGTTTCCAATTCTGTACCACTTTGATTTATATTAACTGGTACAAGAAAGATCCCGATCAGCTTGGCCAAAAGCTGCTAAAATTTTTGGTGAGGAAGGATATGCCATACTACTGAATGAGTGCAGTATGAAGCAACACACAAACGGATCTGCAGTGATTACGTTTTATTTTCTCTAACAGTCAACCAGTTTATTCCTGACGCAGAATGTTTCACATCAGTATTAAAATGAATGAGTACAAGTAACGGATAAAGGGAATAAACGCCGAGATCACTGAAACCAGTAACATGTGAGCCAACTCTTGTACGTAATTTCAACGTGACGAAGAACCCATGAACAATACTGATATGACGCAATGTACGCTCACTCATAGATTTTTCGTCCAGTGGGAAGATCTAGTCAATGATTGTCAGTAGACCTCAATTTAATAGTGTTAATTTCACTATACGACGAAACGTCAGCTGCCCGTTGACATACAATTGGCGTGTCTTTGTGAGCCGCTACAGACAAAGTTCGATAGTTTCTAATGTACTGATAACGGTGAGGTTTGACTGCGTTGAATAGTGAAGGTCAAGAATGTACGCAGATGTACGTATTTTACTGAATAATGCATTAGTATTTTTTGAGATATGAAACCTACTCGTCATTAACAGCTTATGTGGACGAAAATTACCCATTGTCACAAGGAAAAGTTATATTAAAAGCTACTACGTTGTCCATAACAATCAAAAACTTTGGTTCGATTGCACGTGTAGCACACGGTTTTAATCTGTGACGGAAGGTACTGTCAGTGAATTAGCATTAACTAACAAAATTAAAATATGATTTTGCCTAATGCCCTTTTTGGAATGCAGTTAGTACAGTCGGCTTTAGTGACTAAGTAAAAGGTGTATCCACATCTACATCTATACTTCGCAAAACACTATAAGCTGCGGGACACCGTATTTTCTGTTGTAACATGCTTCAGAATTTCTTCCCCGTCTGTTGACGGATGAATCCGGGAAGAGCGGCTTTTCTTATATCTTTTGTCACAGCTGTTGTCAGTGAAATTTAATTTTCCCTAACCACGCATTAGTACTATGTAAGAAAAAAAATGTATTTTGTACTGCGATCAGTCACATAACTTGTTTTAATTGAAATTTTTTTTTTTTCGTATTTCGAATTTGTTTTGCTCATCACAAGACCAATTTTTGCATTCATAAGACAACAAAAGTTAATAAATCAATCTAAAACTATGTGAAAATTTATAAACTACCTCCACTGTAATGCTGATGCAGTCGAGCAAAATGGTAAGGCAGACGAGTGGCGAGATAATGACCTTCAATGCTGTTAGCTGTCTATGTGATGTAGCGGTCAGAGTGCTTCACCTCGTTGATGTGGAACTGCACAACATTGCCTGTGTTGGACGCGTGAAGAAGTCTAAGAACTAAATTCAACAATACAAGTCTATATGAAAATCTGGGACCAGCTATGGTGAATTAAAATGAGTAACCTTCCTTCCTCAGGACAGTTTGTTAAAGCTAGAGGTGATGTTTTAGATGAAATATCTTCATACGTCCGACAGAAATTGTTTTTTCCAACTCCACAATGAATGAGATTCAGCAGTCTTTGTCCTATATCACAACAATAACAACAAAAGCTAACACTTTTAGACACAGCTTTGTCGTCTCCTCCCTCCTTTTACGACAAAGAAACGTCTGCCTCATGACTGTATTGGACATTGTTTTTAATTTTCACATAGTTATTTTTAGAACAATTCTGTAGTTTTTTGGCCGTACGTATGCAAAAGAAGCCTAAAGACGACTAAAACATACTCGAAACGTGTCTCAGTATGTTCACTTAAAACAGACTAATGCGACTGGTAGCAGTAGCAAACAGATAATGTACTGATAACACTCTCGGTACCTGCACTTAGCCACTATGGCCGCAGCTCACTCTTTAGGAGACTGAAAAATATCCATCGATTCCCAAAATTTTCAAAAGAAGTTTTTTGCGATATTCTCTGGACAGCAAAACTAAAGCCTTGTTATGTTCCGAAAAAAAAAGATCTAAACGGACTGAGAATAACGCATGTAGATAGATATGTGAAAGAGAGACTCATGCTCAAGCGAAAAGAAATAAAAGCGAATAAAGATGGTGTTCGAATGAGATGAGGAAAAAGAGTTTAATCGTGACTGAAGTAGGTTGTGCATTATACACTTATAAAGCGAACCATAGAAATCGGAATCTCTAATGAATGATGAACATTAATCTGGTAAATGATCACTCCTCGCAGCTACAGAGCTAGATGTAGCGCTTTCAGTAACGACTGGGATAAGTTGGCCGAGCTATGATCGAGCAGGAGGTGGTGGCCTGGCTATCTCTCTACTACCCAACACATCTCGCAAGCACTCGGTGAAGAGCAGATCCAATGACCTCTCAGATTACCTAATGCATTATATATTTTGAAGCTGAAGAAATTCATTTAAGATTTTTACTCAGTGTACTCATGCTTAACTATTCATGAAATACAATAACGGACATGTGTATCTCGGTGAGGTCGCCTGTTTAGGCAATGAACTTCACGTCCATGACTGAGCAAAGATTGGGTAATTGTACGGGCGCTGATAACCACGCAGTTGAGCGCCCCACAAACCAAAACATCATCATCATCATCATCATTCACGTCCATACTGATGAACTGTCTAAGCAGCTTCACCTAAGACGTGTAGTTCTGTTCGACTATCGACGTTGGTTCCCGCCTACAGCACTACCCCATGACAAACACTTTAGTCGATTCTCGTAATTTTAAGCTGATTGTAATTTAAGGCTGCATCAAAAGTGGTTTCTTTGCAACGAACACAGCCGAGTTCCTTCCTGTCCAGATTATAGCTTGTGTACCAACTATAGTAACATCGTCGTCCACAGGACTTTAAATTCTAATTTTCCTTCCTTCCTTCCTTCCTGTCCTGTATAAAGTGTTGAAGTCAGTGCGAGTGTCAGCGCTTCCAGTAAAAAGCTTCTAGGTGCTGCCGGTTTTCCAAGGGACACTCAAATGTGTGACAGTGAAATAAATAGAGTGAACAGTGTTCTCCTTCTACTGACACAAAAATTCTGATTTCCATGATGTTATTATGCGTGCTTATGGAAAAACACACTTGTACTAACTGTGGTGGAACGTCACTTTTTGTGAAGATATTGGGAAAACCAAGAGAATTGTTTTTAATTTAGTTCTAAAATGTTTGGCATGTAAATGTACTGCCAGTACAATGTGATCTCGCGTAACCAGAAGCAGAATGTATAAAAAAATGTAAGATTTGTGTATTCACTTAGACCTACTGACAAAGGGCGAAGTTCAGGTGCAGTTCTTTGCGGTGATGAATATTCCACCACGTCCCAGAAAGTTTGATATTTACAACAAAACTATTGGTGCAGTTATAGCTGATGTGAACGAATTTAAAATGTCGAAGACATCAAAAGAAGTTGTTAACTTGAATGGTACGAAATCTGACCCAAGGTATATTGCTGCTGGTTTTGATGGCAGTTGGCTGAAATGTGGGCATACTTCCCTAAATGGCATTGTGTCAGCCACTGCTTTTGATGCTGGAAAGATTCTGGATACTGAAATAATTAGTAAGTTCTGTGAAATCTATAGTAAAATTCCACTACCCCACATGGGTGCAAAAAGGAACGAAGGCGTGGAAGTGGACGGTGTTAGTACCATTTTCAAAAGGTTATGTTGTTAAGAGGTGTCCTGTGTATAGACTATCTTGGGGATAGTGGTAGTTAGGCTTTTCAGAAAGCGTATTGGGCATGTACAGAAAAGAATGGGATCACGACTTCTGAAGATATGGAAGGAAAAAAAGTTAGGTGGTGAAGGTGGCCTGACAAAGACTGAAATAGACAGGATCTAGAATTATTATGCTATGGAAATTAAGAACAACTGCATGTTTCAATGTAGAAGCCATGAGAAGAAATATCTGGGCTGTATTCTTTCACAAAATTTCAATAGATGAGAAACCACAACGTCACCTTTACCAATGGGGACCTGACAGCTGATGCAAATTCATGGTCCAGGTGCAGCTTCCAGTTATAATCACAAATAATGAATTCTAAAAAATATACTACTTGCTGTGAAACCTATTTTCAGAGACCTTAGCCAACAAGATCTTTTAAAAAAGTGTCTCCGTGGTAAAATGAAAGTCTGGATTCTGTCATTCTGACAACACTACCAAAAGCTGTTTTTGTTGGAAATGAAACACTAAAATCTGGTGTTTGTGATGCAGTGATGGGCTTCAGTGCTGGTGTGTCAAAGAAGATTGATGTCTTAAGACTCTAGGGGGGACAGGATGGCATCAATACTACAAAGGGCTGAAAAGCATCATTATGGAACATACGCGTCATGCTGAAATTTGTACAGGAAATGCTACCAGGGAGTTCAGGATAGCCAGATGATCAAAGAAAAGAAGATAAAAAGGAAGAATCTGTGCCACAGTATAGTCGTGGAATGTTTTAATAACGTGTCTGTATGACAATGTACATTAGGTTTTTGTATGTATTGTTCTCAAAACTATATTTTTTGATCTTCTGGGGCACTTTTATCAAAAACTGAGGGTGATAAAACATCAGACTTTCGGTAACCAGATAGAAAATGGGACCTGTAATGACAACAGAAACAAATTTACATGCTCCAAGGTATTTACAAAAGTTATAATTTTTTGTCCTTTAGAGCAAGAAGATAATTACTCACAACATGTATAAAATAGTGTAACAGACTTTTATGTGATTTTCGGATGATGTTTCATCTATATACTGTAAAAGTTTTAGCTCTTTACCTCCACTATTTTCTTCAGAAAGTGTACCTGAAGTTTATTCATTTTAATACTGATTTCTTATGAACGTTCCTTCGCGACTGTGCCCCCTTAACGTATTCAAAATACGCGTAAAAGGATGAACGCGGCTATGTTTCACATACACTCCGATATGTAGCTGGCTGAATAACAACGCAAGTCCTCTCCTTGTGTTAATATGCCTCATGTTCCTGGTTCAAAACTAGAAACAAAAATAGCTTTCTATATGTACAGTGTGACGCAAATCTTACCTTATTGTCGACTGCGAAGACGCTTCCGCACGTGTTGCAGGTAGGTTTGCGACACTGTGTACAGTCCTGGCCCATCCCGGGAGATGCCTGAAACACAGGAGAAACCGTTAATTCCAGTTAGTGCGTACTCGTTTTCACAAATTACGGAAACAGGTAGAGGAGATTGCACAGATGCGTACATTTGAAAAAAGAAGCAGTCAGGTGTATAAGGCGTGTGTCATTACTGTTGTGGAACTGGGATCATGTTGTAAACTGTAGTGTATGAGCCGTTGAGGAACATTCACATTCTTCAGATCGTTGATGCGGGAAGCCGTTTGAAGACGTAAGTATGTCTCTTCCTATATAGATCAATCTTATGTTCTTGCCTTATTATAATCTTCATACTAGACATCTCTTTTCAGTGTCTTTGCCGGCCAGTGTGGCCGAGCGGTTCTAGGCGCTTCAGTCTGGAACCGCGTGACAGCAACGGTCGCAGGTTCGAATCCTGCCTCGGGCGTGGATGTGTGTGATGTCCTTAGGTTAGTTAGGTCTAAGTAGTTCTAAGTTCTAGGGGACTGATGACCATAGCTGTTAAGTCCCATAGTGCTCAGAGCCATTTGAACCATTTGAACCATCAGTGTCTTTGAGAATTTGTTTTCCCAAACATGGCAAGGAATTTCTCTAATTATAATTGCTTTGGAATTTTTTCTCTTAATTTTCTCTAAAGACATTTCCTGATATGACCATGTAACAGCAATCGCTTGGTAGGCATATACAGGGTGAGCCACATCAGACGGAACGTCCTTTTTATTTCGTGAATGATTTTAGATACCAAAAAGAATATTTGGAGAAATCATAGTCCGCTAAGGAGCACATGCTTTGGTAGGTAACAAAGAATCTTAACTCTTGTATCGATCGAGATACTGAGGCAAGTATGACTTTTTATAAATAAAATGACATACTTTTTTAACGGCATCCGAAAGCGCTTGTTAAGACGAGTATAGTGATATAATGGTTGTTAATTTTGAGGTTGAAACTCTTTACAAAAGAATCCGAGAAATATTCAAAAATTAAAAGGCAAGTCGTCCGAAATCGGCTATGGCGTTGTAAACACGCGAATGCCAGGCTTCGCGATGTATCAAGCCTTTCGCTTGTTCACTTGTCTCCATTGCAGAACTGTCAGGAACCATGTTGTCTCTCGGCAGATCGTTTCTGCTTCGACATTTCTTGCTTGCAGAGACGTACACCAATGAGAAGAACTTAGACATGCTACCTTTATATGGGGAAATCAAACAAATGCTGTCGCAATGGTAATGGAAAACTGCCTGACGAAACTGTAGCTGTTTCCACAAAATCCTGGATCCGTACGCACACTGAAATAGTTTTCCCAAGCCCTATCTGATAGGCCAAGAGCTAGAATATGCCGCAGTCCATATACGAAAAACATAGGTGACATGTATTTACGTCGTATAGGAAAATGAGGTTTTACCTTCGTAGCGTAGACCTGCCTTGCTGCTTATAACGACGGAGCCTGGCATGAGAGCTTGTGTTTACACCGCAATAGCCTACTCGGGCCGCTTTGCTTTCCAATTTTAATACATTTCTCGGACTCTTTTGCGATATGTTTCAACGTCAGTAGCAACAAACGCTATATCACTGTAACTGTCTTTCCGAGAGCTATTGGAGGGTTTGTGTTGTTTGGGGGAGGAGACCAAACAGCAAGGTCATCGGTCTCACCGGATTAGGAAAGGACGGGGAAGGAAGACGGCTGTGCCCTTTCAAAGGAACCATCGCGCCATTTGCCAGGACGATTTAGGGAAATCACGGAAAACCTAAATGAGAATGGCCGGACGCGGAACGAGGGCTTTTGAGTGCAGTTATGAAAAGTATGCAGTTCCATTAAGAAACCATACTTATTTCAGTATCTCGCTAGGTACCAGAGTCCTGAACATTATCCATACAAAACATTCCGTGCCCCTCAGCATGCTATCAACAGCAGAAAACCTCGTTTCGATATCTGGAACCGTTCACGAAATAAAAGTAGTGTTACGTTTTACCTGACTCATGCTGTGTATTACATGTATGTGATTGCTTTCCAAATGAAATTGTCGTATAACTTCATTTTTATTGTAACTTATCCTTCTCGTTTTTCTGTACGCAGATGCGAACGAATGTTGTCTGGGGAAACCTGTTGGCCTAAATTCCTGTCCGTATTATTGCTTCTGATTACTACATTACAACTGGGACAAGGTAAGTTATTATCGGGTCGTTTTTGAAGGCAGCAGAAAACTTGTTACTTGTCTCATGAGCAGAGGAGTGAAGTCTGCTTGTAAATGGTTGGCAATATTATAGTTTATGATACTGTCTGAAGAATGGAGTGGCCTAAGTATTTGAAGAAGTATCCATAATTAATATCTTAATTTTCAGCCACTTGGTAGACTGGTCAATATCTATACGCTTTACCACGCGCATTGTCTTCTTTCTACTGATTATCATAACGTGTTTGACGTGTTTCTTTTTTTCAAATCAGTTATGCTTGTTGATTGCTGCCTAACGTGTATTAAACTGACGTAAGAGTTTGACTTTTCCACAATCTGTACTTTTTCCTGCTCTTTTCAGTTCTACACACGCATTTATTTGACGTGGAAGAGCATTTCGGAGATTATAGACAAATTTTATTTATTAATGTTGTAATTATTGCAATATGCCAGCCACGATACTATAATTGTCATGGCCAAATTTGGAAAGCTGGAGAGCAGATTTATGAGACGAGAGCTAAGTTATAGCTCTAATGTGTTACTGGAACATACATGACTCTCTCGCAGCCCAGAAATTTATGTTTTATAGGTAACAGTTAGCGAGTCTCTTCAGTCGGGATTACAATTAATTGTTTTCAGTGAGACATTCGTGGTGCTCTAATACTGAATATTGCTATTGCCTGAATTTAAATGTAACTTACTATGTTTTAGTGATGTCATATTTTATACCAGGAATGTATAGATCATTCTGTAGCACCTGGTGTGTAACTGCGTAAATAGTTTTGAAAGAGTTATGTTATTTATATTACGTTTGGTTTAGTTAAATCTTATCGTTATATATATTTACGTAATGTTAGTGTGGTGGCAGGATGAACAGGATTTCTGGTCAGGTTAGTGCAGGGTTATCAACCCAAAGTCAGGCATACAATGTTGTTGGCTGGAGTAGAATTACCTTCAGTGATGAATTCGTCTTCGAACTGACGTGTCTGGAGACACCCTCGACAGCAGTTGGATACCAGCCTGACTGTCACCCGCCATACGGCCCTGAAACCTGGACTGATGGCCTGGGGTACCATTTCATTTCATAGCAGGACCCCTTTAGTTGCCATCCGCGACACATACAGCGCAGCGATACGTCGATGTATTGTGGGCCCCGGTTGCTGCCCTCCATGGCAAGCCATCCTGGGCTTACATTTCAGCAAGATAATGCCCTCCCGATTTCTACCGCTTGTCGTAGAACTTGCCAAACCCTGCCTCGGCCAGCAAGGTCGCTGGATCCCTCCCCAATTGAGAACGTTAGAAGGGCGCTCCAGCCACCTCGGAATTCTGACGATCTAATGCGCTAATTGCACAGAATATGGCACGATATACCTCTCTCTCAGGAAGAGATCCAACAACTCCGTCAATTAATGGGAAGCCGCATAAGTGCTTACGTAAGGGCTACAGATAAACCAACGCGTTATTGGCTTTCTCAGTATGTGAAATTCTTTCTCTTTAATAAATCATCCAATTTTTCTGAAATTGTACTCGAGTATTTTTCTGTACATGTACATAACATCTAACAATTTCCGTCCCATTCGGATAATTCTTCCGTGATGCATCGGTTTTTCTTTTTTTATCTTAGAGTGTATTATCACAGGACTCTTTAAATATGTTGCAATCATCACACTAGTCTTGAAAGAGGGTGTCTTTTTGATGCAGTAAGACCAAAGTCGTTTACTCAGCAGCTCCACCTGTGGCTCGACCTAGACAGATTCCTAAACGAAAATCAAAGGAAGGGAACACGTTTAGAGTTTAACGTCCGATAGATAAGTATTCTTTTCAAGCAATTTAAGGGAGCGATGGAATTCCTAAATACGGAAGGGCGGAGGGAGATATGAATCCCTTTCCTGTTTAATTTGAGTCAAGTACCTTTTTCTGTACATGGTTTACTTGTAATCAAAGGAACATTAGGATTACGCGTTGCATTGATGTCAACATCAAATCTGTGGTGTCACCGCCAGACACCACACTTGCTAGGTGGTAGCCTTTAAATCGGCCGCGGTCCGTTAGTATACGTCGGACCCGCGTGACGCCACTATCAGTGATTGCAGACCGAGCGCCGCCACACGGCAGGTCTAGAGACACTTCCTAGCACTCGCCCCAGTTGTACAGCCGACTTTGCTAGCGATGGTTCACTGACAAATTACGCTCTCATTTGCCGAGACGATAGTTAGCATAGCCTTCAGCTACGTCATTTGCTACGACCTAGCAAGGCGCCATTACCAGTTACTATTGATGCTGTAAAACATGTACCGTCAAGAGCGATGTTCACCTATTATGGATTAAGTTTAAGTATTCTACCAGTTACCTCCTTTTTTCTGAAGTCTAAAATCCGTGTCCTGTTCCAGACCTCACGCCAGCCTGCGTGAGCTTCAACGCGTGCCTTTCGGCTTCCTACTAGTGGGTTGGCTGTCTTGCCAATCCACAACAAAATCAAACCGTATTTTTGAGAGAAAACAATGGATCACCATAGAGTATATTGTAGATGCCACCTTGTGCAATTCTACAATTTATAGTTTTCGTGTTGACATAACTATTATTCAGTGCTGTTGTAAAAGCACTTCTTGGATTGTATTCCTTACGTAGCTCCGTATTTGGCTATTTAAGTGGCTTTCGTCTCGGACAAGTGCGTTTTCTCCACGGATTTTCACCTGCAGTTTTCCGTAATTATGCTATGAAAATATTGTCTATTTCTTTTCAGTCTTCCACTCATATCTGAGTAACAACTATTTTACTATGTATACTATCTGATCAAAGGTATCCGGACACCCCTATGTAATGTGGAATTGACCAATATATGTCACGAGAGGCGGACGCACCAGTACGAATGGAGACGGACAGTGCTATGTTGGCAGAAGCACTAAGAGCAGAATGGTTCGGTGACGACGGCTCGGTGAATCCGAACGTGGACTAGTCATCGAATGTTCCCTAAATAACAAATACATCCTAAAGCGGCCCAAGTCGATTGCTGGTAATGTAATTGTGAAGTGGAAACGCTAAGGACCAACCACGGTCAAACCGAGACCAGCCAGACCTCTTCTAATACTAACGGACGGAGCCCGCCGAGCATTGCGGAGGGTGGCTGTAAGAAATAGCATTAAATGAGAGGAAGAACGAATCACTCGTGTGCTACCGGCTATCCGATTATCACAGAGAGTTGGGAGAGATGTACAACTCCTCGTAAGCCTCACTTCTCAGCGAAGCCTGAGGCGATGTAAAGAGCGGCGCCACTGGACACTGACGAGTGATTTGGAGTGATGAAGCTGGCTTTAGCCTGTGTTTGGAAAATGTCCGGAGAACCTTACCTGCCTTCATGTGTTGCGCTAACAGTGAAGTACAGAGTAGATAGTGTTACAGTACGGATGTTGACAGAGTGTGGGCCCTTATTGCGCTTAAGAAAACGCTAAATGCGAACGGATATGAATATTTTTTTACACCATTGTGCATATTCTCCTTCTTCTTTTGCTTCTTCTTCTCCTTTTTTTCTTGGCCTTATCGCATGTATTACAGGATCGGCATGTTAGTCTGGATTTGGCGATGTTGGTGGTAGAGGATGGTCACGTGCACTTCACGTCACCACTGATTTCTCCTCCAGGAAGAATTGTGTGTACTCAATCTGTCTGCTTCTATCATCCCACGTGAAAGTGCAAGAATGTTTTCGATATGTTTGCGCATCGTCTAACCGACGCGGGACGTGGGTACCAGCCCGTTAAGCATCTAGTTGGATGTGAGAAACCACCTAATAACAACTTTGAGGCAGGCTGGCACACAGGCCCACGTCGTTAATCCGCTGAGGAGGGCGCACATCTCCGAATTCCGGAATCGATGTGCTAACGTGCACAGATACAGTTACTAGTCAGCTAAAGTCATGACCCGTATCAGTGTCCAGTAATAGGTGTCCTGGCCGCCTTCATAACTGAGTGGTCAGTATGGCTGGCTACCTAAAGTGGGAGACCCGGAATCGTTTCCCGACATTGCCAGGGATTTGCCTCGGTAGGAGGAATGAAACGGGTTTCAGTCACCCTCGTGATGACAACTAAGAAGTTTGACAGAATAGTAGCGGCACCAGGTCCACTAACGCGACAATGACCGGGAGTGTGAAGTGTTGACCCCCGCCCCTCCATACCACATCTACGTGAAAACATAAGCTAACTGATGACACGATGGTCAGTGGTGCTATACTATAATAGGTGTTCAGATACTTTTGATTAGAGAGTGCACAATTTTGGCAATAAAAACTGTAACACCATGAGGACAGTATAAAGAAATGTCGAATTGGTATGTAGTGTATTATGTACTTGGATATGCAAATGATTGAACTGCAGCACAGCTGCACAGTGTAGAAGTAATGTCACTAAATTCTGCAAATAAGGAAAGGTAAAATAGATTTATCTTTCTGATATCGCATTCACGTGTTTGTTGCTTGTGAGATTATTCTTTTAAGCCCAGTGTAAGGAGGAGAAACGTCTACCAGCATATGATAGAGTTCGATACCGGTAGGTTCGCGCCCTGTCGAGGTTGAAGCTTCTTTTTTCGATATTGCTGCTCGTGTCAGTCGGGACTCCGCGATCGTGATGCGAATATTGAATCAATTTTCTGGTGGGCCATGCTCAAAGTCGTGCAGGACCTTACTGAACCCACGTGACTGGTCTCCGACTGGACAGAAATATTGTATCCTCTGCCATACAGGACTGTACACCTACGTCACGTACCTCGATTCAGGAAATGAGTTTGTTTGCAGTAAGACAAGTATCGTCACATACAGTACAACAACGTCTGCTACACCGCGGACTATCAGCATGGCGACTATTGTTGTGGCCACTCATGATGTTCTACAGTAGAAGCACGCTGACAGTGGTGCGCCCAACAACACAGGGCACAGGAGAGTAATGGGATGAAGCGAATCCTGACCCACTTTTTATATCAAATTTATATGTTGATTAATTAAAATTATCAATTAATTACCCCCTCTCCTCCTCTTAACCTGTTGTTCTCCTAAGAGTTTTGTGATCTTCTGAGGGTTATTTTATGACCCTCTGTGGATAATGTCCTTCTGAGAATACCCCTTCCCCACCTCCTCCCTAACACCTTTGGGTAAAGGAACACTTGTTCAGTTTTGACTCACTTGACCCCCTGCTGGGGCTTCCCTCAGCCCTCCCCTCTCCCACTTCTCCTCCCTCCACCACTTGTGAATTGGCGGGAAAAGACTCAATCTGTGCTGAGCTGCTGGAGAAGAAAGATGTAATGTACAGAGTCTTTATTTATTTACTTTATTTATTTTTGAGGGCGTTGTATTGTCCTACACACTTCGTCACCTTTCTGCAACCTCCCACACCCAGTTTCGGCAGACCTCTAACTCCCACTTTTTCCAATCGCGCATATGTATGTTCATGTCGAAGTTTGAAGATCAACTATCCTAGTCCACATTACCACCACCAGAGGGTGCTTGAAACTATTCTACAAGCACCCTCACCCAAACACTCTGCCAGCCCCTGCCCCCACTTTCCGACGTCCCCACTTCTTCCGATCGCGCATATGTGTATATTCACATCGAAGTTTGAAGACTGACTGCCCTAGGCCGCAATACAGCCACCAGAGTGTCCTTGAAACTGACCTACAGCAGCCCCCACCTGCCCTCACTGTCCATCACCCACGACCCCCACTTGTGAATTGGCTGGAAAAAGGCTGGAGTGGAAGGTATTGTCTTAATTTTTGGTAGGAAATGTAATCAATTGAGGACATATCGGTGTTGAAAAGAGAGGAGATTAAAAAGTGTTTCAACTGTAAGCTTAGAGCTGAGGACTGCGTAAAAGCCCCCCACATGGTGAATGGAAGGCGTTGATAATGATTAAGTATATGAGGAATACTTTTCAGCAAATAATAGTGATGAAGCAGTATGGACTGAGGATGCATTTCGCAACCCATAGGGACTACAGTTGTACTGGAGCTGTTCATGATTTTTGAAATGGCCAGTCAGTCCACAATGCAGGAGACAAGTTTTTCCTATTCCACATACCCAAGCTGAATGAACCAGATGTGCTCGTCTTGGTGTATGGGGCTCAACTAAGGACGTTTGAAACGGGTTTTGCTCCCCTTTCAGATTATGTGTGTGTATGTTCACCTTCCTATGTGCTGCAGTCCACAATACCACTCAAAATTAGCGGAAACTGTCCTACAACCACTGCCAGAATAATTGTCTCGTACTGATCTACAAGTGCGCAGCTGCTGAGTATCTTGAACACAGATAAATGGTAAGAGGGGATAGGACAGAAAACTCTCACTGAGGCCTAGGAAGAGTAGCCTCCTACCGATCTACAAGTGATATAGCTGCTGAGGAAGTTGTACACAGATACTTACAGTACATACATGGTAAGAAAGGACAAGGCAGAAAACTATCAAAAAGTGTAGGACGAGTTGCCTCTACAAATCTGCAAGTGAAATAGTTGCTCAGAAACTTGTACACAGATACATCGTAAGAAGGAACTGGGCAACAAACTAACACGGAAGGGTAGGGAGCCCAATACACACTACCACAACTGATGGAAAATGCTCCACTGCTCTAATTACTCATCGAAACCGTGGTAAAAAACGCCACTCATAAACAACAGGTCATAATACAACACACGCTTTGAGAACTGAGAAAAATCATTGTAATAACAGAAATTCTGCAAAAACCGACGACAAAAGTCTCACCAGAAGAGAGTGGCAGCAGCCCCATGTGTGTTCACCTCAACGTGTGGACAAACGCTAACCAGCTTAAAACCAGTCTTATCTCTGTTCATACTTCCGCTCCTTCCTCCCTCTTCTCCCATCATAGGTAGGGATATCGTTCTCCAGGCCATCTAGCCTACCGCTGATGGTACACAAAGAGATCTATCTACAGGCAGTGAGATACTGTTTCTGGTCTGCAAAATCAGTCGCAGATTGACTAGAGACTAAATAACAGGATGGTTCCTGCAAAATGTTAACCGTATTTCACGGAAATACAGCCTTTCCTGGACTATTCGTTATGGATGAAGAACTGAACGATCAATAGCCGCTTACTTTCAAAGGTTCTGACTGTGCCGATATTGTCCGAAAGTGGTCCTTCACTAAGTAAAATCAGCCTCATGTGCGAAAAACATTGAAATAACACCTCCCACATAAATGATAGACTCGCAGATCTTTATACTAGTAGTCTCATAGTGTGCCGATCGACCCGCTCTTACCCCTCCCCATCCCCTCCCCACGCCCCCGCCCCCTCACAGCTGGAGAGCAGTGTCTGCATTCGCTAGCCTACTCTACTGCATGTGGTTATAACTTGTCACTGCGGCGCACATTTATTCTGATTCTGATTCTGATTCCTGAGGTAAACTGTCTGAAGGCTGTCTGGTAGAGGTTTCAGACACGCCACTGTACCGAATAACAGTGTGTGTGTGTGTCTGTGTGTGTGTGTGTGTGTGTGTGTGTGTGTGTGTGTGTTCTAGATGCTGGGGAAGGATCAGATTCCTGCTGTACAGGCGGTAGATGAATAGATGGTGGAGGAGGAATTTTACATAGATCACATGCTCCTTGTGAAGCGTGTCTGCCTAAAATGTTGACGTTTTTAGCAGCTCAACTGCTGTAATGTCAGCACATTTATTTTAAAAAAGTGACTGAATAAACACAAACATTCATTTGCTGCATGAAGTATTACCATCATTTATTCTCTAGGTGTGATACTTATGCTTGCTACAACGAATATAGTACTGACAGACCTCACCTGACGTTGTGTAAAGGGTGTAGTCTCACATTTTTAAAGCAAATACTGTGAAAGTATAAGCAGTGGATATAGTACTAAATCAATGAAATTTCGAGCTAAGTAAGTGTAAACTCACACTAGCGTTTTGAACTTATGGTTGCTACAATGATTATTGATCCAGAACATCGAATTTTGGGTTGAATAAACTACAAAATAAGCACTTAACACCATCCACAGCCATTAAATATACATTCAACTGGCAAGCTTCACACACTATGGTGAGTAGGAGACTTCACCAATAGCCAATAACGTAATGCTGGTAGGACCAAACAACAGCATCATAATCAATACTGGACGAACATTTCAGGATGGATAGACATGACCGGCCGCGGTGGTCTCGCGGTTCTAGGCGCTCAGTCCGGAGCCGCGCGACTGCTACGGTCGCAGGTTCGAATCCTGCCTCGGGCATGGATGTGTGTGATGTCCTTAGGTTAGTTAGGTATAAGTAGTTCTACGTTCTAGGGGACTGATGACCACAGATGTTAAGTCCCATAGTGCTGAGAGCCATTTGAACCATTTTCTTGTGAGTGGTACCAGTGTGTCTGAGGAAGAGAGAGATGTATTCCCCTTATACGCGAGCAGCAAAAAAAAAAAAAAAAAAAAAAAAAAAAAAAAAAAAAAAAAAAGCAACTACTATGTTAGGCTATGAGTGCATCCAGCCCTTGGTTATTTAGGAAGATCGACATTGTAATAACATCACATGATTGTTGAAAAAGAAATCCTTCCACCAGAAGAGTGCCTGGGTGATCACCTCGATGTGTGGACAGAGACTACGCAGCTTAGATCTGGTCTCACCTCCCCTCCTACGTCCCCTCCTCTCCCCCCTTCCAAATTCATGGTAATGGTTTTCCAGGTATGTTCTATCCTGTCGCTGATGGTACGCAAAAGCTCGATCCACAGCAGGTGCTCTGGTTTGGTTGGTATTAGGCTGACAATGATATATTGTTTCCAGTTTGCAGCTGGACTATCCCATTGGTAGTGGTTCTGCTTTTCCAGACATGTTATATCCCCTCGCTGATGGTACATATAAAGATTCATCTGTTGGCGATGCTCTGCTTTGGTCGGTGTTAGATTGACAATGATATACCGTTTCAGGTCTGCAGAAATCAAACGTAATTCTAGGAAATGCCGACTCCTGAAACAACAGCGAAATACTTGGCTATGGGAGGGTCAAGCTGTAGATTGGGAACATATCGTCAACCCAACACCGACCAAAGCAGTGTTTCGTTTCCTATAGAATCAAGGGTGAGATGCACTCGTAGTATAACATAGTCGTTGCTTTTTTTTTTTTTTTAATACTCGCTCGCTTTTAAGAGGATTACGTCTTTCCCCTCCTAAGACACACTGGCACCACTCACAAGAAAATACTCGTTTCTCCATCATTGGATTCTTCGCTCAGTTCTGATTATCGTGTTGTTGCTGGGTCGTAAGTTATTGGTGAAGTCTTCTGCTCACCAAAGTGTCCACAACTTGCTAGCTGGATGTATGTTAAGGGTTGTTGGATGGTGTTAAGTGCTTATTTTGTAACATATTCAGTGCAAGATTCAATATTCTCAGCTGTATAATCTATCTACCAAGCATAAATTAATACCATGAACGTGAGTTTACACTTATTTAGGTAAAGACTTCACTGATTTTCAGTACTAAATCCGCTATTTGCACTGTTCCCATCACAGTATTCATTTTAAAAGTATAAGGCTACACCCTTTACATGATGTGAGGTAAGGTCTGCCAATACGCTATTTGTTGTAGCAAGCATTAGGATCATACCTATAGAATACACAATGGTAATACTTCAAGAAGAAAATGGGTGTTTGCGTTCATTCAGTAACTTTTTTTAAATATATGGGTTAACATCACAGCAGCTGAGCTGCTAATAACGGAAAAACCTCAGGCAGATACGCAGTGTGCTACTCCACGAAGACCAAGTGATCTGTGTTAAATTTCTCCTCCACCATCTATTCCTCCACCGTTTGTACAGTAGAAACCTCGTCCTTCCACAGTATACGAGAACACACCCACCCACACATATACACAAAGCTATTATTCGGTACAGTGGAGCGTATGAAACCTCAACCACACAGCCTTTGGACAGTTCAGAATAAACGCATGTGATGAGAGGTTATAACCGCATGCAGTGGTGGAGGCAGCAAGTGCGGACACTGCTCTCCACTTGCCGGGGGCAGAGTGGGTCGATCGGCGAACTGCGAGGTGACTAGTATAAAGATCCGTGTGTGTCTTATTTGCATGGGACGTATTGTTTCAATGTTTTTCCTACATGAGACTGATTTTGCTTAGCCGAGGACCACTTTCAGACAGTGTCGGCACATCCACAATGTTTGAAAGCACGCCACTTTTGACTGTTCTGTTCTTCTTCCGTCATGAATAATCTAATATTTCTCTGTTATTCCATGGCGATAAGTCTTTCCGAGAAATACGTTTAACAGCTTGCAGGAAGCATCCTGTTCTTGAGCCTTTTGTCCAGCTGTGACTGATTTCAGCAGACCGGAAACAGTATATCACTGACAGTAGATGGATCTCTTTGTGTGACATCATTGACAGGCTAGAAGAGGCCTGGAAAACCGGGATTCCTACCTACGGGAGGAGGAGGGGGCGGGAAGAGGGTAGGTGGGAGGGGAGGTAAGGCTGGTTCTAAGATGGTTGGTCTGTGTCTGCAGATCGAGGCAAAGCATGTACAGCTGCCGCAACTCTCTCCGAGTGAGATCTTTTCGGGGTGGTTTTTGTGAAGTTGTCTCCTGCACTGTCGATTGACTGTCCATTTCGAAAAACACAAACAGCTCCAGCAGTGTCAGTAATCTCCATGAGATGCGAAACGCATCTTCAGTCCTTCCTGCTGCATCACCATTATTCGCCCTACGCTCATCCATTATCACCACCATCCATTCTCCATGTAACCCTTATCACCTCCTTCCATTCTCCATGTAGGAGACTATGGACGAAGCGAGTCTCCACGAGGCTATAATCCACGACCGTGCTGTTCTGGCCTACCTCGATTCAGTACATGTTCAATTGTTCTCCTAGCCTAATTGACTAGCGACCTGCCACAGCTCTACAGAGTACACTCTCTGAGAAAGAAAGGAGATAGAGCATATATTATTACCACCAACTTCAAATCGTGCAATGATCACCATTCAAAGATAATGGGAAATCACAGCTCGTACTGAGGCGTTCAGATAGTCGTTTTTCCCTGGCGCGATCCGCGAGTGGAGTAGTGGGGAGGGGGAATATGACATTGCGCGAATAGTGCACTCCGCCACACACCGTTTGGTGGCTAGCGGAGTATACATGTAGATGTAGATATGTAGTTTACTTCTGTTATCCATTTTCTACATAAAAAATTAAGCTGTTTCTGTAACAAAAACTTTTTCCCTTCAATACATCGTTTTTCGCCAAATAGGTTGGCATGAATAGCTCTTAAAATTTATAAATGCATACTTTATTTCGAGTATCATTTTTAACAATAACTTTTATTATGGACAAATATGTAACTAATGATAACGATGAAATGATGTAAAAAGCAGCGCCGCTACGCCATCTGTTGTTAAAGCGTTTACCAAGCAGGCACAAGAGGCCGTTCCTGTCGCTCCAGTGTATGCTATGTCCATGTTAGGTCATCGTATCTAGTTACTGCTGCTATTTTGCGTTACTTCTTGGTTTTCATGCGGATTTTTGACGTCTTGTCAAAGTTTTAATTAACACTTGTAGTCAAATGGTATGTATTCGTCTATCAAAAATAATTGTTGTGCAACTACACTGCATATTTAAGCCACGTGTGTTTTATGTACGTACACTATGTAACTTCATATTTGTTATGTATTCTTATTAGGTCATCTGAAGACGGTTAAAGCCAGAAAAGCGTAATGAAGAATAAAATAAATGGGTTTACAGAAATCTAGTATCTGCTTTTCCGCGATCCTCCAGCCTTTTTTCGATTCCTTATAGTTTTTGTGATTATAATGTTTGCACACTTCTCCTAAGACTTTCAGTCAAATATGCAATGTGTAATCACTCCCTACTCGGCTAGATTCCGAGCATTGTAAATAGCGATAGTTGGTACCTCTATGTGATATACTTCCATTGGCTCACCAAATTGTTAAAACTTTTGCTAGGCTGGGATCAACATCATGAACGGTGACGATTGCAGCTTCCCTTTTACACAAACTTCGCAAAAGCAGCCGAAAACTGCAGCAGTGGATACTGCTGCACTTCATGCATCCATCAGTGAAGTGACTAGCAACGCAATTATCGCGTTCTACGACGCATACACACACCAACATGTTCCACCTGCCGATGCACCAACAACAAGAGACCTGCAGTCCTCGTCGAAACGTCAACGGGACCGTACGGAGGAGGTTCAGATGGTTCAAATGGCTCTGAGCACTATGGGACTTAACTTCTGAGGTCATCAGTCCCCTAGAACTTAGAACTACTTAAACCTAACTAACCTAAGGACATCACACAGATACATGCCCGAGGCAGGATTCGAACCTGCGACCGTAGCGGACACTTGGTTCAAGAATCATAAAATAAGGTTGTATACCTGGAAGAATCCTGGAGATACTAGTAGGTATCAGATAGATTATATAATGGTAAGACAGAGATTTAGGAACCAGGTTTTAAATTGTAAGACATTTCCTGGGGCAGATGTGGATTCTGACCACAATGTATTGGTTATGAACTGCAGATTGAAACTGAAGAAACTGCAAAAAGGTGGGAATTTAAGGAGATGGGACCTGGATAAACTGAAAGAACCAGAGGTTGTAGAGAGTTTCAGGGAGAGCATAAGGGAACAATTGACAGGAATGGGGGAAAGAAATACAGTAGAAGAAGAATGGGTAGCTCTGAGGGATGAAGTAGTGAAGGCAGCAGAGGATCAAGTAGGTAAAAAGACGAGGGATAATAGAAATCCTTGGGTAACAGAAGAAATATTGAATTTAACTGATGAAAGGAGAAAATATAAAAATGCAGTAAATGAAGCAGGCAAAAAGGAATACAGACGTCTCAAAAATGATATCGACAGGAAGTGCAAAATGGCTAAGCAGGGATGGCTAGAGGACAAATGTAAGGATGTAGAGGCTTGTCTCACTAGGGGTAAGATAGATACTGCTTACAGGAAAATTGAAGAGACCTTTGGAGAGAAGAGAACCACTTGTATGAATATCAAGAGCTCAGATGGCAACCCAGATCTAAGCAAAGAAGGGAAGACAGAAAGGTGGAAGGAGTATATAGAGGGTTTATACAAGGGCAATGTACTTGAGGACAATATTATGGAAATGGAAGAGGATGTAGATGAAGACGAAAGGGGAGATACGATACTGCGTGAAGAGTTTGACAGAGCACTGAAAGACCTGAGTCGAAACAAGGCCCCGGGAGTAGACAACATTCCATTTGAACTACTGATGGCCTCGGGAGAGCCAGTCCTGACAAAACTCTACCATCTGGTGAGCAAGGTTTATGAGACAGGCGAAATACCCTCAGACTTCAAAAAGAATATAATAATTCCAATCCCAAAGAAAGCAGGTGTTGACAGATGTGAAAATTACCGAACTATCAGTTTAATAAGTCACAGCTGCAAAATACTAACGCGAATTCTTTACAGACGAATGGAAAAACTGGTAGAAGCCGACCTCGGGGAAGATCAGTTTGGATTCCGTAGAAATGTTGGAACACGTGAGGCAATACTGACCTTACGACTTATCTTAGAAGAAAGATTAAGGAAAGGCAAACCTACGTTTCTAGCATTTGTAGACTTAGAGAAAGCTTTTGACAATGTTGACTGGAATACTCTCTTTCAAATTCTGAAGGTGGCAGGGGTAAAATACAGGGAGCGAAAGGCTATTTACAGTTTGTACAGAAACCAGATGGCAGTTATAAGAGTCGAGGGGCATGAAAGGGAAGCAGTGGTTGGGAAAGGAGTAAGACAGGGTTGTAGCCTCTCCCCGATGTTATTCAATCTGTATATTGAGCAAGCAGTAAAGGAAACAAAAGAAAAATTTGGAGTAGGTATTAAAATTCATGGAGAAGAAGTAAAAACTTTGAGGTTCGCCGATGACATTGTAATTCTGTCAGAGACAGCAAAGGACTTGGAAGAGCAGTTGAACGGAATGGACAGTGTCTTGAAAGGAGGATATAAGATGAACATCAACAAAAGCAAAACGAGGATAATGGAATGTAGTCAAATTAAGTCGGGTGATGCTGAGGGAATTAGATTAGGAAATGAGACACTTAAAGTAGTAAAGGAGTTTTGCTATTTAGGGAGTAAAATAACCGATGATGGTCGAAGTAGAGAGGATATAAAATGTAGACTGACAATGGCAAGGAAAGCGTTTCTCAAGAAGAGGAATTTGTTAACATCGAGTATAGATTTAAGTGTCAGGAAGTCGTTTCTGAAAGTAATTGTATGGAGTGTAGCCATGTATGGAAGTGAAACATGGACGATAACTAGTTTGGACAAGAAGAGAATAGAAGCTTTCGAAATGTGGTGCTACAGAAGAATGCTGAAGATAAGGTGGGTAGATCACGTAACTAATGAGGAGGTATTGAATAGGATTGGGGAGAAGAGAAGTTTGTGGCACAACTTGACTAGAAGAAGGGATCGGTTGGTAGGACATGTTTTGAGGCATCAAGGGATCACAAATTTAGCATTGGAGGGCAGTGTGGAGGGTAAAAATCGTAGAGGGAGACCAAGAGATGAATACACTAAGCAGATTCAGAAGGATGTAGGTTGCAGTAGATACTGGGAGATGAAGAAGCTTGCACAGGATAGAGTAGCATGGAGAGCTGCATCAAACCAGTCTCAGGACTGAAGACCACAACAACAACAACACCGTAGCGGACACGCGGTTCCAAACTGAAGCACTTAGAACCGCACGGCCACACCGGCCGGCCGTACCGAGGAGGAAGGACATGACAACCACCAGACAAAATGCAGAAAGAGTTACGTGTCGACGCCACCTAAGAAGGAACCATCACCCAACAACATGCAAGCCGCACTGCTAACTTATATTCAATTACGAACAAAGGGCCTTTCATCTTACATGTTGGAAGCAGAGACAGAAACATAGGAAGGCCCCACTCTATGGCGCTAGACCAAGTTATTAAAGGGGAATACGAGTCATTATTCAAGCACATAATCAGTATTTAAAAAAAACTGAACTTTTTCCGAACAGGCCATCAAGGCCCAACGGTACCGACCTGCCGCCGTGTCATCCTCAGACCACAAGCGTCACTGGATGCAGGTATGGAGGGGCATGCGGTCAGCACACCGCTCTTTCGGCCGTACTTCAGTTGACGAGACCGGAGCCGCTACTTCTCAATCACGTAGCTCCTCAATTTGCCTCACAACGGCTGAGCGCACCCCGCTTGCCAACAGCGCTCAAACTGATGGTCACCCATCGAAGTACTAGACCAGCCCGACAGTGCGGAACTTCGGTGATCTGGCGGGAACCGGCGTTACCACTGCGGAAAGACCGTTGGCAATCAGTATTACAGCAGCAGGGAAAAACCGTTTGAAAATTAAGACTGTGAGGATTATCTGCAAATGCCGTAGTTCAACATTATTTCTTAAACAAGGCAAATTTGGAGGCCTATATTCCGAAGTTCTTTAGTACTAAACAAGGCATCATCAGTAGTGCTGAGACCTCCCTCAGGAGAATGAATTGCTAACGGAAATAAAGTGCTGCTGCGAAGGTATTGCCGTCAGGCGATTTAGTAAAATTATAAATCTGAAAGGGGAAAAGGTAACAAAGACGTCAGCAGATAGTGTTGTGATGTTTAGATCACATCGACTCCCACAGTTTGCTTATATTCATAGAGTTCGCCGTCCAGTGGCCGTATACACTGTGTGATAAAAAGTATCCGGACACTCCCAAAACCATACGGTTTTCATGTTAGGTGTATTGTGCTGCCACCTACTGCCAGGTACTCCATATCAGCGACCTCAGTACTCATTATACATCGTGAGAGAGCCGAATTGGCCGAACCACGGAACTCACGTGGTCAGTTGTTTGGGTGTCACTTGTGGCAGACGTCTGTACGCGATATTTCCGCACTCCTAAACATCCCTACGTCCACTGTTTCCGATGTGATAATGAGTTCGCAACGTGAAGGGACACGTACAGCACAAAAGCGTACAGGCCGACCTCGTCTGTTGGCTGAGAGAGACCGCCGACAGTTGAAGAGGGTCGTAATGTGTAATAGGCAGAGATCTATTCAGACCATCTCACAAGAATGTCCGCCGCTCGTGGTCTCGCGGTAGCGTTCTCGCTTCCCGAGCACGGGGTCCCGGGTTCGATTCCCGGCGGGGTCAGGGATTTTCACCTGCCTCGAGATGACTGGGTGTTTGTGTTGTCCTCATCATTTCATCATCATCCAGGAAAGTGGCGAAATTGGACTGAGCAAAGGTTGGGAAATTGTACGGGCGCTGATAACCACGCAGTTGAGCGCCCCACAAACCAAACATCATCATCTCATCTCACAAGAATTCCAAAAGTGCATCAGGATCCACTATAAGTACTATAACACTTAGGCGGGAGGTGAGAGAACTTGGATTTCGTGATCGAGTGGCAGCTCATAAGCCACACATCACGCTGGTAAATGCCAAACGACGCCTCGCTTGGTGTAAGGAGCGTAAACATTGGACAATTGATCAGAGGAAAAACGTTGTGTGGAGTGACGAATCACGGTACACAATGTGGCGGTCCGATGGCAGGGTGTGGGTATGGCGAATGCCCGGTGAACGTCATATGACAGCGTGTGTAGTGCCAACAGTAAAATTCGGAGGCGGTGGCATTATGGTGTGATCGTGCTTTTCATGGAGGGGGCTTGGCACCTCTTGTTTTGCGTGGCACTATCACAGCACAGGCCATCACTGATGTTTTAAGCACCTTCTTGCTTCTCACTGTTGAAGAATGGTTCAAATGGCTCTGAGCACTATGGGACTTAACAGCTGAGGTCATCAGTCCCCTAGAACGTAGAACTACTTAAACGTAACTAACCTAAGGACATCACACACATCCATGCCCGAGGCAGGTTTCGAACCTGCGACCCTAGTGGTCGCGCGGTTACAGACTGAAGCGCCTAGAACCGCTCGGCCACCACGGTCGGCTCACCGTTGAAGAGCAGGGATGTCGATTCCATCTGTCAACACGATCGAGCACCTGTTCATAATGCACGGCCCGTGGTGGAGTGGTTACACGACAATAAAATCCCTGTAATCAACTGGCTTGCACAGAGATCTGACCTGAATACTATAGAAACCTTTGCGATGTTTTGGAAGGCACACTTCGTGCCAAGCCTCACCGACCGACATCGATACCTCTCGTCAGTGCAGCACTCCGTAAAGAAAGGGCTGCCATTCCCCAAGAAACCTTTCAGCAACTGATTGAACGTATGTCTGCGAGAGTGGAAGCCATCAAGGCTAAGGGTTGGCCAACACCATACTGAATTTCTGGATGGCGCCACGAACTTGTAAGTCCGGATACTGTTGATCACGTAGTGTACGTACACTCCGTCTTACAGTGTTATAATTGTTTGCGATTTGAACATGGCAGCAAACAGTGCAGAAGCAACACAAGATGTGCATACCGCGCACGCCAACACAGAAGTGATGGCTGTTGGAGGGGTAGTCAACCATCCTCTATTATTCTGGTGGGCGCAATTACAAATCTTGAAATCGCCCAATGTATTTCAAACATAATAAAATTAACCATATTAGTCTTTCAATAATATTACATTTCGAGAAGGCTGCTCCTTTCGACTCAACAACGGCTCAATGCAAATATCGGCACCGTCACCGCCACCTACGATCCGCAGCAACCGATTCATGCCATGACAAAAGTGCCTCAGACGTCAGGAACGGTGGCTGCAGTGGGTTCACCGCAGATGCCACTGCTCCCGCCTCTAACACACAACATGCTCATCTACATCACCAGCAACGCGTAGATTCTGTGGAACGTAGAGGACCCCATCTAAGTGTCCTCCCCTGTAACTAACTGTACCAACCGGAACGCTGCCTTCCTCTTCTGGACTGATTCCCAACCGATACCCAGCACAATAAGAGAGACTCAACCAACAGAATGATATTGGGAACAACCTCGTTAATAATATTTAGGTATGAGCATGGTTGTGATAAATGATATGTCACACCAGCAGGCTACTACTCCGTCCAGTCCAGTCCAGTATTCGATCTGGATGTCCAAAATATGTTGACCACACTCCCTCCAAAATGGCCTTTAAGTCATATCGAATCTAGTATAATATATTTGTCCAATGAATACCCGTTTATCATTTGCATTTCTTTTTGGTGTAGCAATTTTAATGGCCAGTAGTGTATTACACTAGAACTAACATGTGATTACATTTTCACTCAATTTGGGTGCATAGATCCTGAGAAATCAGTACCCAGAACAACCACCTCTGGCCGTAATAACGGCCTTGATACGCCTGGGCATTGAGTCAAGCAGAGCTTGGATGGCGTGTGCAGGTACTGCTGCCCATGCAGCTTCAACACGATACCACAGTTCATCAAGAGTAATGACTGGCGTATTGTGACGAACCAGTTGCTCGGCCACCACTGACCAGACGTTTTCAATTGGTGAGAGATCTGGAGAATGTGCTGGCCAGGGCAGCAGTCGAACATTTTCTGTATCCAGAAAGGCCCGTACAGGACCTGCACCCCCCTGCGGGTTCGTAGGTAAGAATAGGCCCGCGGTATTCCTGCCTGTCGTAAGAGGCGACTAAAAGGAGTCTCAACTTTTCGGCCTTCTGTGATGGTCCCCTGTTGGGTTTGACCTCCATCTCTCAAAATTTTCCGAAGAGCGAGCCGATTGGGGAAGGGCGCCTTACTTGGTGCATTGTGCCCATCTTGCGATCACACCTTTCGCCAGCTCATTCACTGTTGAATTGCAGTCCTGCCCGCTCTCCATCTCTTGGGCATGACTACGTTCCTGCGTGCAGATTACACCTTGGACTGTGCACTGCCTCTTTCTGCACTGACGGCGACCATGGACCACATGTTACCTAACATCCAGCACGGTAGTCAATCCGTTGTGGTGGGGCCGCCATGTACCCTGTTGGTTGTAGCCCCCTGACAACACAGGGATCGCTCTACCGATGCCTGCGCCGTTAACTCCCGACGTATGCCAAGGAGTAGATGCCTATCCTCCTGGGGTATCAGGACTCCCGGCAACGGCCATCCTGCCAGGTGGCCTTTGCTGTGGCTGGGTGGCGCCCGTGGGGAGGGCCGTTGGTCGGATTAGGTGGCATCAGGGCTGATGACCCGCAATGAAGCGTGGTACATCGTCTCTCGCTGGTGGCCAGCCGCCAGCAGTCTCTAAGCGTTCTCGGGCTCAATTTAACGCTCAGAAGTACGATCCTAAAACGTTCCCCTCCCTGGCCTCACCGTGGGAGGAACGTAAATCTCAGGATGGCAGTAGCAGTTATTCGCCCCGATTCTTAGTTTGTACAAGAGCTGATGGGGAGTCTTTTCTATCCACAAAGCCTCAGTTCTTCGTCGAGCATTTACAGGACAAGTTTGTCCAAAATGCGCTCTGGATCGGTCCTGATAAAAACGGCATCCTCTGCCCAGTCACGACGGTTACTTGCTTGTGACTAGTTGGGGGATGTTGCTGTTACGATCACACCGCATAAGAGTTTAAATATGGTCCAGGGAGTTATTTACCATAAGGACCTGCTTTTTCAGTCTGCTGACGAGCTGCGCGCCAACTTAGAGCGCAGAGGTGTACATTTCGTCCGGCGCGTTCATCGGGGTCCGAAGGAAAATCAGATTGCTACCGGTGCCTTCATCTTGGGCTTCGAGGGTGATACGTTACCGGAAAAGGTCAAGGTGATGGTCTACCGATGTGACGTCAAGCCCTATATCCCTCCCCCGATACGGTGCTTCAAGTGCTGGAAGTTCGGCCATATGTCTTCACGCTGCACTTCCAGCCTCACATGTCGAGATTGCGGACGCCCATCTCATCCCGATACTCCATGTGCCCCGCCTCCCATCTGTGTCAACTGCGGGGAGCACCATTCACCTTGCTCGCCAGACTGCAGAATCTTCCAGAAAGAGCGCAAAATCATGGAATATAAGACCGTGGACCGACTGACTTATACCGAGGCCAAAAGGAAATACGACCGATTACATCCTGTGAGAATGACATCTTCCTACGCCGCTGCTACAACACCTGTGCTCGCCCCATCAGTTTCGCGACTTCCGGCCGGATCGACGAGTGGTACAACTCCTCCCGCCCCCTTGCCAGTGGGGGGCTCTACGCACCGGGTTGCTCCTGCGCCACCTACCTCAGGAGCAACACCATCCCATCCATCGGGGACGTCCGTCCCCGCTTCTAAGCCAGAGAAGTGTCCAACTTCCAGCCCACAATCAGCTGGTCGAAGGGCTTCACAATCCTCCTCAGTCCCGGAGACTGAATCAGTGAAGCCCTCAAAGCCAGTTAAAGCCAAGGAGCAGTGTTAGAAATCCAAGAAGAAGAGCTCTAAGCCCAAGGAACTCGCGGTGGCAGCTACCCCACCGCAACCTTCCAGCTCTGCGTCTGAGGACGAGGTGGAGATTCTGGCGTCCGCTGAGGACCTCGATCTCACCAGCCTCTCAGACGCCATGGATTGCACTAGAACAGTTGCTCAATCGAAGGCAGCAGGTGACACAGCGGCGTAATCTGCCTTCCCAGTCCCGTCGTGCCTTTCTCAGCCATGGACAATACCATCCTCCAGTGGAACTGCAGCGGTTTCTTCCACTATCTAGCTGAGCTCCGCCAACTTATCAGCCTTCACCCTTTCTTCTGCATTTCTCTTCAGGAAACTTGGTTTCCAGCAATGCGAACCCC
This sequence comes from Schistocerca cancellata, assembly GCF_023864275.1. Taxonomy (NCBI): domain Eukaryota; kingdom Metazoa; phylum Arthropoda; class Insecta; order Orthoptera; family Acrididae; genus Schistocerca; species Schistocerca cancellata. The sequence goes on from NC_064629.1 coordinate 61,393,884, forward strand.
CGCCCTCTGTGGCTATCGACGTTATTATAAGAACCGGGCAGCTTATGAAAGGGTGTCTGGTGGCGTCTGCATTTATGTCCTTAACTCTATTCACAGCGAGTCTGTCCCTCTCCAAACAGCATTGGAGGCTGTCACTGTTCGGGTGTGGACGCCACAGGCTGTTACCGTCTGCAGTCTTTACCTTCCACCGGATGGTGATGTCACGCAGCATGTCCTGGCTGCGCTGATAGCCCAATTGCCGCCACCTTTCTTGTTACTGGGCGACTTCAACGCCCATAACCCTCTGTGGGGTGGGTCAGTGGGGACAGGTCGAGGCGCCACCATTGAGCATTTATTGGCACAGCTCGATCTTTCCCTTTTAAATGATGGTTCCTTCACACATTTTAGCGTGGCGCATGGCACGTACTCCACCATAGACCTTTCGATCTGTAGCCCTCGCCTCTTACCGTCTGTCCAATGGAGTGTGCATGACGACTAGTGTGGCAGTGACCACTTTCCGATCCTTCTGTCACTGCCATCACGTCACTCTTCTGGGCGCCACAGCAGATGGGCTATGAATAAGGCTGACTGGGACTTGTTCTTTTCCATTGCCGCTATTGAGCCTCTCTCTAATGACGACATTGATGCGGTGGTTCACTCAGCATCTTACCACAAGCATCTTTGCTGCCGCAGAATCTGCCATTCCCCGTTCTTCTGGGTCCCCTCGGCGGCGGAATGTGCCTTGGTGGTCGCCTGAGATCGATGAGGCGATTAAAGATCGCCGGCGGGCGCTACAGCGTCACAAGCGCCATTCCTGCATTGACCACATCATCACCCTCAAACGGCTGCGTACGCGTGCCCACCGCCTTATCCGCCAAAGCAAGCAGGAGTGCTGGGAGCGGTATGTGTCCACCATTGGCCTCCATGTCTCTCCATCGCAGGTCTGGGCCAAGATCCGACGCCTCTATGGCTATCGGACCCCTATCAGCGTCCCTGTGCTCTAACTGAATGGAGCAATTTGTACAGACTCCGACGAAATTGCCAACAGCTTGGCAGAGCATTTTGCTCTTAGTTCCGCTTCTTCCAATTACCTACTGGCCTTCCGCTCCATTAAAGAGCGGATGGAACGTCGGAGCCTTTCTTTTCGCACCCACCATTCTGAATCGTACAATGCTCCATTCAGTGAGTGGGAATTTCACAGTGCGCTTGCCGCTTGCCCTGATACCGCTCCCGGGCCAGATCGCATCCACTGTCAGATGCTCGAACACCTTTCAGTAGACTGCAAGTGACGCCTCCTCGACCTTTACAACCGTCTCTGGGTCGAGGGTGAGTTTCCGTCGCAATGGCGGGAGAGCATTGTCAACCCCGTTTTGAAACCGGACAAGAGCTCTTTGGAGGTGGACAGCTACCGCCCCATTAGCCTCACCAACGTTCTTTGCAAGCTTCTCGAATTGATGGTGAGCCGGCGCTTGAATTGGGTACTGGAGTCTCGGGGCCTTCTGGCTCCGTCTCAGGGTGGGTTCCGGAAAGGCCGCTCCGCCGCCGGCAATCTGGTCAGCCTGGAGTCGGCCATCTGTACTGCCTTTGACCGCCGTCAGCACCTGGTCGCTGTATTTTTCGACATGTGGAAGGCGTACGATACGACATGGCGTCATCACATCCTTTCTACGCTTCATGGATGGGGTCTTCGGGGCCCTCTGCCGATCTTTATCCGCAATTTTCTGTCGTATCGTACCTTCCGCGTGCAAGTCGCGGCCTCTCATAGTTCCTCCCGAGTCCAGGAGAACGGGGTACCACAGGGATCTGTCCTCAGATTCTGCCTGTTTTTAATCGCAATAAACGGGCTCGCTGCGGCGGTGGGAAATTCTGTTTCCGCTTCCCTGTATGCTGACGACTTCTGCCTTTACTACAGCTCTACTGGCATTGCAGCTGTTGAACGTCAGCTACAGGGCGCTATCCGCAAGGCGCAGTCTTGGGCTGTAGCTCATTGGTTCCAGTTTTCGGCAGCCAAGACCTGCGTTATGCATTTCTGCCGGCGACGTACTGTCCACCCGGAGCCGCGGCTTTATCTTAACGGCGAACTTCTTTCAGTGGTGGAATCACATAGGTTTTTGGGGATGGTTTTCGATGCCAGGTTGACTTGGCTGCCTCATATCCGGCAGCTTAAACAGGCGTGTTGGCGGCATCTCAATGCTCTGAGATGCTTGAGCCACACCCGCTGGGGCGCCGACCGATCTACCCTGTTACGGCTCTACCAGGCGTTAATACAGTCTCGTCTGGATTATGGGAGCCTGGCTTATGGCTCAGCATCCCCATCTGCGCTGCGGGTACTGGAACCAATCCTACACAGCGGAATACGCCTTGCCATTGGTGCTTTCCGGACCAGCCCAGTGGACTGCATACTTGCGGAGGCAGGTGTCCCTCCATTGCGGTTGAGGCGCCAAAACCTACTGGCCGCTTATGCTGCCCATGTTTTTAGCACGCCCGGGCATTGGCACTCCCGTCTCCTGTTCCCGCAATCGGTCGTCCAACTGCCAGAACGTCGGCCCCGGTCAGGTTGTACGATCGCGGTCCGCGTCAGAGAGCTTCTCTCCGGGCTTGGGGCTTTACCTCTTCCACCTCCTTTCCGGGCACCTCTGCGGACACCCCCGTGGTGTGTGCCTCGCCCTCGCCTTCAGCTGGAGTTGGCACAGGGCCCGAAGGACTCAGACTGAGGCAGACGTTCGCACTGCCTGACACGCTCCTTGCCCTTTTAACAGATGACCCTGCTATGGCTGACTTACTTTTGCGTTTTATTCGGGCAGGGGTTTTTTATCATTTAATATGAGTGTTTATGTTTTATTTTATTGTTTTGTGTTGATTCTGGCGTTTGGCCTACGGTTTTACACTCAGTTTTAATGTGTTTTCGGTGGTTGGCTTATCCTTTTTTTGTTCCTATGGTCGGCCAACCACCGTCACACTCTGTGTGATTTTATTTTGTTTTGTCTGGTCCTTGTCTACGTTTCTTTTGTTCTGTATCGTCTGTCTCCTATTCTGTTGAACATTTTTTATTTTCTGTGGGTATTTTTAGTATTTGGGAAAAGGGACCGACGACCGTCGCAGTTTGGTCCCTTTAATCCTTAAACCAACCAACCAACCAGGACCTGCAACATGCGGTCGTCCATGACCCTGCTGAAATGTTTCGCAGGGATAGAATGAAGGGTAGAGCCATGGGTCGTAACACATGTAAAATGTAGCGTCCACTGTTCAAAATGCCGTCAATGCGAACAAGAGGTGACCGAGACGTGTAATCAATGGCACCCTATACCCTCACGCCGGGTGATACGCCAGTATGGCGATGACGAATACACGCTTCCAATGTGCGTTCACCGCGGTGTCGCCAAACACGGATGCGACCATCATGATGCTGTACACAGAACCTGGATTCGTCCGAAAAAATGACGTTTTGCCATTCGTGCACCCAGGTTCGTCGTTGAGTACACCATCGCAGACGCTCCTGTCCGTGAAGCAGTGTCAAGGGTAACCGCAGCCACGGTCTCCGAGCTGATAGTCCATGCTGCTCCAAACGTCGTCGAACTGTTTGTGCAGATGGTTGTTGTCTTGCAAACGTCCGCGTCAGTTGAGTCAGACATCGAGACGTGGCTGCACGATCTGTTACAGCCATGGGGATAAGATGCCTGTCATCTCGACTGCTAGTGATACGAGGCCGTTGGGATCCAGCACGGCGTTCCGTATTACCCTCCTGAGCCCACCGACTCCATATTCTGCTAACAGTCATTGGATCTCGACCAACGCGAGCAGTAATGTCGCGATATGATAAACCGCAATCGCGAGAGGCTACAATCCGACCTTTATCATAATCGGAAACGTGATGGTACGCATTTCTCCTCCTTGCACTAGGCATCACAACAACGTTTCACCAGGCAACGCCGGCAAACAGCTGTTTGTGTACGAGAAATCGATTGGAAACTTTCCTCATGTCAGCACGTTGTAGGTGTCGCCATCCCGTGCCAACCTTGTGTGAACGCTCTGAGAACCTAATCATTTCCATATCACAGCATCATCTTCCTGTCGGTTAAATTTCGCGTCTGTAGCACGTCATCTTCGTGGTGTAGCAATTGTAATGGCCAGTACTGTACATGACTCAATAATTTATTGTATCTCACAGGGAATGGTTCAATTCGACATGTTCAGATCTTACCTGAAATTTTCATACAGGAAGAATACACCGAAAGAAGTGCACTGTCAAAATTTTAGCTGCTAAGGCGCATTGCAAGTATTTTTAAAGAAATGTTACTCATTTCTGATGCACGAATAGCGGCTTATAACAGCAGTTTGTTCAGCCCTTGCTACCTGGTGGCGAATCGCTGAATAATCAGAAGCAGCCGTCACAATAATACGTAGTGCCGCATAACGCCAAGTTCAAAGTGCACACACGCGAATTTTATGCACTTAAAGCATACCAAAATGTCTCAAATCATTAACTGTTTGAATAACTTGAGGCTTATATCGTCAGCTAAACTGATGCTGATATAATTGTTACATTACAGATTACTTCCGCTAATCAGGGCTTTAATATGTTAACACGGAATATTTTATAACAATATCTGTATCACAGTTCTTGTGATAATTTTTGAATAATGTGTAATTTATTAAAAATGGAACAGTTTCTTGATTATTTCCACTAGTTTCTCACAAAAATGCGAATCTTCTGTTGGATGACGAAAACAAACATTTTCTTTACACAAAGCACACCTTATAAAAGAAATATTAATGCATTTAGGCACGTCATGTTAATCTCTAGTTTTATTCAGACAGAACTGGGATGGAGTAGGTAATGGTCGTGGTCATTATTCTGCATACTGTGCTGCGTACCAGGTGTACTTGATCAAATTCGTAAAACCTGATGACGCAAACTGACAGTACTCAAATCGACAGCTACATCTGATGCTTAATCTGAAATGACAAAGTGCTATCATAAATTACACTCCTGGAAATTGAAATAAGAACACCGTGAATTCATTGTCCCAGGAAGGGGAAACTTTATTGACACATTCCTGGGGTCAGATACATCACATGATCACACTGACAGAACCACAGGCACATAGACACAGGCAACAGAGCATGCACAATGTCGGCACTAGTACAGTGTATATCCACCTTTCGCAGCAATGCAGGCTGTTATTCTCCCATGGAGACGATCGTAGAGATGCTGGATGTAGTCCTGTGGAACGGCTTGCCATGCCATTTCCACCTGACGCCTCAGTTGGACCAGCGTTCGTGCTGGACGTGCAGACCGCGTGAGACGACGCTTCATCCAGTCCCAAACATGCTCAATGGGGGACAGATCCAGAGATCTTGCTGGCCAGGGTAGTTGACTTACACCTTCTAGAGCACGTTGGGTGGCACGGGATACATGCGGACGTGCATTGTCCTGTTGGAACAGCAAGTTCCCTTGCCGGTCTAGGAATGTTAGACCGATGGGTTCGATGACGGTTTGGATGTAACGTGCACTATTCAGTGTCCCCTCGACGATCACCAGTGGTGTACGGCCAGTGTAGGAGATCGCTCCCCACACCATGATGCCGGGTGTTGGCCCTGTGTGCCTCGGTCGTATGCAGTCCTGATTGTGGCGCTCACCTGCACGGCGCCAAACACGCATACGACCATCATTGGCACCAAGGCAGAAGCGACTCTCATCGCTGAAGACGACACGTCTCCATTCGTCCCTCCATTCACGCCTGTCGCGACACCACTGGAGGCGGGCTACACGATGTTGGGGCGTGAGCGGAAGACGGCCTAACGGTGTGCGGGACCGTAGCCCAGCTTCATGGAGACGGTTGCGAATGGTCCTCGGCGATACCCCAGGAGCAACAGTGTCCCTAATTTGCTGGGAAGTGGCGGTGCGGTCCCCTACGGCACTGCGTAGGATCCTACGGTCTTGGCGTGCATCCGTGCGTCGCTGCGGTCCGGTCCCAGGTCGACGGGCACGTGCACCTTCCGCCGACCACTGGCGACGACATCGATGTACTGTGGAGACCTCACGCCCCACGTGTTGAGCAATTCGGCGGTACGTCCACCCGGCCTCCCGCATGCCCACTATACGCCCTCGCTCAAAGTCCGTCAACTGCACATACGGTTCACGTCCACGCTGTCGTGGCATGCTACCAGTGTTAAAGACTGCGATGGAGCTCCGTATGCCACGGCAAACTGGCTGACACTGACGGCGGCGGTGCACAAATGCTGCGCAGCTAGCGCCATTCGACGGTCAACACCGCGGTTCCTGGTGTGTCCGCTGTGCCGTGCGTGTGATCATTGCTTGTACAGCCCTCTCGCAGTGTCCGGAGCAAGTATGGTGGGTCTGACACACCGGTGTCAATGTGTTCTTTTTTTCATTTCCAGGAGTGTATATTGACCGACAGATTTTTGAAAAATGCTTTACAGTGTAGAAAAATTTGTTTATCAAGAGGCTGAATCTTTTCTTCGTCATCCTAAAGGCAGATGTGATTATATGTAAAGCAACGAAATATTTGCTGCAGCTGGTAAGAACGTGTTTCGGATGTAATTATGAAAATTATTCTGTTCCGTTTAGTGAGATTTTGCTACATCGACAGCAAGATTTTTGCTGCTAAAGAGCCCGTTTTTAAAGTTTTTGTCCTAATTTGCCTAGGGTTCTGAATAACTGTATGAAACTACGGAAACAGTAATCCACATATCACTGGCATTGTTGTATACGAATGTGTCACCGACTGCACAAGTGTCTTTGTCTTTCTTTCGCTCGAAATGATGAAATTCTTCCACGAAAAGTGACTGACTGGGTTTACACACTGCATTTTACGCGATAACTAGAAGCTTCGTCTTTATGCGAACTACGAATTTCCCTATAGTATTACCTATTTATTTCTCTCCTGTTCATCTTTACTTGAAGTAAACTTCCTAATTTTGTGACTTCCTTTCCTTATAATTTCCTGAATCTGTTCGACTAGGTCGAAGAAACCTGGAAATCATTAAGTTCAAGCTCACTTGCAATACAGATTGTGCAGTTACGACGGTCTCCGTCGGTAATGGTGCACTGACTCTCACGAGCAGTTCTAAATCTGTCGAATAGTTTTTCTTTCACAATTTTGATAGCTCCATTTTGGGGCATATTTTGTGCTTTGCGCAAATCTTTATTCCATTTATGCAGTTCACATTCAGGTTTTACGAAACAGAACCGACTTTGCACACTGCTTGATTAAAAATCGTTTTCTCCGTCCTTCGTTTAACCAACAAATTTACAGCCTTTCCTTTGACACTGAAATCTATCACCGTACATGTTTTCTGAGGGCTAGGCAGGTACTCTGTTTTTGTTCTGGACTTTAATTTGCACAATAATCATCGCTCGAACCACAATTCTCGGAACTGTCAGTTCCTTATAATGTTTCCACAATTTCTAGTAAAATGTCGACATCGTTCGAATGGCTGTACAGGAAATTAGCTAATAAATAACAAATATTTAGGTCTTCAGGAGAAGTAGATAATTGCGACTGCATACCACGTTATTCATGTTTTCATCTTTGCAAAGGTTGAAATCATTAATTGGATTCCACATTACTGTGAAACTGTGGAACCTGCGCAAAACAAATGCTGTTAGCTAGCATGTACGAAGAAAACACAAAGAAAATTAATTCTCTTATCTCATTTGTTAACACTTAGCGATACCGCAATGTCCTGCTACTTGTCTTGGATATTAAATGAGTTGCAAATTCAAGCAAATAGTAACTGGAAACAATTGTGTAAGAGAAACTGAAAATTACTTCACAAATGACGACCGTGTTGTGTCGTAATACTTGTTTCCCGAATTGCTATCAACCAAGGCTACAAACCCCCTGAGTTGATCATGAACCGACTAATGCGGCTATGGCAGGGTTGTACATTCCTCCAGCCACCTGGCGAGCTATTAATTTGGCAATTTTTAACTTTTTTTTAAATACTTGCAATGAGTCTTAGCAACTACAATTTAGACCTTGCGTTTCCTTCGGTAAATTCTTCTTGTAAAATATTTTTAGGGCAGATTTCGACACGTCGAATTGGACAGTTCCCTTGTCAGACAAATGATGGTTGTCAACAGTGCATCAGAATTCTTTAATGAATAAAAACTCTGGACTCGAGATTTCAGGGGGTCGGATGGAGTGCGGGGCAGCAAGTGCCTGCCTCCCCTTGCGGACGCCTAATGCATTCAATGGCCTTCGGGAATTTGGTACTCATTCCTCGGTGTAACAGCTTGCCACTAACTGCCTGACTAGACGCTATTCGATGAAATCAAAATATCTGAAGACCGTCGAATGTATTAGATTTAAGTAGCAATGTCCGTATAATAACCTAATTCCTAAATATACGAACGGTAAAATTAAAATATAAACTGTAGCCGCCAAATAGCTAAGATAATTTGTTAACACAAATTTATATGGTCGCTGCAAGTGTTGCTGTTGTGGTTGGCAGGAGAGCAAACACCGTGTTACTAGAGGAGGCCGAAATGCACGCGTTTTAGCTCACGCAGGCTGGCGTGAGGTCTGGAACATGACAAGGAAATTAGAATTTAGATAAACGGACGTAGCTGGTGGAATACTTAACTTTAATCCATTAATGATGAACGGCGGTCTTGACGGTACATGATTCACAATATCAATAGTAACTGATAATGGCGCCTTGCTAGGTCGTAGCAAATGACGTAGCTGAAGGCTATGCTAAACTATCGTCTCGGCAAATGAGAGCGTATTTTGTCAATGAACCATCGCTAGCAAAGTCGGCTGTACAACTGGGGCGAGTGCTAGGAAGTGTCTCTAGACCTGCCGTGTGGCGGCGCTCGGTCTGCAATCACTGATAGTGGCGACACGCAGGTCCGACGTATACTAACGGATCGCGGCCGATTTAAAGGCTACTACCTAGCAAGTGTGGTGTCTGGCGGTGGCACCACAGTTGCCCTTTTCTCTACATCTTCAAGATAAGTGTGGTGTGGACACTCCCGTCTTCCAAGGAGAGACTGTCGTGCACGTAGGGCTGCAGACATAAGTTGTTTGTTTGGCGAGCACTCAGGCACCCTGTCGCACCTCGACTAGCCAAATAAATCAGCTGGTCTTAATCATACATCAAATATTTAGTATTTATATTTGAAGACGATCTACACTTTCAAATACTGAAATTTATTTCTGAAATTCGACTTAACTGTACCTAACAGGTATAGGTACTTCAGGTAGTTCATTTACACCTATGAGGTCCAGATAATTTGAGTTTATGGAATAAAGTTCAGTATTTGAAACTAGATCGTCATCTAATATGAATATATACACTGAAGTTGCAAAAAAAAAAAAAAACTGGTTTAAGCATGCGCATTCAAATACAGAGATATGTAAACAGGCAAAATACGGTGCTGCGGACGGAAAACGCCTTTTTAGACAAGTGTATGGAGCAATTGTTATATCGGTTACTGTTGCTACAGAGGCAGGTTATCAAAGTTTAACTGAGTCTGACGTGGTGTTATAGTCGGTCCGAGGCAGCGATGAAGTGGGGATTTTTCCAGTACCACCATATCACGAGTGTACCGTGAATATCAGGACGGTAAAACATCAAATCTCCAACATCGATGCGGCTAGAAAAAGATCCTGCAACGACGGGACCAACGACGACTGAAGAAAATCATTCAACGAGACAGAAGTGCAACCCTTCCGCAAGTTGCTGCAGATTTTAATACTGGACCATCAGTAAGTGACAGCACGCGAACCATTCAATGAAACATCATCGATACGGGCTTTCGGAGCCGAAGGCCCATTCGTGTACCCTTGATAACGGCACGACGCAAAGCTGTAAGGTTCACCTGGGCGCATCAACACCGACATTGGACTGTTGATGACTGGAAACATGTTGCCTGATCGGATGGGTCTCGTTTCAGATGGTATCGAGTGTAGGGGTATGGGAACAACCTCATGAATTCATGGACCCTGCATGTCAGCAGGGAACGGTTCAAGTTGGTGGAGGCTCTGTAATGGTGTATGGCGTGCGCAGTTGGAGTGATATGGGACCCCTGATACGTCTAGACACGACTGACAGGTGACACGTACGTAACCTTCCTGTCTGATCACCCGCATCCATTCATGTCCACTGTGCATTCCGACGGATTTGGGCAATTCCAGCAGCACAGTGCGACACCTCACACGTCCAGAATTAATACAGAGTGGCTCCAGGAACACTCTTTCGAGTTTAAACACTTCCGCTGGCCACCAAACTCCCCAGACGTGAACATTATTGAACATATCTGGGATTCCTTGCAACGTGCTATTCAGAAGCGATCTCCACCCCCTCGTACTCTTACGGATTTATGGATAGCCCTGCAGGATTCATGGTACAAGTTCCCTCCAGCACTACTTGAGACATTATTCGAGTCTATGCCACGTACTGTTGCGGCACTGCTTCGCGATCATGGGGGCCCTACGCTATATTAGGTAGGTATACCAGGCAGACGAAGGCAGGCTTGTGACGCAAATGACGACGATACTCTATGACTTCTCGTTGTCTTCATTCTAAAACTTGTACGCGAATCACGAGATGTGAGAGTATGGGTAAATGAATCAATAATCTATGAGAAGAAATGGATACGTGTCTGACATTTAAGTTTGGATCGGTTCTCAGGTTCGAGTCCCGGTTCGCCACGATTTTTCATTTATCGCTCTAGGTGGTACATCTATACCTATTACATTTAAGTTGAATTTCAGGAATAAATTTAAATATCTAGGAGTATTTGCAACAGGTGGGGGGGGGGGTTGAACGTAGCAATAAACATCGACATAGTTTATAGTTCAGTGGAATTTAATCATCAATGATTAGCTTCAAGTGTATGTGGCGTACCTGTAGAAACTTGTTGCCTCTCTTTCTCGGCGAATTGAGGGCCAGAGGCGAGATTAGCGTCATGTCTACCGAGAGTGGCCTTTTTTTGTCCTGCATGCATATTTTGTTGTGAACAGGGCTTTATGGCCACAAGTGTTAATTGTTACTTCAGTGTCAACAAATTCTGTGCCTCTTTTTTCGGTATTCTGCAACACCGATTGTTTTCATTTTTTTCACGTGACCATGGCCTGCTGATAACCTTTCCAACTGAGCTTGCTTTTCAGGTGTATTAACTATCACTGTTTTGTGCTGGTTAAAGTGATGTGTGGATGTGGAGTACAGTAACGTGTCTGAAAGGATTACGAAACTGAAAGGTAGAGAGAGCGCGCAGCACAGCCAGGAACATTGCCTACGCTTCTCGCGGTACAGTTAAACAAGCGAACTAGTTGGCTTAGCTCTGTCCGAAGTACAGAGAACCACCAATACATACTCCCATTCCATGAGTCATGGCAAAGACGTTTGCATTTTTATTTACGATTTTGGGGCATACTGTACATGCGTACAGTACAGGACTCTCTCGCCTTCCGTTTTTGCTCATATACTGTCAATGAGAATTTTTACCACCTGCAGCTACTTCTGAGGAGAGACCACACCAGTCGGTTAGAGGCTTAGGTTAAGAAGGCGGATTGCAATTGCAGCACTGACCAATGCCTTTTATACCAGTGAGAAGAAGTATGTTAAAAAGCAAAGGAACGTTGCTTTAAAAAGCCACATCAGGGCAGACGTTACTTTGTTCCATGGTGTCCTTTATGGTACTTCAATAGATAGCGTTGACACATAAGGCTGGAAAATTTTGATATGTCTCAGAAGACGAACGTACGACACAGTCTAACGAAAGCTGTTCTCTCTAAGGAAATCCAGTCAGAGTTAAAATACATAATAATTGAGAACAATACGAGTACCAAACTAGTATCATGTGGTAGCCAAAAGCGGTTCACTTGTAATGAGTCATCGCTAAACAAGATTAAAAGACGAATTTTAGTGGTTTCTGGCAAATAATAAAAAAATTTGTGTAACTTTTCTTTCCGTGTGACGCGTAATAAAAGTTCTGTTGAATTTCAGAACTGAGAAATTAGGACCAATATTTGGTCTCAGAGCCCTTGTAGAAGGGTTCTGTTTGTTTCAGTGATTCGCCCTTATAGTTTAAGAATCAGTGCTATACAGCACAATTCTTGAAGTGAGGACGTCTGTAACTGTTATGTTCCTGGTAACCTGGATCCTAGACATCTCATGTGGACAAACTATGCTTTTCGTACCGAGTGAGATGGTACAGTGGTTACCACCCTAAACTGCATTCAAGACGATGGAGGGGCAATTCCCTGAAGATTTCTTAAGTAACAGAACCTAGTGCGTTGTCATCTACGGCGAGTGTTCATCAGAGACAAGGATATCATCAGGAGGGCCCCAGAGAAGTGTTCTCTATACTCGTAAATGATCTGACGAATAGGATGAGCAGCAATCTGTGACTGTTTACTGGTGACGCTGTAGTATGCGGGAAAGTCAGTCATTTGACTGTAGAAGGCTACAGAATGACTTAGACAGATTTTATATTCGGTGTGATGAATGGTAGCTTACCCTGGCTGTAGAAAAACGTAACATAACGTAGATGAATAGGGAAAAAGTCCTGTAATTCTCGAGTAAAGTATTAGTGGTGTGCTGATTGACACTGTCACGCCGATTAAATATTTAGTCGTAAAGGTGCAAAGCGATATGGAATGGAATAAGCACGTAAGTAGGAAGACGAGTAGTTGATTTAGGTTTAATTTTAGAAAAGTGTAACTCACCTACGAAGGAAATCGCGAATAGTAGTGCGACCCATTCTTGAGTATTGCTCGAGTGTTCAAAAGCGTGCAGCTAGATTTCTTACCGGTATGTTTGATCAGCATGCGAGTGTTGCGGAAACGCTGTATGACCTCAAATGGGAATCAGTGGCGGGAATCAGTTTTCGCGAAACACAATCACGTTTAGAGAACCAGCATTTGCAGATGAGTGCAGGACGTTCCTATCGCCGCGAACGTACATTTCAGGTAAGGACAGCAAAGTGAAAATAAGAGAAATCAGGCCACGTACGGAGGCATATAGACAGTCGCTTTCCCTAGCACCAACTGCAAGTGGATCAGCAAAAGAAACGACTCGTAGTGGTACATAGTACACTCCACGGAGTATTATGTAGATGTAGGTAACAAAATGGAAAAGCCAGTGCTTTGGAGTTTAGAGACATGCATGATACACTATGCTGCAGAAATACTACAGATGGCATCTGTCATTAGGAAAGAATTTCGAGGTAATAATGTCTTTACTACGGAACTGGGCTATGTTGGCATAGAGTAAGTCACAATTGCAGCTAAAGTCTTCGTCCGTTTAAGATTAATGGGATTTTGTAAGGGATTAATTGTTCATTCTTGTGGAAATGTTCTTGAACAAATCGAGGAATAAAAGTGCTGCTGCCATAAATGTATCTACAGAATTAACTTTGATTGGCAACGTGATATTGATAATTGTGACATCATTAACAACATTATCCTCAATTTGTAAACTCGTTAATGCTCCGTCAAAACAAAGAATTATATTTTATTTACATGCAAATACGTAATATATAGATTGTGTGATGGAAGATGACACAAATATTTGGTATTTAGGGTTATAAGAAGCAGAAAATAGCAGACACTAACCAAGTGTATGAAAATCATTCGTTTCTGTCGGATGTTGAGAATAAAGCCGGGTCCGCACTGATCAGTACCGCCCAGCACCGTTACCGGATATACACTCCTGGAAATGGAAAAAAGAACACATTGACACCGGTGTGTCAGACCCACCATACTTGCTCCGGACACTGCGAGAGGGCTGTACAAGCAATGATCACACGCACGGCACAGCGGACACACCAGGAACCGCGGTGTTGGCCGTCGAATGGCGCTAGCTGCGCAGCATTTGTGCACCGCCGCCGTCAGTGTCAGCCAGTTTGCCGTGGCATACGGAGCTCCATCGCAGTCTTTAACACTGGTAGCATGCCGCGACAGCGTGGACGTGAACCGTATGTGCAGTTGACGGACTTTGAGCGAGGGCGTATAGTGGGCATGCGGGAGGCCGGGTGGACGTACCGCCGAATTGCTCAACACGTGGGGCGTGAGGTCTCCACAGTACATCGATGTTGTCGCCAGTGGTCGGCGGAAGGTGCACGTGCCCGTCGACCTGGGACCGGACCGCAGCGACGCACGGATGCACGCCAAGACCGTAGGATCCTACGCAGTGCCGTAGGGGACCGCACCGCCACTTCCCAGCAAATTAGGGACACTGTTGCTCCTGGGGTATCGGCGAGGACCATTCGCAACCGTCTCCATGAAGCTGGGCTACCGTCCCGCACACCATTAGGCCGTCTTCCGCTCACGCCCCAACATCGTGCAGCCCGCCTCCAGTGGTGTCGCGACAGGCGTGAATGGAGGGACGAATGGAGACGTGTCGTCTTCAGCGATGAGAGTCGCTTCTGCCTTGGTGCCAATGATGGTCGTATGCGTGTTTGGCGCCGTGCAGGTGAGCGCCACAATCAGGACTGCATACGACCGAGGCACACAGGGCCAACACCCGGCATCATGGTGTGGGGAGCGATCTCCTACACTGGCCGTACACCACTGGTGATCGTCGAGGGGACACTGAATAGTGCACGGTACATCCAAACCGTCATCGAACCCATCGTTCTACCATTCCTAGACCGGCAAGGAAACTTGCTGTTCCAACAGGACAATGCACGTCCGCATGTATCCCGTGCCACCCAACGTGCTCTAGAAGGTGTAAGTCAACTACCCTGGCCAGCAAGATCTCTGGATCTGTCCCCCATTGAGCATGTTTGGGACTGGATGAAGCGTCGTCTCACGCGGTCTGCACGTCCAGCACGAACGCTGGTCCAACTGAGGCGCCAGGTGGAAATGGCATGGCAAGCCGTTCCACAGGACTACATCCAGCATCTCTACGATCGTCTCCATGGGAGAATAGCAGCCTGCATTGCTGCGAAAGGTGGATATACACTGTACTAGTGCCGACATTGTGCATGCTCTGTTGCCTGTGTCTATGTGCCTGTGGTTCTGTTAGTGTGATCATGTGATGTATCTGACCCCAAGAATGTGTCAATAAAGTTTCCCCTTCCTGGGACAATGAATTCACGGTGTTCTTACTTCAATTTCCAGGAGTGTAGGTACACGTCTATCCTAACATAGTTTACACTGCTCGCATTTCAGAATACCATGCCTCCGCTACCAATCTGATCGACGTTTGGGTGTGCAGCTTAGCTCAAACTGAGAGCGTGTCGTAGCCACAACTTTCCCTTGTGACAATATTGTAACGTGACAAGGAATGAAATTTTAATTCTATGATAAAATCTAAATTGAAAGATTTTTAACTTGTCCTGCAATTAGCAATAGCTAAACTGTAGGAGACAGTAACGGGGCTCTTCTAGAATGGCTGTATATCACTCTTCTTTTCCTTTTATTTATTGCTGCGATTTCAAGTAACGAGCCCATAACTGAAGAGACTGGCCTATCAAATAAGATATGCAGAACATTTAAAGAAGTAATTGGAAATGTATTTATTACGAAACAGATCCAGAACTTACCGTTATTGACTCAAGCAAAACATTAATGGAGCAAATTATTGCGATGGCGAAAATGGAATATATACTAGAATACATTAATACCCTAATTCGTCCACATTACTCCTGTCAGCGGCTTACTACTGTTTTTGTCTTGAACTGCGTTGTTTATTCTTTGATACTATCAGTAACAGTGACGACCATGGTGGAATGCGTAACCTTGTGTGGCCGTTTTCATGTAACATACCAGTAAGAAGCTTAGCACTTTCTGGCGTGAGTGTGGATGTGGTAGCTAGACGTGAGTAACGCAACTATCATAGTGACTGCAAACACCACAACGATTTTTCGTCTCACAGTTCTGGACACAGGTTTTCTTGTAAAGATTAGGAAACTCTATTTTTTTCCAGGATGAAAGAGAAATTGCAGTTATTTCAGTAATGGCCTATAGATCCCATGACATGTGCTAAAACAATTCACATCGCCTCAATAGTCTGAGTAATTCTTAACCTGTACAATGAATGTACCCACCAAGTAAACAAGTATAGAATATCCACGACACCTTCTGCCGACTAAATAGTGTGGTGAAAGAGGTAATCTTTCACTTGGTACCTAGGCACATGAAAATTCGCGCTCTCGACGAGACTATTGGGCGCACAGTAAACCAGTTGTAATAACCTAGAACAGTGTACTGAAAGTCCCTCATTTAATTGTGCCTTCCCTTACGTGCTGTCACTTTGCTTTTATGCAGAAACATCTGCCAAAGAGAAGAAGTGGATACTTAGTCCGTGGTGCCATATGTTCTTGTGGTATATACTGGTACGACAAATTTAGTATTTCATGCATAGTCGTACCAAGAGGAGTTGGAGCAGTGGTAAAGTACTGGACTTTACTTAGACTATCGTAGCTGATGTTATTTATGTCACTGCAGCTGTCTGTGTGACATTATAATCGATGTAGATACCCACTTATCCAACAATTAACATCTGAAGATGGAGGATGTTGATCCTGAAGTCTATAATGTTCTAAAGAGAATTTATTAATAAAATGCTGCTGTTGCTTAATTTCACTTCTTGAAACATTGTACTGTTCCTGTAGCAACACATCTGATTCATTTTCATTCAACTAGGTGAAACTGATTGCTTGCGAGCATAACCTCTACGAAGCTACAAAGATTTTACGCTTACACTGGTCTGCCGTCGCAGACTTTCGCGCTCTCGACAAGAGTATTGGGCGCACAGTAAACCAGTTGAGTCACAGGTCAATCTGTTCCTACGGACCACTACGGCGACTTATTATAGTTGTCAAATTACTGGAGTGTCTGCTCTTCGCTCGTTAGGAGGCCCAAGTAAAGCTAATAATTCCACTCTGCGGAGACCTGTCGATCTCCTCAAGTTGCTATCCTGAAATACTCCAGGAAATTACTAAACGTTGAGCCTATCACGCAGATAGCTCTGGAGCAGCCACGGTTTGATTAGCGTTTGTGAAATTTATTCTGCTATTCTGGGGCTTATAGCAGTCCAGCGTAACAGAGGTGCACCGCGGGTGGCATGTGCCAAAAGCAGCAGGCGCTACGATGGCGAACACCGCCACAGCAGTTTGAGCGCAAGCCTCGTCCACAGGCGACTGCGGCGGTGGCATCGCTCCAACCGGCCGCAGGCAGAATCACGAGCCCGAGAATTCTCATCCTGCCCTGCTGACTGAACAGTATTTAGCCCACCGTGAGGCTACGCTAGTCACTTCTAGACGGACGAGCTCTTCCGGCTTTACGCCGACCACTGTCCCGGTTCCTCAGTCAGAAGCACTCCTGGAAACCTCTCGTACCATACTTGGATCTTCGCTTTAGACGAAACGTGGAGCCGCCAGTAGTCGTCCACGAACTACACCGAGACCTGCTGAACTTTGGTATTTTGGACTGACGCAGTGTTTGTGTAGTTAGAAACAATCAGTTTCTCGTGAACCAGTATTTTAACTCTTGTAACTGTGTTTCAGTTTTCAGGAGCTAACAGTCCACCGGACTTACGTATGTTACCCGTTTCAAAGACAGAGCTTAACCGTTTACTCTTTCTTGTGTTGTATAATTGCTTTAAACGGGAACCTTTTAAATTAGGATTTACCGTGACTGCTATTGATATCGAAGGAAACAACAAATTTACTGTGACTAGTCACTGTTTATTTGTTTCCAGAAAGCGTTTCAAAGGTTTAAAGCTCCATGATCAGGTTGATTTTTTGCGTGTTATGGCATATGTGTGTTGTGTAACGACTTTGGGGTATCCTGTGGCACTGTCTCCAGTGGTCACAGGCTCTTTTCTTTACCATAATAAACCGTCACACTTTGTAAACAAAGGTGACCATCTTTGTTTACAAAGCTAGTTCTATAGTCCGTTTAAAATTACTTGATAGGTGACGTCTGTTGCTTGCCGCTACGGTGTTGCCATACCGTCCGCCAGTCACTACACAGATGCTGTTAGTGTGTAACGCGGAGTGATGTTGAAAGCGGCCGCCTCGAGGTATGTCGAAACGTAAGATGCTCTGTCGACAGCTGATTTTAAGTGACCAATGGCTGAACTACGGCAGGAGACGAGTTTTGTATCCCTGAATTTAAATTTGTGTCCTAAACTAACCACAGCTTCGTGATGTGTAATGTATCCGAGAAAATGGCTGTCAACAATCTGCGACACATCTAAAGTCACGATCACTTTATTCACGGCGATTAAAGCTAACCTCTAGAAGAAAACTCAAGACATAAAAAGTTCAGTTTCGAGGCTAAAAGCAAACTGTAATTTTTTCCTATCATTGGTTACCTGAAACTATCCTCTCTCTGACTACAAGAGCAGCCACGTTGCCAACTGATAAGCATTCCTCATTGGCACGGTTGCAGATTTAGGACGACACAGGTAGACTCAAGACGAAAAAAGAATGATAGGTAGAAGAATAAGAGCAAATAAAAAAGTCAATACAGTGATGGAAATGGTGTGCCAAGAAATTAGAAATAAAGAAAATACATTTAAACCAATGAATTGAATAAAAATATTAATGAAACTCTTTTGATTAGATTTTGAAACAAAAAAAAATTCACGATATGTGTTGAGATTCGAACCTACGACCTACGACATGGCAGCTTATAACACTGAAGCTTATCTAGTGCAAGCCGATCTGTGATTATGCTAACCGCAAATGTGGTGCTGAATCGCATCTAGTGCGGAAGTATCCAGTAGCTTAGTTAGTGCTGTGTATGAAACAGGTGTATTGAAGGGTATATGCACGGGCCAAATTAATTCAAGTTTTGTAAAAAAAATATTATATTGGACCAGAGATGGTCAAATTTAGTATCGATTGTGAAGTAGCGTTGCTGCTCAGCAGCAATCACTGATTCAAGTTGTTATGGATAAAATGGCTCTGAGCACTATAGGACTTAACTGCTGTGGTCATCAGTCCCCTAGAACTTAGAACTACTTAAACCTAACTATCCTAAGGACATCACACACATCCATGCCCGAGGCACGATTCGAACTTGCGACCGTAGCGGTCGCGCGGTTCCAGACTGTAGCGCCTAGAACCGCTCGGCCACCCCGGCCGGCGTTTGAAGTACTACCAGACAGCAATGCGAAGAGCGTTACCATTCCGCAGATAAAAGTAAGAATTTTTTTTATTTCACGGATAGCATTCATTACGCAGAAAGACCATAATTTATAAATTGATCTAGTTTTGTTTTATTACCAGGCCCAATTTCAAATCACTAGTGTTGCATTAGATTCTATTTTGTGTTAGTAAATTCATACAGATTTGGTTTGTTTTCATGTTATTGACAGTTTACATTTTCGCACCTAAATTAAATTTATATTCTCGCATTCTAACAGTTGTGTTTTCGAGTACTGTCAGATACGTAATTTCAATCGTATTCCAAACGTACATGTTTCAGTATTTCATTAGCATCGTTTTGTATGTGTGTTGTTTGTGGTGTGGCTATCATGTATGATGAAATACGAAATGATTCGGGATCCAAACACATCAAGAAAGAATTGCGGACAAGGAATTGGAAGTGAACTGACCAATTTTTGAGGCAGTTGGCAACGGCGAACGGTTCGGCCGTGACATCGAGCGCTCTGATTGGAGGAAATCCGCTCCAACACGTGAAGTGTCAATTGTTAAGTAATTTTAATCAGACTATAGGATGACCTGGTTCCTTTAAACTTATTATTTCGTAGCGGTGTCTTTGGTGCTGTTGTGCCCTCCAGACCCAGTCGTTTTCTGTGTCTAAGTGGGTCGCCCAAAACTTAGAGAGTTATGCTAAGCCACCTGCGAACAAATATTTAACAAGAAGTTTCCAGGAAGATCTGTTCCTGTCGCAGTGTTATCCTTTCCTTTCCTACGAATTTCTGATTTGTACACAGCGCCTACATTAGTAATTTTAGTCGTGTCACATGCAACTAGAATCGCCCGCATAGTAAATAAATCGACTTTAACGTCTAACAACACATACACATGTTTCTGACATGGGGGACAAAATCACTGAACTTTCTGACCGATCTGTTGACAATGAGTACGCCACGTGCTGACCAAGCTCCAGTAGAAAGAAATGTGAGGGCCTATACAAAAAAACGAAATGTTCAAATGTGTGTGAAATCTTATGAGACTTAACTGCTAAGGTCATCAGTCCCTAAGCTTACACACTACTTAACCTAAATTATCCTAAGGACAAACACACACACCCATGCCCGAGGGAGGACTCGAACCTTCGCCGGGACCAGCCGCACACTCCATGACTGCAGCGCCGCTGACCGCTCGGCTAATCCCGCGCGGTGGGCCTATACAAGCCAACGTGATTACAATATGACATCCCCCTCTCAAACCATTGAGCATGAAGTGACCCATGCTAGGTTCGACGTAGAGAAACTAAACCGATTTAAAATCGCCTCGTATTTCTGGCGGAATTTGTTTAACATACGAAAAAAGTGGCACCAAGAAGACGAGTCTTTAGTATCATACTTAACTAATAAGAGAATGTAAAAAGCAGGAACCAGTGCGAAGAAACTGTAAAAGAAGGATAAGCTACAGGGAAGAAAACTTGGCGGGCAGAGTAATGTTCATATAAATTGCCTGAATTGTAATGAATTAAAGTTAAGTTGCGAAAACGATGCCATTGCCACCTACCGAACACTCACCATACTTCGAGAGAGCAGCAGTGCCTCAGGAGCGTAATTCGCATCTGGAGTGGTTGTCTAGCGGTAGAGCGGAAGGTTGTGGGATCGAATTTCGGATGGCTCAGTTTCTTCACTCTGCCTTTTAAGCTGGCATTCACATATCAGTGATGTGGAGATAGGCATTTCCAAATATCACACTGCGAATTTCTGCTTCCCTCACACTCACAGATCACAAGTCACACTCTTAATTCACTGCATTTCTTCGTAAAACGGGCAGTGAATAACTCAGCTTTGAAGTATCGAAATAAATAAGACCAATAACGATAAGATAACCAACTCATCATCTGATTGTGATGTTCAAATGTTCAAAAAAGTTCAAATTTGTGTGAAATCTTATGCAACCTAACTGCTAAGATCATCAGTCCCTAAGCTTACACACTACTTAACCTAAATTATCCTAAGGACAAACACACACACCCATGCCCGAGGGAGGATTCGAACCTCCGCCGGGACCAGCCGCACAGTCCATGACTGCAGTGCCCAGACCACTCGGCTAATCCCGCGCGGCCCGAGACAGCAGCCTCCATATGGCTGACCATGGACGTTAGCGTCTTCAGCTGTTCCCGAATTGCCGCCAGCTCCTCCTGTCTCCACACACGGACGCACACAGCATATCCATCCTACAAATACTAACTTGAGAATTAAACTGTACAAACAAGCAAAATAAAAAGCTAAGTATGTGGCTCGTTAGTCTCCTGGTGCTTCACCACGCGGGGGCTGGCAGCTGACTGAGCAGCGGTCAACACATACTGGGCGTCCAAAGCGAACAAAGAAATGACCTGCTACACTACAGACTGTGCGAATGAGCACGCTACTGTTATTAAAACGCGATTGTATACCTCTCAGATACAAAACTTCGTAATGAATTTAAGAATTAAACAATACAAGCACACAAAAACACGGACAGAATTTATGAATTAAACTGAGAAAACAAAGAGAGAACCTAAATATGATACTTCCTAGCCTCCAAGTGCTTCACCCACGTAGGGTGACGACTGACAGGCTGTGTTCGATTGTTACTGCCCGTCTGAAAAAATTAACAAATGGTGACTGCCCTTAAGATTCCAAGTCAAAGAATTGAGGCAATGAGACTGAACAATGCATCACAGTGCGCACCAAGCTTCACAAGAAGAGTGCTATAACATGGGCTAAAATTGTACATCAGTCGCGTTTTTTCCTATTTTTTTCCTTTATTTTGGCTATCTCAGCCAGCCTGTGATGCGTACTGAATCACTCACACACACACACATACACCCATGATTCGAATACAATGCCACCGAATGTACCAACAAAATTATAGCATTGTACGACATATAGTTCAGGAGATATTACGTCATGCGTTTTAATTTATTACTTCTTCACAACAAATTCTTTTCACTAAACCTTTAACAAACACTAGCCATATACACCACTGGACGCAATTCCAAAATCATATATTGTACAACACATAGTTCACGAGCTATGACGTCAAATACTGAGATGTGTGATATTGAAACTGCAGGGTGAAATTCACTGGAGAAACAGATGAAATCTGTGTAAAAATACATTTGGAATATGTTAAATATATTTATGATATTTTTCACATGCGCGTACGCTGGAAAAGCCATGGATAAAAAGCCCATCCTAAACACTAGGAACGATTTCAACTAATTTTAATACAAATATTAGTTACGATCTGGAAAGAAACACGATGAGGCTCCTTTTGGGGTGGTAGTGATAACGGGGAGAGAGAAGGGAGGAGGAGGATATGGACAGACAGAGAAGGGAAAGAGGAGATGTAGTACACATATAGGGTGGAGGAGAAGATGGGCAGAGAGGGGGGAATGAACACAGAGAGAGAGAGAGAGAGAGAGAGAGAGATGGGAGAGGAGGAGATGGGCAGAGAAAAGAAAGAGGAGGAGAGGGACAGAGACGGGATGAAGGAGGAGAGAAGCGAGAGGGCCACGAGGAGATGGTCAGGAAGAGGGGGAGGAGAAAATGGACAACGGGAGGGTGAGGAAGAGATGGGCAAGGAGAGAGGGAAGTAGGAGATGAACAAGGAGAGGGTGAGGAGATGCACAAAGGGGGGAATGAGCAGATGGAAAGAGAGAGGGATGGGGAGCAGATGGAGAAAGGCGAGACGAGCAGATGGACAAAGAGAGGGATGAGGAGCAGATGGACATAGAGACAGATTGGAGCAGATGGGCAGAGAATGGGACAGGAGGAGGTGGACAGAGACTGAGGGTGAAGGAGGTGAACAATGAAAGGGGGTGGGTGTGCTGGACAGAGAGAGGGTGGGGGGCAAAGAGGAGATGGGAAGGAAGAAATGGGCTAATAGAAGACTGGAATAAATACTTACCCAGGTAACGCAGGGTACTCAGAATATAAAGCACACCGCTAAATGTTTCCAACAGTTACAGTTACAGGATACGCTGAGGTGTCCCATTAGTTCATCGACTGATAATGGCCTCCAGGCGCACCATATTCTAACTTCCTTGGCTACCGACATCGACGCGTTCCCAAACTCATTTAGGAAATTTCATATACTTGACCGGTTTTGAAGTAAATACGAATTATATTTGGAATTGTTGTCAATGCCGAAAGAGCAGAAATTGGCGTCCCGCAAAGTCTTACTTGGGACGGATCGTGACACCGCTAAAAATTGGGGGCATTCGGCGAAAACAGGGACATCAGGCAACACTAACTCATGCCTAATGGGAAGCGAATTTAAAGGTAGAGTCCAAAGGGCAACAACACTAGATTCTGCATCTATGGTAGTTGCAAATTTTCATCAGCTAAATCTACTTTGGAATAATGTTAACCACAAGACAATTTGAGTAGCAGTTGTTCCGAAATACTAGAGAGGAAGTGTCTATGACTGCTTAGATATGTTCTAAGTCTGAAATCACCGATATCAGTAAGATATCAGGAGTTTGAAGAATTATAGACTTTTAGCCCAGTCCCTTCAAGTCACAGATTCAGTGACGCCAAAGGCACGCAGGCGATATAGCTGTCTTTCCACATCTGGTTTTACGGGAGTAGTATAGATCGTTCCTAAACTCTGGGACAATTCAAGGCTTAACAATATGTGCATCAAAATTATTTGCACGACCGAGATATTGTGGGGCAGCGGGTGGAATTATTGTTATTAAATGTGATGTTTCTATTATTTAATTATGCTGTTTGCCGTTCTCAACACTGGCTCTCTAACTACAATATTGGCAACCAGAAAGTGATTAGCAAAACGTGAAGCCTGTAATTAGAATTCCTAGTGCCCACTTCATCTGAGAAATACATTTATAGCTACAGCTTATAGCTCTGAGGAATTAGGAGATTGTCTGGGATTCATAATTAAAAACCATTCTCTCTAAAATGTTCACTACATTCTGAAAGTCACAGACCAAAAAGGATCCACACAATCCAACTACCAGAGCAGTTCAGAGTCTAATGCGCTGATGCAACTATAACTGTACAAATTAAATGTTTAAGTGAATGCTCGCCATAATTTGATGATAATGTTCATCAAACGCCACGCTAAATAATGGTAGAATATGACATACGACATACGCAAACTGAAGATAGATCATTAAAGTCATCCCAGAATTAACACTTCACTCGAAAACGATTTCATCGTTACGCGTATCCCGAGTAACTTATTACGGCATCCGAGGCTGTTTACAGCAATGATACCAACGCGACTCGACTCCCGGCACAGGTGGTGCGCTGATCAGTGTCTGGAGAGAACTGGGGCCTTATTCCTCTCACCCAGCGTTCTTATATACAAAGCCGCGGTGCGGACGGCTAAGGGAACGCCTGATCAAATCCGCTCTCCCAACTAGCCGCTGGGCTAGTAATGCACCACTTCAAGTAATCGAATAAATCATTGCTTCCTTTGCTGACGGCCGATGAAGCTCTCAATTTAAATGTGCAATCAGCACACAGGTAAGTAATCATAATAAAAGTCTGACGTGGGTAAGTCAAATATTTTTGGCGAGAGAATTAATTTAATTACACTACACGCAGTAGACGAGTCTGAACTTGCTCTTTGAGGATACGCTATCGCTATAGTTTTATAGTTATTCAGTTGAAACTTCTCACATCTTTATGATTATAGCGGATCTCCCTTCTACTTAAATTTAAACATCCTAGCCTTATTTATTCGCCTAGTTAATCTATCTTGCTTCCTTCATTTTTAAGACTACACCCAGAAAATCATGAATTTAAACTAAAATTTTAATTTTTGAGATCCAGAATACTGTTTCTACTAAATTATTATGCAAAACGAATCTAAATATAAATTTTTAAGTTTCTAGCTCTTTTCTGTTGTGCCAATGATTTTTACAGAAAAACGTCCAAATTTCGAAAATGGTTTAAGTTATTGAACTGATATTCAACACATATTGATTTAGTATTACTCCTGACATGCTAGAAACGTTTCAGGTTATTTACTAGATTTTTAAAGTATTGCACAACATTTATGACATCAGAGCTAGTTACAGCGGATTAGGCTGGCACACAATGGAAAGACTGATGTGAATTTTATAAGGTATGGATAGGCTGCTTCCCTACAATATTGTGTGAAATATATGGGATATCCTTGACGTACATCCACCAAAACGTGGAAAATAATGTCCGGATTGATTAAATTGTCGGTATCTTAAATAATGATGAAGGCATGTAGCACAAAATGTATGAAACTGACGCTTGTTCAACTACAATAATCTTGATGTAATTCTTCATGCTTTCCCGGTGATCTATTGACATCTTGGATATTCGGGAATCCAGCCGGACGTTCGCGTCGTTCTCGCACGATATTTCAACAGCGTGCCTCGCTGTCTTCTTCAGGTGCTATCTGAGACTGGTCCTTGGATCGATCGGTCCTGGAAGGAGCTGGGAGTTCCCTAATCGGTCCGCGCCGAATCGAGTGTTCCGTCTGTGGTCCGCACCCGCCGGACTCGGCTTCAATGGATCCGTCCAGTCGCGGATGTTCCGACTACCGTCCGCGCCCGTTTTGGCCATCCTCGAAGGTTGTGGTCGTCATCTGAGAACCAGTCTCAGGTAGCACCTGAAGAAGACAGCGAGGCACGCTGTTGAAATATCGTGCGAGAACGACACGAACATTCGGCTGGATTCCCGAATATCCAAGATACAATAATCTTGATTTTGCGATACACGTGATTTTACGTGGCTTCTTGGTAAATAGTCCTTTAACTGGACAACACTGTTTGCTATAAGGAATCAACTGGTGTAGCTAATTTGACGCTGGTGAACCTCTGACTTGATAACAAGGTCTAGGTTGATTATGATGGTATTTTATGGTGATTATTACGATTATTCTCATTGTTTGTTCGTGCTACGATAGCTATAGGTTGCTAACGAGTTGATATCCGTCGGGAACATAATGAATTTTCTGCAAGATTTAGGTGGCCAGTTACAACCTAGTTCTACACATATGACCACTCCAGTAACTATTACAAGAAGTTTCTCGTGATCAGGGAAACAGCTGACTATTTGGTGGTCCCTAGGTTAGCAAGTTGTTGACTGACTACCTGCAGCTTCATCTAGCCATGAGCCGCTGTAGCGTGCACATCGTTAAGAGCTTTAATCTCTGCGTACCACGTCGACCTGATTGTGTAGAGCAGGATAGGTTAAAATACCAGTAACAGTGAAGCAATGAATAGGAATGCATGTATTCACTGTCAGTATAACCCTTTAGGCACAGAGTAGGCGTCGTGTTTGGGGGGTATTAACGGGAATCTTGGAAGTGAAGAAAACGGGAGAGCAGGAAACCAGTATCCGCCACCAACGGTGTGCAGATGTCAGAAAAGCCATTAGGCTCTGTTTTAGCCACTTCGTAAGGATAAATTCCAATAGATGACATACAATTGACAGATGGAGCTCGAAACCGACAGTGACAGTCGAACAAAGCATCCAGTGAAGAATCTCAGGAAAGACGACAAGTGAGAATTTTAACGAAGTCTACAAAAGAGACAAATATAGGTAATTCTCTTCAACTGTAAACACGTGACACCTGAGAAAGCAGAGAACAAACAAGGTGTAATTAATAACGGTGAAATATCAATTGATCAACAGGAAATTTTTAATGTAATTGTAAATCAATACAGTGTTACCAAGTACTGAAGTTTTCCAAGCGAGTCATGCAAAATGAGACTGGCGTCTTCAGTAAAATACAAACTTTACACGCATTGTTAGATTTTATGTATGTTCACGAAATGAAATACTTATAGAACAATGTATACCTCCTGTGAGCCATTGTTTTAAATGACTACGTTGTGGCTACATTTGCAGCTAAAGTGATGACCAAACAAGATGCGAAAGATGTGTTGGAAAACACACACCATAGACGTGTCCGTCACCATTTCTTGTATATACCCACTACCGAAATAATCATTAATCCACATGTAGAAGATGCCGTTAATGCACCAGAAGGTGACAAACAGAAGTAATAGCTACATCTAGCTACATGCGAGCAACATGACACTGCAGGATAGCGTGCAGAATAATCGGAACATTGTGGACAACACGGTGACGCCACAGTGCTAAAAAACAACACGGAAAAATTTCGTCCACTGATAGAACAGAAGACGAGGTCCAGGAAGTGACGTGCGATTCTAGGCGCTTCAGTCTGAAACCGCGTGACCGCTACGGTCGCAGGTTCGAATCCTGCCTCGGGAATGAATGTGTGTGATGTCCTTAGGTTAGTTAGGTTTAAGTAGTTCTAAGTTCTAGGGGACTTATAGCCACAGATGTTAAGTCCCATAGTGCTCAGAGCCATTTGAACCATTTTGAACCAGGAAGTGAACGTAAGTAAACATGGTACACTGCGGCCGGCCTACTTCACAACAGGAAAACAAACATGTAAACTCAGCAACGAGCCGACATTAGGAACTGGAGTGAATATCTTTGATCTAATGTCCCTTTCTAGCGACCAGTACAGAAAATGTCAAACTCGCGCAAAAACAACCACCTCACGAGGAAAACGCATTTTGTCCCTAACTAGTGGACGGTATCTCTAATATTGGCTTGAAAAGTTAAGGCGAAATCATCTGGTGGTGAAAATAAACAACTGCAAGTGATGAAAAACACTATCGAATACCTGGAAAACGAGATTTTCTCCCTGCAGCGGAGTGTGCGCTCATATGAAACTTCCTGGCAGATTAAAACTGTGTGCCGGACAGAGACTCGAACTCGGGACCTTCGCCTTTTGCGGGAAAATGCTCTACCGTCTGAGCTACCCAAGCACGACTCACGCCCCGTCCTCACAGCTTTACTCCTACCAGTATCTCCTCTCCTACCTTCCAAACTTTACACAAGCTCTCCTTGCCCGCAAAAGGCAAAAGGTCCCGAGTTCGAGTCTCGGTCCGGCACACAGTTTTAATCTACCTGGAAAATGTTAAAAATATTGCAATGTAATGCACGATTAGCATTTCCAACAACGAAAGTTTGCTACAACAATTACACCAAGATGAAATAAATATTGCCTACACTCTCAGACACGTGGCTTAAGCTGACCTTGAATGTAACGTCTCCTGGATAAGATTATACGAGATGATTCCGTGATGATGTTACAAACTACCAGGGATGATGGAGGAGGGTAGATGTAGCAATGTGAGGTGAGTGGCCTCGGTCCGGAAACGACCGAGTCGAAAGTTATAAGCTAAAATCTTTCTGATACTCTGACAGTGGAATACATGTACCGGTACTGTTGTTGCTAATATTTAAAGGTAGGCAACATATCCCACTTGTTATTCGTCAACGGATGTGGTTCCAACGTGATGGAGCCCCTGGATCAGATATTCCCCGAAAAGTAGATAGTCAAAGGGGGGTCCTGTTTCGTGGCCAGCACGTTCACCTGATCTCACCCCAATTGATTTCTTATTTTGAGACCATACGAAAAACCTTCTATTCGAGACGCCTGTTGAGACTGAAGAGGATCTGCTGGCAATAAATCTCCCTACCTGCGACTCTGTTCAAATGACAACGGGGACATTAGAACACTCACGGAAAACACTGTGCGACGATGCCATGCATGCACTGACTCCGGAGGACGCCTGTTTGAACAACTGTTGTAAATGTAACAGCTTATAACACTTGTGCAACTAAACGAAATTCATTATTACTGTACCGCAGACTTAGGATTTTGGCCTGTCTGGCGTTAAGTGTGCTGTTACTTGTCCATCAGCAGGGGAAATTATCTGAGGGCTATTGGCGAGAATTCAGTGGTAGTTCAGTACGTCACGATCAGGGTTCGGAAGCTGGGACTCTTGGTTTGAACGCTCCGCCAGGCTAAAACAGAACTTGAAGTGATTTTCGCTGATACTTTTTGACTGAGTCGTTTCCGGACTAGAGACTCTTACCTCAAATTGACATATTTACCCATCTCCATCATCCTTGAAACTTTGTAACATAATCATGGGGTCAACCTGTATAAAAGAAACATAGGACTCATGACAGAGGAAGACTAACTGTTCTTATGAAGAGAAATATTTCATACACACATCAAAAAAAGTTTTGCACCACCTCGGCTCCGAGAGTTCCGGAACCTGTGCAGAAAAGTGGAATAGCGATCAACATAAACATCATTTCCGCTCTTTTTATTGCTCACGGAAACAACACATTGCATGTTGTACCACCAAACAGCGAGACCTTCAGAGGTGGTGGTCCACACTGCTGTACACACCGGTACCTCTAATATCCGGTATCACGTTCTCTTGCGTTGATACATGCCTGTATTCGTCGTGGAATACTATCCACAAGTTCATCAAGGCACTGTTTGTTCAGACTGTCCCACTCTTCAGCGACGATTTGGCGTGGATCCCTCAGAGTGGTTGGTGGGTCACGTCGTCCATAAACAGCCCTTTCCAATCTATCTCAGGCATGTTCGATAGGGTTCATGTCTGGAGAACATGCTGGCAACTCTAGTCGAATGATGTCGTTATCCTGAAGGAAGTCATTCTGAAGATGTGTACGATGTGGGAGCGAATTGTCGTCCATGTAAACGAATGCCTCCCCAGTATGCTGCCGATATGGTTGCACTATCGGTCGGAGGATGGCATTCACGCATCTTACAGCCGTTACGACGCCTTCCATGACCACCAACGGCGTTCATCGGCCCTACATAATGCCATCCCAAAACAGCAGGGAACCTCCACCTTGCTGCACTCGCTGGACATTGTGTCTAAGGCGTTCAGCCTGACCGGGTTGCCTCAAAACACGCCTCCGACGATTGTCTGGTTGAAGGCATATGCGACACTCATCGATGAAGAGAACGTGATACCAATCCTGAGCGGTCCATTTGGCATGTTGTTGGCCCTCTTCTGCATCGCGCTGCATGGTGTCATGGTTACAAAGATGGACCTCGCCATGGACGTCTGGAGTTGCGCATCATGCAACCTATTGCCACAGTTTGAGTCTAACACGACGTCCTGTGGCTGTACGAAAAGCATTATTGAACATGGTGGTGTTGCTGTCGGGGTTCCTCCGAGCCATAATCTGTAGATAGTTGTCATCCACTGCAGTAGTAGGCCTCGGGTGGCCTGAGCGAGGCATGTCATCGACAGTTCCTGTCTCTCTGTATCTCCTCCATGTCCGAACAACATCGCTTTGGTTCACTCCGAGACGCCTGGACACTTCCCTTGTTGAGAGCCGTTCCTGGCACAAGAAACCGCGGTATTGACCGTCTAGGCATGGTTGAACTACGGACGACACGAGCCGTGTACCTCCTTCCTGTTAGAATGACTGGAACTGATCGGCTGTCGAACCCCGTTCGTCTCATTGGCGCTGCTTATGTATGGTTGCTCACATCTTTGGGCGGGTTTAGTGACATCTCTGAACAGTCAAAGGGACTGTGGCTCTGATGCGATATCCACAATCAACGTCTACCTTCAGGAGTTCTGGGAACCGAGGTGATGCATAACTTTTATTGATGTGTGTATTATACAAGCGACCCCACCCCGCTTCGCACGGGTAGCATTAAGTGTCTACGACGCATGTGGCGTAGCGTATTTTGCTTACTTACCATTGCTTAGAATTACGAAAAAAATTTCAGAGAACGACGTTAAAGTATCTGAATATCATCCCTTTCATATGATTACGCGATGTAAGCAGTGCACTCGTGTGGGTGTGTGTGTGTGTATGTGTGTGTGTGTGTGTGTGTGTGTCAGTGGTTCACCATGTATCAGAGGTTGACTGAGGTAGCACAAAAAAATGAAAAAAACACTATGATGTACATGTTTAGATTGTTTTACAACACTCTTCTGGTTAATCTTAGTACGTGCTATGATACACTGTTTACACTCATTGCCAGAATCATTTGTCGTGGATTCTTAATGTCAGTATTCTTCGCCTTGTCACGGCAAGAATCGTGTCCGCATTTAGGTTTGATTCAGGGGAAACAAAGCTGAAATACGATATTGCAATACACCAGGCAAGCGACTTTTAACTAAAAATATCTCCCCTGTATGGGAATATAGATATGGACGTACGAGTGGAGGCTGTACAGACATAACTGACGACATAAGGAAGTGTGGCTTGGGCCATTACTCGTGCTCAGATAGGCTAATGAATGTTGGCACGGTAGCTCACCTCTGTAAAAAAAAAACAAAAAGCAAAAAAAAAAAAAAACTGAGTGAACTGTAGAACGATGAACTTGAAGGGGCGTCATATGACGTCTGCGCAGATCAAATTCTGAGAACAATGACGAATGACATGGAAGAAAATTGGGTCGGCAACCGCTCGCAGTAAGTAGAAAATCCAAGTTCAGTACCCGGTTCGGCACAAATTTCCATCCCATTATACAGCTTATGGTTTTCCTTATTCGTAACTGCGAATACATTTCAAACAATTGCAGAGAAACTATTATTGGTTAAAAATATTAGAATGTGTCAAATTGTAAGTCTCACATCGCAGCCTGATGATGAGGTTATCTTTTCATTATTGGTCGTATTTATTTCGATACTTCAAAGTTAAATAACTCACTGCCTGTCGTTCGACGAATTTACGGTGAATTAAGAGTGTGAACTGTGACTACTAAGCAGAAATTGGCAGTCCGATAACTTTACCATATTTCGAAATGCGTATCACCACATCGTTGAGAGATTAAATGGCACAGGGAATAAAGAACCAGCCGGGATTCGATCCCACAGCCTTCCGCTCTACCGCTAGACCAACACACTAGATACGTATTAGATCCAAGAAGCGTTTTTCAGGCATTGATGCTTCCTCGAGTTACGGCGACTGTTCGCTTGGTGACAATGGCATTGTTTCCACAACTCAATTTTAAATCATTATAGTTCAGACAATTTCTATGAAATTGTATAAGAAAACTTCAGTCGTGAATCAATGTATCTATCAGTAAAAATCAGATTAAAATCCCTACACCAGGTCCTGAGATTAGCTTGCATACTCACGGACACGACCACGAGCAAGCCACTTTGTGTCATGCAGGAATGTGAAGTCAACGCCAGTATGGGAGACAAATGGAAGGGATATTCGAAAACCATTGGTTAGTTCTACTTATGATGGAAATCCTTCCATACAATCTATCCCGTTTAGCTGCGCGGGGTAGCCTACGGTCTTAGGCGCCTTGCCACGGTTCCGCGGCTTCGCCCCGTCGGAGGTTCAAGTCCTTACTTGGGCATGGGTGTGTGTTGTCCTTAGCGTAAATTAGTTTATGTTAGATTAAGTAATGTGTAAGCCTAGGGACCGATGACCTCAGCAATTTGGTCCCATAGAACTTACCACAAATTACCAAAATTTAAATCGCTTAGAAAACCGATGGCGGCTGACAAAACCATATGTTCTCCAAAATTCGATTATTTAGCTCACCGAATAATTCAAAGTGACACACTGACCTCAGACTACTTCGAAACTGAAATTAAATTCAGAGCAACTGAAGCAGCAATAAATATGACAGGGAGAATAAAATAAGCATCGTGGGTAGATCAAAAGATGTGGAAGCCTATTACGAGAATAATGTTATCGAAGTAATAAAAAAGAATCCAAAAAAATACGCAATCAGTTCGTGGGATTCAGAATATTCAAGAGCTGTTGTGACAAAGACAGCACGATGAGAGAACATTGCGTAAGGCAGTCACCCGATAAGTTCTGACAAGAAAATAGAATTCCTAATGAAGCATGTTTTGAAAACGAGGAAGGAAGAGAGCTGGACGGCATTTTGTAGGAATGTAGGTGGAGATACTAACGTCAAAGAAACAAGGAGGTGAACGGGATATTTGGATCACAGGATCTAGGCACTAACAAATGCAAACCGAAAGACTAGTGACTCACAGACGCATTCCCAGACAAAATAGCACTGCTCTCAGCAGCGTCAGAACCTCTGAGTCATCCAGAAGAAGTATCAAACTATTTATTCGTTTTTTTTTATTTTTAAAGGAAGACCTGTCTACTATTTCAACCAATATAGCACCATTCGTGGACAATATTTACTGTGCAGTTAATTAGAAGCCACCAAGAACAGCTGTTGGAAATTTACAACAGAACAGCGTCATACCAATTATTTACCACATACTAAATTACATAGATTATTAAACGAATTCTGAAACCTGAAATGGATCATGCGTCTGTCTCCACCTATAAATACGTAGCACTCTCATTGTGCATTATGAAAACTTTAGAACGATTAATTGAAAAACCGATCTAAATGATGGATCGAACCGCACAAAATACTGCCAGACTAACGTAATGGTTTTCGAAAATGTCGTTCCACATCAGATAATTTTACGCAACTACTACAAATATATAAAGATCTTTCTCTGAGAGACTGCATTTTCCAAAATGGTTCAAATGGCTCTGAGTACTATGGGACTTAATTGCTGTGCTCATCAGTCCCCTAGAACTTAGAACTACTTAAACTTAACCAACCTAAGGACATCACACACATCCTTGCCCGAGGCAGGATTCGAACCTGCGCCATAGCGGTCGCGCGGTACCAAACTGTAGCGCCTAGAACCGCTCGGCCACCCCGGCCGGCACTGCACTGCATTTTACAGCGAAGTTTATGGACACTGAAGGGACATACGATTATGTTATCATTCACTTATTTTTGCAAAGAACGACAAAGACAGGAGTGCCCTACAGATCCGTTTGTGAAATTAAGAAATATTTGGTTAGAGAGAGTATTGTCTTCTGCTTACAAAATAAGCTGTGATACTATTTGCTTTCCGCAGTTAATACCTCAGCTATTTACTGTTTACGCAGCGGACATGGCAGCCAGACTGGCTAATGTTCTCGGAGTAGCAGACGATAGACCATTCGAGAACAGAATTCTGGCTGTAAATATTCTACTTCAAGTCACCAACCAAACAGCACTTCGTGCACCAAATGTTCTTCCCTCTTTTTCATACTTCTTTCACAGTTTACTCGACCTGGTTCCTGCATTGAACATTCTCTAACCAACTGGGTACGATATTACAGACTCGTGATATGCACTAGGTCTCCTTGGTGGCTCTTTGTTAGTACGCTAAATAAATTTCGATAGAAACACGTAGCGATCGGAAGTCGGTTTAGTTTCACTAAGCCGAACGCGGCGTGGTCCACTTCATATTCAATGGTCTGTGTGATGGATGTCGCACTGTAAACAGGTTGGCCTGCATGGACAGTCCCATTTCTTTCCAGTGAAGTTCAGTCAGCACTCAACGGGTTAGAATGTTTTTCGACACTGTGCTCTCATAGCAGAAATATGTACATGTAGTGTGATATGTAGGAGTGGAGTGATTTAGTATGCGGGCAATTCTAGTTGCACGTACCACAACTACAATCACTGGTCTAGGCATTGTGTACAAAGTACGTATACGTAGGAAAGGATAGCACTATGACAAGAACAGATCATTCTGGAAACTTCGTACTAAATATTTGTAGGCAGCTGGCTTAGCAGGTCTCCCTAAACAAGCGGCCACCCACTTAGACCCAGGAAACGACTGCATCTGGGAGGCAAAACTGCACCAAAGATGCCACTAGGAATCAATAAGTCGAAGGGAAGCTGGCAACACTAGAACTAACTTTCTAAACAAAGATTCTAATCTTCGTTTACGAAGTGTGATGGTTTACTACGACAGAGAAAGGAGTTTGTGACCAATGGAGACAGTGCTACAGGTTACTCCAAAGTTGTAACGCAACACACAGATGCCCAAATACACGGAAATCAACGTGATGATAGAGTTTTAAGCTTCGAAACACGTTGTGGAAACAAATAAACGGTAATTAGTAACAATAAATCTATTGTTTCATTCGATATCAATAACAGCCACGGTAAATCCTAACCTAAAATGTTCGAATTTGAAGTAATTATACAAAACAAGAAAGAGTTCACAGTGAAGTCTCTGTCTTTGAAGTGAGTGAGATACGTACCACGGGTGGACTGTGAGCGACTGAAAACTGAATCACAATTACAAGAGTCAAAGTACTGGTCCACGAGGAACTGATTGTCTCTAGTTACGCATACAATGCGTTGGGGCAAAATACCAGAGAGCTGCAGGTGTGCACTGTAGAGGCCAAGTCTCGGCGTAGCTGGAGGACGACTGCCGGCGGCCCCACGTAGCATTGGAGGCGAAGATCGAAGGCAGGTACACTGACGTCACGGGAGGATTCCAGGAAAGCCTCTGACAGGAACCGCGGCAGCGGTCGGCGTAAAGCCCAGAGTTCGCCCTTGGAGAACTGACTATTCCTACGGCGCGTCACACTAAGTACTGTTGAGGCTCTAGGATAGGGTGAGATCTGTTATCGAGCAAATGATTCTGCGAAGCTAGCAGGTCCGCTGCTGGAGTGTACCGCTGCCGCCTGTCGACGAGGCGTGTGCTCGGAACTGTAGTAGCCGGGTTCGCCATTGTAGCCGCCGGCAATTTTCGGCACAGGTCACCTGTGGTGCAGCTATGATTTGGTGGATAGCTACGAGCCTCTAATTAGGAGAATGCAATTAATTTCACTGATGGTGATTCCATTGGTAGAGGGTAATATATCGTAATTACTGACATCCGGTGAGGCGGAGGGAAACGCTAATGAAACCGTGGCTACAGAGGTATTTGAGTGATAGGCCTCAACGCTTGGAAATTTCCTGTAGTCTTCCTGGATGGCAAGTTGAGGAGACGGAGCGGAAGTCTCCGCAGACCGGGGATTTTAGCTTTACTTGGGCGTCCTACCAAACACAGAGCAGACACCACAGTGGTTTGACAGTTTCGGTAAGTAGTTGTTGTAATCCACAGGAACAAACTGGCTTATGAATCAAGGGGTCCACTGTACTATCATTGGCGTTTTCGCGAGCTCGAAAGTTTTCGACGGCAGACCAGTGTAAGCGTAAAATCTTAATCACATGTAAGAGGCTATAATATGCAGAGTGCTTTTTACGTAGTAGAATGAAGCTGAATAAATTTTGTTGATCCAGGAAAAGTAAAGTGTTTCAAGAAATAAAATTTTACAACAGCTGCACTTTATTAAGAAATCCTCTTTAGAACATTACAGACTTCAAAATCAATAACCTGTATCTCTCTACCTGCTGGATCAGTGGGTGTCCACGTGTATTATAATATCACACGTAAAGCTGCAATGACATAAATAACAATGTACAACAATCTAAAGAAAGTGCAGTATTCTACCATTGCTCCACCTCTCTTGGTATGATCGTCTACAAGGGGCGATCAAAAGGTTTGCGTTTGAGGACGTTGCTGCAGCGTCCATGCAACGTAACGTCACCCCAATGGCGGTATGTAAACTCTACGGTAGGCAAGGGATTAGTGTGGCATTCGGGTCTTTCCAACGTGTGTGTAGTATATGCGGAAACGTGAACTATGGAGACTTTATTAGTAGTGTCCTGCCAAACTTTCGGCTTCGGCTTTGGCTACCTTCGGTAAAAAATCCCACCTTCTGCCAAAATATGCAGAAGGTTTGGCCAAAGCCGAAGGTTTCTAGAAAGCGCCCAAACTGAACTAACTGTTGGAACTGTATATGCACAGTGGACACCCGACAATTAAACTGCAACGCTTTCACATATTTGGTTCGGACTGAATACACTGTGTTCCGTCGGCCGGCCGCCATCCGCAGTAAATATAAGTTCGTACGCGAATTAGATTATCTACTTTGGTGTTTTGTCATACGATTTGTAAAATTTTTATCTGGCCGGAAAGAAGAGAAGATTTATTTTCCGGAAAGCACATACAAAACCAAAAAACGTAAGTATTGTTTTGCAATATTTATTAAGTTATTTACTTCTGAACAGCCCTTCAACCGTTGTTTATTTTTTAATATGTGTTCTTAATGTTATGGGTTTAGAGACAAGTGTCGCCATGCCTTGTAAAGTTTTGCTTGTTCCCTGAACTCCCTCAGTTATTCTCGGAGCTCGTCGGCAGAATCCGGAATGTTTCTTAACTCTATGCACAGCTGCCAACGAACGCAATTTGCAGTGTGCGATACTATAATGGACAGACGTTCAGTGCACAGTGGACATGTGATTGCGGTTGACGTGTTAATGATTATATCCGTTCTGAGTATTAAACTATTTGCATGGTTTTTCAGTGTTTCATTCGTTGAATAATTGAGTCTCAACAGGATTTACTTTTTTCTATATTTCATATTCATTGACATAAATATGTACCACATTTTATGTTTAACACTTTCACGAAACCTTCTTTTTAATACTTTCGCGCTGTTTACACCATAGCAAGCGAGAAACTTCGAATCACAAACGGCGCGCGTGTTGTCAATTCTGTGAGGAAACCATTCACTTGTTACGCTACGGCCTTTCTTTTCACTGCGCCTGGCCACATATCCACCTCAGCTCATGTTACTAGAAAAACTTAACAAGGTATATTCGTTAGGTTTCCATGCGTGCGATATATCTCGAAGCTCGACATGTGCATTTCGATTGTTTCTAATCGCATCATATTCGCTTGTTACCGACAAAAATGGCAGAAAAGAAACAATATTTGAAAGACAGTGTGCGTCTTCTTTATGAAATTTCGTAAAAACAAATCTCAAAGAGAACCCTGTTTAACCTTTGCCAGAACAAAATACATATTAATATTTATGCTGTTCCGATTTTACATACAGCCGGCTCTCGTTCCTCGCACCGGGATAAGGTTGATTATGCAAATATTTTGCGCGATATTTTTTTATTTTATTTTTTTATTTTCGACGTCTAATCTCAAGAAGGACTCTGCCTAACCTCTGCCAGAAAGTATACAGATCAGTATTCCAAATGCTACGACTATCGGGTGGCCGACGCTCGTGGTTCGCAGTCGATATTCAGTTATTCGAGATAGATCGCACGCAGAGGGGCAAGCACAGACGCACAAGAATTCCACAATTACTCGTTTTTATTTACACTTTCTTCGTTAGTTGTCTTTCAATTTAAGGTCAAAGTTATTTATGACGTGCTGTTGGCCCTGACAGTAAAAAAACAACGATTTGCCTTTTGGGACCATAATTTTCTATTTATTGCGACATATGTTCGTCACTGTTTTGGAATCATCAGTAGGCATTATATTCTATTTAATTTCTGTAAATAAGTGCATTTTTATGTACTGGCTGCTCAAAATATTCTTGTGTCCCGTTACATTTATGTATTGGAAGGTTATGATCTTACGTCATTGTTCTCTTAAGGAATGAAGAGTTTTAGGTCCTAATATGGCAAGTCACCTGCGAAAAAAATTGTTAACTACTTATTTGGTTAGAATAGGGCTTGTTTCTGACAAATACGTGTCGTTTTGCGTATTCTACTTCTCTATATACTTGAAGAACCAAAATACCAAAATCTGTTTTCCTTCATCTTTGGATACCTATATGGTTCAAATGGCTCTGAGCACTATGGGACTTAACTTCTGAGGTCATCAGTCCCCTGGAACTTAGAACTACTTAAACCTAACTAACCTAAGGACATCACACACATCCACGCCCGAGACAGGATTCGAACCTGCGACCGGATACCTATAAGTTAAAGACCGTAGATGCCTGGATGTTAAACCTTTTTATTCAATCATATCGTTTGAGCAGTAAGTGAAATTGCGTATTTGTTCGCCTGACATGTATTTTGTTTCAACATCGTTAGCTGCTGTTTGTTGAGAATTTTAGGACGAACAATAAATTCACAAGACATGCTGATACCTCCTGGCACAATGGACAGTCCGAAAAAGTAATAATATTAGAAATGATACTAGCAATAGTAATACTGAATTAACGTTTCACATCCCCCCAAAATTTGTAATTTTAGAGAAATTGAAATAGCGTTCAAGATTATCTGATTTTTGTTCTAGTAAGAATAACTTCAGCATTATAAATTACCTTGTCTTAATTAATCTGTATTTTAGTGTAAAATTTGCTAAGAGAAGTTGTGGAATATCCATTTCGTAGACCACATTCACTGATGCTAAGCGAACATACGGAAACCCGTGACAAATACGGCCGGAAGCACTGTGACCACCCAATCGGCCGAAGATATCGGTCGACGTCTGTCGAAAATAATCTGACGACCGATGTTGGTTCCGTTGTGACGTTACCCTTTTACGTGCGTGGATTATTTATTTTTAATTAATCAAAAGTTCATATTCGCGGCCTCTGTGGCCTATTGGTCCGCGTTTCGAACTACTAAGGCGAGGGGTTTGCGGGTTCGAATCCCGTTGGTAAATGTGGGTGTGACGAGCACGAGCATCTATAACAACAGATGGATTTTTCTACGTATGACCATGTCTAGTCGCGATAGTATACACTCCGGCTTAGTTTGGGGCCAGAGATGGTTGGAGCGATTGCTGAAAGATTTATTTGTTTATTCTCTCTTCTTTCAGGTACAAAATGGCTCCTGTGACACTAAATCCCATCTGGGAATATTCTTGGAAAAACAATGATAAAGCAACTTGTAAAGTATGTAATAAATCACTGTCTCTTGGTAGTGCCTTACCAAAAAAACAGAACATACAAATATTAAGACTCATTTGTCAAAACCATAAAACTGAATGGGCAGCTTATTGTAAGACAAATGAAAAACACCAGAATTTGATCATAGAGAACGAGAGACATTTAAGTCTTCGCAGGACTAAAATATAGTCAAACAATCTACTTCACCGGATTTAATTGAGAAAAAAGTAGATTTACCGTGGCCTGATAATCATCTGGTATCGTTATGAATCGATAAAAGTTTTATGGACCTCACTATCGTCGAAATGCTGCCATACAACGTTGTTGAAGGAGATGCATTTTGTAGGCTCAATTTGACTGACCCTGGTACTTCTTTCAGGCACAGGGAAAAGTCTGAGAAATATTTTAGAATGACTTTAATACCAGCGACGTACGAAAAAGTACAGTCGTATTTCTTTTAGAAAAGGCTGAATTAGTCAGCTTTATCATTGACATACGGAGTAATCGAGCAACGACGTGCTCACTGCTGAATTGCACAGCCCACTTCATTAAGGGCCCCAAAAGGCAAAAAGTTATACTAGCAGCCACTGTCCAGGAACAAGATCACACAGGGTAGCATATTTCAGAGAAACTTAATTAAATTATTGCCGAATTTAGTTTAACAAATAAAATCCACATCTATATCTGCGACAATGCTTTTAATATGCAAGCAGCCATGCGTTGTGGAAACTTTGCTTATATTGGATGCGTAGTTCATAAGCTGCAGCTAGTTATTCATGATGTTATATTGATAGACGCTGCTGTAATGGATATAATTAAAGATGTCGCCAAATTGTAGGACATTTTAAAAGAAGTGAATAAGCTTCCCGATATTTAAACAAGTGTCAAGAAGCAATCGACTTACCCAAACAAGTTTTGATTCTTGATGCCGAAACCCGCTGGAACAGCACTTATTTAATGTTGGAAAGACTCCTTGAACAAAAAACTGCTATCAAATTATACATGGCAGAACGCGTTGGGATAATAGTACCAACTGCAGAAGAAGGGATGCAAATAAGCTACTGTATAACAGTACTTAAGTGCTTTCATCAAGCAACACTTAATTTTTCAAGCGACTCTTCATCAGCATCTTTAATAATACCATTGCTCGTCATGCTTAACTGAAAATTGACCACAGAAGATGAAGATCTTGAAAATGTAAAACTGCTCAAGAACCAGCTGTGCGAGTCTGTTTAAAGGACGTTTTCTTACGCAAGAAATACTTCGCATTTACTGATTGTAACTCTATTACATCCCGCTTTTAAAACGAATTATTTGACTAGCGATAAAACGGAAAACACCAAGACTGAAATATTATCATTTTTACGACAGAATGAGTCTCGGTCAAGTCAAGTAGCTCGTATGGACGTAGATGTTGATGAGTCTAGACCTTCCTGTTCAACGTCAGATGCAGATATCGAAAAATCATCCTCAAAACATGATGATTTATGGGATT
Source organism: Schistocerca cancellata (assembly GCF_023864275.1). Classification (NCBI taxonomy): domain Eukaryota; kingdom Metazoa; phylum Arthropoda; class Insecta; order Orthoptera; family Acrididae; genus Schistocerca; species Schistocerca cancellata. Next base: position 61,434,919 of record NC_064629.1, read on the forward strand.
CACATGCATTACCTATCACAAGAGGTAACGAGTTGGATTTGGGACATCACTATCCTCCTTTCGAAGAACAGCTAACATGTTTTTTAAAAGTACCTTTGCTTTTGGGGAATGCTGACATTTATGAATATTGGGCTGTTAGTCCATATACTTATTGTTGTGACTTGGCAAGACAGCCAAGCCACTATGATTGGTAGCCGAAAGGCACGCGTTTAAGCTCACGCAGGCTGACGTGAGGTCTGGAACAGGACAATGTAATTAATATAGCCAATAAGGTACGTTGCTGCTGGAATACTTAACTTTAATCCATAATTGGTGAATATCGGTCTGACGGTACATGATTCACAAGATAAATACCAAATGATAAAGGCGCCTTGCTAGGTCGTAGCAAATGACGTAGCTGAAGGCTATGCTAACTATCGTCTCGGCCAATGAGAGCGTAATTTGTCAGTGAACCATCGCTAGCAAAGTCGGCTGTACAACTGGGGCGAGTGCTAGGAAGTGTCTCTAGACCTGCCGTGTGGCGGCGCTCGGTCTGCAATCACTGATAGTGGCGACACGCGGGTCCGTCGTATACTAGCGGACCGCGGCCGATTTAAAGGCTACCACCTAGCAAGTGTGGTGTCCGGCGGTGACACCACACTTATATACGCCCCATCGCACTTAAATGTTTATTTGCTCATCCTGCTATTGTTGTTAGTGAATAACTGTTCAGCGCAGCGGATCAGATAGATGCGGAGAGGCGATGTAACTTGATTGGTGAAAATGTGGACAAATTATTATTTTTAGCTTAGAACATAAGACTGTTTAACTTAGATTATTAATTCTTTTTCATAGATAGATATGAAAACGCTAATGGAAATTTAAGATTCATTCAGCTATTGTTGTGTGTTTTTCCAATTGTAATGTTTCAAGTACTTTTTTTAAGTAAATAAATATTATAATTGACTTTATTTCAAAGCGTTGTTATTTCTGACTGATTACAAGATAACTTTAATCATCTCGTTAAATTGTTTATATTATATTTAAAAATCATTATTTTATTCACATTTTGTCAATCTTGAATAGAATTTCTTGAGGCTATTAAACCCTCGGCTTTGGCTTCAGCTTCGGCCGCAGGTTAGGGCGATGGCCGATTATTTGGCTTCGGCTTCGGCGAGAAATTGACCTTTGGTCAGACATTAGTTATTACTAAATGCTTCCAAACTGGTCGAACGTGCTGCTCTTCCTTTCTTGGCTCCCGAAGGACAAACACCGGTAGACATCCATCTGAGAGTGAAGAATGTGTATGTGGCAGTCTGTCGAAATCGACCATTGTGGTATGGTTTTACAAGTTCCGTGTAGGTCTGGATTCTATACAAGATGGTGGTCGATCTGGAATGACAAGGTCATGAAGTTACGCTAATTCAAGAGGGATCTACTGGGGCACCCACCCTGCAGTCTTGACAACTCCGCATGTGATTATAACGTCTTCGGTCCCTTGAAAAAGGCACTGAAAGGTCGACGATTCCTGTCGGAAGTGGATGTACAGTACGCAGTAACGGAATTCTTCACGCAACAGGACACGGCGTTTTACCAAATGCGTATTTTTAACCTGGAGTGTCGATAGGATCATTGTTACAGAGCTAATCGCGATTCTCCCTGATTAGCATACAAATTCTGGACTATACGGCATTCTAACTGAAGCTTTTTGATCGCCCCTTACATAAAATATTGAATTTGTCGTACCAGTAAAGACCACAAGAACATATGGCACCTTAGACTAAGTATACGCTTGTTCGCTTGTTTCCTTTGGCACATGAGTCCGTGTAACAGCAAAGCGACAGCACGTAAGGGAAGGCAAATTTGCCTGCCGCGGTGGCCGAGCGGTTCTAGGCGCTTCAGTCCAGAACCACGCGAGTGCTACGGTCGCAGGTTCGAATCCTGCCTCGGGCATGGATGTGTGTGATGTCCTTAGGTTAGTTAGCTTTAAGTAGTTCTAAGTTCTAGGGGACTGATGACCTCCGATGTTAAGTACCATAGTGCTCAGAGCCATTTGAACCATTTTGAAGCAAATTCAAACAAGGGATTTTCAGTACACTCTTCTAGTCGAAAAACAAGCGCTAAACCACATACCTGAATTACCATGTGTCTAGATACAAAGTGATGGTTCAAATGGCTCTGAGCACTATGGGACTTAACATCTGAGGTCATCAGTCCCCTAGAAGTGAGAACTACTTAAACCTAACTAACCGACGGACATCACACACATCCATGCCCGAGGCAGGGTTCGAACCTGCGACCGTAGCGTTCGCGCGGTTCCAGAATGAAGGGCATAGAATCGCTCGGTCAGAACGGCCGGCGTACAAAGTGAAAGATTACTTCTGTCACCATACTATGAAGTAGACAAAAGGTGTCGTGGGTATTCTATACTTCATTATTTGCTGGGCATATTCATTGTACAGGTTAAGATGTGCTCAGAATAATGGAGATGATGTGAAATTTTTTAGCACATGTCATCCGATTAATAGGAAATTGCTGAAATAGCAGCAATTTCTCTTTCATCCGGGAAGAAAACAGTGTTCCCTGCCTTTATCAGAAATCCTGCGTCCACGGTTGTAAGGTGGAAATTCGTTAACGTAATTGCACTCACTATCGCAGTGGAATTACTCACGTGTAACTATCACATCTACGCTCACGTCACAGTGTGCTACACTTCCGACTGGTATGTTACATGAAAACGGTCACACAAGGTTACGCATTCAGCCATGATCGGCCATTGATAGGTGAAATATCACAGAATATCAACACTGTTAATGACAGAAATAATAGTAAGCTGAAGACAAGGGTAGTGTGGATAAAGTAGGCTATCAGTATATTCTAGGAAATATTCTGTTTTCACCATCATAATGATTTACTCCTTCGATGTTTTACTTAGAGCAATAACGGTAAATTCTGGAACTGTTTAATAATAAATACGTTTCCAATTACTTCTTTGAATATGCTGAAAATCTTATTTGAATAGCCAGTCACTTAACTTATTATTGGCTCGGTATTTAATATCGCAGCAATAAATAAAATGGAACGCAGAAACATATACAGCTATTCTAGAAGAGTATCGCTATTTTCTCCTGCGTTTTGGCTACTGCTAATAGTAGCACAAGTTAAAAATCTATTGAATTTGGATTTTACCTTATGGTTAAAACTTTATTCCTTGTTACGTTACGACAGTACCACAAAGAAAAGTTATATCTACGAAACGCACCCAAGTTGAGCTGAATACCGTGATACTCGTCAAGGTAAACGTGAGCTGTTCTGCTGAAGGATCATTCCTCTCAATCCTGCTCCAAATAGGGAATAAAAATTTAACCGATCAAGTTGGTATGTGCTGCATAGTATTCTGAAATGCGAGTGGCGTGCAGCCGCAGTGTAAACTACGTGCCTGTGACTGGTCGGTATTGATCAGGCTTCCGCTGGCTTATCATTAACTCGTTCGCGTGACAAGTATGGACTCAACTTTCTTCGCAAAATCCGACAGAAACGAATGATTTTCATATACTAGATTGTAATCTATATTGTAACCCCTGCAGCTCATAACCGTAACTATCAAATTTCTGTGTCATCTTCAGTCATACAAACTATATATTTCATATTTGAATGTAAATGAAACATAATTCGTCGTTTTTATGAAGTTTTAACGAATTTAAAAGTTGAGGATAACGTCGTTAACAATATAATAATTATCAATAACTCGTTGCATTTCAAAGATAAGACTGGAGATACATTTAAGGCTGTAGCACTACTATCCGTCGATTTGTTCAAGAACATTTCCACTAGAATGAACAGTTAACGCCTTACAAAAGCCCAATAATCCTAAATCGACTAAGACTTCAGTTGCAATTGTGAACTGTTCTCCGCCAACATGGTCCAGTTCCGTATTAGAGACTTTAAATGTTTCTGCTTTTCTACCTCGAGGTACTTTCGTAGAGACGGATGCCATCGATACCATTTCTACAGCATTATGCGACATGCTTGTCTCTCCACTCCACACACTAGCTCTTTCATGCTGTAATGCTCGGCAGAGCTTACCCTGTACTGCTACTAGTCATTTTCTTTCCTGTTCCACTGGCAGTTGCAGACTGTCTGTATGCCTCCGCGCACGTCATAATTTCTCTTGTCTTCACGGTCCTTACGTGAAATGTAATTTGGCGGCAGTAGGATCGTTCTGCACTCACCTGCAAATGCCTGTTCTCTAAACTTGACTGTGTTTCCAAGTTCATAAAGCACCGCCGAAACATTCGCATTTCGATCGAATCTACAGGTAACAAAATCTAGCAGCACGCTTTTGATTTGCTTCGATGTCTACCTTTAAGCCGACCTGGTGGGGATCCCAAACACTACAGCAGTAGTCAAGAATGAGTCGCACTACTGTTCTATTCGCAGCCTCCTTCGTAGATCAGCTATACTTTCGTATAACTAAACCTAAGACGACTATTTGTCCTCCCTACTATCGCCCTTCCGTGCTCATTTCACTTCATATCGCTTTGCAACGTTACACCTACGTAGTTAATGGACGTGACTCTGTCTAGCATCACGGCATTAAAGCTGTATTCGAACGCACATGACTTTTTTTCCTCCTCATCTTTTCTACATTTAAAGTTGCCATTCATCACACCAAACATAAATTCTAAGTCATCCCGTAGCCTTCAACAGTCACTCAACGACGATTCTTCTCCGTATACTACAGTGTCATCAGCAAACAGTCGCAGTTAGCTGCTCGCCGTATCCGTCAGACCATTTACGTGTATAGGGAGTAAGAGTGGGCCTATCTCACTTCTCTGGAGCCCTCCTGATCGTACCCTTCTCTCTGACGAACACACGCGGTTGATGACAACGTACTGGGTTTTATTGCTTAAGAAGCCTTCGGGAAATATGCTCCTCTGCGTCCTGAATGCAGTTCGAGGTATTAATCACTGTGCCAGCTCACTCTGTACGAAAAGCGTAGTATTGTAGATATGAATTGCAAAAGGGAGCAATAAGTACACAGGTTACCAGGAATGTAACAGTTACAAACATCTCCATTTCAGGAATTGTGCTCTGAAGCACTGATTGTTTTACTATAATGGCGAATCACGGAAACAGTATTGTTCTCGAAGGGGCCTGAGACCAAATGTTGGTGCTACTGTCTCAGTTTTCAAGTTCAGCGTAACTTTTTTTACGAGTCACACCAAACATACAATGACATTATTTTTCTTAGTACCAATAACATTCGTCTTTTAATCTTGTGGAGCTGTGATTCATTACAACTGCACCACATTTGGCTACCACATGACACTATTGTGGTTCTCGTATTGTTCTCCAATATTAGGTATTTTAACTCTGACTCTATTTCCTTAGAGAGAAGAGCTTTCGTTAGACTTCGTCGTACGTTCGTGTTATGAGACCGATCAAAATATTCCAGCCTTATGTGTCACTGTATTGCATATGCTACTGACTGAAGTACCATAAAGGACACTATGGGAAAAAAGTAATGTCTGCGTGATGTGGCTTTTTAAATCAACGTTTCTTTGCCTTTTAACATACTTCTTCTCACGGGTATAAAACGCATTGCTCACTGCTGCAGTTGCAATCTACCGTCTCTAACCGACTCGTGTGGTCTCTCCTCAGCTGGTGGTGCCAAAAATTTTCATTGAAAATATGGGCAGAAACGCAAGAGCAGACAGTTCTGTACGCTTGTTGCCCATAACAGTATGCCTCAAAATCTTAAATAAAAATGCAAACGTCTCTGCCATGGCTCATGGAATGGGAGCATGTGTTAGTGGTTCTCTGTACTTCGCACAGAGCTCATCCAACGAGTTCGCCTGCTTAAGTGTTGTACGAGAGGAGTAGGCAATGTTCCTGGTTGCGTTGCGCTCTCTCTCTACCTTTTAGTTTCATAATCAACCCTAACGATACAAACACGTCACTATACTCTACATGCACGCATTACTTTAACCAGCACGAAATAGTGATAGTTAATGCACCTGACAAGCAAACTCAACTGGAAAAGTTATCAACAGGGCACGGTCACGTGAAAGTAATAAAAACAATATGTGTTGAGAAATATCGCAAAAAGAAGCCCGGAATTTGTTGACACTAAAGTAACAATTAACATTTGTGGCCATAAAGTCTTATACACAATAAAAGACACATATAGGACAAAAGAACAGGCACTCCCGGCAGACATGACGCTAGCATCACTACTATCCCTCAGTTCGGCGATGAAGAGAGGCCACATGTTTCTTCAGCTAGGCCACATGCACTTGATGCTAATTACTGATGACTAAATCCCACCGAACTATAAAATTGTTTCGGTGCTAACTGCTACGTTTCATCTGCCGTTCAAAATACTCATAGATATACTGATCAGTCATAACTTTATGACCACCCACCTATTAGTTGGTATGTCCACCTCTGGTACGGATAACAAGGGCGACAAGTCGTGGCATGGAAGCACTGAGGTCTTGGTAGGCACTACATCTGCACACACAAGTCACCTCATTCCCGCAAATTCCGCGGAGGGGGGTGGGGGATCCGTGGCTCTGACACCACGTTCAGATACTTCCCAGATGTCTTCGATCTGGCTCAGATCTAGAGAGTTGGGGGAGCCATCACATTAATTGGAACTCGATACTGAGTTCCTCGAAGCACTCCATGATACTCCTCGCCTTGTGGAAAAATGCCACTGCTGGCGGGAAATATGATCGTCATGGAGGGGTGTACGAGGTGTGAAACCAGTGTTCGATACTCCTTGCCAGTCATACAAGAGCTCCACTAGACCCGTGGATGCCCACTCGATTGTTCCCAGAGCATAATGGACACGCTTGTCTCCGTCTCGCAGTGCAGGTGTCAAGGAGTTGTTTCCCTGGAAGACGACGGATTCGCGCCCTCCCATCGGCACGATGAAGAAGGTATCTCGACTCATGAGACCAAGCAACGCTCTGCCACTCCGCCAACGTCCAGTGCCGACGGTCACGTGCCTATTTCAGTCGTAGGTGCCAACGTCGTCGTGTTAAAATTGGCTCATGCATGGGTCGTCGCTGCAGAGGCCCATCGTTAGGAGTGTTCAATGAAAAGTATGTTCAGACACTCTTCCCAGCATTAAAGTCTGATGTTAATTCCACAACTGTTTGGCGCCTGTCCTATTTTACCAGTCTGCCCAACCTACAACCTCCGACATCTGTAAGGAGGCGTGGCCGCCCAACCAAACGATGTCTGGACGTGGTTTCACTTTGGATTCGCCACGTGTTGAAGACACTCACTGGAACTCCTCGAACACCCGACATCTCCGGAAGTTTCCGAAATGCTCGTGCCAAGCCTCCGGGACGTCACAACCTCCTCTCGGTCAAAGATACACTACTGGCCATTAAAATTGCTACACCACGAGATGACGTGCTACAGATGCGAAATTTAACCGACAGGAAGAAGATGCTGTGATATGCAAATGATTAGTTTTTCAGAGCATTCACACAAGGTTCGCGCCGGTGGCGACACCTACAACGTGCTGACATGAGGAAAGTTTCCAACCGGTTTTTCACACATAAACAACAGTTGACCGGCGTTACCTGGTGAAACGTTATTGTGATGCCTCGTGTAAGGAGGAGAAATGCGTACCATCACGTTTCCGACTTTGATAAAGGTCGGATTGTAGCCTATCGCGATTGCGGTTTGTCGTATGGCGACATTGCTGCTTGCGTTTGTGGTGTCACCGCTAGACACCACACTTGCTAGGCGGTAGCCTTTAAATCGGTCGCGGTCCGTTATTATACGTCGGACCCGCGTGTCGCCACTATCAGTGATTGCAGACCGAGCACCGCCACAGGGCAGGTCTAGTCTACAGAGACTTCCTAGCACTCGCCCCAGTTGGACAGCCGACTTTGCTAGCAATGGTTCGCTGACTACATACGCTCTCAACTGCAGAGACGACAGTTTAGCATGGCCTTCAGCTACGTCATTTGCTACGACCTAGCAAGGCGCCATATTCAGTTACTATTGTTATTGATATTGTGAATCATGTACCTTCAAGAGCGACGTTCATCATTAATGGATTAAAGTTAAGTTTCAAACTCATTTCGTCCACTTTCTGAATTCTAATTCCTGTCATGTTCCAGACCTCACGTCAGTATAGTCCTTCCCTCCTCACACCAGCTTGCGTGAGCTAAAACGCGTGCATTTCGGCCTCCTCTAGCAACACGGTGTTGGATCATCCAGCCAACAAAACAGCATTGGTCGAGATCCAATGACTGTTAGCAGAATATGGAATCGGTGGATTCAGGAGGGTAATAAGGAACGCCGTGCTGGATCCCAACGGCCTCGTATCATTAGCAGTTGAGATGACAAGCACCTTATCCGCATGCAGAATGAGATTTTCACTCTGCAGCGGAGTGTGCGCTGATATGAAACTTCCTGGCAGATTAAAACTGTGTACCGGACCGAGACTCGAACTCGGGACCTTTGCCTTTCGCGGGCAAGAGCTCTACCTCCGACATCTGTAAGGAGACGTGGCCGCCCAAACCAATGATGTCTGGACGTGGTATCACTTTGGATTCGCCACGTGTTGAAGACACTCACTGCAGCACTGCTCGAACACCCGTCATCTCCAGTGGATTCACGTGTTGGTAGAGCACTTGCCTGCGAAAGGCAAAGGTCCCGAGTTCGAGTCTCGGTCCGGAACACAGTTTTAATCTGTCAGGAAGTTTCATATCAGCGAACACTCCGCTGCAGTGTGAAAATCTCATTCTGGAAACATCCCCCAGGCTGTGGCTAAGCCATGCTTCCGCAATATCCTTTCTTTCAGGAGTGCTAGTTCTACCAGGTTCGCAGGAGAGCTTCTGTAAGCTTTCGAAGGTAGGAGACGAGGTAGTGGCAGTTGTAAAGCTGTGAGGACTGGGCGTGAGTCGTGCTCGGGTAGCTCAGTTGGTAGAGCACTTGTCCGCGAAAGGCATGGGTCCCGAGTTCGAGTCTTGGTCCGTCACACAGTTTTAATCTGCCAGGAAGTTTCATCATATCTGCATGGCTGTAACGGATCATGCAGCCACGTCTCGATCCCTGAGTCAACAGATGGGGACGTCTGAAAGACAACAACCATCTGCACGAACACTTCGACGACGTTTGCAGCAGCATGGACTATCAGCTCGGAGACCATGGCTGCGGTTACACTTGACGAACGTGGGTGTACGAATGGCAAAACGTCATTTTTCGGCGAATACAGGTTCTGTTTACAGCATCATGATGGTCGCATCCGTGTTGGGTGACATCGCGGTGAACGCACATTGGAAGCGTGTATTCGTCATCTCCATACTGGCGTATCACCCGGCGTGATGGTATGGGGTGCCATTGGTTACACGTCTCGGTCACCTCTTGTTCGCATTGACGGCACTTTGAACAGTGGACGTTACATTTCAGATGTGTTACGACTCGTGGCTCTACCCTTCATTCGATCCCTGCGAAACCCTACATTTCAGCAGGATAATGCACGACCGTATGTTGCAGGTCCTGTACGGGTCTTTCTGGATACAGAAAATGTTCGACTGCTGCCCTGGCCAGCACATTCTCCAGATCTCTCACTAATTGAAAACGTCTGGTCAATGGTGTCTGAGCAACTGGCTCGTCACAATACGCTAGTCACTACTCTTGATGAACTGTGATATCGTGTTGAAGTTGCATGGGCAGCCGTACCTGTACACGCCATGCAAGCTCTGTTTGACTCAATGCCCAGGCCTATCAAGGCCGTTATTACGGCCAGAAATGGTTGTTCTGTGAACTGATTTCTCAGGATCAATGCACCCAAATTGCGTGAAAATGTAATCACATGTCAGTTCTAGTATAATATATTTGTCCAGTGAATACTCGTTTATCATCTGCATTTCTTCTTGGTGTAGCAATTTTAATGGCCAGTAGTGCAGATCGCGCGCCTTCCCCATTCTACACATGGACAACATGTTCACTGATACTACATGCACCATAGGTGTGTCTGACTAACAGTCTTTCCTCGCCAGGTGATGCTGCTATCGCCTGGACGGGTTTGTATCGACAGTAGGTCGGCGGTGATAATGTCCTGGCTGATTAGTGTATGTTCTATGTGGTTAAGGTCCGGAGATTTAGCGGTCCAGTCGAAGTGCGATAGGATGGCTGAGCGTTCGCCAAACCAGGAGAGGCAGGATGCAGTCCTGTGATCACGGCTATCGTCTTCTTGGAAGACTCACGTGTCCACAGCATACTCATCATAAACGTATAGAAAAAAGGGCAACACTCGGTCATCTACAATTGAAATAAACATTCTGATTCACTGTTCACGCTTACATGAATCAGTGGGCCCACGGAATGGTAGGTAGAACTCCTCCTAGACAACACAGGACTACCTTAAGCCTGAAGTGTACATTCTCGACGCGGATCGTGTTTAATACCTCGTCGGTGCATTTGACGCCTTGTATCATTTGAAACGAGAAAAAAAAAACATGACGACTCGTCGGATCATATTACACTCCTTTAGTCAGCTACTGTAGTTTCTGTGCTTTCAGACCTGTTCCGTACGTGCCGCTCGAGAAATGGCCTTTCTGAGGTGTCCGACTCGAAGTGTTCATTACGTGCATTTCCTTTTGCAATATTCCATGGAAGAATGGTTGAGGTGGATCTGCATTCACTGACAGCAGCAATTTCTGTTGTATTTGAAACCGATCGTCATTGAAAAGGCGTAACACCCGACTCTGGTATCTGCTGAGAAGGATCGTTTTATTATAACTGTTCTTACAGCGCGTTACATGACAGCGAGTGCTGTACCTGTCCCTTTATAAGGTCAGTCCCCTTTGATACGCCGACAAACCACGCGACTCCATCCATGAAGCGATCACGGGCACGTTCAAGCGTAATTGCTTCTCTCGGCCTCTCTGTCGCGCCTGCGCGCTGACCCTTCTTACTGCTCTGATTAAACCCAACCGACGGGCGAATACATACCATTCCACTGCCACGACTTCAGCCAGCCTGGCACCAGCTGCTACCCTCCAGGGCTGATTTTATTTGGTCTTGTGACCATAAATAGCTTCTCCACTCCAAAAAGTTACTACCGAATTGCTCAATGTTATTCTTCTTCAGAGTATGTATATAATCTTCGTACTGCCATTTTGTACTTTCTCTTCTCCAAATCTAGTGTACTTAGTTCAATACTGTGAGTAGCATATTTACGGGCATTCTGGCACACTTGGCTTATTGATTCACGTTGTGTATATTTTGTGACTAAGTCATTACCCTTTTTATCACCGTCATCACGTTACAAGCTCCATCCGCGCGCCTCCGCCACTCCTCCATTCACCACACGCTTCTCCCTCCTCATTCCTCTCTCCAGTCAGTCTCAGTTAAGTATTAAATTGAGGCAGCCAATCAGAACGTAGTTCCGGTAAATAAATAAAAAATCCTAGATGCCGGAGCTACCACAAGTCTTCTTTGTACCTCCTGCCCCCATCTCGCGCCCCTCCAGCTAATCTCAGTGTAGTATTAAAATGAGGCATAGAAACGGCGTCAAGTTTAAAGACATGCGCTACTTCTGTCACGTTCATTTGAATAGGCATCAAAGTTAAAAATATTAGCTTAAAATAGTATAAAATATTTGCCTCTGAATTTCGTATGCACGCACACATATATACCTAATGCCAACAAGTTAGAATACATGCAGTGCCTCAAGAAAAAAGATTTACATAATCTATCTCTTGAGCTGAGCACATGTTCAAAGATACTGACGTAATACGGCGTAAGATATTTGTCTCTGAATTGTACACACACACACACACACACACACACACACACACACATACACATACACACAGTTAGAGAGTGCTGCTCAAAAGTATATTAACACACCTTCTTTAGGCATATTCAAAATCATTTATCCCAAAAAATTACACAAGGAATGTAAACCATACTATACCAAGATATTACAAAGTGCTCAAAAGTATCCAAACACTTTTTGCAGCATATTCAACTATAGGATGTTCAAAGGCATCCAAATGATCTTCTCTGCGCCAAACCAAAAGTAGCGTAAAGGGTGTAGCTTCTAGTTTTTTAAAGTACTTTACACAGTGTTCAAAAGTATCTGAACGCTCTGAATTTTTTGCACCATTTTCAAAAATATTTATCCAAAAAAATACGTAAAGCAGCGCTTGAGTGCGTGCAACGTTCGCATAAAGACTCAGATTAATTATTTTTCACATAGAAATTATTGTCACGTGCCAGAAGGCAGGGAGGCTGTAATCAGCAAGACTGAACTCGCTGAGTGTTGAGCTTTGTATGACAAATCTTGTCTTGCTGACGTCCGATCAATGTAATATGACATGCATGCCGCAATTCAGAACATAAATTTGCACTACGGCTTGAAGTCCACTTGTCGATGAGAGTTAACACTATCATTCTTACATCAAAAATTCGTCTCTCGCTCCTCATTCCGTACTTGTAACTTTACACATATTTAGTATGTGATCTTACTACTGAAGAGAAAAGGCAAAATTCTTGCAGAATGAAGTTTTCAATCTTGTCTTTATGAATTATTTTTTGATGCAACAGTATTTAATGCTGACGCTATATGTTTGTTTTGAGTGAAAAAATAACTGAATCGTCCTGGAAGATTAAAACTGTGTGCCGCACCGAGGCTCGAACTCGGGACCTTTGCCTTTCGCGGGCAAGTGCTCTATCACTTTCCCGCGAAAGGCAAAGGTCCCGAGTTCGAGTCTCGGTCCGGCACACAGTTTTAATCTGCCAGGAAGTTTCATATCAGCGCACACTCCGCTGCAGAGTGATAATCTCATTCTGGAATAAAATATCTCTTGTACTTTACTTGCAGAAATTAGATAGATGAATGCGTTTTCGAGGAAAAGATGAGCTGTAGAAAGAAACACAGATCTCACCATACCGAACTTCAAAAAAATTCATAATTATTGGTCTCCAATCGACGTTAAACTAGAATTCATCACAGACGACATGGATAAAATCGCCGAGTCTTGATATCTCGATTTTTTTGCAGATACTTCGACAGAACATCAGCAGACCAGAAAGAGTTCCATTGACTTTTTAGAACTGACCGAGCTCTCTCTCACAATTTCGTGCTCCATGGCAATACATTATGTAAGGTAGGTGGCGTAGGCCATTTATTGCTTAAAACGTATGTATCCTATAATGTATTTCAACTGTCAGCAATAGCATACAAAACAATTATTGATATTTGTATTTCACTCATTTTTTGTGCATGTTGAAGTACTTTTAGGGCAAGCTGATAAATTTTCTCTTGTTCAAGCACAATTTCGCCCACTTCCATCCTTAATTTTTTAAATTATCCACTATTTTGACGATGTCATTTTTCAAGGTCACTGACCTTCCTTTCGCTACCTACGTTCGAGATAATTGATGGCATATAGCCAAAATGACATCACTGGGACATGAAGTCGTGATCCAAACCCAGGACTGGGGGCTCAATGGGTGAATGGGTGAATGGAAGAACGGTTTGATTGGTAAATGGAAAAAGGTAAACTGTTAATGGTTAACAACGAGTGTATTTATTTTTACACAGTAAAATCAACAAAAAGCCTTTTTTTATAGATTGTAGGGACCCATGCTGTGGTATTAGCTTTATCTTCCACTAGAAAAAGTTTGTCATCCTCTGGTATGCTAACTTAGAATTGCTAATGTATGCACATGCTCATTGATGTAATGTCCAACTGCATATTTCACTGAGTTGATACAGGGTATAAAGGCACATGTGCCATCTCCCTGAGACGTTTATTAGTACAGATCATTTTATTTTACAGTTTAGCGTTTAGCATTTACCAATGGATTTCCCTGGGGCCCCGAAACTGTGAGCCACATTTCAGTTAATTCTGAAAAGTCAATGTTACTCTCTTTGGTCTGCTAATGTTGTCTTTTAGTATCTGGAACCAAATCAAAGTATCAAGATTCACCGATATTATATATGTGATATGTGAGGAATTATATTTAAACATCAATTCCAGACCAAGTGTTTTGAAATTTTTCTTAAGTTTAGTGTAGTCAGACCTGTGTTTCCACAGCTCATCTTTACCTCGAAAACGCTTTCATGTATCTAATGTCCACAAGGTAAGTATAAGCGATCTTTCTTTACTCGGAACGTACATATAGTGTCTTTATTTAAAGCTGATGCATTAAAAACTAATGCATTAACACAGGACTACAAACTTCATCCAGCGAGAATTTTGCCTGTTCATTTCCATAGTAAGTTCTATGTATAAAATATGTGTAAGATGTCGAGTATGGAATGAATAGTGAGAAACGAGTTTTTGCCTTCAGAATAACATTGTTTACTGTCGACAGGAAGAGGGCTCCAAGCTGTAGTGCAAATGTGTGTTTTCCAACACGGCATGCTTGTTGCATTACATTGGTGATTGGACGTCAGCAAGTAACGATTTCTCAGACCAAGCACAACGCTTAGTCAGCCTACCTGGTAACACATGACGATTTATAAGTGGAAAAAATTAATTTGAAACTCCATTAGTACATTGAAAGTACTGAGATACCGCTGTATGTAATTTTTTTGGATAAATGCTTTTCAAAATGGCGCAGAAAATTCATAGCGTTCAGATACTTTCGAATAGTCTGTATAGTACTGTTAAAAATTTTAAATTATGCACTTCACGTAATTTTTGATTGAGTATGGCGGAAAAAAGAGTGTTTTGTACTTTTGAGCATTCTGTAAGGTACTTTGTGTGTTTCAGGGGAGGGGGCGGGTTTACGTAATTCTCCTAAAAATTATTGGGTACTTTTGAACATGGTGCCCAAAGAAGCTTGTGGAAATGCTGGATACTTTCAAACCTGGCACGAAAATAAAAAAAAAAATCGCGCGCGTGTGTGTGTGCGTGCGTGTGTGTGTGTGTGTGTGTGCGTGTGTGCGTTTCAAAGGTAAATATGTTCTCCATCTACATCTATACTTCGCAAGGCACCTTATGGTGTGTAGCGGAGGGTACTTTGTGTAGCGGTGGCAATTCCCCTCTTTCCTGTCGCAGTCGCGTATGGTTCGTGGGAAGTACGATTGCTGTCAAGCCTCTGCGTAGGCTCGGATCTCTCTAATTTTTTCTTCATCGCCTTTCAGCTAGATATAGGTAGGAAGAGGCTATATGTTGGTTGACTCTTCTAGGAACGTCCGCTCTTGGAACTTTAAGAGTAGACCATAACGTGGTGTGGAAAGTCTCTGTTGCACCGCCTGCCACTGAGTTGGCTGAGGATTTCCGTGATGTTTTAGCTCTTACTAAATGAACCTGTAGCGAAACGTGTTGCTCACCACCTTTGCATTTTCTCCGTTTTCTCTACAGTCCTATCTGGTACGGATCCTTACTGGCAAGCAGTATTCTAGTATTGGTCGAACGAGTGTTTTGTAAGCTACTTCCTTTGTTAATAGACTACATGTCCTGAGGATTCTTGTATTCAGTCTCAGTCTGGCAGCTGCCTTATTCCGGACTGATTTTATGTGGTCGTTCCACTTCAGATCACTCCGTACAAATACTCCTCGAAATTTTATGCACGTAACTGCTTCTAATGATTGCTCTGCCATGCTGTAATCGTACACTGAAGGCCTTTTTCTGTCTGTGTGTCAGCAATACATTACATTTGTCTAAGTTGAGGGTCAATTGCCAACCCCTGCACCAAGCGTCGACCCTCTGCACGTCTTCCTGCATTTCGCTACAGTTTTCTAGCGTCGCGACTTCCCTGTATACAACAAGGTCATCCGTGAAAAGCCTCATGGAACTTCCGACGTCATCTACTAGGTCTTTTACATATATCGTGAAAAGTTCAAAGTTACCTTTAAGTCAGAAGGCTTCTCTCAGTTCGCAATGATATGATGTGTTCTGTTTGCTAGAATCTCTTCAGTCGATTCACACAGTTGGTCTGATATTTCATACGCTTGTGTCTTGTTCATTGGGCGCTCGTGCGGAACCGTATGTAATGTCTTTCGGAAATCGAGAAACATGGTATCCACCTGGGCGTCTGTATGTACTGCTTTCTGCGTTTAGTGGACGAACAGACCGAGCTGGGTTTCACACGAGTGTTGTTTTCAGATCCCATGTTCGTTAGTGTCTTGCAGTCGGCAGGAAAGAACTAACGATCAAGTCTGAACACACTTTATTTAACTAAAACGCCTTCTTGGCGTGCGCTAATTTCCAAACTCAAAAACAACAAGAAAACAATAATTCTTGTGGTGGGAAAAGCGATATAAGAGTTACAAGACAATGGAAAGAAATAATAACAACCAAAATGCTACACTACGCAATTCCAAAGTGGCGTTACGCCCAACAAGATACAAATTTCTACAGAAGACTATGGCGAGCGTCTACTGGGCTAGGTATTGGTCTGGGCTGTCCTAGCTGTACGTGTACACTGCGGGTCTGCCCCACAACACAGATTCTGTGGAGTGCTACACTTAGTCACATTAGTTCCAATTGGTGGATCTCTGTTACATGGATTCTCACGAGGTACTGCCGTGATTATGCGGAAGGTCTGTTGATGTTTACATTCACTGGCGATATTTTGATATGTGCTCTTGAAGGGAGGTCGGCAGCCCACCTCGCTTGTCTGTTGTGCGGGGGCTCTCTAACTGATAAGGGGCCGCTACGACATTTCTCCTCCACAAAAAGAATGCACAGCACCATAAACGTCCGTAGGAGTGGGGGCGTCCTGGTCGAGGTCCATAGGTTCGTGGCCACCAGGGGCTGGAGGCGGCGACACAGTAAAATCAGCTAAAACCCTAAAACGCAGTGGCTGAGGCAGAGGCGGAAGCGACAGGGCAGCCGTCGACAGGCACTGGCAGCTGCCCCGGGGCGTCACGGTCCACCAGACAGGAGCGGAGCCGGTTGAGGTGCTGGCGGGCGGCGGAGGGATGCCATCTCCCAGCCGCAGAGATTGGTAATGACGGCATGTAGCCAGCACGCCCGTGGGTCAGAGATGATCTGCACCCCGACACAGAAGGAGTGCGCCAGAGAGCGTGTGGGAGGGTGAGAAGTCTCGGGAACAAGGACAGATAAGGGAGAGCGGAATGTTCGTTGCGAAGTATGTGCGCTGAACTTTTACCAGCATGCGGGGTGGCCTGGTATGTAGCCAAAAAGAAGAAACACAGGCTCCTCCAGCAGGTGATGGATCAGCAGCTTATCGAGTTGTCTCTCGATCGTCCGCACAAAACGTTCTGCCTGGCCGTTTGACGCAGGGTGAAATGGGGTGGTGTGAATGAGGGAAATCCCATTGGCGGCACAGAATTGCTAAAACTCGGTAGAAGTAAGCTGTGGACAGTTCTCCGGAACGATCGTTTTGGGGAGTCCCTCGACAGCAAAGAGGCGTAGGATAGTCTCAGCAGAAGTGGTGTTCATCATGCGGAATATGTAAGGGTATCCCAACCCAGAGTCGATCAGGATGAGCTACTGGGATCCATGAAATCGTCCTGTGAAATCAAAGTGGAGACGTTCCCACGGAGCAGCTGCATCTGGTTCAAAAATGGTTCAAATGGCTCTGAGCACTATGGGACTTAACTTCTGAGGTCATCAGTCCCCTAGAACTTAGAACTACTTAAACCTAACTAACCTAAAGACATCACACACATCCATGCCCGAAGCAGGATTCGAACCTGCGACCGTAGCGGTCGCGCGGTTCCAGACTGCAGCGCCTAGAACTGTTCGGCCACTCCGGCAGGCGCTGCATCTGGCCATGAAAAATACTGGCATGGGAGTTCTGCCTGACGTGTTTGGCACGTGGTGCAGGCCGACAGGAGGGAGGCAATGTTTTTATCCGATCCGCGCCAGTGAGGTGTCAGAAGCCAGTTGTTTGGTGAGGGCGATTCCCAATGGCCTATTTGAAGGAGGTCGATGACATGGCAGTGCAAGGCATGCGGTATGATCACTCGGGGATGTTCGAATCACTATACAAAAGGATGACGCCACTGCGGAAAAAGAGACTGTGCTGATGATCCCGTCGGACGCTATGACGGCTGTTCGGCCAACCCACAGCAATTTTCATAGGTACGATAGGCAATATCAAACTCGAACGACGACAGAAAGAATGCTCAACGTTGGTGGCGGCGCACTGTCCGGGTGGGCACTGCGGCACCCAGGGGAACCAAAGAAAGGAAGGGTTTGTGGTCGGTCTGCAGAGTGAAATGACGACCATACACGAAATCGTACTATTTTGTCAGGGTGAAAACCAGCGCCAAAGCTTCCTTTTCAATTTGACTATATTTGGTTTGAGCATCGGTCAATTTTTGTGGATGCGAAGGCCACTGGCCTCTCAACGTCGTTTACCATTTGCGAGAGGACTGCACCCAGGTCATAGTCCGATGCAAGGCGGCGATGATGAGGGCAGGGAAGGGTCGTAAGCGGCCAGACAAGGAGGCCGGAAGAGAGCCGGCTTGAGACTTGTGAAAGCGTGCGCACACGCCGTGTCCCAAACACAGCGCACACTCTTGCGCAATATCCCGGTCACGGGCGCCCAAGTCTCGGCGGCGGAGGGTGTAGAACGCCGACAATAGCCAATTTGGCCGAAGACGGACTGCAATTGTTTCACTTCTGTGGGAGAAGGCAGGTTCTGAATCACCTCGACGTACTCCTTAAACGTGTGCAGTCCACGGGCATCAATCGTGAACCAAAAGTAACTGACCTCGTGCGCAAAAATGTCACACTTTTCTTTTCGGCAACGCAGGTTAGCCTCGGAAAAAAAAACCTGAAACAGCGTATCCAGTTTGTCCGCGAGGTCCACCGACGGTGACATCGTCCAGATAATTTGCCGCACCGGGAACCTGACTTGTGAGGTGTTCCAAATAAATTTGGAAAATGGCAGGGACGCTGGCAACGCCAAACGGGACGCGGCTGTACCGGAAAAGGCCACGTGGGGTATTGATGACTAGAATCCGCTGCGATTCCTCGTCCAAAGGCAGCTGAAAATAAGCATCGCGTAAATCAATTTTGGCGAAAACGGTTGAGCCCGCAACAGGTGTGAGTATGCCATCCACCGATGGGATAGAATATGCGTCGATGGCGGACTGAGAATTTACCGTGACCTTAAAATCGCCACAGATGCGTCAAGCACCGTTCAGCTTCTTGACTAACACGAAAGGCGTCGCCCAGCGACTGTGCGCAACGGGAGAAAAGATGCTTTCGTCTTGTAAGTGGCGAAGTTCCACCTGGAGCCTGTCTCTAAGAGCGAAAGGGACCGGCCAGGCCTTAAAAAACGAAGGATAGCAGAGGGAAGGAGCTGAACATGTGCGATGAAAACCATTCACCCCTGGTATGGAAGATGAGAAAAACGTTTTGTATTTTCTGAGCAACGGGTCGAGGAGGATTCCCCCCAATGAAAATACTTTGAACAATGCCGACACCGTGACCCACTACTCACAAACCTACGACGGAGTGCAGACTTCTCACTGATGGTAAAATTTTACATTTACTGAAAAAAATATACGTCTACGTTACGAAAGTTCAGTTTCACCAGTAGTACTATTTATAGTAATAATAGCGTCTCGAAATTCTCTGTCTACTAAGAAAGCAACTAGTTGTATTAATACTAGTACACCAATACCAACAAAACTTCACAAAATTATTAGGTAAAACCAAAAATTCAGGAGGCCACCGGGACACTCAACGAAGTTAAAACACTGTATGAAAATTTTACTGAAATATTCGCTAGAATATTGAGCTCCGAAAGTCCCGTTCCTTAAAAGGCCACGCCTGTGCCTACAATTCTGTAGCTCGGGTATATAAACACATCTGCCCTCGCTTATTGATCGCGCCAGTATTCCTTGCCTCAATGTGGTAATTCGATAACTATTCTGGGTCCTCGAGCTCCGGTCGTTCAGTCTATGTTTAACTTTGCAGTGGCGCTATTGCGGTGAAGTTACGAAGTGTTACCACACGTGGCACTACAACGGCTGCGTTTCTGCCTTCCTCGCTCAGAGGTTATGTGGGAATGCTTGCTTCAAGTCCCGAAACCGCCATGTCGGCGGTACGTCTTGTTGACGTTCGGATTGTCACACTAGCCTCTGCTCTAACCTCTCCTGGTAAAACATTATAAAAATTTAAATATATGCAATAAAATTATTCTCCTGCGCAACAGTACAATTTATTGTGAAAGAAACATATCATTCGTTCTCCCTTTGCCAAGCAGTCCTACTAATGACGATTTCATTCTACATTCAGTATTCGAACCAACTCTGTCCATATTTAATATCACAGGTCACGGAAGATGTCTGAGAAGTCTCATTCTCTATGTTTCTATTTTCTTATCAACAACTTGTCGTTTGCAAATAGCTTACAATCAATACCCAAGAGCGCACCAAAGATCAACGACGGAAGGAAGGAAGGAAGATCGGGCGGAGCTTAATGTAGCGCAAACTCGGTTCTGAAAATTATAAGCGAAGTAGATCTGCCGGAGTTGTGTTTAAGAGACTGTTTGCGTGACTTGATTTACGGAAACTGTGGAAATGCCAAGCTAGAATATATGAACGAAGATTGTAACTCCGTTCATGTCACGTGGAATTACAATGTCTTAGGCACTAAGCCATCTCGCTCAGTCTTTAAATGCATGTAATTCACACGTAAGGCGCAATACTTAGCCTCTGGTACGAGTTCTTAAACAATTGTGTACCACGATCTGCTTCTCATACGATACACTGCTTCTCATCTTTCTGTTGCTACAAACCCAGACATACAACGCCAAATTGAATCCATAGTCATCTGTCCACTTCGCAGGACGATAATTTCACGTGTTTGGCGGCTCTGTCGCTGTTCTGACTTCCGAACAATTAAACGACGACCGGAAGTTCTTTGTCGAAGGAATCAAGCAAAAAAATTGTAGGAGAAAAAATTGTGAAACACCGTAATAATATTTAATGTTGCAAAATTCCTTTCTCATACCCCAGCCGCATGAAAATCACGAATCTCATTTCCAGCAGCAAGTAAAGTGACTCAGTTGTTAACGTATAGAACCGCATTTATGAGGAGAAGGGTTCAAATCTCAAGATTCAGATTTTTTGTGGTTTAACTGTGAGGTGAAAATCAATCCCGCAGTTAACTCTTTGGGAGATCCTATTACTTATGACACATGTTGGACCCAGAAGCCTTTTTCAATTTTATTTTTGCTGTAACCAAATCACTTCATTAAACGAGGTGAGAGTAGAAAACAAGAGAATCAGGGATATAAAACACTAAAACATCAGCCGGCCGAAGTGGCCGTGCGGTTAAAGGCGCTGCAGTCTGGAACCGCAAGACCGCTACGGTCGCAGGTTCGAATCCTGCCTCGGGCGTGGATGTTTGTGATGTCCTTAGGTTAGTTAGGTTTAACTAGTTCTAAGTTCTAGGGGACTAATGACCTCAGCAGTTGAGTCCCATAGTGCTCAGAGCCATTTGAACCATTTTTGAACTAAAACATCATATTCGAACCCGAATAAAACATCAGGAATACTATTCAGTAGCAAAGATGGTTTCTGCACATTTCTTTCGTGAAATTTTGTAAGCCCTGACACCACATAAACCAGACAAAGGAATTAAGTGGTGGAGGCTACTTCTGTTGTCACTATCTTTTCCCCCTTCCCCGTTTCACTCGCGAATAGCGCGTAGTAGAGTGATTTTCGGTAAGCCTCCATACTACGAGAGCTGTTCAATAAAGAATGATCATAATTTTTATGGTCATAATTTCTCATGCTAAAATTTAATCTTATCATATTCTGTTAGCTTATTGTGCAACAAACACGCCGTAGTAGTGTCATTGTTGGGACTCTTGGTTCCCGCCTGTGAGAGGCAGGCAAGGTCAGACATGTTCAGTATCGCCTACCGCTGCAATGGAGGTAACACGCGAGGAATAATATGCGGCTTTGAATTTCTGCTTATTTTTAGCTGAGGCCTATGGAGACTTCGAGCACAGCGCGAAGGTGGTTTAAAATGTTTAAAAGAGGGGAGACAATCAATTTGAAAGGAAGATGGACCTGGTGCGCCAGTTACTGCTCTTACGAAAGAAAACATCAACACTGCTGCTGTCATTGTGAGAGAGGACCACTTTCTGAAATACTGAACATTTCATTGGATGCCACCCACACGTTGGTGACAGAAAAATTACACATGACACGTGTTTGTGCGCGATGGGTTCCAGGACTGTTGATTCCCGAACAAAAGGACATTCACATGCAGGCTTGCATGCAATTAAAGTTAATGTTAGAGGAAGATGCGGAGTTTCTTTCAAATGTTATCAGTGCTGATGAAACTTGGCTACATCATTTTGATCCTGACAGCAAACAGCAAAGCTCAGTGGGGAAATCTCCATCACCAACCCCCAAAAAAGCAAAAGTGGTTGCTTCTGCTGGGAAAGCTATGGTCATCTCATTCTTTGATATTCATGGAATGGTTCATCAGCATGCTGTTCCTGCCCACAAATCAGTAACTGGACAATACTAAAGGGATGTCCTGAAAACATTGCAAGTCCATATCGTGCAAGTAAAAGACCATATTTCCGTGAAGCAGGCTGGATTGTGTGCCACGATAATGCGGGGCCGCATATTGCCAATGTTGCTGCTGAATATCTTGCAAGCCGGCCGGTATGAGCGAGCGGTTCTAGGCGCTTCAGTCTGGAACCGCGCGATCGCAACGTTCGCAGGTTCGAGTCCTGCCTCGGGCATGGATGTGTGTGATGTCCTTAGGTTAGTTAGATTTAAGTAGTTCTAAGTTCAAGGGGACTGATGACCTCAGAAGTTAAGTCCCATAGTGCTCAGAGCCATTTGAACCATTTGAATATCTTGTAAAAATCAACGTGAAGCGCATCCCTCACCCTCCCTATAGTCCGGATTTCGCCCTATGTGACTTTTCTCTATTCCCTAACATGAAGAAACGCCTTCGTGGGGAGCATTGTCAATCATCAGAAGCACTGGTAAAGGCTGCGGAGGTGATTTTGGAGGACCTCTCAAAAAATGGTTTCCACCACGTATTTGAAGACTGACAGAAACGCTGGGACAAGTGCATCACATTCATGGGAGACTACTTTGAGAAGGACCATCAAAATTATGAGGACGAGTTAAGGTATGTTGTCAAAAAAAAAATTATGATCATTCTTTATTGAACACCATTCGTATATATAATTTCTCTGGTTCGCTGTGGTCTTTTCGTGAGAGGTAGTCGGAGAAAGTAATATGGTTCCTGGTTCTTCCCGGACATACTGTCTCGGACCTATTGTAAACCTTCCAGATTCCAAAATTATATTTGTTTACAGATATATGATTCTGTTAATCTCAGAGCATATCTTACCTTTAGAAATAAATTTTACACGCACACAAAAATTGTTATATCTGAAATTACTTATTGGTATTTAATCACTGATTTTAAGGCTGGTTAATTTTATGTCTAAATGGTACATATATTTGATTAGTAAGTACAGATTACTTTTTACATAATAAATATGAACGATCTCATATTACATCGATCCTATGTTTTAATCCAGGGTATCCAGTGAGTTATTCACGAATACACTGTTCTTCATTTACATATAACGTGAGGTTGACGATGAAATTTGGGATTCTGAAACTGAAAAGAAAACAAAATCAAACTGACTTGGATGGCAACAAAATCAACCAGCGAAAAGTACTACATTAATAACCTTGGAAGTGGAGAAACAGAAAGTAAACTTTAAAAAAACAGTTGATCGATGCCATGTATAACTCATTGTTTGCTTGAAAAACTTTGCATCTCACCAGTTTAATCAATCTGTTGATTATTTTCATGCTTTCAATTATTTACTGTTAACTGGCATAAGTAAAACTGAACAATTAATTTTGATAGCTACGTTCTGGATTCTTTCGGTAAAGCTTATCACCCAGGGCCAACGTTCGACTAAATAGATATGAGAAACCTGCGAATATTACCTTCAAATTCGTCGGCGGAGTGGACTTTAGCTATCCTAAGTTTAAATTAAATCGACCCTCGTCTCACAACTTAAAAAAAATGGTTCAAATGGCTCTGAGCACTATGCGACTTAACTTCTGAAGTCATCAGTCGCCTAGAACTTAGAACTACTTAAACCTAACTAACCTAAGGACATCACACACATCCATGCCCGAGGCAGGATTCGAACCTGCGACCGTAGCGGTCGCGCGATTCCAGACTGAAGTGCCTAGAACCGCTCGGCCACACCGGCCGGCTCACAACTTTAAACATTATTGTGTAGTCATGTCAACTGGACTGCTGGATCCGTATCTCTATGACCACATTTTGCTTAAAGCTTGAGAAGGTTTCGATTCTTGGAGAGAACATATTCTCGATCTTGAATTTCCACGCATTTTTCCTGCCCCTTAACTAATGCATTTAAATCCACAGATGTATTCATGCACACACCTACAGTGTAGCATGGACGTGTTATTCAGATCTACAAAAATAGCTCTGCTGAGTAAATATGAAGGTGGTCTCAGGAATTTGTCACTGGTATTCTTTGTCCACATGCAAATGGTGAACAATTGTTGTGATTAAGTTTTACAGTAGGGGGAGCGGGTGTTTTGTGGGAATAGGCGTCGGAATCCGCGTGCCTGGATGGTAGACCAGTTGTGTTCTGTAGTTTGACAAGGGTTGTACAAGGGAGCGAAGGAGAAACGATTATAACTCCATTTTTATTCTGTTCTCGATTGCAGAATAACAGCGAAACTACCTTCGTGCCAAGTCAACCCGACAAACCTGAGTTATTCAGAATTACTCCGTTATGATGTTATAAAACTTTCAGGGATGTTGGAGAAAGGTACTTTTGATCAGGGTAAAACTTTTGGTTTGACGCCCTTCCATCTGTTTATTGTGTAAACGAGCGAAATAATAATAAAACGGTGAGCAAGCGTTATGTTCACATGTTGCCGAGTTACTACTGTGTCGTATTCTAGTTACACCATCAACAACGTCACTGTATAGAGGTATATTGAACCCACTATGCTCTCCTCTTCATTAAAGTGAATTGTCCAAAACAGGAATCATTACTTAACCGAACTGGTGTCCTCCTCGTAACTGGTCTCATAGCAATTCACGTAGAAAAACTGAGCTTTAGTCACTTAAAAATGTAACCAGTAAGACATATTAACTTTGAGAGGAAAGCGTTTGCAGTTGGTACTTTGCCCAAAGTAAACATTTTCTTGCATTAAATCGTAAAATCAGTAGTCTGCTTATGAAAAATTAAACCGAAGATCTTGTCGGGAAAAAGAATTTCGAAGTGTTTACGTAGTGGCGACTCCATTCTCAGTTTCTACAGTAGCGTAACCGGTTATTGCCGTTGCTATACTAAAATGGGATACGGTGATCTCCATACAACTACATCTATTCCTGAACGTATATTTTCATTATATCAAGAGCAGCCCTTGATATGAGACACGATGTCTTTTCTTCAGAGTTGCCATTCGTGATTTTTTAGGGTTTATATTGCACTCTCGCTGAGTAAACAAATCTATGACTAATCACACGGCAGTCCTTCGAATTTTCACTATATATTCCTTTAGTTAAGCTTGGTGAGGACCCAGAATAAGGAAAAACCAAGAATCGCTTGGAAAAAAAGTTTCATAAACGACAACCAGAGTGGTTTAGCTGTCTGTCATTTGCCTTCCACCTGAAACCAGTAAGTATTCCTAGGTATATTACGGTTATGAATGATTTCAGTGATTGCTCGCCAGTGGTGTAGTCAAACAATGTTCGGTGTCTCCGCGTATTTTTGGCATTATTTGGAAGACAGAAAAAGGAGAGGCAGTTTTCTTTCTTGCAAGTAGGTTTTGTAATATGTGCGTACACAAAAGCGTAAATAACGACTCTTACTAGAGCGGTTGCTCTTCATGCTGCCTTGGTTACACTTGCGGAGCAACGTGGCATTCCTTGTACGCCGCCAGTGTTCATATTTTAAATCGCGGCTGAAGGGAAGTCTGTGGCAGTGCTGCAAGTTTCCGCTTTTCTATAGACCTGAATACGCTGCCTCCTCGGAAAAAAAGTGTCGCATCTTGGGAGTGCATCTCCTCTTCAGAGCCAAAGAAAAGCACAGACGCGCGTTCTGTTGTATTTTTACACTCCACCGACCGGTAACGCCGGGTGCTATGTCTTGACACTGTCTTCCAGTATAGTTTCGAAAATCAATACTCATGCGCGTTCTGACACGTCATAATATAAAATGTTTTTTCGTATAACGATACGGGAGTTTATAAACAGGTTTTTTTTCACGTAACTCACACTGACCACAAAAGCATAAGCTATTATGTTCCTGTAGTTCAAATAATTTAGTACACTCGCTTTCATGAATTCTGTATTCAGTTTCCTTACCTAATTAAACCTGCACTGAAGCTGATACATTTAATAGAGAAATTATGAATGTCTGTCAAACATTATCAGATGTGGTACTAGCAGCGTGTAAAGTAATGAAGTTTGTTTATGGGGCATGGAATGCTAAATAAGTTGTGATAGTGAATTAAATAGCTTTAAAACTGCGATAAATGTGTTATAGTCTGAGGTGACAAAAGTCATAGGATATCTCCTAAAATCGTGCCGGACCTCCTTTTTCCCGGCGTAGTGCAGCAACTCGCGTGGCATGGACTCAAGTAGTTGGAAATACCCTGCAGAAGTACTGGGCCACCCTGCCTATATAGCCGTGTATAATAGCGAACGTGTTCCCACTGCAGGATTTTGTGCACCAACTGACCTATTGATTATGTATCGTAAATGTTCGACAATATTCATGTTGGGGGACCTGCGTGGGCAAATTATTCGCTGCAAAATGTCCAGAATATTCCTTTGGCCAATCGTGAATAACTGTGGCCCTGTGACATGGTGCATCGATGTTTGGGAACATGAAGTCCATTAATGACGGCAAATAGTCACTTCAAAAAAGTTGCCGAATATAAGTATTTCCAATCAATGATCGGTTCAACTAACCCAGAGGACCCAGTTTATTCCGTATAAACACAATTCATACCATTATGGAGTCATCACCAACTTGCACAGTGTCTTGTTGAGTGCTCGGGTTCATGGCTTTGTGGAGTGTGCCTGCACACTCGAATCCTATCATCAGCTCTTACCTACTGAAATCAAGTCTCATCTGTCCAGGCCATAGTTTTCCAGTCATCTAGGGTCCAAACGATATGGTCACGAGAACAAGAAAGATGCTGCTGGCGATGTCGTGCTGTTAGCAAAGGCACTCGCGTCGGTCGTCTGCTGCTATAGCCCATTAAAGCCAAATTTCGCCACACTGTCCTATCGGATAAGTCCGTCGTACGTCCCACATTGATTTATGCGGTTATTTTACGTAGTGTTGCTTCTCTGTTAGCGCTGACAACTCTACGCAAACACCGCTGTTCTCGGTCGTTAAATGAAGGCCATCGGCTACTGCGTTGTCCTTGGCGAGAGTTAATGCCTGAAATTTGGTATTCTGGTATTCTCGGCACACTCTTAACGTTGTGGATCTCTGAATATTGAATTCCCTAACGAATTCCGAAATGGAATGTCTCTTGTATCTAGTTCTAACTACCGTTGCACATTAAAAGTTTCTTAATTCCCGTTGTGCGGCCATGAGCACGCCGGAAACCTTTTCACATCTATCACCTGAGTACAAGTGACAGGTCCACCATGCACTGCCCTTTTGTATCTTGCGTTCGCGATACTGCCAACGGGGTTGCCGCAGTGCTAACACCGGTTCCCGTCAGATCACCGAAATTAAGCGCTGACAGGCTGGGCTTGCACTTGGATGGGTGACCATCGGGTCTGCCGAGCGCTGTTGGCAAGCGGGGTGCACTCAGCGCTCGTGAGGCAAATTCAGGAGCTACTTGATTGAGGACTAGCGACTCCAGTCTCGGAAGGTGACATACGGCGGGGAGAGCGGTGTGCTGGCCAAATGTATCCAGTGACGCATATGGGCTCAGGACGACACGGCGGTCGGCCGGTGCCGTTGGACCTTCATGGCCTGTTCGGGAGGAGTTTAGTTCGCGATACTACTAGCATCTGTATAAGTGCATATCGGAATCCCACGATTTTTGTCACGTCAGTGAACTGGGTGGTTATAATTAAACTTCTGCTACTTGAAAACGCCCCCATGGAAAACGAGTGATCGTCGGATATTGGAACTTTGTGGAAACATTTGTAAGAGAACATTTGGAAGAGAAATAACGAATAAACCACTAAAAGAAACGAATTTTAATTTCAACTTGGGAGGGTAACATTTGTTTATAGCGCGCCGGGCGGTGTGGCCAAGCGGCTCTAGGCGCTTCAGTCCGGAACCGCGCGACCGCTATGGTCGCAGGTTCCAATCCTGCCTCGGGCATGGATGTGTGTGATGTCTTTAGGTTAGTTAGGTTTAAGTAGTTCTACGTTCTAGGGGACTGATGACCTCAGATGTTAAGTCCCATAGTGCTCAGAGCCATTTGAACCATTTGTTAATAGCGTACCATGTTCACATTCCAGGTTACAACCGTTGCTCAGTGTGAAGACCATTTACTTCCACGACAGCCTGGAACCGCACTAGTGATTGCTCTGCTGCTGCCAGAAACATCTCAACTGGGATGTTGGCTATCTCGCTCGCTATGCTCATTTTCAACCTCCAGCGTTTGTTAGGGTACCATTGATAAATCCTGTCTTTCAAGTCACGCCACAGCCAGAATTCACATAGGTTCAAACCTGGTGATCTTGGTTGTCACGCAGTTGGGAACGACACGAAAATGATTGTTTTCTCCAAACGTCTTACGGTGCAACCGAGTATCCTCACAAGCAGTTTGAGGTGGAGCTCCATCGTGAATCAGAACCGTTGAGTCCAAAGCACCTCTCTCCTGTAGAACAGCGATCACATGTTCGAGAAGCAGAAGTAACATGTGCGGTTTACACTGCATGTCCTCTGTCCCCTCGGTGTCCGAGCTATGTACCAGCACCGTCGCCTATCGGTAGTTCATGACATTAACACTACTAACAACGCAACTCCTGCTGCGCACAATCTGAACAACATTCCTATAACGTTGGGTGCCCATACTAGAAATAGTTTTCCATCTACACTGAATCAGGTGGCGAAGTTTTAATTATAACCACCCTGCATGTTGTTTGTTGAATGATAGTGATAAGAGAGAGAGAGAGGGGGTGAGAGAGACAGAAAGTGTGTTTGTGTGCGTGCAGCTTCTGAAACAACATGGCCACGCAGTTGGGTACTTCTGCGATCCCATGTCCAACTACACTGGCCATATAGATGATCCAGATGTAAGTAAATATTCAGCGCTGTTTTATCTCACCGTCCTCTTAGCCATAGGTCTCCACAGAAAGGAACGTCACAACTTAACGCCCCGTCGACCACGAGGTCGCTGCAGACTGAACACAAGTTCAGGCTGGACAATTATGAGGAACGGAATCCTACGTGTCTTTTTAATATGAACCACACATACATAATCTCTACTAATGAAGACAAAATGTTTTGTAACACTGTGATCTCAGTTCTGATCCTCTGAAACTAGAGTCCTGTGCTTGACCCACCGCAATATATCTGTCGGCAACGAATGTCAGTGACATAAAATCATAAGACTGCTGTATAGCAACAACTCTTCAGTAATTAGAACTACATGCCAGAGCGGAAGTCGCATCAGGATCTCTGTCTTTGGCATGCAATGTGCAATCAATTTTTCTATCTGAGAAAGCAAACGCCTCGTGGCTCGAAGTTTCGGCTTACCACTGTTTCCTCTTTATACATTTCAGAGCCGATGTTTCTTGTTTATACATCTTTTGTTTTCAACGAAAGACATACTTACCCGTGATTGACACAAATCTAAATCAATAACACAATCACATTTTTATTATCAGTGTCATTGATTTGAGTGCTATTTCGTTCTAGGCTCTTCCTATCAGATATCTTGACTATACCGACGGAAAAAAATCGTAACTCCAGGAAAGATTTATGCAACATAAATGAAAGTTGTGAGTCCTGTTTTCACATTTGAAGAATTATGTCTATTAAAATTTTGCGCCAGTCGCATAAGAGTGGCACTAGTAGCAGCACGATGAGTATGCAAATCACGTTTGCTTTAAACACACGCTGTAGCGATCGCGAGCGTCAGTTACCTTTGATACTGGACGTGGTGAGTTGATGTTAATCAAGAGTGTCATTAAGGCGACATAGCCACAATTATCAACACCTCACTGAGACGAGGTCGTGTAACAGGGCTACGAGAAGCTGTATGTTCCTTCTGCAATACTGCAGAAAGACTTGGCAGGAAGGTAGCCACTGTACATGGCTGCTGGCAGCGGTGATCACGAGAATGTACGGTCACACGAAGACCGGGCTGCAGACAACCGAGTGTCATTCCCGAGAGGGAAGACCGTGG
The DNA here is from genome assembly GCF_023864275.1 of Schistocerca cancellata. NCBI lineage: Eukaryota > Metazoa > Arthropoda > Insecta > Orthoptera > Acrididae > Schistocerca > Schistocerca cancellata. Next base: position 61,465,259 of record NC_064629.1, read on the forward strand.
TGTTCTGCGTACGGCTCTGGCGCATCGTACTGCATATGCAGCAGTAACTTGAGCATCAGTTGGCACCACAGTGACACAACGACCTGCTACAAATCGGTTACTTCAAGGACAGCTCCGAGCCTGACACACGGTAGCGTGGGTTCCAAACTGCCACCATTTGCGACTTCAGTGGTGTCAAGCGAGACCTCATTGGAGGGCAGGATGGAGGTCTGTTGTATTTTCTGATGAAACTTGTTCTGCCTCTGTACCAGTGAAAGTCGAGTGTCGGTTAGTAGGAGGCCAGCTGAGGGCCTACGACCAACCTGTCTACGTGTTAGACACACTGGACCTACAGCTGGAGTTATGGCCACGAGCGTGATTTCATATGACAGCAGGGCCACTCTCGTGGTTATCCCACGCACCCTAACTACAAATTTGTGCGTCATTCTTGTCATTCGACCTGCTGTGCTGCTATCAATGAACAGCTTTCCAGGGGGTGTTTACCAAGACGATAACGCTCACCGACATACCGCTGTTGTAACCCAACATGCTCTACAGAGAGTTCATCTTGCCTTGGCCATCTCGATCAACAGATATGTCTCCAGTCAAGCACATATGGGCCATCATCGGACGACAACATCAGCGTCATCCACAACCAGCATTAACCGTCCCTGTATTGATCGACGAAGTGCAACAGGCATGGAACGCCATCCCGCAAACTAACATCTGGCACCAGTACAGCACAATGCATTCACTTTTGCATGCTTGCATTCAATATTCTAGCGGTTGCACCAGTTGCTAATGCGTCATCGTTTCACCTTTGCAGTGGGTTCTTTGTCACTTACGTTAACTTATAATCTTGCAATATTAATCACTTATATACACTCATCAGCGGGAACGTTATGACCACCTACCTAATAGTGGTATTTCCACATTTGGCACGGATAATAACGGCGACGCGACGTAGCGTGGAAGCAATGAGACCTCGGTAGGTCGCTGGAGGGAGTTGGCACCACATTTGCACAAACAAGTCACCTCATTTCCGTAAATTTCGGGGAAGGGGGTGATGAGCTCTGACGCCACGTTCAGTCACATCCCAGATGTGTTGGATCGGGTTCAGATCTGGCGAGTTGGGGGGGGGGGGAGGGGAGGGAGGAAGGGGGAGGAGGGCCAACACGTCAACTGGAACTCGCCACTGTGTTCCTAGAACCACTCGATCACACTTCTGGCCTTGAACATTGTGCATTATCTTGTTGAAAAATGCCCCTGCCGTCTGGAAACATGAAATGAAATGAAATGTCGTGTGGCTAAGGCCCCCCGTCGGGTAGACCGTTCGCCTGGTGCAGGTCTTTCAATTTCACGCCACTTCGGCGACCTGCGCGTCTATGGAGATGAAACGATGATGATTAGGACAACACAACACCCAGTCCCTGAGCGGAGAAAATCTCCGACCCAGCCGGGAATCGAACCCGGGACCTTAGGATTGACATTCCGTCACGCTAACCACTCAGCTACCGGGGCCGGACTCTGGAAACATGATCGTCATGAAGGGGTGTTCGTGGTATGCAACCAGTGTACGATGTTCCTCGAGCGTCATGGTGCCTTGCGCGACCTTCACTGGCCCCATAGGTGCCCACGTGAATGTTCCCCAAAACATAATGGAGTCGCCGCCAGCTTGTCTCCGTCCCACAGTACAGGTGTCAACGAGCTGTTCCCTTGGAAGACGACAGATTTACCCCTCCCACTGGCATGATGAAGATTCTTCAGACCATGCAACGCTCTGCCACTCTGCCAACGTCCAGTGCCGATGATCACATGCCCATCTTAGTCGTAGTTGCCGATGTCATGGTGTTAACATTGGCACATGCATGGGTCGTCGGCTGCGGAGGCCCATCCTTAGGAGTGGTCAGTGCATTGTGTGTTCAGACACAGTTGCGCTCTGCCCAGCATTAAAGTGGTATGTTAGTTCCACCACAGTTCGCTTACTGTCCTGTTTTACCAGTCGGCCCAACCTATGGCGTCCGACACCTGTAAGGAGAGGTGTCCGCCCAACCTCACGACGTCTGGACGAGGTTTCACCTTGGTTTCGTCATTTGTTGAAGACAGTCACCACAGCACTCCTCGAACACCCGAAAGTCGTGTAGTTTCCGAAATGCTCGTACCGAGCCTCCGGGCCATCACAAGCTGCCCTCGGTCGAACTCAGATAAATCGCGCTCGTTCCCCATTCTACACATGAACAGCACGCACACTTTTACTACATGCACCTTGACTAGGAATCATTCCTCACCAGGTGATGCTGCTATCGCCTGGACGAGTAGGTCGGTGGTCATAACGTTCTGGCTGGTCAGTGTATGTTACCTAAACAAATGTATTCCCAAAATTTCGTTATTCTACATTGATTATATCTTGGTGTTGCGGTTTTTTTCCTTCTTTATTATATTTTACGACACGTTGTTAAAGATAATTAGAATAAGTTTTGTCTGATTCTAAGCTCGAGGGGCGCTAACTTTGGGATTCCATTACTAGGATAAATTTGATCTGCTGATAATTTAATCAATTTTCTAAACTTAATCAATAAAAGCCATAGTTTATAAACTTGTGACTTTTCCATGATTGAGATTAATTACAATGAAAAGGGTGCCGCCAATACCACAAAGTTGCATATTAAAGGCTACCCATTTCAGAGGATTAGTCCTCCATTTTCAGACGTTTAACGTGAAAGATTACAGCGACATGGCAAAGAACTAGCTACCAGCCTACAGTTTTACATAGGTCGTTGCATCTCAACAAACCGTCCTTCAGGAAAGTAAGATCCAAGCATTCCAGTTTACAGTTAAATCAAGTATCTATCTCTCAGTCAGCGGACTGGCTGAACATTCTCACCGTAAAGTGATCAGACTGGAGTGTTGAGGTCTCGTTTTCCTGAAGGCGCTGTGTTACGTTGTTACTGCCCAAGAAAAATTGAAGAATGGAAGCTTATCCCTTGTCCACGAAAAATGTCTGAATATGGTGGGTTAATGCTTCGAAACTGACAACATTTAATAAATAAATCTCTTGCAAACGTGGAATTTTATTTACTGAAAGCCGTTAGTTAACTTTAATGAAATGCAGTTTAATTTCAGTGCCATGTATAAGGGCCGATCAAAACATTTCAGTTTGGCGGCGTTGCTGCAGAGTATATGCAACGTCGTGCGACTCCGATGCGGGTACATAAGCATCGACATGTAGACAAGAGATTAGTGTGGTATTCGTGTCCTTCCGACTTGCGTGCGGTAAATGCAGAAACGTGAACTACGGCGACGTTCTTACCAAATGCGTCCAAACAGCAGCAACAAGCTATTATTCTTTTCTTGGCTGCCGAAGGACAAACACCGGCGGATATCCAGCGGGGAATGGGGCACCACGTTTGCCAAATTCCGTGCTGGTCGTGGTTCGGCACAAGACGGAGGTCGATCTGTGAGGCCAGCCTCATCCATCATGTAGAATTTACACCAACTCAAGTGGGACACACTGGAGCACGCACCCTATAATCCTGAACTCTGCTCATGTGACTATAATGCCTTCAGTCCCTTAAAAAAGGCTTCGAAGGTTTGATGATTCTTGTTGGACGAGGATGTGCAGCAGGCAGTTACGGACTTCTGCACGCAGCAGCACACGGTGTTTTACCAAGCGGTTACATTCAGTGCGATGGTTGCCTCAATGCTTATCACGATTTTGCCTGATTGGCATACCGTTTCTGGTCTGTACGGCCTTCGAACGTAAACTTTTTGTATCGCCACTTATATTTTCATCTTTTTTTGCATTATACGTTGATCGAAATGGAAAGTGTTACACCACGAACAGCTTTACCAAACTATTGCCCTAGCGTTTCCATGCCTGCAGAAATTAAGGGTGACATTTTAATCAACGTCCCTTCGTTGATTAAAATGTCACCCTTAATTTCTGCATTTACAAGAGCCATCCCAACAGATGAATACTGATATGAGTTCATGATGGCTATTGAGTCTGTGTAACGTTACTAGATCCTTTCAAATGGAGATCGTAACACAGCACGTCCAGAGGAAGTGCAGGTGCAGCTTACCGCCATCGTTTGGATTTTGAGAAACGGCGTATCATTGGCGTGAGGGAGAAAAGAGCACCATGTCGACAGATCGCTCAGACACAGCCGTAGTATAATGATTGCAGGACGAGTACAAAAGTGTTCCAGCGTAACAAAAGCGACGGCACGAAGAAGACGAACGCAAGAGCAGAGAAGGCTGTGAAACGACGTCAGCCACTAGCACGCTGACAAGGACCGCACCACGACAGGGGCGACCTCTACAAGAAGAGAATATAAGCGCCGCTCGTGCCAGCCTCGGCTCCAAAACCCAGGCGATCATTGTAGGCAAAACCACCCCTTCCTTCCACCTCCTTGATTTCTATCTCACCATTTATGGCCGTCCTATCGCCCTCACTCCCACCCTTAAGTACCTTGGCGTCACCCTCGACCGTCGCCTCTCCTGGACTCCCCATCTCCGGACAATCCGAGCCAAGGCACGCTCCCGACTCCGTCTCCTCAAGCTCCTCTCCGGCCGTACGTGGGGTCTGGACCCCTCCACCATCCTCCACACCTATAAATCCCTCATCCGCCCTATCCTTTGTTACGCCCATCCGGCTTGGATCTCCGCCCCCCCCTACCTTTTATAAATCCCTCCAAATCCTTGAACGCCATGCTCTCCGCCTCGCCTATCGCGTCCGTCTCCCCTCCCCCACGCGGATCCTGTATGATCTCATCCGCTTCCCCCACCTCCTCCTTTTCCTTGAAAGGATACGGATCCTGTACACCTCCCGCAAACTCGATCCTCCTCACCCGCTAGTCTCCCCGCTCCTCTCCCACCCCCGCCCGCTGCCGCGCCTGTATTCCCACGTCCCACCCGGTCTCCATCTCTCCACCCTCCTTATCCTCTCCCAAGGTGGCTTCCGTCAGCTCCCCCTCCCTGATGATGTCCTCCTCCCCTTCATCTACCCCTCCTATCAACTTAGATCCCGCCCCCCCCACTTTCGGTGTCCTTTCCTTTAGGCACCCTCCCTCCCTTCTCTTCCCTTCCTTTCTCTTTCCTTTTCCCCCGTCCCCTCCCTCCACCCCTCTTCCCCCGGGCTCCCCCTCCCCCTTCCTCCCTCCCCCTATCTCCCCTGCCTGTGGCACCTCTGCTCTCCCCTCTCGCTCTCCCACTCCCCTTCCTCCTCCACCTCTCTTGGCAGGTCCCCGGAATCGCACACGCACAGTGAACATTCGCGCACCAGAGATCATCGCCATCAGTGCCTCGTGTGAGTGCCTTCGTTTGTGTTTAGTGTTTGTTCGCCGTCACGCCACCACTGTTCACGTGTACCGTCGCCATCATCCTTGTTATGTGCGCCGTGTCAACTAGTGTTTGTGATGTTTCTCGTCCAGCGTGAACGGCTCCATGTTTTTTTTGTTTTTTAGTGTCTACATTATTTTGCCCCCCGTTTTGATTGTATTCTCTGTGCCACCGATATGTATTACTTCTTGTAAACCTCAAGGCTGAAGAGCAGCGTACTCTGCTGCTGACAGCCCGCCTTGTGTAAGGTGATCAAAATCACAATAAAGAAAAAAAAAAAAAAAACAGTCTCGGCCACACAGTACCAGACCGGCACAGCACTAGAAGAGCACTACGGTATCAGTGACGTGTGATCCATATCAGTTGCTTACATGGACCTTGTATACAGCAAAGGACTTCGATTGCTTGCAATGTCGCCCATCGCTTGCGACACGTTCTTATAAATACAAAGTTCAATATTGCCAATCTACTTTATTTGTAATAAAAACTATTAATGTCATTTGCTTCAATTGTTGTATAGCATTCCGAGGACGCAGCATCCTCTAGGCACCATATACGAGACGGGTGAGCAGGACACTAAAAAAAGTGTGACAAGAATATCAGGCACGAGTTCCCCAACAGCGTAGCAAAGTCGACTGGATCTGACTTGTAAACGGTTGGACACAGCTAAAATTCGTGTATAAGATGAGGCACAGAGTTCCCGAGAACCGTCAGGAACAGATTACTGGAATCTCAGTTGAGACCTTACTTGCGATGCATCGTTTAGCACTGACTCCATACCATAGTAAACAGAGACTTACGTGGTTTATAGCCAGTGTCAATTCAGAAATCGAGTAGAATTTTGTGAAGTGCGGTGATGTGTCTCCCAGCTGTTTGTGGTGGTCACATGGATGCCAACGTGTCCGTAGACGACCTGGTCAAAGGCCACAGAAAGCAGCGATATTATAGACCCATATTTGTCCAACTTCTGGAATCATGGTGTAGAGAACTACTGTATATGGCAGTAGGGCTGATTTAGTAATTATTGAAGGTAAACTAAATGTTCACCGGTATATGGGAAATATGTTAAACCGTGTTGTCATATCCTTCATGACGACGGCGCCAAATAATGTATTCCAGTATAATAACGCAAAATCTCTCAGCGGGTCACGCCGTAGAGTCTTTGAGATATGTATGGGTCCTTGACTGGTCTGCCGGTTCTCTAATTTGTCACCCACAGAGCACGTCCGGGATGTGATGGAAGGACTTCATACTTCATACCAGCCTCCGGCCATCAATCATGTACTGACGCAGCAAGTATTTCATACAAGGGAATAAATTCCTCAACGAGACATTTGGAGGCTCTTTGCCTCCATGCCACAAGAGTTCCAAAGCGTATTCGTTCTCACATGTCACGCTTCATACTGATGTTTTCATTAGTTCCGAAATTAACCTAAGTTTAATCATTTATTATCCGTTATGTATCGAACGTCTCCAAGAAATTTAATAAATATCGAACTCGTGCTTCATGAGGTAGCACTTTCCGTTTTCGTCTGTGTGTTCTGAAAGAAACAATCCGTAAATGAGACGGCAAGAAACCGATTATGTAGAAAAGTGACTGTATCAACGCACAAAGGGATAGGCGACGCTGTTCTGAAGCTACAGGTTGTCCGCTCGTCGGAGCTGAGGTAACTAATTGCACCATGTGACGCGGGTCAGGAAGCCGGAGACAAAAGTGGGGTGGCTCGTTCTAATCAAACGTGTGCCAACACAGAAAAGAAAACCCTGATCGAGCCTGTACAACTGAAATCAGTAGAAACTGGTCATTTTTGCGAATGCTGAATGGCGCCACTAACCGACACAAATATACACTCCTGGAAACTGAAATAAGAACACCGTGAATTCATTGTCCCAGGAAGGGGAAACTTTATTGACACATTCCTGAGGTCAGATACATCACATGATCACACTGACAGAACCACAGGCACATAGACACAGGCAACAGAGCATGCACAATGTCGGCACTAGTACAGTGTATATCCACCTTTCGCAGCAATGCAGGCTGCTATTCTCCCATGGAGACGATCGTAGAGATGCTGGATGTAGTCCTGTGGAACGGCTTGCCATGCCATTTCCACCTGGCGCCTCAGTTGGACCAGCGTTCGTGCTGGACGTGCAGACCGCGTGAGACGACGCTTCATCCAGTCCCAAACATGCTCAATGGGGGACAGATCCGGAGATCTTGCTGGCCAGGGTAGTTGACTTACACCTTCTAGAGCACGTTGGGTGGCACGGGATACATGCGGACGTGCATTGTCCTGTTGGAACAGCAAGTTCCCTTGCCGGTCTAGGAATGGTAGAACGATGGGTTCGATGACGGTTTGGATGTACCGTGCACTATTCAGTGTCCCCTCGACGATCACCAGTGGTGTACGGCCAGTGTAGGAGATCGCTCCCCACACCATGATGCCGGGTGTTGGCCCTGTGTGCCTCGGTCGTATGCAGTCCTGATTGTGGCGCTCACCTGCACGGCGCCAAACACGCATACGACCATCATCGGCACCAAGGCAGAAGCGACTCTCATCGCTGAAGACGACACGTCTCCATTCGTCCCTCCATTCACGCCTGTCGCGACACCACTGGAGGCGGGCTGCACGATGTTGGGGCGTGAGCGGAAGACGGCCTAACGGTGTGCGGGACCGTAGCCCAGCTTCATGGAGACGGTTGCGAATGGTCCTCGCCGATACCCCAGGAGCAACAGTGTCCCTAATTTGCTGGGAAGTGGCGGTGCGGTCCCCTACGGCACTGCGTAGGATCCTACGGTCTTGGCGTGCATCCGTGCGTCGCTGCGGTCCGGTCCCAGGTCGACGGGCACGTGCACCTTCCGCCGACCACTGGCGACAACATCGATGTACTGTGGAGACCTCACGCCCCACGTGTTGAGCAATTCGGCGGTACGTCCTACCGGCCTCCCGCATGCCCACTATACGCCCTCGCTCAAAGTCCATCAACTGCACATACGGTTCACGTCCACGCTGTCGCGGCATGCTACCAGTGTTAAAGACTGCGATGGAGCTCCGTATGCCACGGCAAACTGGCTGACACTGACGGCGGCGGTGCACAAATGCTGCGCAGCTAGCGCCATTCGACGGCCAACACCGCGGTTCCTGGTGTGTCCGCTGTGCCGTGCGTGTGATCATTGCTTGTACAGCCCTCTCGCAGTGTCCGGAGCAAGTATGGTGGGTCTGACACACCGGTGTCAATGTGTTCTTTTTTACATTTCCAGAGGTGTAGAAGGTAATCGTGGAATACTCCTAGCGCTACCGATAGAAAATCATAGATTTATAAATTCCTACCACTCACTCGGATTCATTTTTGTGTTAAATACAGTTTTCCAGTATCACACAGTCTGCATTCTGTGTCATATTCAATCTTGCAAAGTCATCATCCTGTTACTCTATTACATATAAACAGCGTTTCTTTTGGTTGAAGAAAATGGCTCTGAGCACTATGGGACTTAACTTCTGAGGTCATCAGTCCACTAGAATTCAGAACTACTTAAACCTAACTGACCTAAGGACATCACACCCATCCATGACCGAGGCAGGATTCGAACCTGCGACCGTAGCGGTCGCGCGGCTCCAGACTGTAGCGCCTAGAACCGCTCAGCCATCCCGGCCGGCGTTTCTTTTGGCAATAGTTGATTAGGTATAACTGTGTTACGAAGCATTATCAAAGGTTATTATCACCAATATCTAAACCTTTAAAATATATTTGATCAGTTTTTTTTACAATGCTCATCACAGTTATTTTGGTTATTTGTATTTTATTTTTGTTGACTGTATAGCATATCGTTCTCGAGCCTGAATGCAAACTAGTAGTGCTATTATTTTGCGTTGTTTCGAATATCATTGCCGAATACTGTGTTACTTTAGTGTCACTGGGAATAACCTCATATAATGTTGTGTTTGAGTAAATTCATAGGTGATCTAAAATCATTAATTGTGTTAGACAGTCCTAATATTTGGGTTTAATGTACAGTGGGCGACAAGTTCATTAGGGACGTAATTATGCTGGATCTAAAAGGAAGCGTTTAGCAGTTGAAAAGCCTACGTACGTAGTTACATCACGACAGTAATATGGCTGAATAGAAAATTATCACTTAACATCCAATGGCTTATAACAACTTTTAGTTCTGGCCGTCGCTTCAGCCTTCTCATATTTAGTGATCAAAGAGCCTGTTAAAAGTTAAAAGATGTCTATCAGATAAATCAGTCGACTGGGAAGGGGGTTTCACATGAAAGATTTTTGGAGTACGGTGTTATCGTTTGAACGACTCAGGATTTGGGCGAAAAACAACTCGAAGTATCCCATTAGTCTGCTGTGCAAGCAGCCATACTACACTAATTGCATACTGCCTGGCGTCCATGACAGTAGCTACATTCTTTGTTGTGTATCTGGCACATCTGTCATTATGTTCTTTTCGCCGGCCGCGGCGGTCTAGCGGTTCTAGGCGAGCAGTCCAGAACCGCGCGACTGCTACGGTCGCAGGTTCGAATCCTGCCTCGGGCATGGATGTGTGTGATGTCCTTAGGTTAGTTAGGTTTAAGTAGTTCTAAGTTCTAGGGGACTGATGACCTAAGATGTTAAGTCCCATAGTGCTCAGAGCCATTTGAACCATTTTTTTTTTTTTTTTTTGTTCTTTTCACATCAATGTTGACTCGTAGTTAACTTTAGATCGGCGAGATTTAAATGGTACTTAGACCTTTGCAAGTCAAATTCAATAGTAATGTGTTGGTTAGCGTTTAGTTTGCAAAAGTTTTCGCCTATCTAGGGCACGGTGAAAACTTCATAACCTAGTACAGAGATGACGTATCAGACAAAGAATTAACTACGAGAAATTTCTGTGGAAGATGAATGCTGTATCTGATGTTCGCCGAACGAAAGCAAATGAATTTCACAGAAACGTTTTAAGGTTTTTAAAAAGTTTAACTGATTTATGTAGCCATTTATTTAGGTGAATTACGTATTACACTGTGCAGTAACATTAACAAGAGTATCTGTCGAAAACCTGAATAACGTCTTTTGCAGTGCGAACCTCTGCGAAACGTGCACGAATGGAGTCAGTGATGTTGTGGAAGGAGATGTGGAGCCATGCCGACTCCAGTGCAGTGCCCAGCGGCGCTACGTGTCTCGATTGAGACTCGATGGCGCGTAGAGTTCGATCGAGGTGGTCCCACATATTCTCGATTGGGTTTAAATCCGGGGAGTATGGTAGCCTGGGGAGCACGGTAAACTCAGACTGGTGCTCCTCGAACGTACACTGCGAGTTGTGTGACACGTTACATTGTCCTGCTGGTTGATGCAATCGTGCCGAGGAAAAACAAAGTGCATGTAGGCTTTGACAAGGTCCCCAAGGATAGATACATACACTATTGGCCATTAAAATTGCTACAGCAAGATGAAATGCAGTGGATAAAAGGGTATTCATTGGACAAATATATTATACTAGAACTGACATGTGATTATTTTTTCACGCAATTTGGGTGCATTGATCCTGAGAAATCAGTACCCAGACCAACCACCTCTGGCCGTAATAACGGCCTTGATATGCCTGGGCATTGAGTCAAACAGTGCTTGGATGGCGTGTACAGGTAGAGCTGCCCATGCAGCTTCAACACGATACCACAGATCATCAAGAGTAGTGACGAGCCAGTTGCTCGGCCATCAGTGACCAAACGTTTTCAATTGGTGAGAGATCTGGAGAATGTGCTGGCTAGGGCAGCAGTCGAACATTTTCTGCATCCAGAAATGCCTGTAAAGGACCTGAAACATGCGGTCGTGCATTATCCTGCTGAAATGTAGGGTTTCGCAGGGATCGAATGAAGGGTAACGTCCACTGTTCAAAGTGCCATCAATGCGAACAAGAGGTGACCGAGACGTGTAACCAATCGCACCCCATACCATCACGCCGGGTGATACGCCAGTATGGCGATGACGAATACACGCTTCCAATGTGCGTTCACCGCGATGTCGCCCAACACGGATGCGACCATCATGATGCTGTAAACAGAACCTGTATTCATCCGAAAAAATGACGTTTTGCCATTCGTGCAGCCAGGTTCGTCGTTGAGTACACCATCGCAGGCACTCCTGCCTGTGATGCAGCGTCAAGGGTAACCGCAGCCATAGTCTCCGAGCTGTTAGTCCATGCTGCTGCAAACATCGTCGAACTGTTCGTGCAGATGGTTGTTGTCTTGCAAACGTCCCCATCTGTTGGCTCAGGGATCGATACGTGGCTGCACGATCCGTTACAGCCATGCGGATAAGATGCCTGTCATCTCGACTGCTAGTGAAACGGGGCCCTTGGGATCCAGCACGGCGTTCCGTATTACTCTCCTGAACCCACCGATTCCATATTCTGCTAACAGTCATTGGATCTCGACCAACGCGAGCAGCAATGTCGCGATACGATAAACCGCCTTCGCGATAGTCTACAATCCGACCTTTATCAAAGTCGGAAACGCGATGGTATGCATTTCTCCTCCTTACACGAGGCATCACAACAACGTTTCACCAGGCAACGCCGGTCAACTGCTGTTTGTGTATGAGAAATCGGTTGGAAACTTTCCTCATGTCAGCACGTTGTAGGTGTCTCTACCGGCGCCAACCTTGTGTGAATCCTCTAAAAAGCTAATCATTTTCATATCACAGCATCTTTTTCCTGTCGGTTAAATTTCGCGTATGTAGCACATCATCTTCGTTGTGTAGGAATTTTAATGGCCAGTAGTGTATTTGTGCCGATCCATTGTGCCTTCCAGAATGACGAGATCAGCCAAGGTATGCCATAAGAAGATTGACTTGGCCATAACGCTCCCTCCGCCGGTCTGGACGCTTCCGACGATTGTTGCAGGGAGTTTGCTTTAAGACGTTTCACGCCATACACGGCAACGGCTGGCCGTCCGATGGAGCAAAAAATGTGATTAGTTGGAGAAGTCCACATTTCGACACTCAGCGGACCTCCAGCTGCGGCACAGTCGTGCAAATTTCAGCCTTCATCGCCGATGAGCAGCAACTAGCACGAGTGCACGATCAAGGCGCCCGCTGCGTTCTCCCGCACGCACCAACGTTCGCTGAGCGGTCGTCGGTAGCCCCTCGGTTCATTTGAGCGGTCAGTTATTGGACAGTTGCGCGTCTATTCGCCGGTACACACATCCGCAGCCGTCGTTCATCCATGTCATATATAGCCCGTTGTGCACACAGCTGCCTCGGCGCCGGCTATCGATAGCGCCATTATGTCACGCACGGTAGGCTTTAACCACGATGGCACACGAACAGTTTACAGTCTTAGCCTTTTCGGAAATGCTTCCACTCTTGGCCTGAAAGCCAATGATGATGCTCTTTAGGGCCGGCCAGTGTGGCCACGCTGTTAAAGGCGCTTCAGTCTGGAACCGCGCGACCGCTACGGTCGCAGGTTCGAATCCTGCCTCGGGCATGGATGTGTGTGATGTCCTTAGGTTAGTTAGGTTTAAGTAGTTCTAAGTTCTAGGGGACTGATGACCTCAGACGTTAAGTCCCAAAGTGCTCAGAGCCATTTGAACCATTTTTGATGCTCTTTAGGACGCCAGACAAATCGCCTCGTTTCCGCATTACGACAGGGACTGCACTGTTGTCCCAGCCTCTTTTTTGTATACCCTCCACTGCTAGTGCTGCCACCTGCCACCTGACATGTGTGGGTGGTTATTGAACGTTGACGTCGAACATGGGCGGCGGTCACATTAATGTGACTGGACCGTGTAGTTCACCACTTAGAACCAGAAACGGAACAGCAGCCAAAGTAGTGTGAGGAAGCCAGGAAATCAGTTCACCGATTTCCTCGCAATAGGTGAAGTACTATCACATATCAAGTAGATGAAAGAATGCAGAAAATAATGTCTTTGATCAGGAAAATGCAAAGGTGCTTGCCAAGATAAATTTGAGGGATCTCAAATTGCAAACAGCGTCGTGTCACAGTATTTGGCACTCTCTGACGTCCGCGTACTTAGACAATTATAGAAATTAATGACTGTAAAACATTTGTATCCAACTGGGTGGGTATGGTAGCAGCAAGCTTAGACACTTTCTCCTTTCCCACGTACAACGTAGTTATACGTCTACGTCCGTACTCTGCAAACGACTGTGAAGTGCAAGGCAGAGGATGCCTCTCGCTGTAGCACGTGTTGTGGTTCCTCCTCCTTCCTTTCACGTATGGAGTGCGTGATAAACGATTGTATAAATTACTCCATATGTACAGAAATTAGTTCAACCTTGTCAAATCTGTCGCTATGAGAGCGATACATAGGGAGCTGTGGCATACTCTTAGATTCCTCACCGAATACAGTTTTCGAAACTTCGTAAATAAGCTTTCGCGAGGTAATTGGAGCTAGTCTACAAACAACTGTGCGGTTCGGTAGCCGGGTGCTCAGCACGGAAGAAGGCTATACGAAGGGCCCAGGTTCGAGTCCCGGACGGGTCGGATATTTTCTTCTCTCGGGGACTGTGTGTTGGGTTGTCAAAACCATCGACACGAAAGTCATCGAAGTGGCGTAAAATGAAAAGACTTGCACTAGGTGAACGAACTCCCCGAAACGGGATTCCCAGCCAAAATTGAACTTCCCCCGTATCCCATAATGTACCGAACTCTTCACCTGCTTTATCTATGAGTCAGCCTATCTGACCATTCCATTTTCTATTCCTACAAATTCTTACATCCAGGTATTTGTACGAAGGCTATTTGTTTATCAAGGACCGATCGGTCACGAAACGGAAACCAGAGTGAAAATCGATGAAGCTCTGCACAAATGTGTTGGGTAATGTCTCTAATACGCCCGTCCGCAGCTCGTGGTTTAGTGGCTAGCGTTGCTGCCTCTGGATCACGGGGTCCGGGGTTCGATTTTCGGCCGGGCGGGGAACTTCTCTACCCGGGGACTGGGTGTTTGTGTTGTCCTCATCATTTCGTCATCATTCGTGAAAGCGGCTAGATTGGACTGTGTAAAGGTTGGGACTGTGTAAAGGTTGGGACTTTGTACGGGCGCTGATGACCGCGCAGTTGGAGGAGGAGGAGATTAGTGTTTAACGTCCAGTCGACAACGAGGTTATTGGAGACGGAGCGCAAGCTCGGGTGAGGAAAGGATGGGGAAGGAAATCGGCCGTGCCCTTTCAAAGGAACCATCCCGGCATTTGCCTGAAGCGATTTAGGGAAATCACGGAAAACCTAAATCAGGATGGCCGGAGACGGGATTGAACCGTCGTCCTCCCGAATGCGAGTCCAGTGTGCTAACCACTGCGCCACCTCGCTCGGTACCGTGCAGTTGAGCGCCCCCCAAACCAAACATCCTCATCTAGTGCGCCCATCGATTGCGTCACATCGCTCCTTTCAGTTCTTAGAGCACAGTAAGCACGTAAAGAAGCCTAGTGTCCTCCGCTGAGTATGTGTGCCTGGTGAGAGACTTCGCCTGATTTCCTTAGTCATGACAATTCTCGGCCGCACACTGGCAGGATAAATGAAGACGTTCGTGCAGCGTTTTCGATGGGAAGTGTTTGATCACCTACCATACAGACCGAACCTGGTTCCTTGTGGTTTTCATCTATGCTCGCATGAACCGCTGGCTACGGGGCCAACGTGGCACAGACAAGAGCTGTAGACCAGCGTAGAGAATTGGTGGAAATCACAGGTGGCTGCCTTCTATGAAGAGGGTATTGGGAAGTTGGTACAACGCTACGACAAATGTCTAAGTCGGAGGGGCAACTATGTAGAGAAGTAGCTGGAAGATGTAGTTAACTGCTGTAAATAAAAGATTTTTGATTTTCACTGTGATTTTCATTTCGTGGCCGATCGGACATTAATAAAGGAATAGCTCTCGTATGAGCTGACTGATCAAATCGTAATTTACTGTTGCTGCAATTATAGGATACAAAGATTGTACTTCTTTTGAAATGCATAGTTTTAGGTTTCAGAACATTTACATTGAGATGCCAATCTCTGCATAACTTTGAAATCTTATTAAGACCTTATTGCAAATTTGTGCAATTTTTCAGACGATATTTCGTTATATGCAAATGCATCATCTGTGAAAAGTCTGATGTTACTATTAATATTGTTTGCCAGCTCATTAATATGCAACATGAACAGCAAGAGTCCCAAGAAACTTCAGAGGGGCACACTTTCAGTTAGTTCTACATCCATCGATGAGTCTCCATCGAAGATAACATGCTGCAGCACCCCTACCAATAAATCGTCAACCAGTAACAAATTTCGTATGAAACCCAATATGGTTATAGTTTCGTTAATAAGCTTTGACGTGGTACTGCGTCAAATGCTTTCCGTACATCAAGAAATATAGCACCCATCTAATGGCCTTGATCCATGGCTTTTACTACGTTACTTGAGAAAAGCGCTAGTTGAGTTTCGCATGGCCGATGTTCCAGAAATCCATGTCGGATGGTATGGAGGAGGTCATTCTCTTCGAGATATGTCATTATATTTTAGCTGATAACATATACCAAAAATTTACAATTATATCGGACGGTAGTTTTGTGGACAGCCTTTGTTACCATCCTTGGAAGAGGGTGTGACCTATGTTTTCTTCCGAACACTCGCCACAGTTTTTTGTTCAACAGATCTTCAGTGTGCTGTAGTTAAGAGAGGAGCTAATGATGCTGCAAATTCAGTTTAAAATCTGACAGGGATTCCATCGATCCCTGACGCCTTGCTCAATTTTAGCTATTTCAGTTGTTTTTCAACCTCACTGACACTTATATCTATATCGCTCATATTTGCAGTAATGCGAGAATTAAACTAGGACCGTAGTCCTGGATCTTCCTTTCTAGGTTCATTTGGAAACGGATGTCGGTACCTTTGTTTTGCTCTGTGGACCTCAGTTTCGGTTACTGTGTCATCCATGAGCACCTAGAAACTGGCGTTGGTGTCAGTGATCGCCTTTACATGTGACCAGTATTTCTTAGGGTTTTGTGAGGCGTCCTTCGGTAAGACTCTGCTACGGCAATTTTTGAAGGCTAGTGATGGCAATAACTGAAGACGACCCTAGGCTTTCCTAACTGTGACCTAATAAATTGATAGTGACCACAATTCAGAGTTACTTGTTCAATATACGTGCACGGATCACACAATGGCAGCTAAGTTTAGTTCAGTTTTAAAATGAATTTTCTTCATTTCACGTTCAGTACAGACATCGCGGTGGAATATACTACACCAATAGCTGGCAAGGGAAATAACAATCTGTTTTTGGTATAGTAATAGAATAGAAACGGGAATTTGTGCAGCAAAAAATTCAGAGTACAAGAATAACGTGTGCCCACCCCCTCCACCTTCCCCTCCTCCTCGTCTGGAAAGATAATAAGACAGAAATGGCAGGCATGGCTTACCTCTCTCTGGCGGCAGTGGGAGCACAGCTTCGGCGGGAAATCCATTCCGCGCCTTGCTCCAAACTCTGAAGGCAGCTCGAACTCCCTGAAAAGCAGGTAGATTATGAAGAAAGTTGGAAAATAACATTTTCCTGATACATCATTTAAAAGCTACAGAGATATACCTAAAGAACGCCCATTTCTGTCCTCCATAATTATGCACTTACGGAAATAAATTTCCAAAACAATAATGCTATTCTTAATAAAAATATTTATAAATCTTTTTACGAAATATTTTTACATTACTGATGAAATTTTGCACATGTATTCATTCGCCGTGTGCTACAGGAACTCTTAGATGTAGCATTTCATTCTGCTTAGCCATCATCTGAGAGCTCCTTCCATTATATAGCATAGAATCCAAATTCTTTTTCTGTGCACCAATAACGCATGTTTTGTTGTTTATCCTTCTAAATTCTTGGAGGAAGTTATAAAATTCATTTAACAAAAACACAATTCACTTTTCCTACACCATGATGTTTACTTTTAGTTTATCCACTATAATGTACAATTGAGCAAGTGTGTTAGTGAGTTATATTCAGAAAAGCAGAGAAGTAGAAAAGAGAGAAATGATAATTTGTTGGATTGTATGCTTTAACCGAGTTTTCCTCCTGCTGCAAATGATGCACAGGAGACACCGCGGGGTCCCTTCGAGACTCTGCCCAAACTCCGAAACTGTATATGTTTCGGAGAAAAAAAAATTCTCCAGAGAATACGTTAAGAGCATTTCTTCGTAGCGTCTCCCAAACAAGTTTCTGCGTTGATGGTTGATAAAGAAAAGTTAGTGTGAACTCTTGAACGACTTCTTACATTTTCCTCGTCCTTGTCCTTCCCTTCTTCCTCCTCCTCCTTCTCTTCCCCATTCCTCTCGGACCTCTTTTTCCCCCTCCTGCTGTTGCAGCTTCATCTGCCCAGTTAACTTTTGCTACCGTCGTGAAGAGTGGCTCCCTATATCGCTTAAGGGAAATGGTGGGTGGGTTTCTTTAAAAATAACACCGCCGATTCCTTCCCTAATCCGAGCCCGCGCTCTTTGTCTGATGACCTAATCGTCGATGGGATGTTAAGGACTAATCTTCCAGACTTTCTTCTTTCACGAAGCCCACTCATCCAATTCCTGCCATCTCTAAGAAGATCTAGTGCAGACAGGTGTTCTTTTAGTTGGCTCCCCATCGTCGAAGAGGCCTGACTGAGACTTGAGTTTTTCTTATAGACATTCCGGATCGCCATATCGAGCTTCATCCCCACAACGTGGCGTATGTGCGACATGTGGCTTCGTGGATTTCAGGGAAAAACGCTTTCGCCATCTTGACCAGTTTATCAGGCATTCTTCGCCTTCTTTTCAAATATTACTTTACATTAGAGCTACAACGAAACATTTCAGCAATGGCTTCTTTATTCACTCTCATCAGGACGTCAAAACAAGACAATGATTATAAACAAACACCTGAAAATAAAATATTATATTTACGTTAGCACACATTGCGGAAAAACCCAAAACAAGGCTCCTAAACAGTGTATTAACGAGATAGTCCTGTGAAATATCATCATCGATAGCAAAAGAGCCCCAACATGGTAGACGAGGTGTAATCGTTAGCGCAAGTGCGAACTTAAAATGCTTTCGATATGAGTTGTAACACTGAAATGACAAAAAAGAGAGAATTGCATTTTTCTTTTTTATATGGAAGATATTCACCTATAGAAGAACTGCCTCTAATCATTAAACCAAACCCACTAGATTCGTTTCTGACGTACAGTTGCTTGGAAACCATAAAGAATTATAGAATCCTTGTCGGAATAAGCAAAATAGCTTTACAGAATAATTCGATAAAACTGACACGCAGTCTGCTGAGGATTTAAAAACAGATTTCCGTAACTTGGTATTGATGGTGACAGGGTCACAGTCCTACGCACTCAGTTTCGTAACAGCAAATACCGGTCACGGATCATGTCTTACTCGTGGAAAATATTTAGCCGGATCTTCAGAATGCGGAATCTATGATTAATAATTGATGCTACAGTCATTCGGTAATAGAAGGTCTTATCGCTTCACTTCTGTCTGAGTCCGACCTGTTTCCAATCGACCATCGCAGCTGGTCCAATAAATGACGTGTCAGCTAGTCTAACGAGATCGCTAAATTTTCTCAATCTAAAACTGTCAACAGCCATCCTAAACTCGAGGTGTCTTTTTGCAGAGTTCAGATTATGAAAATTTATGGTAATGTAACTGAGTTTTATGGAACAGCACAATTTTAAAAATACACTCGATTCTTGTGTTAATTGTGTATTCTCGAGTTTCTGATTTTTGAGTTATTTATCATATTCTTGGGAAAAAGTGTAAAATGGACAATACGCTCCGAAAACTATGGATTTTGAAGAGAGAAGCACCGACATTGTGCATCCAAGTCACTAAAGGGTGTTAACTGAATCATGAAATATTTTATCACATGAAATCCTGAAATGAATATCCCAAGCTAATGAACATAACGCTAACGCGGGACGGCTATAGTTACCTAGACCATCAAACTATAAACAGTGTTGTCAAAGTTTTGCAGTACGAGGCTCCAGGATAACAAGTGACATATTACTTCTGTATATTCTTAAACGTGTCCGTTCATCAACTGTTCCCAAGTACACGAGCTGCTCTTATATCCTGTATCGTATATGTTGATGGATTAATACCAACACATATCGCAGTAGAAGAGAAAAGAGTTAAAAATATTTATGATAAAAGTATTGTGTAGGACTAACAGTGGACTGCAGCGTCGAATACATTCTCTTGAGATTTGGAAACTATTGCCTACATCTATTTGCTATCCTAGATTGTTTAGAGTTCAGGTCGACTTCCTTTCTTCGATCACTTAATAGTGACGCTACAGTAGGGAATATTGCAGAGGAAAATTAGTAAGCATCATATTGCTAGATAGAAGAATGTATAGGCCTGTCTTTAACTGAAATTAAACACTACTGAGCTAGATCTCTTTAAAGTATGTGAGCTCTACTTCGTGGTTGCCGCATTCCATGACAGAACAATAGATATCATGTCATGTTTCGCAGTGTAATGAAACGCAAGGAAAGGGACGCTAAGTGAAGTGAATTATTACAAGTGACGTAAATGTACTCTATTTCTATTGACATGTGAGTATAATGAGGAGGACCTGTTGTAAGACGAAAATTCCAGTCTATCAGGAAGAGACCGATAGTTTTCTGCGTCACCATAACGGGAATATTGAAGCTTGTACCGGTTTAACCTAAAATACAGAGCCTGGGAAATGTTTGCGGAAAGCTTCGTTATAAAAGTCGCAGAGTTGCTTTAAAAGTGCTTTAAATACTTTTTTTCTTTCTTTCATTCTCTAGCACCTAAAAAAACTGTATACTTGTATTGTACCTGCAGTAGGCATTAGAGCTTTGGAACTCCTACAGCAGAACCGCTTCAGTGAAGTTTAGAGAGTGGGAGAGAGGTGCTAGTAGAAGTGAGGCTGTGAGTCGTGCCTGGATAGCTTAGTCCGTAAGAGTATTAATCAACTAAGGCCACGTTCCAGGCTTGGGTCCCGGTCCGACACGCTGTTTTAATCTGAGACGAAGTTTCAAAAAATTGCACATTCCGCTGCAGATTGAAATGTACATTCTGTAGCGTGAAATATTTTAGAACAGAGCTGGTTAGTCTTCGCATCAACTGATTCCATTATGTCGGATGTGTTACTGGAGTTGAAAAGTTGGCAGAGACATCATAGAGAACAGTGGTCGGACGAGACGTTGTTTAAGGATTCGTGCGCCACGTCATTACTGATATTTTTGTGTTAAATACGTTGACTAAATTGACGTTTACGATAATTTAGTAGCATATACACTAATGTGATCAAAAGTATTCGGACACCTATTATTCGACGTTAACGTGATGTGTGTCCACCCCTTGCCTTTAAGACGGTTTGAATTCAGCTGGGTACACTTTCAACGACGTATCTGAACGTCCGTGGAGGTATGGCAGCCCATTCTTCAAACGGTTAAATGGTTCATATGGCTCTGAGCACTATGGGACTTAACAGCTGAGGTCATCAGTCCCCTAGAACTTAGAACTACTTAAACCCCAACTAAACTAACGACATGACACACATCCATGCCCGAGGTAGGATTCGAACCTGCGACTGTAGCAGTCGCGCGGTTCCGGACCGGAGCGTCTAGAACCGCTCGGCCACTCCAGCTAGCCCATTCTTCCTCAGCTGCTGAAACCTGATAAGAATGTCATGTTTGACTCTGCGATCTGGACCGAAGTCGACGTTCTCATTCATCCCAAAGATGTTCCATTTGGTTCAGGTCGCGACTTCGTGCGGATCAGTCCATTTCAGGGACGTCATTGTGTATAAACTAATGCCCCACTGATGCTGCTTTATTATGAGGTGCATTTTCATACTGATACAAACTATCATCGTCACATAACTGTTTCCCTACTGTAAGCAGTGCACAGCACTGTAAATTGTGCTCATATCCTTCTGCATTTAGCGACTCCTTAAGCGCAATAAGGGAACCACACCCTAACCACGCTAATACCACCACCTTCGCTCTACACTGTTGGTACTACACACGATGGCAGCTAACTTTCTCCAGGCAGCCGCCAAACCAAAGCCATTCGGTCCGATTGCCACTGGGTATAGCGTGATTAATTACTCCAGATCACTAGTTTCCAATCATCCACTGTCCAGCTGCACCGCTCTTTACATCACTTCAAGCGGCGCTTAGTATTGACGACAGAAACGTGTGACTTTTAAGGAGCTACTCGAGAATCGTTTACACCCCAAGCACAGTTATCGTTCTAGCTGACCTGCTGGTAACACTTTGCAACTAAGGAGTGTTCTCTTCCGCTGATTTCATGCGAGTTTTTACAGCCACCCTCCGCAACGTTCAACTGTCACTGTCCGTCAGTACAAGAGGTCAACTTGGCCTTGATTTAGCCATGGTTCTTCCTTCGCGTTCCCCTTTCATAACCACATCACCATCAGTCTGATGTCATCAATCCCCTAGACTTAGAACTAACTAACCTAAGGACATCAGACACATCCATGCCCGAGACAGGATTCGAACCTGCGACAGTAGCAGCAGCGCGGTTCCAGGCTGAAGCGCCTAGAGCTGCTCGGCCACAACGGCCGGCCAAACAGTTACCTTGGTCAGCTTTAGAAGGGTTGAAACGTCCCTTCAGGTGACATTCTGTAACTGCCTACGTTCGAAGTCACTGTGCTCTCCCGATCGTCCCATTCAGACAATACAACACTCCCCTCCTCCTCTCCGCCCCCCCCCCCCCCAATAAAACCAGCGGGTCTACCCCTCGTGACATATTGTGGTCAATTTCGCATTACATAGGAGTGTCGAGACGCTTCTGATCAGATAGCGTATATAGGACTTGTTAGACTACGGATAGTAACTTAGAATTCCTTTTCCAGGGTGAACAGCTTGTTGTTATTGCTCCTGTTGCATGCGTCAGCAGGAAATTTTGGTGTTCAGTGTACCGTCAATAAATATTTGTTGGACTGATTAGCAAGGTAGACTTCTACAAGTTCTTTCTTGAGGCTTAAGTATTCAGCCGTACATGTAATGATTGCTATCTGGGTGTGTATTATTTTAACTGTCGGTCCTATGTGACGTGCAGCTGACTTTCAAATTGCGCAGCGTGGAGGGAATAGCATTATAAGTACAGATTAATTATTTTACTATACCTAGTTATGCCGTCTCCATATTTAAACTTACGATCACTTAAGAAACACAACCAACTCTTCACTCGTGGGGAATACTAATTTATGCAAGAACACCTGCTCCTCCGGAAAGTTTAAAAGAGGTCGCAAGTGTGGACCGTTGCGGGCGTTGAATTCTAAGCAATCATTTTTCAGCTGTCATGGTAGGTGTTTCGGTTTAGTGAGCATGCATGACTTCCATAGTCAGATGCTTCATATCAAATAGCAGAGCCAGTAGATAACTGGAGATGGTGTCTTTGAGTAGTTCTTGCGATGAGTCCATCCCAGCATGTGAGTTCCGCAGTCGTAGCTACGTCACTACGATATTACCCTCGGCTCAGTGACGCTTCAAACAGCGAAGTGTTGACACGTGAGAAAAAAGGCCACAGCTCACACTTTCACTGAGCTGCAAGGTCAGTTAATGATATGACAGTGCCACCAAACTTCACCAAAACTCTGCCCAACACCATCAACACCTGTCACACGATGAGGAGGAGGTAACAGCTCCTCTCACCCACATTTCACCCTTTCTTTTGACATGTCTACAATGGAGGTCAGAATTACGACACCCAGCGTTGAAGTCACGCGCTTTTTTTAAGGGTGGTCGACAAAAGCATTTCAGACAAACCCCCGCTCAGAATGGGCATGAAAAGGCCTCAGGGAATGGTATTAACGGCGTCAATTAAACTACCCTTTTCAAATGGTTCAAATGGCTCTGAGCACTATGAGACTCAACTGCTGTGGTCATAAGTCCCCTAGAACTTAGAACTACTAAAACCTAACTAACCTAAGGACAGCACACAACACCCAGCCATCACGAGGCAGAGAAAATCCCTGACCCCGCCGGGAATCGAACCCGGGAACCCGGGCGTGGGAAGCGAGAACACTACCGCACGACCACGAGATGCGGGCAAACTACCCTTTTCGCTTGGGCGTTTATTCCCACACATTTCACAATGGAAAATGGCAGTACGCAGTGCGATGAGCAACAGGAAGATGTTCTTGACATCCTTTCACAGTTTTGGCACCCTAGAAAGCTCCAGCTCTTCTCTAAGGACAATGTGGGGCTGCATCCTCGGTGAGCGTGATCATATCAGTTCCGGCGTAAAGTCAAGCGCCGGCACACAAGGCGGGAACGTTAGAGCAGACAGGGCTGGTAGACGACGTCAGCCAATTGCACGCTGACCGACCCCACTCCAGGATGACAACGCGACAGCAGCACCCTCCACACGAAGAGAACATAAGCGCCGCACCGCCTGCCCGCGACCCAGTACTGCCAGTTCTACGACTTCTACAGTGGCATCAAGAATAGGCAGTTGTATAGCAGTGACTTAGGAACTGTATTGCTTCACTTGCATCAGAATTGTAAATACTGAAGAGATTTCTCATTTTGTCTGTCGCCCATTGCCTGCGACTTATCTGTATTTCTCAGATGCGACACATATGTGTTTCTCAAAGTCAAGTATTCTCATTTATTTTCTGCAATAAAAACTCGTTAATACGATTTGCTTGAATTGTTGTCTAGCGATCTGAGAAAGCAGGTTTCCTAGGCACCCCATGTTTGACGAGTAGACAGGATACAACAACATCCCTTTGGAGTGCTGCGAGACCGCAATTTTTGCTCTCTTGTACAGGATGTAACCACTAGTGACCACTCATAGGCCAGTAAACGAAATTTGGAAGTCATAAGAAGTAGTAAAGGGTTCTTACTCTTTTTCAATCCTCTTGTTTTCACCCTCCTGTGGCGTAATCACGCGGGAGTGCAGCATTAAGGTGTGCGTGAGCAAAACGGGAAATGGTCCCTTTAAGACACCCGGTTCGGCAACAATCTCGGTGCCACCCACAGAACAACATGAGCAGTTTACAAATGTACCTGTCAGAGTCTGTGGCTCCAATTCAGCCTGGCGGCTGCTCCAGCCCCTGAAGGTAGGCAAACGGCACCCGGGGGTGTCGAAGGAGTTGCCTAGCCCTCAGGCACTAGAGCAGCTGCCAGGCTGAATTGTAGTATAAGTTTCTGACAGATACAGTTGTAACGAGCACAATAAAGTGCGATCACGTCCAAGAGATGCAGATCCACAATGTCATTAGAGAAGGGTTGAAATGTGCGAGGATGTCAGAAGTGTCAAACGATGTCAATAACGTTTTTCTGTTGCTCATCACACTGCGAACTGTCGCTTGCGACTGCGAAATGTGTGGGAATCAATACCCCAGGGAATGGGTTGTTTCGTTGACGTCCTTTACGCCATCTCCGGGGGCCTTTTCGTGTCAGTTCTGAGCGGCGGTGTGTCTGAAATGTTTTCCTCGGCCACCCGTAAGAAAACCGCGTGTTTCAACGCTGGTTCTGGCCTCCATCGCAGAAACGTCAAAATAAATGGCGAAATGCGGGTGAGAGGGGCTGTGACGATCTTCTCATCACGTGAAACGTCGACAATACCATTGGGCAGAATTGTGGAGAAATATGGTGCCAACGTGACATCATTATCTCACGTTACAGCTCGCATTAACTGCTGAGTTGTGCACTTGTTTCGCACGTATCGACTCATCGCTGTTCCAAGCGTCGCTGAGCCCGAGGGTGACGTCACGGGTCGCCACTCTTTTGCAGCATTGCAGAGGATGGTTTCAGGCACCTTTGAGCGAAATTTCAAACTGAAATGCCGAAATTGGAAACAATTACGGCTTTCGAAAAGTAATCCTTTAATTTTGTTGTGCAATGTAGCTTTCGGCTTCTTTTGAAGTCGCGAACGCCTCTGCGGGGACGGACAGTGCTACGACAATGAGTTACCGCTGCACATGCTGTCTCGTGCGGCCACCTTTAAACGGTTTCGCACAGTGACAGTGACATGTAACGTATAACATGAGATAATTCAAGAAAATCTGACTGCATCTAGAGCCTCATTTGAGACAACGATTGAGATTTTAATAGAGAAGGTCAATTGTACGTAAATATCGGGGACAAAATTATTGGTTCAAATGGGTCTGAGCACTATGGGACTTAACATCTCAGATCATCAGTCCCCTAGAACGTAGAACTACTTAAACCTAACTAACCTAAGGAAATCACACACATCCATGACCGAGACAGGATTCGAACCTCCGACCGTAGCTGTCGCGCGGTTCTAGACTGAAGCGCCTAAAACCGCTCGACCACCAGCGGCCAGCACAAAATTATTAATAGAGTTCTTAATCAATTTAATTTTTTACGGCGTCAGAAACGGTAAATACCGAATTCGCTGTATTTCTGATCTAATAAATAATTTTATGCATCTCTCAAGTATTTTATTAGGTTCACATAGTCAGATTTCTTCGTTGGCTAGTATTAGAAAAAACCTCACTTTGATATTGTTAACAGAAGCTTCTTTGCGGTGCAGTCCGCCCCCGTTAGCTGAGTGGTCAGCGCGGCGGAAATAGACGCCAGGCGGTCCGGGTTCGATTACCGACAGGGGCAGGGGATTCTCTCTGCTCAGGAACTGGGTTTTGTGTTTTTCTCATCATCATTTCATCCCCATCTCCGACGCGCAAGTCGCCCAATGTGGCGTTGAATGTAAGAAGTACTTGCCCTCGGTGACCTTACTTCCCCGAATGGGGGACTCCTGGCCCACAATGCCGTACGCTCATTTCATTTTCTTTGGGGTGCAAAACTCTTTCCTCGTTTCATTTTCTACCGTTTCATAAATATTTCTTATATGGTTTGTTTCATGAGAGGAGATATCGTTGACAAGTGTTGCTTTCTCTCGGAAAAAGTGACTACTGTATGTACAAAATATTTTTTGTGAAATTTTGATGTCTTCAGTTGATCTATCTCGCGATCCGCCGAAACAAACTGTCATGTCACATCAGAATTCTAAGAGCTTTATTTTCTCTTGCTTTTATATAATCAGATCTTTGTCTTTTTAATGCATGTGGTTATTGTTCAATTTGTGCTAGTCAACGCCATGCTGGACCGCACACTGCGATGGTTGGCATAACACAGCATTGTTTCAGAAAGTCAAATATAGTTATCACGAAGCAATATGGAGATGGCGATTGCATCTTTCACCACGATCGAGCCAGTGGTGGAGTGGATACTCGACAATAACATCCCTGTAATGGACTCGCCTTCACAGAGTCCTGACCTGAATCCTATAGGACACCTATGGTATGTTTTGGAACGCCGACTTCGCGCCAGGTCTCACCGACCAACGTCTATACCTCTTTTTGTATCCCGCCCGGAAGGCGGCTCGTGGGTTGGGTCAGGAAAGGGTAAAACACGTCGGTTCTGCTGTACGAATTTAAATCCCCTTTACTCAAGCAATAATAATACATAACTTGCAAGGTGGTGCGAAGTTGAAGCGAAGTTTCCTGGCTGACTGCAGAATCTGTAGCGATACTCTTAGAGCTCTGCAGCGCCGGCTAGAGGGCGCTGTCATCTGTGTCTCTCGTAGTGTCAAATTGAGAAACTATTCAGTGGCATCGTTGGTATCGATACCACATCTCTCCTCAGAGCAGCATTCCGTGAAGAAGGGGCTGCCATTCCCCAAGAAACCTTCCAGCACATGACTGAATGTATGGCTGCGAGAGTGGAAGCTGTCATCAAGGCTAAAGGCGGTGCGGGGTAGCCGCGTGGTCTAAGGCGGTCCAGGCGGCTGCCGCATAGGAGATTCGAGTCCTCCCTCGGACATGGGTGTGTGTGTTGTCCTTAGCGTAAGTTAGATTAAGTAGTGTGTAAGCTTAGGGACCAATGACCTCAGCAGTTTGGTCACATAAGACCTTACCTCAAATTTCCAAGGCTAAGGGTGGGCCAACACGATATTGAATTCCAGCATTACCGATGGAGGGCGCCACGAACTTGTAAGTCATTTTCAGCCAGGTGTCCGGATACTTTTGATCACTTAAACTCGCCCGCTACACTGTGTTATCAGAAGTGGGATCGCTTGGAGACTGGTTGTTGACGGGGAAGAAAACGGCTCGGTTCATTCTGACGACACGAGCAGATGGAGACTGCAGTTGTGATTCGACTTACACAGCAGAAAAATATGTAACTAGCAGCTTTCATTTTGATATTCACTTGAAGGATTCTTGTATGTTTGTATCCCTATGTCATTATACCTTCGGTTTGTCCTCATCTTACTGTTACTATTAAGTCGAGATTAGATACGGTAGCATTATTTGGTAAAAACCTGAGGACTGAATCATTAACATCTGTGGTATGTATTCAGTGCAGTTCACAGGACATTCCAATCTGTGCAGCAGTCGCACAGTGTAGTGTGGCATAGAAAAGGGCATTGCGGCTGTCAATACCGGGAGTGCACCTGGTTGAGGCGTGGGAAAATTTGCTTTCGCCAAAAGCTCAGAAATAGGCTAGAATAGCCATAAGGTTTTACCAGTAAATAAGAATTTTTCAAACCAGAGTAGGAGTACATCAGAGTGTTGTACCTTGTTACACTCTTCATACGTTCGCCTCTAGCATGCCCACTACGAGAAGTTTGAAATATTTTCATACTCCATTTTTAAATTATGGCGTAGGCTTTTAGAGTGCTACTGGCATTTTCTGAAATTACAAATATTACTCCAGAAAAATAAGGTTTATCCGAATGTCAAAACACGTTCTGAGTTACAACCTGGTCATGTAGCCACGAACAAATATACCATTGAAATTCAAAAGCGCTGTAATCGAGAAAATATTAATACTGCATTTACTCATGCACTGAAGCTCCAAAGAAACTGGTATAGTCATACGTATTTAAATACGGGGATATGCAAACAGGTAGATTACGGCGCTGTGGTCAGCAACGCCTATATACGACAAGTGTCTGGCGCAGTTGTTAGATCGGCTTCTACTGCTGCTACAATGGCAGATTATCAAGATTTAAGTGACTCTGAAGGTGGTGTTATAGTCGGCGCACGAGCGATGGGACACAGCATCTCCAACGTAGCGATGAAATGCGGATTTTCCCGTACAACCATTTCACGAATGTACCGCGAATATCAGAAATCCGGTAAAACATTAAATCTTCTACATCGCTGCGGTCGGAAAAAGTTCCTGCAAGAATAGGACTAACGACGACTGAAGAGAATCGTTCAACGTGACAGAAGTGCAACCATACCGCAGATTGCTGCAGATTTCAATGCTGGGCAATCAACAAGTGTCAGCGTAAGAAGCATTCAACGATACGTCATCGATATGGGCTTTCGGAGCCGAAGGCCCACTCGTGTACCCTTGATGACTACACGACACGAAGTTATACGCCTCGCCTGGGCCCGTCAACACCGACATGGGACTGCTGATGACTGGAAACATGTTGCCTGGTCGGACGAGTCTCGTTTCAAACTGTATCTTGCGGATGGACCCTGCATGTCGGTAGGGGAATATTCAAGCTGGTGGAGGCTCTGTAATGGTGTGGGGCGTGTGAAGTTGGAGTGACAAGAGACCCCTGATACTTCTAGACACGACTCTGACAGGTGACACGTTCTTAAGCATCCTGTCTGATCATCTGCATTCATTCATGTTCATTGTGCATTCCGACGGACTTGTGCAATTGTTACAGAGTGGATCCAGGAACAATCCTCTGAGTTTAAACACGTCCGCGGGCCACCAAACTCCCCAGACATGAACAATATTGAGCACGTCTGGGATTCCTTGCAAAGTGCTGTTAAGAAGAGATCTCTACCTCTTCGTTCCCCAACGGATTTATAGACAGCCCTACAGGATTCATGGTGTCAGTTCCCTTCGGCACCACTTCAGACATCAGACGAGTCCATGCCAAGTCGTGTTGCGGTGCTTCTGCGTGCTCGGGGGGCCTACACGATATTAGGCAGGTGTACCAGTTTCTTTGGCTCTTCAGGGTATATATGTTACATTATTACTCTACAACATAACAATAATTAGCGACTGAAATCAAATTAAGCGGGAGTACATTATCCAGTCCCATTAATGTGACCACCTGTCAAAAGGCTGAATAAAGACATTTAGAGTGCCGACTGCTACGAGAGGTGCAGGAAGAGAGGCAGTGTGGTTCTGGATGGTACCGGCAAGGTTATGGAACCATGCAAATACTGTGCAGTGGCCATCTGCGAGAGGTTTCTCGGCTGAGAATCCATGGCGCGAACAGCCCAATGGACGTGGACCGACAAATTCTCGACTGGGCTTAAAGCGGAGGAGTTTGGTGGCCAGGAGAATGCGAAGACTCATCCTGCTGCTCTTAGAACCACGCACATACACTGTGAACTGTTTGACACGATCCGTTGCCCTGCTGGTAGATGCCGTCGCACTTAGCGGTGGACATGGTCCCCAAGGATTGATGCATACTCGTGATGATCCACTGTGCCTGCTATAATGATGAAATTACCCAGAGAACAGCATGAGACGATTCCCCAGACCACAATGCTCCCTCCTCCAGCGTGGACCCTTCCGACGATTGTTGCAGGGTATTTGCTTCCAGTCGTTTCGCGACGATGGGGCATCAAACGTGATCCATCTGAACAGGCCAACTGTCGACACTCATTGGACGTCTAGATGCGGTAATGGTGTGCAAATTCCAGGCTTCATCGCCGAACAACAGCAGTAAGCATGGGAACATGAACTTGGCGCCTTCTGCGGAGGCTCATATGCAGCGTATGAAAGGTCGCTGAGGATACGCTATTGGTATCCTCTTGGTTCATTTGGGCGATCAGAGTTGCACATCCATGTACCCGGACACATCTCCGCAGCCGTCGTTCACCCACGTCATACACAGCCCGTGGTGCACCACAGTTGCCATTTTGCTGTGCCAAGTATAATTTAACCACTGCAGACTAAGCCGTTTCGGAAATGCTTCCACTCTTGACCCGAAAGCCAATTGGACGTCAGATAAATCACTGAGTTTCCGCATTACGGCAACGAATGCACTGTTTTCCATGTTCCCCGGACGCATTTTATATTCACTCCAAGCTAGTGCTGCCATCTGCCGTATGAGAGTAGTTATTGCACATTGTCGTGAAACGTAGGTGGTGGTCACATTTGTGTGATTGGACGTGTATTATCGAAAACAATTTACAAGTTAAGCATATTTTGAAATAGATGTTACTGGAAACCAACACAAATTCCCATTTTAAAGACAGCTAAAATTGTTAACACGTTAAAGAAACTCAGTTCATCTGCAAGTATCACATGTTGCGTGGAAATAGAACTTCTTCTGTTTCAAGGTACAAGATAGAGTACGACTGTCGAAGTATAGTTTAACTGTCTGTGTGGTATGTAAATAGTGCTAAAAATATATAATATTTTACTCGCCATAAAACTCTATAACTGAAGAATTAACAATATATGCAAAGAGTTTTAATGTATAATACAGCAATTAACTGCGCAGAATACGAAATATTTACAATGCTGCACAAAACACAACTTCGTGTCTGACAACAACAAAAACTGTAGAAAATGGGGAAACTGCTTGAGGTCGTCTCTAGTGTGTATTCGTTCATGTGATCTTAAATCAATCACCGACCAAAAAGCATCATGTGTTCCCAGGTGCACAATCCTCTAGGTACAATACTCTCCCCTACTGGGAATAGTTTAAATATCTGTTCAAATAACACATTAAAGGAGCTTTTAGGTGAGACTGATATTAAGTGGAATATGTACTGTAGCAATGTGAATAGCAAAAAGTCAGCGTGTGTGAATTAGAAGGAAACGTTGATATCTTGTAGTGCGACATCTTAAATATTCAGTAAAGTGTGTACTAGGGAAGAGAATAATCTGATTGTATGATGACCACCGGGGCAATAGTTAGCGAATGCCGTTTACCTCCCACATTGAGCGTAGTTGGCTGACAGGTATATCTCGGGATATCGCTGGAAAGTCGTAGGTCCCGCTGTGGTGGCTTCCGAGCGGGATCTGACGGATGGGCTGCTAAGAGCCGGCGCATGAAGTGGCCCAGAGCTCCAGTGGAGCGAACTGTCAACGAGTTGACTTACGGCGCCCTATATAGCCGGAGCGCAGACGAATTTGTGCCGATACTGTTCCGCACACGTGAGATGGCGGTGGGAATAGGTTCCTGACACGGAGGACCTCTGGTGGCGCTTGTCCTGCCGTCTCGCCGCTCGTGGTCTAGTGGCTAGGGTTGCTCCCGCTGGATCACGGAGTCCCAGGTTTGATTCCCGGCCAGGTCGGGAATTTTCACCGCCCGGGTACTGGGTGTCTGTGTTGTCATTAGCGTCCTATATGCAGCCTCCTTTACACACGAACCACAGTTTCCTAAAATTCTCCCAATAAACCTCACAAGCTCTTTCCATTTTATATCGCTTTGGAACGCTGCGCTCAGTTATTTAAACGACGTGACTGTGTGTAGCAAGACACTACTAATGCTGTAGCCGAACATTACGGGTTTGTTTTTCCGACTACAACTAGCGAGGTTACTCTGATAGAATGTCTTTCTGATTCCCGTCCCCTTCCCACCAGTAGGGAAGACACACGTGCTAACCGGACTAAAAGGAAAGATTTGAAGAGAAATAATGTAAACGTGGACATAGAGACTATGGTAGTGAGACAGTGAACTGAGTGTAGAGAAGGAAACATCATCCAAGCGTGAAGATTATTCGAGAGTATTTACCATTGACTTAAGATAGAGAATGTGAAGTGTTAAGGAAATTTTAGTATATGAGTGCTTCTGCCAGTTCACAAGCGGGAATCTGGTGGGCCAATTTCTTCCTAGAGGGGATGAAATACAATAGTATTGACCACAGCCAGTGCCTCGTGCCTAGTTGCAGTCGACGACGTTCCGACACAGCACCCCGGGAGAAGTAGGCACTTCCGCGACGTCCCCTTCCATAAAGCAACGTCCGCACCTAGGGCACGGACCGCCTTTCGGGAAGCTTCCGTGCTAACCAGAAGATTCGTCAACAAGAAGCAACACAGCGGTGGTACTGTATGTCTGCTGCGCGATCAGCTCCAAACGGCTGTATTTAAACCCCTGGGCCAGCCGAGCAGATTGTCGGTAAAGCAGTGCTACATGACGGCACCCACCCTGTGCTAGTCGCAGCCGCGATAACGAGAACGCTGCACTGACTGATTCATAATAATTCTGGGCTACTCTGTGCCATAAGACGCAGTACTTGTGACGCAGCCAGTACTCCACCGCTGCCGCTTCACGGTCCGAGGTGCGAACGGATTATCACCCGGTACCGTGCCACAGGGGACCAGAAGCCTCCCGGCGCTGCTCTCCAGACAGCGGTTAACGGTTCGACTCTGGGCGACACCGACATCTGCCACATCGCGAGAAGACGTCACTGGCTGGTGCCCCGACCGCCGGGATCGCGTCAGCACCCGCCGTGTTGGCATTCAGCCCGCATCCTAGCTGTGTGTGTACGCCGACGGGCCGTTCGCAGCGCCTGCTCCTATGAAAACTCAGGACGAAGCCCTGGACAAGGACCCGTACGTGTCAGTGTACGAGCGTGAGGCAGTAATAAAGAATTATTACATTCAGGTCCGTGTCTGTGTGCAGCCTGTCTCCCTCACCGTGCTACGCCGCTACCTCCTGGACTGACTCCTGTCTTCCTCGGCAGGCTACACGACCCCAAAAGAACCTCTACATTCTGCCTCCCTCGCCATCACGTGAACCCAGGATCCTCCAGGGGGGAGCCGAGCGCCTCCTGGCAAGAGTCCCGCCACATCGCAGCGGTCACCTCTCAACTCTCGCGCTACAATATGTGAGAAGACGTGGAAGCCTTAGGGTGTCAAATTCTGATTACAGTGTGTTTGTTTCAACAATTCATATTTCATACTTCTAAGTTTTCACATTACCAAAGCACTTTTCTGCGCAGATGAACTGATCCGATAAAAGACATTTTTTCTTTTATAATTCAGACCTTCGCTCAATTCACCCAGTTGGTGCAGAAGACATGTGTACTATTTGCTAGTTATTGTTTGGCAATCAGTCCGATTTAAATCCCATGAAACACTGACCAGAGCTTTGATATTGCACTCAGGGCCAATTTTATACATCCCACCGGAGTGTATGAAGTTAGGGTGCTCCGAGGGACTAACAAAAATTTCTAAGAATTGGATATTGCACTCCAAGAATCATCAGTACAAACTTCCGCTAGTAGGCACCTCTAACTGTGTCTTTCAACTGCCAGACTGTTACGTGGCATCACTATGAGAGCATAGGTACGAACGTTGTTACTGGTTTATTTAGACTGCGCTCTACTGTGTTTGCGAATTCAGAAATGATTGACTTGAAGGAGCAAAGGGTCTGCATTAAGTTCCGTTTGAAGCGACACGCAACTGCATCTAAAGCACCCCGCCTTTGAACCAGGCAACAACATTTGAGTGGTTTAAGTGCTCTAACGATGGCCGGGAGTCTGTAGATTGTGGCCGACCGTCGTCATGCTGATAATGACGAGAGTGCGTGAAGCGATGTACAAGGACAGAATGTGGACTATCCACGGTGTTTGTAAAATCGTTGGAATTTTGTAAGAGAAATGTCAACGCATTCTAGTTGATAAACTTAACATGAGACGAGTCGCAGTAAGGGCAGTCTCGTATTTTGGACGCCATCCAACGAGACCATCGGTCTCAGTTGTGCACTCAAGTGGAAACATCACAGTTCAAGGTGATCCAAATTTTACGTATAGCTCATAACTGCCGATGAATCGTGCGTGTACTTCCTGCCACCTGCACCCAGCCTGAACAATAACTGCTGGAATCCTCCTCCACGTCTCAGATGTCATCCCCGGGATCAATGCCACGGACTTCCTTCCTAAAGTAACAGCCATTTCCCTGAGGGTCCCTTACACTGGAGCTCCCAGTAGTTTTGTCAACAGCCAACACATCTGTCTTGTTAAGGCAGCCAGTACCCGTTTCCGCCCTTCACCATGGGGTCACCATCCATCATTCACCCTCAGTTGAAAACGAGCTAGCCAGATTAAGAACATCGTAAAGAGCATCCACGTCAGGGACGCAAGGCGACGGCAAAGACACGAGAGATGCCGCGGCTGTCGCCGCAGAGGCCCTGCCCATCGAAGCTGAATAAAACTTCTTCCTGTCTCTTTTTTTTTCTGTGAGTTACCCCAGCATACTTCCACAAAAGTCACAGTTCGTAGGTATCTTTGTCTGTTACAAAGGGCTAATTAAGTTAGTGAACGAACTAGGAAAAAAGAAATCTAAAGCGCTCCGATACGATATTTGAAATAACTGAAACACAGCAACAACAGTTACAGCTGAGTCAATTAATTACTTGGAAAATAACAAACATGTAAAGAAATGTAAAGTAGAACTGCTCAAGTTCCCTTATACCAGAGATGGGCAATAATTCGGCTCGCGAGTGGGGCTGTGGCTGATGTGCCATAGCCATCTAGCCTGGCTGCACCGCCACTCCATGCCGTCTGAATTTGAGAAGGGCGAACAGGAAGGAACTACAAATGCACCTCACTGAAATGGTAATGCAGTCGGACTGCATACGACTTAGTTTCATATTTCAAATTTCTCAGCAATGTAGATAACAAAAAAAATTCAGCATTATTTAGTTATTTATGGTGTGCTGAAAACAGAATATAATTTTTATATGCTACAGGCAGTCGGTATACAGACAGACGCAGATAACTTCACAGATCTTCGCACTCAGGTCCTCACGTAATTGTGACTT
This sequence comes from Schistocerca cancellata, assembly GCF_023864275.1. Lineage (NCBI taxonomy): Eukaryota > Metazoa > Arthropoda > Insecta > Orthoptera > Acrididae > Schistocerca > Schistocerca cancellata. The sequence continues at coordinate 61,500,336 of NC_064629.1, forward strand.
ACTTAGATTCATAATCGAAAAAAGTCTTCACCTCCATTTGTTTATCAAAATATTTTATCGCGTTTGAAACCGAATTATGGAGACGTGATCACTTTTACCGAGAAAAACAACGTATCCTGGACAGTCTTAAAGTAAAAGAATTTGTCTTTCCAAAGGTAGTTTACAGGGCACATGCTTGGGGGTGCTTGCAACTGAAATGGCAAACGGTCTCGAAATCACTAGCAGTATCCTCAAAACGTTTATAAAAATATCCTTGTAATTCTTTCAAGGCCACAATGAATTCTTCAAACCTCACACTTGCTTTTACGCCAGTGAAATCAGGGAACTAGACTCTGCTTGTCAGAATTTTCCCTGCTACAAAGCGATATTGTTTTTAAATGCATCCCCATAAAATTAGTTTGTTTCTTGTCTTGCAACGTCTTGCTGTGGGCAGTGTATAATCAAGTCCACTTAAAATGCGAGGTACACAATCCATTCCACATCTTCAAATTTTCGTTCTCGCTCTCCTCTTTCGTTCATAAATTTAGAGCAGCAAGTTTTAAATCGAAAAATCATTCCATTCATGTTCATTGACCTAACCAACATACATTTCAGCAATATATTAAGTCCCTGTCACTTCGTTCAACCGTCGAAACTGTTGCAACTGTCTGTGGAACAACGCGTAAGACTGTAGAAACTTTTTTTTTTTGGTATCACCAGTTTCACCACCTGTTCCATGCAATTGCAGCACATAGTGCCTCTTGATATACAGAACAATGAATCCCATCTGTGGATCGTTGTAATTTTTTTCGCTTTGATCACCAGCTAAATCTTTCTGCACGGTGTTGTAACGACGTCCCATAAAAAATTTGCGCCACCCGTCGATTAAGCGACTGTATATCGCATAATACCTGTAGATACTTAGAGTTCTTATACTTCTCTTTTGACATTCCCATTAATTTTTAAAGGCTAGTGACGGTAAATCGCTAGACTGCCTCTTTTTGTGCAAACAGCCACTGGGCCTGTGAATGTCTTTAATACCACGAACAAATAGTGAAGGTTAAGCTGCACTGACACCAAAATTCTGCCGAACTGAAGAAAGTAGTGCCAACTGAAAAATGCCACACCGCCGTGATAAACGAAATGTCGCGCTGTACTGAATACTTACGATAAGTACCCAGCAAAGGCGAGACAGGCCGAGTCTCGGCACGCACGTCGTTCTCACATTGTGCTCACGAGTAGATTGGCACGCTGTGGAAGACCCCGTCTTATACGAATGGAACTACACTGATCAGCAAAAACGTTATCACCACTGCCCACAGTGAGACTGAATGTTGCCTGTTGATGTCGCGGGAAAAGTGGTATGGCAATGAAAGTATATAAGTGAAAAGGAGACGAATATGAAATCGTTCTTGTGACGATATTGGCAGATTGGGAAATACACTGACATAATCGTCTGTGACAAAGGACAGACTGATAAGGCTTAGCACCTTGGAGCGAGCATCTTGGCAATTGGCTGAAGGACAGTGAACCCACGAGTAAGTGTTAAGGTGGAAGACGTCCACGCCTCATGTGAGGCTTCACTGCCCTTTACGGTAGGACAGGTGGTAATCTGTTGCACTTCTGAAGACGTAGTACAATGATAATGCAAGCACAAGTGTTTTGGAGGACACTATACAGCGTAAACTGATGACAATAAGACTCCATGGAAGACAACTCCATTTGTGTCCCGTGTTCACCCAACTACATCGTCATTTACGATTTCTGAGGTCCGGGGTCATCAATATTGGACAGTGGATCAATGGAAACGTGTCGCATATTCAGATGGATCAAGTTTCTTGATACACCAAGTCGATCGTCATGTCCGTACACGTCGCCACCCAAGCGAACGTCTGTTCGGAACTTGTACTGCGCCACGGATAAGACCGTTGCGGGCCAAATTTTGCTGTGGTGGAAGTTCACCTTGGCTTCCATTGCAGCTATGAGAGCAACTGAAGGCACCATAATAGCTGTGGACTACACGAACATTGTTGCATACCACCTGGATTTTATTGGAAGAACACTTAAGTGCTGCAAACAAATCTACTGAAGACACTGCCTACACTATGCTTGTCCGCCTTCCTCTGAAGTACTGCTGCACGATATGGGATCCAAACCAGACAGTACTGCGGAGGACTTCGAAGAAGTTAACTTTGTGTTCTCACGAAATAGGGGAGAGAATCTAACTTATTTAATAAATGAGTTTGTGTGATTATCATTAAAACAATGGCGTTTTTCGTTGCTGCAAAATTTTTTCATGATATTTCAATAACCTAGTTTCGCCTCTGAATGCGAAAATATGTTACTGACTCCCACCCGACATAGGGAAAAATGACCATCGTAAAAACAGACGTAGATGCAAATGTCACCCCGACGGTGATAGCACTTTCCAGTAAGATAAAGTGTCCCTGTCACAACGCCACAACCGTGCTACAGTAGTTTGAGGAGCGTGATAGTGAACTCACCTTGATGTCTTGGCCACCAAATTCGCCTGATCTGAAGTGGATGAAACATCTCTCGGTCGCTATTCGGCGCCAACTCCGTGCTCACAAAACACCGATCCCTAATTTACCGGTATTGCGTGAACTGTCTATAGATTCTAAAATTTTATTTTCGTGGGGATCCACAGCCTCAACTCGTTTTCAGAATAAAAACATCGTTCAGGTAGGCTGTATTCTTTTTATTATCTATGCGTTGGGCCAATTTCAACATTTGGTCATTTTGAAGCACGTATCTTAATCTTCCGGTTTCATTTTTCATTACAATATGTCGTCGCTACATTTGGACAAGAATACATCTTACTTCTGTGCGTTTGTGGCATAAAACCAATACACTAATGTACATGGTTATAAAGCCTACTTGGATCATATTTTCATTCTGTCTGTAGATATCTGGTCCCACATACCTCCGGAAACGTACCGAGGACTTGTCGAATCCATCCCAAGCCGAATCGCCACTGTATTGAATTCCGGAGGTGGACCAATGTGTTATTAAACAGACGCTCACAATGTATTTGCTCATCGGCGTATGTTGGGAGGTAAAAGCCTACAATGAAGCAACGTGCAGCGTGATGTAATCTACAGATAAACATCAGCGAGTATGCATTCGCGTATAGTAACAATTCTAAGCCATCCGAGTATCTGCAGTATTTGGATTCCAGTGCGAAATAAATAACATACCCTGATTAGTGAGAACATTATGACTACCTACCTAATAGCCGGTGTGTTCACCTTTGGCACGGATAACGGCCGCTACGAGTTGTGGCACGGAAGTAAATTTTCGATTGGGTTCAGATATGGCTGTTTGGGGGGCCAGCACATCAACTGGAACTCGCTACTCTGTTCCTCGAACCACTCCATCACCGTCCTGGCCTTACGACGTGGCGCATTATCTTGTTGAAAAACACCACTGCCACCACTGAAACATGATCGTCATGAGTGGTGAGCGGTTCTAGGCGCTTCAGCCTGGAACCGCGCTACCGCTACGGTCGCAGGTTCGAATCCTGCCTCGGGCATGGATGTGTGTGATGTCCTTAGGTTAGTTAGGTTTAAGTAGTTCTAAGTTCTAGGGGACTGATGATCTCAGCAGTTAAGTCCCATAGTGCTCAGAGCCATGATCGTCATGTTAGGATGCACGTGGTCTGTATCCAGTGTACGACACTCCTTAGCCGTCAGGGTGCCCTACAAGAGCGCCACTGGACCTACGGATGCTCACGTGAGTGTTCTCCTGAGCATAATGGCCCAGACTGGCTTGCCGCAAAGGGCAACAAAACGGGGCGTAGAATATCGACCACGCACCGCGCGGATGACAAACAGCGGCGTGAACAGAAATGGTTTCCAAGACCATCACTCCTGGTTTTGGGCGACAGTCAGGTTGGTTTCCCACCACAGTCTGTGGCGCCTCCAGATACGTCCTTCCTGGTAATCGGAGCTGAGTTCGAAACGGGACTCATCACTGAAGTCAAGTCTACTCCAGTCGATGAGATTCCAGGCCGAAAACGGGTCTGGAAATGCCACGGACAGCGGTGGGATATCAGCCTCATTGTCGCCGTTTTACAATCCACAACCAGGAGTGATTACCTGGAGTCCCATTTCTTTTCATAGCAGGATCCCTTTGGTGGTCATCCGCGGTACCCTTACAGTCCAGCGGTACTTGGTAATGTCTGCCCAATTGAGAAAGTTTGGAGCATTATGGGCAGGGCCCTCGAGCAACTCTGGATTTTGACGATCTAACGCGCCAGTTGGACAGAATTTGATACCATATCACTGAGGGAGAGTTCTGCCAACTCCATCAATCATTGCCTGTGTAAGGGCTCGAGCTGCACCAGTGCCGTATTGACTAGCTTGATTTGTCAATACCTTTCTCTCGAATAAATCATCTAGTTTTTCTGAAATTTTAATCATTTGTTTGTCTGTACATTTACATCACACCTTCCGAGTTCCGTCCCATTCGGATAATTCCTTCGTGGTGCGTCGTTTTTTTCTTTTTTGTCTTAGAATGTAAGTAAAATTTCGACATTGCCGTGCTTAGTGGTGTTGCGGTATTAATGAGCAGCAGTGCGTATTTTCAGATGTAAAGCAATATCTGTCGCGTTATATATCCGAGTGACGACAGAGAACGCAATTTCTGTTCTCGTATAAGTGATGTTACAAGGCTAACGAGAGGAAAATCTATTATCGCGTCAAGCCACGAGGGAACTCGAGGAATGGTAAACGGTGCGTAAGGCAGTGGAATTGGCTACCGAGGGATGATAGGCGAGAGGTAAATGGAGGGAGGAAGCGGCTCGTCATTGGCAGAAAGCCAATCAGGCCGGCTAATGAGTCTCCCGCCCGGAAATTGTACGGCCGAGCGGCTGCGCGCCTCGTCGACATGCGCCACTGCGCACTTCGCTCACTACCAGCCTCTTTTCTCTTACAAATCTGCTATAAAATTACTTCACACAAATATACATTAATACTTCAACTATTTTTTATTATTATGGATGGCTTAGCACCCGCTGCTTCGCTTACATAGACTGAACGGTCTGCACAAATTCCTTTTGTTCTTCTTTAATTGAATATTTATATTGTTTACAGATTGCAACATCTTCTAAACTTTTACACTAATTAAGGCCATAGAAACAAGGTCTTTTCCGAAAGTACTTCTGACCAAAAAGCGATTCTGGTAGTTGGAGCGATTCTTTTAGTTATATGTTCATAGAAACTTTCAATCCATTACACATTTTTTTAATATCTGACCTAGAAGTGAAGTCCAAATTTTCATAGATATAGCTTTAAATTTTTTTTAATATAACGAATTATTTGTTAAAAATTTTCATCTCCTATTTCACTCCCTTAGGGACTGGGTTTCCAAAAACTCTGAAACTCTTATTTTTTTGACCAAGAAATTAAATACCGATATTCATGGGTCTTGCTCTAAAAATGCTTTCTCAGTTCTTTGCTAATGATTTATTAAAAAGCTTTTACGCACTATTTTACCCCCTTAGTGACTGAATTTCCAAAAATGCTGAAACATGTAGTTTTTTCATTTGTGACTGAGAAACAATATGTTAATTTTCGTAGTCCTAACGTCAAAATTGCCTTAATAGCTGAATGTTCTCATATAACTTTTTATTCCCTATTTCACCTCCCTAGGGGTGGAATTTCGAACAATCCCTTCTTAAGCGATGCCGGTTATATACGACCCACACGCTCTACACATTTCAATTTTCTGCCCTTAGCAGTTTGGGTTGGGCAATGATGAGTCAGTGAATCAGTTTGACCCTTTTTCATCCCCGTAAGTGTCGAATTTCCAAAAAACAGTCAAACACGCATTTTTCATTTCTAACCGATCAGCCAAATACAAGTTTTCATAGATTTAACTTTAAAAATGCTTTCATAGAGAAATGTTTTCATAAAATTTTTCGCCCCCTATTTCATCACCCCTCAGGGGTTGAATTTCCAAAAGCAGTGATACGCATACATTTTTATTTCTAATACAGTAGCCAAATCCCATCTTTCATAGATTTAGCTTTAAAAATGCTTTTGTAATGAAACATGTCATAAAACATTTCATCCAGTATTTGCGCCTTAGCGGTTACTTCTCCAAAAATGCTGAAACACGTACTTCTTTGTTTCTGACCGAGAACCAAATACCAATTTCCGTAGGTCTAGCTTCAAAATCGCATTAACAGTGACAGATTTTCAAAGAATATATAATCTCTTAGACCACTCCATTGGGGCAAAATTTCAAAAAATCCCTTTCTAAACGACGCCTACGGTATAAGATCAACAACCTTCCCAAATTTCAAGTTTCTATGCTTAGCGGTTTGGGCTAGGCGTTGATGAATCGATCAGTCAAAAAGAAATGATTCAAATGGTTCTAAGCACTGTGGGCCTTAACATCTGAGTTCATCACTCCCATAGACTTAAAACTACTTAAACCTAACTAACCTAAGGACATCACACACAGCCATGCCCGAGGCAGGATTAGAACCTGCGACCATAGCAGCAGCGCGGTTCCGGACTGAAGTGCCTAGAACCGCTCGGCCGCAGCGGCCGGCAATCAATCAGTCAGTACATCGCCTTTTATATACATTGATCAAGTAGAACGTTATGACCACCGACCTACTATCGATATAAACCCATTCAGGCAACAGCAGCGTCACCTGGCGGGGAACGACAGGTAGACGCACACACGGAGCATGTAGCATTAGTGAGCGTGCTGTTCGTGTGTAGAATGGGGAAGCCTCGCGATCTATCCGAGGTTGACCGAGCGCAGATTTCGGTGGCCCGGAGGCTGGGCACGATCATTTCGGAAACTGCCGGACTTGTCGGGTGTGCGAGGAGTGCTGTGGTGTGTGTCTTCAACAAGTGGCAAAACCAAAGTGAAACCTGAAACCATGTCCAGACCTCGTGGGAGACCGGAGTGAGGGGGGTTGAGCAGACTGGTAAAACAGGACTGGTGGAGCTAATATCAGACTTCAACGCTGGGAAGAGAACAAGTGTGTCTGAACGCACAGCGCTCGAAACACTGCTAACGATGGGCCTCCGCAGCCGACGACCCATGCATGTGCCAATGTTAACACCGTGACATCGGCAACTACGACTAAGATGGACATGTGATCATCGGCACTGGAAGTTGGAGGAGTGCAGAGCGTTGCATGGTCTCACAAATCCGTACACCTTCTTCATCATGCCGGTGGGAGAGCGCGAATCCGTCATCTTCCAGGGGAACAGCTCTTTGACACCTGTACTGCGGGACGGAGACGAGGACGTGTCTCGAGACGCCACAGACAGTGGTGGGAAACCAACCTGAGTGTCACCCAAAACCAGCAGTGATGGTCTCGGAAGCCATTTCTCTTCATAGCAGGACGCCACTGTTTGTCATCCGCGGCACTCTTTCAGCACAGCGGTGCGTCGGCGACATTCTACCCCCGTTTTGTTGCCCTTCGCGGCAAGCCAATCTGGGCCTTAATTTTAGCGTGCTTGGCAAATCCTACCATGCCCAGTTAGGTCGCCGGATCTCTAAGCAATTGAGAATGTTTGGAGCGTTATGCGCAGGGCCGTCCACTGACATGACGGGCCAATTAAACAGAATTTGGTACGACATTCCTCAGGAGGACATCCAGTATCTCTGTCAATCAATGCTAAGTCGCTGCTTACCTCAGGGCCAGAGACGAAACAATGCGGTATTGATTTGCTCAATTTGTGAAGCTGTTACTCATGAATAAATCACCAGTTTTTTCTGAAATTGTAATCATTTTCCTGTACATGTACATCAGATCTGCCGATTTCCCACCCATTTCGACAGTTCCTTCGTGGAACTTCGTATTTTTTTCTTTTGCTTTAGTGTGTATTGTGCGGATTTAGTATAGTAGGAAAAACACGTGATTAAATTTTTAGAAAGTTCAGGAGTTTGCAGGGAGTAAAACGTAGTACACCGAACTGCCACCTCTGGCAGCAGCAATTTCTCTAACCCTGATGGGCATCGTGTCGGACCGAGCTGGGGTGACAGATACGGGTACGTCATTCAGTGCTGCTTCAGCTCTACGCCAGTGTTCATCAATCGTAGTGGGTGGCTAGTAGAGGAGTTCCAGTCCCTTGCCAACCCATAAGCAGATGCTTTCTATGCGAGCGATACCTGAAGAACGTGCTCGCCAGGGCAACAGTCGAAAACCCGCTGTACCGAGCTAGGTGCGAGTAGTTTGGGCAACAGGCTGTCTTATGTTATCTTGTTGAAAAACAACGTTGCGGTGACTTTGAAGATAGGATATAGCGACCAGCCTTAACATGTCAGAAATGTACCGCCTGGAGGTCACATTACTGACTATGCGAACCAAAAATTATCATCTTGTCTACCCAATGGCACCACGTAGCATCACGCCCGGTGCCGTGCCGATGTAACGACGACGAATGCAATCGGGCAATGTTCGTTATCGTCAGAGCCTCCACGCAGTGATACGTCCGTGCCGATTCTCTACGTAGAAGCGAGACTTGCCTGAAAGGACAACATGGTATCAGTTTTGTGTTCCGTGTTGTTGTTGAGAGCTTCATTGTATAAGCAGCTCGCTCTAATGGCACGTCAAGTAAAACCACAACAATAGTCACAATGGTGACAGTGCATGGAGCTCCAGACACCTCCACACTGTTTGTATGCATACTTGTCTTCCGAAACACACACACACACACACACACACACACACACACACACACACACGGTCCTGCTCGGCCGATAGACCAATATGTTTGCCCTCTGCATGGTGTTCAGCTTGATCTTGCTGAGAGCATCTATTCAATATACGTCGATAACCATGGGATCCCGACCGCCCGCATCTCGTGGTCGTGCGGTAGCGTTCTCGCTTCCCACGCCCGGGTTCCCGGGTTCGATTCCCGGCGGGGTCAGGGATTTTCTCTGCCTCGTGATGGCTGGGTGTTGTGTGATGTCCTTAGGTTAGTTAGGTTTAGGTAGTTCTAAGTTCTAGGGGACTGATGACCTAAGATGTTAAGTCCCATAGTACTCAGAGCCATTTGAACCATTTGGATCCCGACCGAGGGAAACAGCAATATCACGGGACCTTAAATCGCTGTCACGATCCTTCAGCTATCAAATCCCGGCATGATAAAGGCGCTTGTACACGAGGCGTAACACAATCTTCCCACAAACAAAGAAGTAACTTCTGAATGAAGAACCCCCTGCATAACCTTCCTTTTATATTGATGTAGATGTCGTTACTTCCGCTTCCTTCGTGCGATTTCGCTGAAATGCTAATTATTTACATGTCTAAACATGTGGTACACTTCACACGTTTCTGGAGTTTGTTGCACACCGCCTTCTCGGTGTTGCAATTTCAATTTCCAGCAGTGTAAATGAAGGCATCCGGACAAGTAAGACGACCAGACAATCAAAGCATTATTATCGAATAGTACAACAGTCACAGTTCAACGTTGCGTGGACATCAGTGTCATCGGAGACTCTGAAAGCACTACTGGAAGGAATTCACCATACATTTTCTGTAAATCCTGTGCAACAGTTTCTTGATGTGGTTAACGAAAACCACAGTAAACGTAGATTAGAATGGCCGGAACATGATTCGACTTCCTCTGCTCCTTAATGCGAGTCCATTGCCGTAACTATCTAGATCATCCGGTGTTGTATCCCTTAATATCAAAGCGAATTCCAGCCCACTGAGGCCAATAAAGAATCTGTATAATATTCAAAACCTAGTCAATAAAATCAAAGATGTTCAATGTGATCAGGATAGCAAATTGTTTTCATTAGATGTTACGAACCTGTAGTGGCCGAGCGGCTCTAGGCGCTTCAGTCTGGAACCGCGCGACCGCTACGGTCGCAGGTTCGAATCCTGCTCGGGCATGGATGTATGTGATGTCCTTAGGTTAGTTAGGTTTAAGTAGTTCTAAGTTCTAGGGGACTGATGACCTCAGATGTTAAGTCCCATAATGCTCAGAGATATTTGAACCATTACGAACCTATATTCTAATGTACCTGCTGAAACAACTGTTGACATCGTTGAAGTAAAACCTACATACTTTCAAAAAACATATTTCTCATGAGCATATCACTCACCTTATTCGTTTGCTAAGAACAGTAATTAAATGCAACTATTTTGTTTTCAGTGACAAACTATACCATCAGCCTGACAGCCTGGAAAAGGGTAATCCACTGGCAGGCATCTTGACCGATATTTTCATTAATTCGCTCGAAGAAAATTTCATCAATAATTTTTCAGCTACTGGTCATGTTACGGCGTAAAGTCAGCGCCGGCACGCCAGTCGAGAACGACAGGGAAGAGAAGGCTATGAGAAGAGGTCAGCCAATCGCACGCTGACCGACCTCCCTCCAGGATGACAATGCGACAGCAACGGTGCCTAGGTGAACAGGATATGGAGCGCCGCGCCCGCTTGGTGGCAGCCCATTCCGATAGCAGCTTCAACCTTAGCCACTTCTTTACCCAACGCATCGTAGACTCTATCATTAATACTCTCTATGTAGCACAGACATGTGTTTGTATGTTCTGAAGAAGACTGATTATTTTGTATGTCGCCCTTTGCTTGCGACACATCTATCAAAGTTAAGTATTTGTAATTGTCTTGTTATAATAAAATTCATTAATACGATCTGTTTGATTGCTTGTCTAGCGAACCGAGTGTGCAAGATTCCTAGACACAATAGATCAGGGTATTTTTTCATATTCTCGGTACGTAGACCACATTTTGATCACAGACACTGCTTCCTGGAAAGCCATTGAGCATTTTTTTGAAATTTTTAATAGTCTTCAGGAAAAAATCGGCTCCACTTGTGAATTAGAAAGTAATGATCATCAGCTACATTACTTGGACCTTAGTATTGCCATAGACGACAAACCTTCCTTCGGTATTTTTCGAAAAGCCGCCAATATAGACTAGATTGTGTCCGAAAATTCAGAGCTTCCTCATTCCCATAAAAAAGCACTTTTTCATTCAGCCATTCATCGTGCTGTTTCTGCGCATTTGTTACCAGACAAGCTTAATGATGAGATGAATTTAATAAATACCGTTGCAGTTAATAACGGTTATGATCCCTCGTTAGTTGAAAAGATCTTCCAAAATTACAACCGACACTAAAGTGACTACGTTGGGCATCAGTGCTGTTTCTGATAGTAACAAGTATAAAATATTTTTTCGATTCCATTTTTAGGCCCTATTTCTTACAGAATTCGCCGTCTTCTAGTTAAAAAATATGGATGCAAAGTCACCTTTTCTACCAACAATAACTTACAGAAAAATCTTATTCAAAATCTCAAGTTCAAAGTTCCTCCTATACAGATCAGGAGTTTATAAAACTGCTTCTGTTACGTGCCCTGTCTATTATAAGGGACAAACTGGAAGATCTTTCAGTGTCACGTAGAAGGAACATTTACTGGGAAAAAGAGGCACTAATGAACATAATTCCACTTTTGCTGATCATCAGTTAATTTCCGGTCACAAACGAAAAGTGTTGAAGAAATTTCCATTTTACACATGGAAAAGAAAGGTTACAGACTCGACGTACACGAAGATCTGGAGATTTTCAAGCATATTTTTGGAGAACAATGGCCTCATTTTCACGAACATTTACAATTACGTAACAAAAGCTTTTTCAATGGCTTTAATCCACTACTCGGCGATTTTTGATTCCTTTATTTTTTATTATGTCTTCCTGTCTCTATTTCCGAAACATTTTTTTCTTCAAATCTCATGTGGATGTTTACTGCTATAAGTTTCCTTCGTGCAGATGTTTTTGGACTGTGCAGCTGTTTGTGTAATTATTTTACAATACTCGGTACTTTACGTAATTTGGAAATTTGTGTGTTAAGTGCTTAAGTGCTTAGAGCCATTTGAACCATTTTGGAAATAGTGGTAAGTTCCTATGGGACCAAACTGCTAAGTTCGTCGGTCCCTAGGCTTACACATTACTTAGTCTAACTTAAACTGACTTACGCTAAGGACAACACACACACCCACGCCTAAGGGAGGACTCTACCTCCGACGGGGGGAACCTCGTGAACCGTGGCACGGCGCCTTAGAACGCTCGGCTACCCCGCGAGGCGCGTACTTTGCGTGATGGGCAATTCAGTAAAGCCTAACAGATAGTTCTTAGTTGTACTGCATTTACTTGACTACTTGGTATTTTCCAAAATACATTTAGCTCTCATCCTTTGAATTTTGTTTCTAATAGTTAGCTGTTGTTTAATTCGATTATTTCTGTTATAATGTCTCATATCAGCGTATGTTACTTTCCGCACCCAATAGGCGGCGCAACTTGTGCATTCATTTCGTAGTAGCAAAGTAAGCCACTGGGCCGTCCAGTCTGATGTTGTTCCTCGCAAGGTGTACGTACCAAAGGCTGCAACATTCTTAAACTTTAACTTGAGCTTTAAACTTTGACTATTGCCTTCTTGCAGTGTAACTTTAAATAAGTAACCTTTTACTTTATGATATTTTTCATCTTGGTTAATATTTCCGTCAAACTTATTTCTCTGTGTTATTTTGTAGCACTTTTCAATTATCATTCTGATGAAGACATACTTAGAGGCGTCAAAAACTAGGTAAATGTATAAAACAATTATTAGCAACCGATTGGCTGCGATATTTCCCCATTGAAACTTATATACGATTGCTAAAAGACAGCCATGTTCAAAACTCCATTTATATAACTAAAATTAGTATATAGCGATACGGCATTCTAAATCTCTGCCACAGATGATAAACAGGTAGTTTAGTGATGTAATTCTTATTTTATCATATAACTGATTATCGCGGTGCCGAAACGTGTCATTTATGTGGAGATAGAATAAAAATTAAGCTTTCGGTGTCCGAAATTTGATGTTTGATAGAAAAATTTCAATTCACATTTTTATCTTCTTCGGTGAAAGAATGCAAATGAACAGCAAGATGTACTATGAGTACCACATCACTTGGCTCCGCTAAATTTTTGCCTTGAGCTGCTATAAATAGAAACAAAGTCTTGCGCCTTTCGCATCAAGACTCGAGGTATGTGAAAAACATTGAGTATGGGTTGTAATGGCAATGCCGATCCGTCGTAAAATGTCTGGCCGCAAGTCTGGCTCTCACGTTGCCTTCTAAGCACCAGGCTTCTACAATTAAACAAAATATTCATTGACATTTACGAACTTGCATCGTGCTGTAGGTGCAAAATTGGTCCGCAACTTCTTTTATAATTGAAATTCATGGTTGTAGCTCCGTAATAAGTTGCATGGAGAAGTGTCTCTTTTTATTTCTTGATGGTGACCAATTTCGGACACCTGTGTGCATTTTCCAACCATCCGTATCGTTAGTGTGACAAATACAGGCGATAGCCTATGTACAAAAACTGCCCCTGAAGTGGCGATCAAAGCGGCACTATGGCCGACGTAGCAGTAAATAGACCACATTAGTGAACTATCTCACTGCAGGGGCATGTTCTGTACATAGTCTATCACCTGTATTTGTCACACTAACGATAAGGATTATCTGAAAATAGACACAGGTGTCCGGAACTAGTCACCGTCAAGAAAAAAAAAGCACTTCTCAATACAACTTATGACGGAGCTACAACCATTTATTTCAAATACATTGTCATGTGTCAGAGTGACTGTCAGTCACTAACGGCGTGAATATCCTGATCATCTGTGAGTTAATCTGCAGAAGCATAGCTCCAACCCAAAAAACGCGGTGTTTTATGGTAATCTGGTCATTGGCATAAATGAAATAAACTGATTCTCCGATTTCAAACCCCATACATTATGTCGTTTCAGTTTTCCCGTGCCAATAAGTGTAAGAGACAGACAAGATCCAACGAAGAGGGGCATGCTTCGTCACGTGATTGATTAGTAAGCATGAGAGCGTCGCAGAGATGAACAACGCCGGTGGCAGCGGATACTAGACGGGGACTGTGTACCACAGTGAGGTGGTTGTTCAGATTCCGAGAGCGTCCGTCCCTAAAGCAGTGGCGTAATATGTCAGTTCCTCCCACACATGTTTCATGCAATGACCACAATTAGAAAATCAGAGAAATTAGAGCTCATACAGAGGTTTATCAGCAGGTTCCATTCGCGAATGGAACAGGGGAGAGGAAAATAATTTTGGTAAAAGAATTACCCTCTGCCACACACAATAAAATACAGATGTAGATGTTGATGAAGATCGCTAATATTAATTGCGAGCAAAATTATTCGATTCACAACCTAATGTCGTATACTATCTCTATCATTTCGATATGCTCAAAGGAATATAACATGGCATTTTTAGCTTGTTAACAACCTAGCTCGTCTTGGCGCTGGTAAAATTTAGTATCTATTGCCAAATGACTTTACTGGCCTAGCGTAATTTGTTTGGGGGCCACGAATAAAATTCAGAGAACAACATTAGATATGTGAATACTATCAATTTCATATAATTTACGCGATGTAAGCAGCGTACAACAGGAAAGTTCTCTGGAGGCATGAACGTTGTGTGTTCCATTTAGAATTGGAGTTTCGAGTGACATCTAATGGCAATTATGGGAGCACTTCATGGTGAAAGTAATATGTGTACAACCAGTGTAATATTTATGCAGATCACCGGTGTATGTGTGTGTGTGACTGAATATGCATCGGAGGCTGGCCGAGGTGGCACAAATAAAACAAAAAGAAAATAAGAAAAACAGACATGATCTACGTGATTAGCTCGCGTTACAGCATTGCCCTTATGAAGCTTTATAGGCATTGTGATGCAGTGTTGAGACCCATGCCGTAATTCTTTGTCACGGACTGTTTATATAGGCTTACTCGTGCCACGCAATGAATCATGTCCACATCAAGGTTCGATTCAACGAAAGCAGGGAGCTGAGTCATCTGATAGGCTCCTGCAAAACTTTCTTTATATGTACAAAGTTAAACTGCATCCAATGCTGTGCTTTACTCTGTGCGTAATTAACTGAAAACCACAAGTTTTGGATTCACATGTTTTTTCGTTACGAAGTTGTTCTGAAACGACTGCAATCTATTGGATGCCTATCTCTAACCAGCTATCCAATTGGGGAAAGGGGAGCTACAGCGTAACGTGCCACGTTTAGTTTCTGGCGAATCTCCACATCAGTGAGAGGTGAGTGCTTGGTTGAAAGGCAGAGTGAAAAAATGTCACCCAGTCAGGATAATAATCTACAACCTTTCGGCTTCCAGGCAAATGCTGTATCACTGGACCATCGCATCAGATGTGAAGATGGTGGTTGTGCTTTCTGGTGACCCAAGAAACCGCTGTTCTCGAGTTACGGCGGCTGTTCGCTATGTGACAGTGGTATCGCTTTTGTATCTTGACTTAAGTTGATCATAATTCAGAAAATTTGTACGGAATATTTATAAGTTACATACAAAAACTTTCCTCCTGAATCAGAGCACCTATTAATCGAAACCGGATCAAAATCCCTACAGCAGTTCCTGTGATTAGCCTAAACATAAAGACGGACGCGAGGAGGCGACTTGATTTACATATAGAGAAAGATGTTTTGTAAACGACCCATTTTCGAAGCTGAAATATGGATTTCCACTGAACTACGCTGCATTATGTCAGCGTTTCTACTAAAGATCATCCTAGAACTGATTTAGTAGTCGTATCTCGTGCACTCTGCTACAAGATTACCATCAGCCGCAGTAAACTAAATCCGTATAGCATTCAATGCCAGAACTGTGACTGGAGAGACGGTGACGATGGTCAGGGACCATTGCAGTACTTCAATTTGCTATTAGATTTGCTGCAGAATGCTATTGATCGTCTTACCCTACACTCCGCGAGCGAAAATTATTGAGAAAACTGCATTACAAGGATAGTGAGACATACCAGAAAATGAGTGGCTCTGACTAAGGCAATAGGTACCGTGAATAACAGCTACATCGACCTGCTCGTTAAAAAGTTATTTCTTTACGAGCCACCTTAACGGCGGCCGCGACTTCACCAGCCCTGCCTAACAAGAAATATTCCTCGGATCCCAGTGCTGAATTTGTGACTGCTTGGTATGACATACGTTCATGATTAAATACGCAGAGCACAGGGTGCAGCCAACTGCAGGTGATGGCTCACGTCGGTACTAATGATGTGTGTCGCTTTGGATCTGAAGAGATTCTCTCTGGTTTCGAGCGGCTAACAGAAGTGGTAAAAGGTGCCAGCCTTGCTTGCAAGATGAAAGCAGCATAGTCGACGAGGCCGATTGCGGACCGCTGGTACAGAACCAAGTGGAGGGTCTGCATCAGAGGCTCAGACGGTCCTCGACCGTGTAGGCTGCAGATTCCTCGACTTGCGCCATAGGGTGGTTGGGTTTTGGGTTCCGCTGAATAAGTCGGAAGTCCACTACACGCAGGAGGCGGCTACGCGGATAGCAGGGGCTGTGTGGCGCGGACTGGGCGCTTTTTAGGTTATAGGATCTCGTGAAACCACAAAAACGGCTTCAGTCTCAAAGGGTGCACGCCGAACAGAGGAAGAACGTAGATACAGGAACCATCGGTATAACAGTTGAAATTGTCGTAACTGTGTTGGGAAAGTACCAGAGCTCCAAGCGCTAATAAAAAAACACAGATGCTCAAATCGTTATCGGCACTGAAAGCTCCTGAAGCCGGAGATATGCTCAGCTGAAATTCTTGCGAAGAACCTAACGGTGTTCCGAAAGAATGGGCAACACACAATTGACAGTGGCGTGTTTGTTGCTGTTAGAAGTAGTTTAACTTGTCGCGAAATTGAAGTCGATATTTCCTGTGAGTTAGTATGGACAAAGATCATTGTTGACAACCGGAATAAAATAATAATTGGATTCTTTTACCAAATTCTCAATTCAGATCATACAATTTCTGAAAGGTTCAAACAAAACTTGAGTTTTATTTCAAACATGTACCCGACTAACACAATTATAGTTAGTGGTGACTTTAATTTACACTCCATATGTTGGAGAAAATACACGTTTCAATCCGGAGATACGCATAAAACATCATCCGAAATTGTGCAAAATGCATTCTCTGAAAATTATTTCGATCAGTTAGTTGATGAGCCCACGCTAATAGTAAACGGCTGTGAAACAACTTGACCTCTTAGCAACAAATAACCACGAGCTAATAACGAGAATCACTAAGGATAGAAGGATTAGTGAACACAGGGTTGTCGTAGCGAGACTGAATACTGAAACCCGCAAATCCTCCAAAAATAAAAGAAAAATATATCTATTCAACAAAGAAGATAAAAATTTGCTTGATGCTTTCCTGAGAGATAATCTCCACTCCTTTCAAATTAACAATTTAAGTGTAGACCAGACGTGGCTTGTATTCAAAGAAATAGTATCGGCAGCAACTGAGAGATTGATACCAAATAAATCAACAAACGACTGAACTGATCCACCTTGTTACACAAAACGGGTCGGAACACTGTGGCAGAAACAACGAAAAAAACATGCTAAATTTAAACGGACGCAAAATCCCCAAGATTGGCGATTTTTTCAAAAGCACGAAATTTAGCGCGGACTTCAATGCGAGATGTTGATAATTATTTCTATAACGAAACCTTGTCTAAAAACCTGGCAGAAAATCCAAAAAGATTCTGGTAGTTTTTGTAGTACGCAAGAGGCAAGACAATCAACGCCTTCTCTACGCGACAGCAATGGAAATACTATCGACGACTGTGCTGCCAATGCAGAATCACTAAACACAGCGTTCCGGAATTCCTTCACCAAAGACGAGGAAGTAAATATTCCAGAATTCGAATCAAGAACAGCTGCAAACATGAGTACACTATTGGCCATTAAAATTGCTACATCACGAAGATGACGTGCTACAGACGCGAAATGTAACCGACAGGAAGAAGATGCTGTGATATGCAAATGATTAGTTTTTCAGAGCATTCACACAAGGTTGGCGCCGGTAGAGACACCTACAACGTGCTGACATGAGGAAAGTTTCCAACCGATTTCTCATACACAAATAGCAGTTAACCGGCGTTGCCTGGTGAAACTTTGTCGTGATGCCTCGTGTAAGGAGGAGAAATGCGTACCATCACGTTCCCGGCTTCGATAAAGGTCGGATTGTAGCCTATCGCGATTGCGGTTTATCGTATCGCGACATTGCTACTCGCGTTGGTCGAGATCCAATGACTGTTAGCAGAATATGCAATCGGTGGGTTCAGGAGGGTAATACGGAACGCCGTGCTGGATCCCAACGGCCTCGTATCACTAGCAGTCGAGATGACAGGCATCTTATCCGCATGGCTGTAACGGATCGTGCAGCCACGTATCGATCCCTGAGTCAACAGATGGGGTCGTTTGCAAGACAACAACCATCTGCACGAACAGTTCGACGACGTTTGCAGCAGCATGGACTAACAGCTCGGAGACCATGGATGCGGTTACCCTTGACGCTGCATCACAGAAAGGAGCGCTTGCGATGGTGTACTCAATGACGAACCTGGGTGCACGAATGGCAAAACGTCATTTTTTCGGATGAATCCAGGTTCTGTTTACAGCAACATGATGATCGCATCCGTGTTTGGCGACATCGCGGTGAACGCACATTGGAAGCGTGTATTCGTCATCGCCATACTGGCGTATCACCCGGCGTAATGGTAGGGGTGCCATTGGTTACACGTCTCGGTCCCTCTTGTTCGCATTGACGGCACTTTGAACAGTGGACGTTACATTCCAGATGTGTTACGACCCGAGGCTCTACCCTTCATTCGATCCCTGCGAGAACCTACAATTCAGCAGGATAATGCACGACCGCATGTTGCAGGTCCTGTACGGGCCTTTCTGGATACAGAAAATGTTCGACTGCTGCCCTGGCTAGCACATTCTCCAGATCTCTCACCAACTGAAAACGTTCGTCAATGGTGGCCGAGCAACTGGCTCGTCACAATGTGCCAGTCACTACTCTTGATGAACTGTGGTATCGTGTTGAAGCTGCATGGACTGTTGTACCTGTACACGGCATCCAAGCTCTGTTTGACTCAATGCCCAGGCGTATCAAGGCCGTTATTACGGCCAGAAGTGGTTGTTCTGGGAACTGATTTCTCAGGATCTATGCACCCAAACTGCGTGAAAAAGTAATCACATGTCAGTTCTAGTATAATATATTTGTCCAATGAATACCCGTTTATCATCTGCATTTCTTCTTGGTGTAGAAATTTTAATGGGCAGTATTGTAGATATCCTCGGAGTAGTGAAGCAACTTAAATCACTTAACAGAACCAAGTTTCCAGTCCAGACTGTAGACCAGTTAGGCTCCTTTCAGAGTATGGTGATACAATATCTCCATACTTAGCAACCATATACAACCGATTGCTCGACGAAAGACCCATAGACTGCAAAGTTACACAGGTCACAGCAATATTCAAGAAAGGCAGTAGGAGTAAACCCCTAAACTATAAGCCTATATCATTAACGTCGATATGCAGCAGTATTTTGGAACATATATTATATTCGTACATTATGCATAGCCTCGAAGAGAACGGCACATTGACACGTAGTCAATACGGATTTAGAAAACATCATTCTTGTGAAACACAAACAGCTCTTTACTCACACGAAGTGTTGAGTGCTATTGACAAGGGGTTTCAGATCGATTCCGTATTTCTGTATTATTGGAAGGCTTTTGATACTGTACCAGACAAGCGGCTTTTAGTGAAATTGTGCGCTTACAGAGTATCGTCTCAGGCGGATTTGTGATTTCCTGTCAGACAGATCATAGTTCGTAGTACTTGAAGGGAAGTCATCGTGGAAAACAGAAGTGACTTCTGGCATTCCCCAGGGTAAATTTATGGGCCCTGTGCTTTCTCCTCCGAATGCAAAAATATTTTGTTGACGCCGACCTACATAGAGCGAAACGATTACCGTTATAAAATTAGGGGAATCAGAGCTCGCTCCGCGCGCTGTACGAGATTGGAATAATACAGACTTATTGTGAAGGTGGTTCGATGAACCCTCTGCCAGGCACTTAAATGTGATTTGCAGAGTATCCATGTAGATGTAAATGTAAATGTACACATTTGTTCTGACCCGCAAATCTGCTGTTCACTGAAGATATCTGATATCAGCAGGAGCAACACGTCGAATGCCACGGACTTGTCACTCGATTCTGTCGACCTTCAGTGAGTTGGTTCATTGGTGGTTGTACACTTATTTTATATGCTACACTTACAGAAACTCTTCTGCTCTATGCCACAGTATCACAGTTTTTCACACTATTACGAATTGTCTTGACGGTGCGCTTATTTGTTGAATGAAGCAAAAGTATATCGTCCTTGCGTCCGCCCCAGTAGCTGCGTGGTCAGCGTGACGGATTGCCGTCCTCCGGGCCCGGGTTCGATTCCCGGCTGGGTCGGAGATTTTCTCCGCTCAGGGACTGGGTGTTGTGTTGTGTTCATCATCCTTTCATCCCCATCCGGCGTGCAGGTCGCCCAATGTGGCGCCGAATGTAATAAGACCTGCGCCAAGGCGGCCGGACCTGCCCCGCGTGGGGCCTCCCGGCCAATGACGCCAAACGCTCATTTCCATTTCCATCGTCCTTGCAAAATGTTAGAAGTGTTAGAAAGTTGTCTGGTGTCTGTCCTTTGATTTAAAGGATTTTTAGAAGATCGCTATTCTTTAATGTTTGAAAATATAATAACTGGGCTCACTACTATCAAATGACGTTATTTTCTCCACGCTCGAACCTTAAGCTCAGAAAGTCATTCATTCGCTCCATCTACACTCCTGGAAATGGAAAAAAGAACACATTGATACTGGTGTGTCAGACCCACCATACTTGCTCCGGACACTGCGAGAGGGCTGTACAAGCAATGATCACACGCACGGCACAGCGGACACACCAGGAACCGCGGTGTTGGCCGTCGAATGGCGCTAGCTGCGCAGCATTTGTGCACCGCCGCCGTCAGTGTCAGCCAGTTTGCCGTGGCATACGGAGCTCCATCGCAGTCTTTAACACTGGTAGCATGCCGCGATAGCGTGGACGTGAACCGTATGTGCAGTTGACGGACTTTGAGCGAGGGCGTATAGTGGGCATGCAGGAGGCCGGGTGGACGTACCGCCGAATTGCTCAACACGTGGGGCGTGAGGTCTCCACAGTACATCGATGTTGTCGCCAGTGGTCGGCGGAAGGTGCACGTGCCCGTCGACCTGGGACCGGACCGCAGCGACGCACGGATGCACGCCAAGACCGTAGGATCCTACGCAGTGCCGTAGGGGACCGCACCGCCACTTCCCAGCAAATTAGGGACACTGTTGCTCCTGGGGTATCGGCGAGGACCATTCGCAACCGTCTCCATGAAGCTGGGCTACGGTCCCGCACACCGTTAGGCCGTCTTCCGCTCACGCCCCAACATCGTGCAGCCCGCCTCCAGTGGTGTCGCGACAGGCGTGAATGGAGGGACGAATGGAGACGTGTCGTCTTCAGCGATGAGAGTCGCTTCTGCCTTGGTGCCAATGATGGTCGTATGCGTGTTTGGCGCCGTGCAGGTGAGCGCCACAATCAGGACTGCATACGACCGAGGCACACAGGGCCAACACCCGGCATCATGGTGTGGGGAGTGATCTCCTACACTGGCCGTACACCTCTGGTAATCGTCGAGGGGACACTGAATAGTGCACGGTACATCCAAACCGTCATCAAACCCATCGTTCTACCATTCCTAGACCGGTAAGGGAACTTGCTGTTCCAACAGGACAATGCACGTCCGCATGTATCCCGTGCCACCTAACGTGCTCTAGAAGGTGTAAGTCAACTACCCTGGCCAGCAAGATCTCCGGATCTGTCCCCCATTGAGCATGTTTGGGACTGGATGAAGCGTCGTCTCACGCGGTCTGCACGTCCAGCACGAACGCTGGTCCAACTGAGGCGCCAGGTGGAAATGGCATGGCAAGCCGTTCCACAGGACTACATCCAGCATCTCTACGATCGTCTCCATGGGAGAATAGCAGCCTGCATTGCTGCGAAAGGTGGATATACACTGTACTAGTGCCGACATTGTGCATGCTCTGTTGCCTGTGTCTATGTGCCTGTGGTTCTGTCAGTGTGATCATGTGATGTATCTGACCCCAGGAATGTGTGAATAAAGTTTCCCCTTCCTGGGACAATGAATTCACGGTGTTCTTATTTCAATTTCCAGGAGTGTAATTGTACTTCTGTGGTTCATAAACGCTTGTTCCACTGGCGCACCTGAGTGCCCGAAACTAAGCATATTATACTCCAGCTTCAATTCAGGCTGATTGAAAATGTGTCACACATTATCTCGCACACACAAGCGTGCACGCACGCACACACACACACACACACACACACGCACACACACACACACACACACACACACGCACGCACACACACACACACGCACACACACACATACACTCTTTTACCCGACGAAACTTTTAAGCCTGCGCCGATCATGTAATCACTAAAGATAGCATTATAACACAGTCTAAGAAAAAACAAATAACGACACACCACGAAGGAATTTTTCGTATGGGATGGAGGTCAGAGGATGTGGTGTAGATGTTCTGGCATGCAAATGATTAAAATTTCAAAAAAACTGGACGATTTATTCAGGAGAGGGAGAGATTTACAAACCGACCAATTCAATAACACGTTGGTCCACCTGTGGCCCTTTTGCAAACAGTTATTCAGTTTGGCATTGATTGATAGAGCTGTTGTGTGTCCTCCTGAAGCATATCGTGCCAAATTATGTCCAACTGGGCCGTCAGATCGTCAAAATCCCGTGCTCGTTTTAGAGCCCTGGCCATAATGCTCCAAACGTCCTCAACTGGGGGAAGAGATCTGGTGACTTTGTAGGCCAAGGTAGGATTTGACAAGCACGAAGATAAACAGTAGACATGACCCCTGTGTGCGGGCGAGCATTGTCTTCCTGAAAGGTAAGCCCAGGAACGCTTGACACGAAGGGCAACAAAACGGGGGGTACAATGTCTTCGGCGTACCGCTGTGCCGCGGTACGTAAAGAACTGCCACCCCAGACCAATGAGCCCTGGTTGTCGGGCAGGCTGGCGGGCGGGCGAGACAGTCAAGTTGGTATCCCACCGCTGTACGGGGCGTCTCCAGACACGTCTTCGGCCTGAAAACACATTGACTGGAGAAAAACTGTTTTCAGAGTGATGTCCCGCTTCGAACTGAGCCCCGATGAGCAGAGAACTGAGAACTTTTGGTGCATTATGGGCAGCGTCCTCCAACCATCTCGCCATTTTAACCAACTAACGCGCTAATTGGACAGAATTTGATACGATATTCCGCAGGGGGACATCCAACAATTTTGTCAATTAGTGCCAAGCCGAATAACTGTTTGCTTCAGGGCCAGAGATGAACCAACGCATTACTGGCTTGCTGAATTTGTGAAGCTCTTTTTCTTGAATGAATTATGCAATTGTAATTATTTGTTTGTCTGTACATGCGCATCACGTCCACCGATTTTTATTCCATTCGGATAATTCCTTTATGGTACGTCTCTTTTTTGTCTTAGAGTGTATTATTGAAGTGCAACGTTTGAAGGACTGTGAATCCACGAGTAGTGACAAAGTGATGGACGTCCACTTCTCATGACAGTATATGGAGTTCGGAGAATTGCCCGCTTTATGAAGCAATATAGGTGACGATTGTGGGCGCTCTGAGGACAGAGTACAACGCTGGTGTTCGCATAGGCGTTTCGCCGTTCAGCGCATATTGTTGCACATGGGGCTTTACAACAGACGACCCCGACGTGCTCCTACACAGACGATTACACAGACCGTGAGTCAATCCTGGTCAGATAACCCACGCTTCTTATAAGACCAGGTGGATGATCGAGCCCGCATATGCCGTCATCCAGCCGAACGGCTGCTCGAAGCATGCACCACGCATCGGATGCAGACCGTTGGGGGCGGTATTACGTTATGGGGAACATTCATCTAGGCTTCAATAGGACCTATAGTACTAAACGAAGGCACCATGGAAACTGTGAGCTACGTGAACATTATTGCTGATCACCTAATTACTTTCATGCTTGACGTCTTCCTCGACGGCGATGGCATGTTGCAGCACGATAACTGTCCGTGTCACAAAGCCAGACTAGTACAGTGGTTTGAAGAGCATGACGGTGAAGGTACGTTGATGTCTTTGGCACCACTTGCGCTCGATCTGAACCCGATGGAATACGTCTAGGACTCTATCGGACACCAGCCCGCGTCCACAAACCACCTGCCGGTAATTTACGGGAACTGCGTGGTGACCGTGCGTAGACATCTAGTGCCACATACCTGTGGGAACCTACTATAGACGTGTCGAATCTGTGTCAAGCAGAATCGTTGCTGTATTGCGTTCCAGAGGTAGACTAAAATGCTATCAAGCTGGTGTGGTCCAACCACTAGAGATGGCAATGGTGCAGTAGCAGCAGTCGGCAAGGACAGTGGTCAGAGGTCGTTTTGGAGAACTCGACAATCGTCAGCAGGAGGGATGTCAGGGTGGTTGTGACCCACGTGTTTCCAGGTGGCAACTGTGTGATTCTGTGTTGCATACAGCTGGAATGCAGGTGTCCTTCTTGGCTACATCTCCAGCACATGTCTGGTTAGCCATAATAAACCATGATGGCGTGCCAGCTACCAGTATATAAGTAGTATGGCGTACGTTTGGTTATCTCGATGCAGGTCTGTTATACCCTGTAGAAACTGGATATTAGGTTAATGGAGCCCACTTTTCAGCTGTATGGCTAATCACCTTCCCTTATAGGCAGAATGCAGATACTACGATCTCTGAAGGGACCTCAAAAGGGAGTTCAAATACATGAATTATCTGCGCTTCAAGTCCTCCATGTTCCACAGTTACATCACCAATGGTCCATGTGCTTGCATATGCCTTCGCCACACACTGGTCCGCTCTAGGAAACATTGCACAGCAGGCGCTGAACTAGGCGCGCCTATGACAAGAGAAGACGAGACACGCCCCCAGGCTACACGCCGATAATTCCCCCTGGGCAGCGCGCATACCGCCACCGACCGAGATGTCTCAATGGCCCACTCTCTCAATCTCAGAACTTCAGTACGTCGCATCGGGAACTAGTTCGCATTGCACCTCAATACATCGCACTGTGCACTATTCTTCCACAGTGATAGTTGTCACCAAGCACCTTACCTAGCTGTGAAGGAACGCTACGTTAGTCATTGTGTATAGTTGTGATATGGACACAAACAAGATACAATAATTAGTACATGTAATTTGATTGCTGTTAACCAGAGAACTTCATATTGGACACCACTGAAGTTAAGTATTCAATTGGTTGCTATAATAAAGTGTGTTTTAACCACATGTGCGTTTTGTGCTGTAGTGAGAGGAAACCAGCCACCCACCTATCATACCACTCTCTCCTCATCCAGCCAGCTAGGAACCACAAAACATTACAAGAGGGCACAGCCACAACAGTCCATCCAAGCAACATAATTTAAGACCACTTTTAGTTGCACGTGAAATTCTATCACATACTTTGTCATTCCTCCCCCCCCCCCCAAAGAAAAGAGGACCTTGCCGTTGTTGGTGGGGAGGCTTGCGTGCCTCAGCGATACAGATAGCCGTACCGTAGGTGCAACCACAACGGAGGGGTATCTGTTGAGAGGCCAGACAAACGTGTGGTTCCTGAAGAGGGGCAGCAGCCTTTTCAGTAGTTGCAGGGGCAACAGTCTGGATGATTGACTGATATGGCCTTGTAACAATAACCAAAACGGCCTTGCTGTGCTGGTACTGCGAACGGCTGAAAGCAAGGGGAAACTACAGCCGTAATTTTTCCCGAGGGCATGCAGCTTTACTGTATGGTTAAATGATGATGGCGTCCTCTTGGGTAAAATATTCCGGAGGTAAAATAGTCCCCACTTTGGATCTCCGGGCGGGGACTACTCAGGAGGACGTCGTTATCAGGAGAAAGAAAACTGACGTTCTACGGAAAGGAGAGCGGAATGTCAGATCCCTTAATCGTACAGGTAAGTTAGAAAATTTAGAAAGGGAAATGGATAGGTTAAAGTTAGATATAGTAGGAATTAGTGACGTTCGCTGGCACGAGGAACAAGACTTTTGGTCAGGCGAATACAGGGTTATAAATACAAAATCAAATAGGGGTAATGCGGGAGTAGGTTTAACAATGAATAAAAAATAGGAGGGCGGGTAAGCTACTATAAAGAGCATAGTGAACGCATTATTGTGGCCAAGATAGACAAGAAGCCCATGCCTGCTACACTAGTACAAGTTTATATGCCAACTAGCTCTGCAGATGATGAAGAAATTGGAGAAATGTATGATGAAATAAAAGAAATTATTCAGGTAGTGAAGGGAGACGAAAATTTAATAGTCATGTGTGACTGGAATTCTGTAGTAGGAAAAGGGAGAGAAGGAAACGTAGTAGGTGAATATGGATTGGGGCTAAGAAATGAAAGAGGAAGCCGCCTGATAGAATTTTGCACAGAGCACAACTTAATCATAGCTAACACTTGGTTCAAGAATCATAAAAGAAGGTTGTATACATGGAAGAAGCCTGGAGATACTAACAGGTTTCAGATAGATTATATAATGGTAAGACAGAGATGTAGGAACCAGGTTTTAAATTGTAAGACATTTCCAGGGGCAGATGTGGACTCTGACCACAATCTGTTGGTTATCAACTGTAGATTAAAACTGAAGAAACTGCAACAACTTGGGAATTTAAGGAGAAGGGACCTGGATAAACTGACTGAACCAGAGGTTGTACAGAGTTTCAGGGAGAGCATAAGGGAACAATTGACAGGAATGGGGGAAAGAAATACAGTAGAAGAAGAATGGGTAGCTCTGGGGGATGAAGTAGTGAAGGCAGCAGAGAATCTAGTAGGTAAAAAGACGAGGGCTAGTAGAAATCCTTGGGTAAAAGAAGAAATATTGAATTTAATTGATGAAAGGAGAAAATATAAAAATGCAGTAAATGAAGCAGACAAAAAGGAATACAAACGTCTCAAATATGAGATCGACAGGAAGTGCAAAACGGCTAAGCTGAGATGGCTAGAGGACAAATGTAAGGATGTAGAGGCTTATCTCACTAGGTGTAAGATAGATACTGCCTACAGGAAAGTTAAAGAGACCTTTGGAGAAAAGAGAACCACTTGTATGAATATCAATAGCTCAGATGGACACCCAGTTCTAAGCAAAGAAGGGAAAGCAGAAAGGTGGAGGGAGTATATAGAGGGTCTATACAAGGGCAATGTACTTGTGGACAATATTATGGAAATGGAAGAGGATGTAGATGAAGATGAAATGGGAGATACGATACTGCGTGAAGAGTTTGACAGAGCACTGAAAGATCTGACTCGAAACAAGGCCCCGGGAGTAGACAACATTCCATTAGAACTACTGACGGTCTTGGGAGAGCCAGACATGACAGAACTCTACCATCTGGTGAGCAAGATGTATGAGACAGGCAAAATACCCTTAAACTTCAAGAAGAATATAATAATTCCAATCCCAAAGAAAGCAGGTGTTGACAGATGTGAAAATTACCGAACAATCAGTTTAATAAGTCACGGATGCAAAATACTAACGCTAATTCTTTACAGACGAATGGAAAAACTGGTAGAAGCCGACCTCGGGGAAGATCAGTTTGGATTCCGTAGAAATATTGGAAAACGTGAGGCAATGCTGACCCTACGACTCATCTTAGAAAATATATTAAGGAAAGGCAAACCTACGTTTGACTGGAATACTCTCTTTCAAATTCTAAAGGTGGCAGGGGTAAAATACAGGGAGCGAAAGGCTATTTACAATTTGTACAGAAACCAGATGGCAGTTATAAGAGCCGAGGGACATGAAAGGGAAGCAGTGGTTGGAAAGGGAGTGAGACAGGGTTGTAGCCTATCCCCGATGTTATTCAATCTGTATATTGTGCAAGCAGTGAAGAAAACAAAAGAAAAATTCGGAGTAGGTATTAATATCCATGGAGAAGAAAGAAAAACTTTGAGTTTGCCGATGACACTGTAATTCTGTCAGAGACAGCAAAGGACTTGGAAGAGCAGTTGAACGGAATGGACAGTGTCTTGAAAGGTGGGTATAAGATGAACATCAACAAAAGCAAAACGAGGGTAATGGAATGTAGTCGGGTGATGATGCGTGTATTAGAATAGGAAATGAGACGCTTAAAGTAGTGAAGGATTTATGCTATTTGGGGAGCAAAATAGCTGATGGTCGAAGTAGAGAGGATATAAAATGTAGACTGGCAATAGCAAGGAAAGCGTTTCTAAGGAGAGAAATTCTTTAACATCGAGTATAGATTTAAGTGTCAGGAAGTCGTTTTTGATAGTATTTGTATGGAGTGTAGCCATGTATGGAAATGAAACATGGACGGTAAATAACTTGGACAAGAAGAGCATAGAAGCTTTCGAAAGTGGTGTTACAGAAAAATGCTGAAGATTAGATGGGTAGATCATATAACTAATGAGGAGGTATTGAATTGGATTGGGGAGAAGAGAAGTTTGTGGCACAACTTGACTAGAAGAAGGGATCGGTTGGTAGGACATGTTCTGAGGCATCAAGGGATCACCAATTTAGTATTGGGGGGCAGCGTGGAGGGTAAAAATCGTAGAGGGAGACCAAGAGATGAGTACACTAAGCAGATTCAGGAGGATGTAGGTTGCAGTAGGTACTGGGAGATGAAGAAGCTTGCACTGGATAGAGTAGCATGGAGAGCTGCATCAAACCAGTCTCAGGACTGAAGACCACAACAACAACAACAACAACAACAACTTTGTCATTAATCCGTCTCACATACATACTGCTCACTATGGATGGGTGGACGGCTACAAGATCATTATAATCAAACTTCACTTCACTTTGATAAACTGTTCAATTTCGTGTCCCTTTGGTCGTGTTGTGTAATGTCGTGTAGAAAAGCTGACCTTCAGTGTCGATTTTCAGTGGACATACGCCATTCTTCTTCCAAGAAAATATAGCGCACTAAGACAGCTGAATCACGCAAACAACTGAGTGTGCAAGCTGCGCAGTGATGACGTAAACAAGACGTCTGTGCCGCTACACTGCCGAAGGAAGACTGTGCGGGTTCGATCTGAGGCTGACACACCTTCCTATCCTGGAAGCACCGCGTAAACGAGCACAGCGATCTGGGTAGGTCAAGGGTGCTATTGAATGGTACCAACTAGTAAGTTTGGTTTCACAGACGTGCAAAATAGCATATACTTCCGAGCACACTGCCTTTAGTTTGGCTATAGTTTTCTTTGCTTCACAGTAACGTTTCTTCTTTTGTTTCATAAGGATTATTCTTCCATGCCTTACTCCCCTTTATTATAAGCTCACATAAGTTAGCAGTGAGACCGGTAATGCAAACTTTTTGAACCGTTTGGATGTAGTTTTGTATCGAAAATAATCCATAAGAACCAGTTACAAAATAGGGAGCTTTCAAAATAACGTGCATGGTGCTTCTAAATTAAATGTAATTCCCTGTTCTAAATCAAGGGAACCTTATTTACTACATACAGCATGTTGTATATGTTAATCAGTCACGTCATATGAATCCAAGTGAAGAAGTTCAAG
The DNA here is from genome assembly GCF_023864275.1 of Schistocerca cancellata. Taxonomy (NCBI): domain Eukaryota; kingdom Metazoa; phylum Arthropoda; class Insecta; order Orthoptera; family Acrididae; genus Schistocerca; species Schistocerca cancellata. Next base: position 61,529,905 of record NC_064629.1, read on the forward strand.
TGTTGTACACTACTGGCCATTAAAATTGCTACACCAAGAAGAAATGCAGATGATAAACGGGTATTCATTGGACAAATATATTATACTACAACTGATACGTGATTGCATTTTTTCACGCAATTTGGGTGCATAGATCCTGAATAATCAGAAGCCATAACAACCACCTCTGGCCGTAATGATGGCCTTGATGCACCTGGGCATTGAGTCATACAGAGCTTGGATAGCGTGTACAGGTACAGCTGCCTATGTAGCTTCAACACGATACCACAGTTCAAGAGTAGTGACTGGCGTATTGTGACGAGCCAGTTGCTCGCCCACCATTGACCAGACGTTTTCACTTGGTGAGAGATCTGGAGAATGTGCTGGCCAGGGCAGCAGTCGAACATTTTCTGTATCCAGAAAGGCCCGTAAAGGACCTGCAACATGCGGTCATGCATTATCCTGCTGAAATGTAGGGTTTCGCAGGGATCGAACGAGGGGAGAGCCATGGGTCGTAACACATCGGAAATGTAACGTCCACTGTTCAAAGTGCCGTCAATGCGAACAAGAGGTGAGCGAGACGTGTAACCAATGGCACCCCATACCATCACGCTGGGTGATACGCCAGTATGGCGATGACGAATACACGCTTCCAATGTGCGTTCACCGCGATGTCGTCAAACACGGTTGCGACCATCATGATACTGTAAACAGAACCTGGATACATCCGAAAAAATGACGTTTTGCCATTCGTGCACCCAGGTTCGTCGTTGAGTACACCATCGCAGGCACTCCTGCCTGTGATGCAGCGTCAGGGGTAACCGCAGCCATGGTCTCCGAGCTGTTAGTCCATGCTGCTGCAAACGTCGTCGAACTGTTCGTGCAGATGGTTGTTCTCTTGCAAACGTCCCCATCAGTTGGCTCAGGGATCGATACGTGGCTGCACGATCCGTTACAGTCATGCGGATAAGATGCCTGTCATCTCGACTGCTAGTGATACGATGCCGTTGGAATCCAACACGGTGTTCCGTATTACCCTCCTGAACACACCGATTCCATATTCTGCTGACAGTCATTGGATCTCGACCAACGCGAGCAGCAATGTCAGGATACGATAAACCGCAGTCGCGATAGACTACAATCCGATATTTATCGGAGTCGGAAACGTGATGGTACGCATTTCTCCTTCTTACGCGAGGCATCACAACAACGTTTCACCAGGCAACGCCGGTCAACTGCTGTTTGTGTATGAGAAATTGGTTGGAAACTTTCCTCATGTCAGCACGTTGTATGTGTCGCCATCGGCGGCAACGTTGTGTGAATGCTCTGAAAAGCTAATCATTTGCATATAACAGCATCTTCTTCCTGTCGGTTAAATTTCGCGTATGTAGCACGTCATCTTCGTGGTGTAGTAATTTTAATGGCCAGTAGTGTATAATAAAAGAATGGTTCTGATGATGTCAATTATATGCCTAAGTAGCGCTACAGTGTACAATATAGAATTATTTCTTTGTGTATACATGAGAGGACTGTAAAAGTTCTTCGAAGTGTAGAAATAGGCGAGTTCCTCAACTTGTGTTATGTTTTGTTAGAACCGACGTAAGGAAAAGAAGGGGATCTCAATGCGTGCATACATGTAGTAAGCTAACGAACGTAAATTGCAATAAGAGATGCGTATTATTTATTTACACACTGAACTGCATTCGGATGTGGCCTGCTGTCACAACTGAGTACTGCTCCGGATGAAAGCGTAGTGTAGCACGGATCTCCAGAAGTGGCCAGTCTTACATCAGCCCATCAAGTGTCCACAACGAACGCCTCCCGACACCGTCCGATTGGTTTTCAGCGTGACTTGAACGCAAGTTGACGCATCCTGTGTCGGGTTACTCATAGCCTTCCCTGCAACACTACACAGTCATGTGCAAAGGATATTAACAGCTGAATATATTTAGAATTTTATCTTCACTGACGTGCAGCGTAATAAACAAGTCAGCGACATCACTGCTTCTCTTTCCTGTCTAGAAATATTCTGTCACAACTATCTTCAATCTGTTGCAGCAGCATTTACGAATGTCTTGCACATTCGTTACCTATGTGTCTTGAAAAATTAATCTTATTTGAATGATACATACAGTTTTTTCCTTAGATGATCGTCTACCATTAGGTAGCCATTATGACATTTTATGTAGTCCTCTGTGGCATGTAGCAGCATTTTAGTAATTTTAATGAACACCCTTGTGTTGTTGATTCCATAGCATAAAATCTAGAATACCCTTCCCACGTTCCGCCATTGGAGATCAAGATTACAATCCCCCTCAGTCAACAAGAAGATATCAGACATCATCACTGCACACATTAAAGTAGCAGTTTTTGGTATGATACTGCTAAAATGTCAGTGTGTAAACACTTGTGACCCATTGTAGAATACAGGTCAAACTTTTGGAACCCTAGAAAATGGAACCAAGAGGGGATATTGAAAATATACGACATTAGGTAGCACATGTTTGTTTGAAGTACAGGAGATTGTCACAGAAATAGCGAAGAACCTATTGGAATGGTGTTTTCGATACCTTTATTTGAAAACAGGCACTAGTTACAAGTTCTGTATAGGTTAAGAGTTCTATGCACAACAAAAGTTTTAGGCGGGTTACGATTACACTGAAGTTGAACTCTGTCAAATACTGAAAACCCCAATGTAAGGAATGAGCACGAACTAACGCTACGAGAAATCCAGCCACAATCACTCAACATAATCCGAGTTCGCAGTGTAGGTCGTCAACAGACTGATAACTTGCGTATAACTGGTAAATATATATTGATGAATACTAGTCTGAGCGGATGCCACATTGTGGGCACCTATATCTCGTTCTGGAGACCACAGAATCAGGCCGTGCGACATGACTTGGCGAACGATGTCGTGCCACTGGCCCATATCCGTGTAATGGCTGTGAGCTGCAAGTATGTTCCGCCACTGTTGTAGGAGCGAGTACGTAGCCTCGCTGTATGAGAGCCTGGCTGCAGCACAAACTGAACTGGCAGACAGTTGGTGATAGACGGCAACTTCCCCGCAAGTGCCTACTCACGAAGTTTCAGGAACCAGCTTACAGCGAGGAAGCTAGGTATATACTGCAACCCCCGACTTACCGCTCCTGTATGGCCCGCAAAGACAAGATTAGACTTACTATAGCGCTCAAGGAGGCACCTGAGCAAACATTCTTTCCGCGCTCCGTACGTAAATGGAACAGAAAGAAACTTCAGTACGTGGTACAAAGGCAGGTTCCTCTGCCATGCGCTTGAAAATGTGTTGCTCATCGTAGATGCAGGTGTAGTTGCGCGCGATGTTCCCGCTGCGATTAGCCGATCACAGGGAGGTGTCACGCTGCTGTGGGACGATACAGAATTATAGTGGGTGATCTGAGAAACAGCCTTGAGAAATCCCAAGGTGCCAAAGAGATGGAAGCAGTCTGCAACGAGATGGAGAACAAGATTTGCGTCCGCAGCTCGTGGTCGTGCGGTAGCGTTTTCGCTTCCCACGCCCGGGTTCCCGGGTTAGATTGCCGGCGGGGTCAGGGATTTTCTCTGCCTCGTGATGACTGGGTGTTGTGTGATGTCCTTAGGTTAGTTAGGTTTAAGTAGTTCTAAGTTCTAGGGGACTGATGACCATAGATGTTAAGTCCCATAGTGCTCCGAGCCATTTGAACCATTTGAACAAGATTTGCAAGTTTCAGAGGGGTACCTCGCCAGGTCCAGGAAAAGAACGGCTGTAGGAACGAGCGCACTAACCTACTCCAGATTGGACCAACAGATATCTTTAAACGTTGACTGATAAGTGGGAGCCTGCTGTAGATGCTAACAGGATGCGAAATGATTTACGTAAATTTGGGAAATTTCTTCCATAGCAGTAGGAATAAAAAAAGAATCGCCAAGAAGAATGGGGAGGAAAGAAGAATGGCAATACTTTTAGCACAATACACTACGGCGGCAAGAGTCATGGAACAGCGCTATGCACATATACATATGCGGCAGTACCGTCTACATAAGGTATAAAAGGGCAGTGCATTGGCGGAGCTGTCATTTGTACTTGGGTGATTCATGTGAAAAGATTTACGACGTGATTATAGCCGCACGACGGGAATTAAGACTTTAAACGCGGAATGATAGCTGTAGTTAGAAGCATGGGGCATGGCATATCGGAAATCGTTAGGGAATGCAGTATTCAGAGATCCACAGTGTCAAGAGAGTGCCAAGAATACCAAATTTCTGGCATTATCTCTCACCAAGGACAACGCAGTGGCTGACGGCCTTCACTTAACGATCGAGAGCAGCGGCGTTTGTGTAGAGCAGGCTCATCCAAGAATTGCGCCCGGCGGGCGCACCCGCGTCCCGCGGGCGCAAGACAGTGTAGTTCAGTGCCCCGTTCGCGACCGTGTGTCGCTAGTGTCACCATAGGAGCGAGAGAGAGAGAGAGTGAGTGTGAGAGAGAGAGCTCCAGAGCATTGCTCTGCGCTGGACTGTCCCGCGGTCAGATCTAACGTAAACAAAATATTCTATTTTAGAATTAATTTTATGTAAGGGATATAGAGTCTCATTCTGTTAACAGTTACTAGTAAGTCTTTTTTGTTATACTTCATGCTACAATCTTTTGTATCCCTTTTCAGAGTTTAGAAATCGGATCCTTAGTTTGCTGTTTTGTACATAATAATTTTAACTGACCAAGTTTGAAAACTTATTAAAATGGAATTAAGGTTATCAAGCTCTTTAATTGTTACAGTCTACATTTTTAAAGAAGACAATTAACATTTTACACGTTTTTCTTTTTCGAGGAAACGATTTTCTCTAGGCTTGGCACAATATTCCGTGAGACTGCTAACCTCAAAGAATTGGGCAAATTTTTATCGCCAAGTAATGAATGGTTCTTAGTTTTAGCAAGCTTTAAAAGAGAGAAAAAGCGCTCACAAATATACGTGGAACCAAACATTGAGAGAACTTTGGTCGCGTGCTTGTGCAAAAGAGGATATTTCTCTCGTGGAAGACAGCTGTAAAAGTCAGCCAAAGTTTTACACGTAAGAAAGCGATCCTTCAGGTGGATATGGCACTGTATGTCAATCAGCTCTAGTTGAAGCACTTGTGAGACGTCCTCTGCCCGAAGGGAAAACGGGCGAACAAATATATCTATCGGCTGGCGTTCGGGCGCTCCGCACGGCCACCTAAGCGGCACGGCTCGACCACTGCAGCAACATAAGAATTCGCCCGGGGCGCTGGCCGCGGGCGCTAGCGCCCTAGGGGCACAGTTTGGACGAGCCTGGTGTAGAGCTTACAGTGCTAACAGAAAAGTAACACTGCGTGAAATAACCGCAGAAATCACCGCATGACGTACGACGAACGTATCCGTTAGAACAGTGCGGCGGAATTTTTCGTTATTGGGCTATGGCAGTAGATGAGCGATGCGTTTACCTTTGCTAACAGCACATCACCTGCAGCGCCTCTCCTGGGCTCGTGACATCGGTCTGACCCTGCACGACTGGAAAACCGTGGCTCGTTTGGATCAGTCCCGATTTCATTGGGTTAGAGCTGACTGTAGGGTTAGAATGTGGCGCAGAACGCACAAAACCGTGGACTCGAGTTGTCGACAAGGCCAGCTGGTGCAAGATGATGGTTACTCCTTAATGGTGTGGGCTGTGTTTATATGGAATTGACTGGGTCCCCTGGTCCAACTGAACCAATCACTGACTGGATATGGCTACGATCGGCTGCTTGCTCCCAAAGAGCGGTGGAATTTTAATGAATGAGAATGCGCCATGTCACAGCTGTTCGCAATTGGTTTGAAGAACATTCCGAACACTTCGAGCGAATGGTGTGTACACCCAGATCGCCCGACGTGAATCTCATCGAACATGTATGGGACATAACCGAAAGGCCAGATGTGCACAAAATCTTGCATCGGGAGCATTTTCTCAATTATGGTCCGCTACAGAGGCAGCACGGTTCAATATTTCCGCAAGGGACATCCGACGACTTTCAGAGTCCATGTCGCATCGAGTTGCTGCAGTATTCCAGGCAAAAGGAGGTGCGACATGTTATTAGTACGTATCCCACGACTTTTGTCAAAATAGCTCTAAGCACTGAGGTCATCAGTCCCCTAGATGTAGAACTATTTAATCCTAACTTACCTAAGGACATCACACACATCCATGCCCGAGGCAGGATTCGAACCTGAGACCGTAGCACCAGAGTGGTTCCGGACTGAAGCGACTTTTGTCGCCTCAGTGTACTTAAGGCTGGCGTAGAAAACAAACGGTCCTGTCAAATTGCAAGAAGGAAAGCAACTGAACGCTCCCGGAAGGGATAGGGTGGGAAACACCGAGATTTTCTGGGCTCGCGCACAGAGAACAGGAGGACAATCTCCCTCGGAGTCTGCTGCTGTCAGGCGACAGGACCCGAGACAGTGGAGATAACGCCAGCGACCGGAGCGTCCCAGACAGCGCTAATCTACTGCCAGCCGACATGCACACCAGGACCGTAGGAAGAGGGCACGAAACTTGCGGCTCATCTACCACCATGCGAGCTATATCCCTTATAACGCCCGGTGCCTAGGCCAAACGACCGTCAGAAGTAATTTTACTGTACCGAGCTTAATTATGTGTTATGTTCTCTCTTGTTACCAATGCGGTCTTTTTGATTATGTGTGAAAATGTTGATTTCTGAAAAGTGAATTTCTGGCGTCTCAAAATTTTCACCGTGAATTACAGGTCTGGTTGGTATTTCGATGTTTTCAAAAATAATACTCGAATAATTCACAGTGCCTTAAGGCTAAATTGAGTCTATCAAGCACAGATAATACATAATAAACTTGTTATTAATACTGCGAACTAAAAAGCTTTGCAATGTAACAGTAAGAAAATGTATGTGTAAATGCTGACGAACATTTACTAAAAACTTTTTGTGGCACACGAAAGCAGCACAGTGTACTTGAAGCAACATTTTATGGGTCCATGCCCTGCATGCGTAAGCAACTGATAACTGTTTACACGTATATAATCATTTTGGTTGTACTGATAATTGCGAACGTCCGATCACCAGAAAAATTAATTATTTAACGTTGTATAGCAGAAATTCCTGTAGCAATAATGAGTGTATAGAAGCATTCTTGTGTACTTTTAAATTCCGATGAAAAGTTTGGTCACTCAAAGGACATAGTTTCATTCTGTGTTTAAGAATTTTTCACTTTTACGTTTTATATCACAGTTCAACGTAGGTTAAACCGCATGAGAGAGTGATGGGGAGGTCTGAAGTCCATAAAACCTCCACCGAGCCGGTATGTTAAGTCACTTGTCATTAGCTGGATTAATAATATGATTATGACGTGACGATGACGGTCTCTTCATGACGTAAGGGATACACATAAATTGTTTAGCTTCTTGGACGTTACGGCATGATAGTTTTCGACATGAAAAATGGTTCAAATGGCTCTGAGCACTATGCGACTTAGCTTCTGAGGTCATCAGTCGCCTAGAACTTAGAACTAATTAAACCTAACTAACCTAAGGACATCACACACATCCATGCCCGAGGCAGGATTCGAACCTGCGACCGTAGTGGTCACGCGGTTCCAGACTGCAGCGCCTTTAACCGCACGGCCACACCGGCCGGCCTTTTCGACATGAGCTTCAGTCACCAGTGTAACATATTCCACAATCTTTCGGGTGTACATGCAGAACCTCAGTACTTCATCTTCCCACATTCATAACGTCTGTTATCCGCACAGCTGCCTACAAGGCGAATTGGTGACTGAGGTCTGAGTGTCCAAGATTGCCAAGGCTAAAACCATGTTACACTAAGATATACTGCGGAGGAAAATGTGCATGCATCACAAAACAATAAGCGCCACATTGCTAGGAAGTCAGAAACAATCTGAAAAGCTTGTAAGGTCGTTGCAAGGTAGGATGTGCTGAGAAATAATTGTTAAGAAAACTCGATACGGTGCACTGTTTCCGAATTAATTAACTTTGAAGTTAGTCAATCAGGCCGTTGCGTGTGCCATTTCAAACGATCGCCAGAGAAGGTATCTCTAAACGTGTCCTTTTTGTTTCCTAAAACCCAACAAGAGAGCGATACATGAATTTGACTTGGGGCGGTAGTAAGGATCGAACCCGTGCCAAAGGCTGGACAATCTCGTGCAATATTATCTACGCTAAGAGAATAACTGACACTAACGGTATCTCGCCGCCCACTTCAATTCGCGCGCGAAACGGCGTGATTGTCTAACTTCAGTACTAATTAACTCAAGAGCGGCACAATGTATCGAATTTTTTCTTAACAAATATTCCTCAGCACAACCTATCATGCAAAACCCTTACCAGCTTTTCAGACTTGTAAACTCTTACGCGTCTAAAATAAAAATATAGCTAGCACCAGTCAACAAATCCATAGTGCTTTATACACTACTGGCCATTACAATTGCTACACTACGAAGATGACGTGCTACAGACGCGAAATTTAACCGACAGGAAGAAGATGCTGTGATATGCAAACCATTAGTTTTTCAGAGCATTCACACAAGGTTGGCACCGGTGGCTACACTTAAAACGTGCTGACATGAGAAAGTTTCCAACCGATTTCTCATACACAAATATCAGTTGACAGGCGTTGCCTGGTGAAACGTTGTTGTGATGCATCGTGTAAGGAGGTAAAATGCGTACCATCACGTTTCCGACTTTGATAAAGGTAGGATTGTAGCCTATCGCGATTGCGGTTTATCATATAGCGACATTGCCGCTCGCGTTGGTCGAGGTCCAATGACTGTTAGCAGAATATGATATGGAATCGCTGGGTTCAGGAGGGGAATACGTAACGCCGTGCTGGATCCCAATGGCCTCGTATCACTACAGTCGAGATGACAGGCATCTTATCCGCATGGCTGTTACGGATCATGCAGCCACGTATCGATCCCTGAGTCAATACATGGGGACGTTTGCAAGAGAACAACCATCTGCATGAACAGTTCGACGACTTTTGCAGCAGCATGGACTAACAGGTCAGAGACCATGGCTGCGGTTACCCTTGACGCTGCATCACAGACAGGAGCGCCTGCGATGGTGTACTCAATGACGAACCTGGGTGCACGAATGGCAAAACGTCATTTTTTCTGATGAATCCAGGTTCTGTTTACAGCATCATGATGGTCGCATCCGTGTTTGGCGACATCGCGGCGAACGCACATTGGAAGAGTGTATCCGTCATCGCCATACTGGTGTATCACCTGACGTGATGGTATGGAGTGCCATTGGTTACACCTCTCGGTCCCTCTTGTTCGCATTGACGGCACTTTGAACAGTGGACGTTACATTTCAGATGTGTTACGACCCGCGGCTTTACCCTTCATTCGATCCCTGCGAAACCCTACATTTCAGCAGGATAATGCATGACCGCATGTTGCAGGTTCTGTACGTGCCTTTCTGGATACCGAAAATGTTCGACTGCTGCCCTGGCCAGCACATTCTCCAGATCTCTCACCAATTGAAAACATCTGGTCAATGGTGGCCGAGCAACTGGCTCGTCACAATACGCCAGTCACTACTTTTGATGAACTGTGGTATCGTGTTGAAGCTGCATGGGCAGCTGTACCTGTACACGCCATCCAAGCTTTGTTTGACTGAATGCCCAGGTGTATCAAGGCAGTTATTACGGCCAGAGGTGGTTGGTCTGTGAACTGATTTCTCAGGATCTATGCACCCAAACTGCGTGAAAAAGTAATCACATGTCAGTTCTAGTATAATATATTTGTCCAATGAATACCCGTTTATCATCTGCATTTCTTCTTGGTGTAGCAATTTTAATGGCCAGTAGTGTATAAGTTAAGGATTGTCATTCTTCTTATTTGAAATAAAACCACTAATGTTATTTGCTTTAACTGTTGTATAGCATTCCGAGAACGCAGCATCCCTTAGGCACCCTATATGCGACGAGTGGGCAGGTATTTGCAATAGGACAAGACTGATGATACATCATTTACGTACAATGAAAACAGTATAGGACCTGATACCGAATCCTGGAGAACGTCTGATGCTATATGCCTCCATTGTGACTTTATAGTTCCCGACATGACGCATTGCTGGCGAGACGTCAGGCATGAGCGAAACCACTGCACTACACTTGGCGAGAAATATAGGCTATGTTTGGCAAGTAAAATGTCATAGTAGACGGTATCAAATGCTTTGCTGAAGTGTAAGAAGCACATGATAGTTGCCTCTTGTGCATCCATGGCAAGCTTCAGGTCGTCTGTCACCTTCATCAAGGCAGATGTTGTGCTGCGATGTTTACGGAAGCCTGACAGGCCTAGTAGGTTGTTTGTAAGTTAGGTAGGCTGTTATCTGGTTGTGGACTATATTCTAAGGCTTTGGACAGTATAGGAAGAATGCGAACAAACTGGTAATCATAGGGTGCTGTAACAGCATCCTTTCTAGGTAATGGCTTGACTAGTTCCTGTTGTGTTTTAATTAAAGATGCACAATCTCCAAAATGCCATATATGTTTGGAAATAAGTCTTTGTACAACTAGAGGCTGTCGCTGATGTTGTGTGCACTTTTAGTCTTAAGTTGTCTGACGATAGCCCACAAAGCCGAAAGCCGGTTCACAACAAAATAGTAAAATAAAGAGCGATTGTGAAACATTAACATTGTGTCTTTCGGTTTTTAATATGTCTGTTTCTCCATGGATCGACGGAATACTCTATAAATGTTAAACACTTTTTGTAGGAAACTGCTACTTACAATACGAAAAGAGCTGATAGGTGAAGAGTGCTGACAATGTGGCCAACTATGCAGGTAACGCTGCTGGCGGGTAAACAGTGAGAAAAATCGATATACTGGTGTGTGCTGTATCTGGCTCTAGGTGCGTCTGCCCAGAGGCTGAACAGTGGCATGCCGAAATCGGAATGGATTTCGAAGTCAGCGGTCGAGAGAGACTCAGCTCGCTCAACGTCCGCAAAGTTTGGAGGGCTATAGATAGCAGCGAACAAGCTCATGGCTTATTCCGTAACTTCCGGAAGCCCTTGACATGATTCCGCACTGTCGCTTCGTAAATAAAATACGTGCTACTGACCGAACACGCGATAGAAGAGGGGATTTATCAGCAGAATATCCTTCTGAATGGGGAAAGCTCGCGCGAAAGAAATATAATGTTAGTCACTTGTCCCGTTGATGTAAATGGAACGCTCCCATTCACGATATGTATAGAGGATTCAGTTATAATACCGAATGTTCTTCCACTTTATTACGTAAAATTCAGTTTTAGGTAAACCAGTGGTGTGTAACTTTGAGTCCGTGGAATAGTTAGCGATTTTGTAACGCTGGCTACAATGATAGTTGATTAATATCAAACGTAGAAGAATGTGTTACAATGTGCATGTCGGACAATATCCTTTCAAGTAACATTAGAGGTAAATCAAGCCATCAGCAAAATAACTAGCAATAAACATTCCATGCGACGTAAAATTGGAAATCTTAGTCAATCTAACGATCGGGAAGGCAAATTTATTTTTATAATTGGTTCGGCCTTTAAATCCGTATTATTTTTGTGTCTCTCATCTTTATTGTATCGGCACAAGTAAGGAGACGGAAAACTTGAGAGAACATATGCGGAATTCGCGATACGCATGTTTAGTCAGCGTGTGTTATGGAGATATTAAATAACGTTTGAGGAAAGAACATAAGCAATACTTTGTGATGAATGACGGGTGTTACCTATAAGGTTGAGAGGCCAGTCAGCCAAGGAGATGGTGTCCTGGTCCCACATTCAGGTGACGGCGTTTCAAATCCTCACCTGGGACTCGAAATGCAGGTTTTAGTGGTTTCCTTAAAGCACTTAAAATTTCGCGATTGTTCCTTCGAAAAGGACACTCCAAATATCCTTTCTCATCCTTCCCGATACGAGCATAAACTCCGTTTGTAATGACCTCACCGTCGACCCGACGTTTAACCCTAATATTTCTTCCTTCTTTCCGAGACTAGTCGAACAGTTCTACGGTTGGCCTTATAGTCATCGACGGCATAGTGACTGGCACCTCTTGGAAACAACTTCATGAATATGTTATTGTCTTATTTAGACACTACATAAGGGCTACGATGGTTTGATGAGGCGAACTAAGACAGACAAGGGGGTCAGAAACAGTCTGTAAAGCTTACAAGGGTGTTCCTGGGTAGGTTGTGCTAACAAATAATTTTTCTGAAGAAAGTCTACACGTTGAGCCATTTCAGAGTTAATTAGCATTGAAGTTAGCCAATTGGGCCATTGCGCGCGCAAATACAAGAGGTCCGCCATAGGCGGTGTCGCCAAAGGTGTTCCTCATTTGGTTTCCTAAAACGGAACGAGTGGTTGATATTGGATATGGGGCGGTCATAAGGATCGAACCAAATCCAAAGGTTGAGCAGTCTTGTGCGCTATCGTATCTACTATGGAAACAACTGACACTAATTGTATCTGGCGGGCCGCTAGAATTTACTCGCGCAACGGCCTAATTGGCTAACTTCAATTTTAACGGCCTGATTGGCTAACTTCAATTTTAATTAACTGGGAAACGACGCAACGTATTGAATTTCTCAGCGCGACCTACCCTACAACACCCTTACAAGTTTTTCAGACCGTTTCTGATCACCCTGTATATGAAACCGTACGGACTAGTAGAGTAGAATGGAAAGAAATGAAGGTAATCAAAGAACTTTGGACATGCATTTGCGGAATGAAAAAGTATACGTAAATAAAGGCATAGTAGAGAACTAGATACTTGGCTACAACTGCTTACTCGTGTCTGAATGAATGGGACTGCGTGACAGAAGTAAATCAATATTTCAGTAATAAAGTGCACACCCACAGACAACCAGTATCTTTGTGACTATCGAGTACAAAGTAATATTACTGCGCAATGGAAAAATTCATTTTACCATTAAATTCTATTATTTAAACGAATATGAGCTACAAATCATAGGATTTTCCCGCATTACGTCTTTTTTGCTGAGCATAACGTAACTGGTGTGCAGATAGTGGGATTCACTGATGATAGTGAATAAACTGCCAGGATGAGTCTACAGAAGTCATTGTCCTGCGTAGGCAGTTTTTATTTTCGAAATAAACGCGTTATTTCATGCTTTTGTGCTGTTAGCTAATTTCGCTGCCTTGGAAATTTTCAAGATACCTCCGTCACTATGAAAAACTGTAGTCACATACCTCATCTCCCACACATTGGTGTGGACGAAGCACCATCCAACTGTGTCGCTATTTAAGGTTGCTTGTAAGTGGTAGTAATGAGCATATCTTTCAGAAGTTTGAATTCCGTACGTAAAATGATAAAATCCAAACCTTAAGCGAGTCTTGGTCTCTGTGCGAGTGCAAACCACATTAAAATCCGTTAGCTCATTGCATATGACATGATCAACGTCTAAAAATCAAATGACATACATGTCAACGAGTTTAACTGCACGATTATTATCATTTTATATACCGAATTCACATAGATGAATTTCATGTCCGTTAACACAATTTTCATAAGGAACCGCTATTAGGGACACTACAAGATGCTTCTTAGACACAAGTGTGTGGAAGATATTTGACCACTGCTTTTCTCTGTGATGGAGGTAGCTTCAAAACACCCAATTGGGCGAAATTAGCTAATAGCGCAAAAGCATAAAATAAAGTTACAGTTGATTCAATGATCAGTACTTGTATGAAATGTTATTCCAAATTATTCGCTGAATGCGAATTTTATAACATCAGCTGCAATGGGTATAGAGGGCATCCGGCCACCCCTTAAAATTAACCTTGCCAAATCCGTCCTAACCATGCCGAACCTGCGAAGTCGTGGGACAAGGCATCAGCGAAAGAAGAAGAAGAAGCTGCAATAGTTATAGATGTATTACCCAAATGTGGCAAGTCAAAGTTTGTACCAGATCGGGACTCGAACACGGATTTCCCACCAAACGAGGTGGCGCAGTGGTTAGCACACTGGACTCGCGTTCGAGAGGACGATGGTTCAAACCCGCGGCCGGCCCTCCTGATTTAGGTTTTCCGTGATTTACCTAAAGCACTTCAGGCAAATGCCGGGATGGTTCCTTTGAAAGAGCACAGCCGATTTCCTTCCCCATCCTTCCCTAACCCGAGGGGGCCGATGGCCTCGGTGTTTCGTCTCCTCCTCCTAAATCAACCTCCCGCGTCCGGCCATCCTGATTTAGGTTTTCCGTGATTTCCGTAAATCGCTCCAGGCAAATGCCGGGATGGTTCCTTTCAAAGGGCACGGCCGACTTCCTTCCCCGTCGGTCCCTAATCCCATGAGACCGATGACCTCGCTGTCTGGTCTCCTTCCCCAAAACAAACCAAAACCTAAATCAACCATCAACGAACGGATTTCCCGCCCATAGCGAGCGTTCGCTTTGGCTATCCGTGCACACTTCCCTACCCTAAACAAACCTCCACACGCGACAGACCACGTCCTTATAGTGTAGTCTTATGTACGCCTCCCTTTGATTGCAAAAATACTTGATTCCCGCTTAGGGAGAATGACACCACCACAAGGTGCGACTCGGAAGGAAAAGTAAATGGTCGAGGTCGATGAATGTGCCTCCAGTCTATGTGAACTGACTCCTCAAGGGTGACGAGCGAATTGCATTATCTCCACCATTCGTCGATGATTCAACTGCAACAACATAAGATAAACCTGCTGAGAAGTTACAGGGTGAGAATTATTGAACTATATGAAATAAAATCGTCATAACTTCTGAATGGTTTGCGTTAGGAAATTCAAACTGCACGGCTGGCCGCGGGGCATAATAGGAATTAATATGCGAATGTGCACGCGCCTTGTTTTTGTCGGACATTTGCATTTGGATGGGCTTGTCAAGAAGCAAAATTGGCGCATTTGGGGACTGAGAATCCGCATTTCGCGATCGAGAAGTCTCTTCACCCTCAACGGCTGGCTGTGTGGTGTGCAATGTCCACTCGTGGAGTAATTGGTGCGCTATTCCTTTATGGCACGGTGACTACCGACCGGTACGTAAGGGTTCTGGAACTTGATTTCAACCCCATTATAATAAGTGATTGTGATTTCGACAAGATGTTGTTCATGCAAGACGGAGCTCGACCCCGTCGAGTGTTTGATGTCCCGGAGGGGCGCAGTCGGGACCGCATTCTGCCTCTGGGGTACCCACAGGTGACTGGCATGGGCCTCGATTGGCCGCCATATTCTGTGCATCTTAACACTTGCGACTGCTTTTTTGGGGCTATACTAAACACAGGGAGTACAGCAATAAACTCAAAACCGTTGCTGAGTTGAAAACAGCCATTCAGGAGGTCATCGACAACATCGATGTTCCGACACTTCAGCGGGTCATGTAGAATTTTACTATTCGTCTGCTCCACATCATCGCCAATGATGGCAGGCGTACCGCACATGTCATAACCCAAATCAGATTACCTGTACTGTCGTTTACATGTTGAATGAAGTGTGTGCACGCCGTAATTTGTAAGTAATTTACGCTTTTTCACATAGTTCAGTAAGTGTCACCCTGTATATACTCATATGTCTCCATAAATGTCTATCACAACTCAGCTTACCGCGTATGCCACTGTGATTTCCCGTGATTCTTGTTCCAGTAGCGAATGGTACGCTGGAAAAACGTCTATTAGCAGTCCTCGGTATAACCTCGAAATTCAATAATTTTACCTTCGTGGTCGTTTCGCGATACGTATGTGGGGTAGAAAGAAGTTGGCTGACTCATCTAGGAACGTACCGGTATGCTATCGGAACGTCAACAACAACGTACACGGTGATGCTCAGTATAGCTCCTTTTTGCATTTGTTCCTGGCTCTGGAGGTGCAACTCTGTGACACTTTGCCGGCCACGGTGGCCGAGCGGTTCTAGGCGCTTCAGTCCGTTTCTACGACACTTTCACGCTTAATTAACGAACCCGCAACGAATCGTGCCAGTGTTGTTCGTATCTTCTCTATTTCGTATACTATACTGCCTGGTAAGACTCAAGCCTCTGTCGAATGAGGGTTTCGTAGGAACGTCCTTCGTGGGTAGACTACGGTTACTAACAAAGGAAACTCCCCACTGCGCCCCTTCAAATTTAGTAGTAAGACGGCCCAGTGGATGAAGTGGTTCAAATGGCTCTGAGCACTACGGGACTTAACAAATAAAGGCTCTGAGCACTAGGGGACTTAACATCTGAGGTCATCAGTCGCCTAGAACTTAGAACTACTTAAACCTAACGAACCTAAGGACATCACACACATCCATGCCCGAGGCAGGATTCGAACCTGCGGCCGTAGCAGTCGCGCGGTTCCGGACTGAAGCGCCTAGAACTGCTCGGCCACTGCGGCCGGCTCCCAGTGGATAGCCCGTCAAAAGTGAACACAGATCGATGATGAAAACAGGAAGGTGTACTGAAATGGAAAAAGGAAGCGAGAGTGAAACAATTAACGGTCCATGCTCTAGATGTGCAACATTGTGCGGATGTGAATAGCAAGGGCGTGGCGGCTGTATACTCAGGGTGTTGGACTGCGATGCGGGAAACCCGCGTTCGAATATCCGAAGTCCGACATGTTTTATTTTTATTTTTGCACAGAATTATGTAGTGTCCGTCCGATCATTCACATGTCTGTTCCCTGTATTCAAATTTGTGTCTGTGTCGTGGTGTAACGTCCGTTTGCAACAGCGAAGTGTAATGAAGGGACCTCCAGACGTACGTACCTCCTATTTTTTCTACACAAGTACCACTTGTTATGATTCTTGCGTTCCGTTTGGAAGTTTTGACTCTTGAATTCCTTTGTTGTAACATAGTTCACATCCGTTTATTTGTCGGTTTCATTTCTGTGAGATTATGCTGCATCTCGCCCTCTCACTATTCATGACATTTATTTGCGACGATAATATATTCTCTCCACATGACTCATATTGTACAACTAATTTAATTGCCAAGACTACAGGAGAACGGACACTTCTATGATCGGGCGGAAAGTTCATAATTTTCTGAGGGAAAAAAATGATGAGGCGCGACGGAGATTAGAACTCCGTGACCACACAAACACGACGTTATTGCTATTTAAACACGCCGTATGTTGCACATCTTGAGCTTGGACCGTTCACTGTTTCTATTTTGCATCTTTTTTGACAGTTCAGTAAACCTTCTCAGAGTTTTGAAGTAAATCTGAGGGGTTTACGATGGGGAATTTCCCTCGTGAGCATTCATCCAGCGGATGCCCAATGGAATGTACCTGTCCTACGAATAGTTACATGTGCTCGCTCCACTTTCACTCGCTCTGTACACATACCCTTTGATATTTAACACATGATTGTTTCCGGTGAATGTTTCGACAATCGTGTAATTAAACAATATCGGATCTTTCCGTCTTTTGTGGGCAGCGCGTTACATTTATTTATGGTGAGTGTCATCTGCCGATCCCTGCACCAAGCATCGATCCTCTAGAAGTCTTACCGGGCGAGGTGGCGCAGTATTTAGCACACTTCACTTGCCTTGGGAAAACTACTGTTCAGATCCCCACCCGGCCATCTATATTTAGATATTCCGTGATTTCTGTAAAACGCTCCAGGCAAATACCGGGATGGTTCTGTTTAAAAGGCAAGGCTGATTTCCTACCCCATCCTTTTGTAATCCCAGCGTGTACTCCATCTCTAATGACCACGACATTGACAGGACGTAAACCCTGATCCTCGTCCTTACATCTACAAATTTTCGATTATTTCGCTAAAATTTTCTAGAATTGCGGCTTTTCTATAAACGGTAAGCGATCAAAAAGTTTCCGTTCGAAATCTGTACAGTTCAGAATGGGTGTGCCAATCAGGCGCAATCACTGTGAGCATTGAGGCAATCATCCACCGACTTACCAGGTTGAAGACATCAGCTTGGTAAAACTGCACACCATGTCTTGCTGCGTGAAGAAGTCCGTCCTGCCTGCGTCCTCATGTGAAAGGCCTTCTTTAAGGGATGGAACGTGTGATCATCGATGGGCAGAGATCAGCACTATAGTTCAGGCGCTCAATGGATGAGGCTGGTCTCCCAGACCGCACCATTCCACAACGGTGGTTTTTGACAGACAGGCTGCCCCATACTAATTCTTCATTCTCCGATGGACGTTTACCATTGTTTGTCCTTCGTCAGCCAAGAAAAGAATAGTAGCAAGTTGCTTGTACTGGGATGCCTTTGTTCATAACGTCGCTATAGTTCACGTTTTCGCATTTACCGTACGCACTTCGGAAAGACACGAATACCACACTAATGTGTTGCACACATGTCGATGCTTATATACCCGCATCGCTGTAGCGCTACGTTGCATATTCGCTGCAACAACGCCCTCAAAAGGAAACTTTTTAATCGTTCCTTATTCAACAGAAGCATATCCGAAAAGAAGTACGGATCTTCCAGCGTTATCCACTGCGTTATTTGCCTACACTGCGAACAGTAGTGGCCCGATAACACTCCGTAGGGGTACACCCGATGCCACATTTACGTCTGAACATTTCAGTCCGTTAAGAACCACTTTTATATTCTATTTATTAGGAACTCTTCAATCCAAACAGAAACTTGGTACGGCATTCAGTGGGCCCACGTTTTTATCATTGGACGACAAAGCAGAATTGCATCGAAAGCCTTCCGGAAGTACGGAACACGGCATCAATGCGGGCACCTGTATCTTGTGCCATCTGGATCTCGTGAATGAGTAGAGCGAGCTGGTTTTCCCAAAATCGGAATCGATGTAGGGAAATTTCAGTCTCCAGATAGGTCATAATTCACGTGCCTAAATCGTGTTAAAAAATTATACGACAGAATGAAATTTTCGTTATAGGTCTATAGTTGTGTGAAACAATTCAACGACATTTCTTGAAAATGATAAAACTAATAATTTGGAACGGTTCAACCTTTCAAAGTCGTGTCACGCTGTTACATTGGATCACTGTGTGCCATGCCTCTTCAGGACAACTGAAAGTAGTGGTTGCGGTTACAGTGCAGGATTGATATTAAAGGTCAGAAGATCGATGCGCTAATAACATACTGCATTATAACGTCGAACAACGCGCCAGTCATAAGGTGACCGTATATACACTATTTTCCAATAATATAGGCTGTGTTCCTATTATGTGAATTTCGTGGTCAGGCAATAGTTCGAAATTCTCCAGAGCAGCCGGGAAACAAAGACAGGCTTTCGTAGGCTTAGGTGTTATTCAATTTGTAAAATATATTTCTTTTAAACTATGTATTTTGCAAGAAGAAATATCAGTGTTCTTCAAGCAGACTTTCATAATGGTTATTATACAGTAAATCGAACTGCTTGGGAATGATCATTAGTCTGTACATTGGATCCCTGACTATTAGGACTCATGACCTGGTAGGTTGCACATATCTCAAACTGATAACGAGAGTCACTTGTTAGGTCACAAGTTTATAAACCTCGACAATCCGACTTACAACATCATAATACCAGAAAAGGCGGTGTCCCGTAGCTACGACATTAACGCAGCTTCTTCGCGATTGACCAATTTTCATGTCGGATATATATGCAAGTCGGTAAATCAAGGGGGTCTTCACTATCTACGGAGGCAAACATTCTATCACAATGACACCTTGTCGAGTAAACTATGAGTGGGAACACGCCGCTTCTATGGAAAGCTCATACAGGCTTGATCAGTGTGCCTCCAACAACCCATGTAGGTCAACCAACCACATGCATTCCGCTGATACACATTTATAACTTGACATGGTGAATCAGGAAAGTCTTCTGAGCAAGATATTAGAATGGAAATGGAAATTAAGAAAGTAATAAAGTATCTTATGAAAAAATAGAAACAACGTCCGACGCAATGAGGAAGGGAAGAGTTGTAATCTCTAGACACATAAAAATGCTAGATGAGGAGAAGATACGAAAAAAATTTTTTTAACATTTTTAAGAGAAACCCAAAATTGTGAAAGACGTCGATCTTTAAGTTCTTTTGATGAACATGAAGTTAAAGAAGTTTTAAGATGAAGTTAAGGTTATCTGAGAGAAATGGAAGTAACGTAGAAAGAAATAGGAGAAAGAGAAAAGTTCAGAGCAAAAGTAAGACAAAATACAGGTGCGACATAGACAGAAGAAAAAAGCGACAAACGGATGGAAGAATGAAAAACTAGTGGAAAGGAAGAAACGAGAAATGGAAGAAGACATAAGTTATTTCATGTAGTCCTTAGTAGAGCAAACGAATAAAAGAAACTGGCAAAACAGGTTATTTGTTTGGTTTTTCCATACCTGTAACTCTTCGACGGTTTTATTTTCTCAAGGCCCCGACTGTTCTTCGAATAACGGACCCACACATTCAGCTAACATCTGCGCTCGAGACGCGACATCTGCTCTTTCTTGTCTTAGCGCAAACGTTAGTGTACGTATTTCCGCACGTCACGTGACGCCTAGGTCATCAGCACACTACTGGATACATTCGAATACAAATCACACTGATGGTTACAGTTAAGTCAAAAAGATCAACTAATGCAACCTGACATTGTAAATACATCCATTACCCCCTCCCCCCTCCGCCGCTACCCATCAACGAACTGGCAGACACAAAAAACCACAGCACCTACAAATTCAGTCCACATACATGTCACTGACCGGTAGTGTTGCTCGTCTATCGCCGGCCGGTGTGGCCGTGCGGTTCTAGGCGCTTCAGTCTGGAACCGCGCGACCGCTACGGTCGCAGGTTCGAATCCTGCCTCGGGCATGGATGTGTGTGATGTTCTTAGGTAAGTTAGGTTTAAGTAGTTCTAAGTTCTAGGGGACTGATGACCTCAGTAGTTAAGTTCCATAGTGCTCAGAGCTATTTGAACCATTTTTTTGCTCGTCCATCCTCAGCGTCAACGTTGTTTTGTCTAGGAGTCCTGCCTACTCGGTTCGCTAAACAAAGAATCAAGAAATTCGTATTAATGAGTTTTATTACAATAAGACAAATACAGTATTTAGCTTTGATATGTGTTGCAAGCAAAGGGTGACATACAAAATAATCAGTCTTCTTCAGAATACAGAAACACAAGTCTGAGCTACATAGAGATTCCTCGCGAAGTGGCTATCGTTGACGCTGCTAGTCACTAACACTGAAGCTGCTCTCGAAGTGGGCTGCCACCAGTCGGGCGCGGCGCTTACGTCCTCTTCACGTAGGGGCCGTTGCCGTTGCTGTCGCGTTGTCGTCCTGGAAGAGGGTCGGGCAGCGTACGAATGGCTGACCTCTTCTCACAGCCTTCTCTTCTCTTTCGTTCTCGACTGGCCTGCCGGCGCTGACTTTACGCCGTAACAGGTAGTACTAATGAAATGGGATGTGCCTTCTAGTTTTAGTATCATTTCTATATCCAATACAAACGAAATAGTACGTCTGTAGCCGCGCGGTCTGAGGCGTCTTGTCACGGTCCGCGTGGCCCACCCGTCGGAGGTTCGAGTCCTCCGTCGGACATAGGTGTGTGTGTGTCGTCCTTAGCTTAATTTAGTTTCAGTTAGAATAAGTTGTGCGTAAGCTTAGGGACCGATGACCGCAGCAGTTTGGTCCCATAAGGCCTTACCACAAATTTCCAGTACGTCTTTGGTGTAAGAGCGAACGTGGTAGATAACTTCATCATGACGGTAAATACGAAGAACCGTCATATCAATTCCGTCTCTCTCAGTTATAGATCTTCATTTACATCTATACTCTGCAAACTGTGAAGGGGATTTGCATTTTTCGCATTTGTAACTGGGCTGTTTGCATGTTTGGATTCGGCTCTTTGACATCGAAGCCTCGAACTGTCAAAAAAGAGTAGTGTTCCGTGGTGAAATGATCCCACTGGACAAAATATTAATAACCCCTTAAAGGAGCACATTGATCGCTGTGTTGTAGAACTGATACCAGGCGGGCGTCTGATTATTTAGTCATGGCAGTGAAGTGATGTGCACGTGCCAGTCGGTTGTGCGAAATCGGCGCAGGAAGAGAGGTTGTAAAAACGGAGGTACCCAGACAATCACAGTCAGTTTCAAACTCGACAGGAATTGTTGTAACCACTGAATGCAGCTCTATCTCAACCAGTTTCCGAGGGGACATTGCGAAGTCAACTGCGTGGAGTGGACATCTGGGGTCGTGCACCTCGCAAAACGCCATTGCTCACAGCGGCACGTAAGGCCGCGCGTTGTCAGATACTGGGCATGTGCGGCGACGCTGTTTTCTCTCTTGAAGCTGTGCACGGCCTCACTGCATCGGAGGCCTGGTATGCGTTTAACCCGCAACATACACCCATTCGTTCAAGTTACTGCGAACGTAAACAACAATGCTTATCTCAACATTTCCGGTACTCAAGTGTTGCCTTTTCTGCTACATGTTCTCGATGAGCACGCTGTGGACAGTCCCGTCTTCCAAGACAACAGTCGTCTTCGTAAAGCTGAAAAAAATGCCCTCCTTATCTTGCAAACATCCAGGTGCAAGAACCCCCAACTCGTACTAAATGTCTCAATTTAGCCGGCGAGTCGTTAGATGGTGGTATAAGGGGCGTTCAGTGTAACTGGCCACGCTTTCCCACGCGAGTTTTGCAATAATTAAGCCAGTACTTGAACTGACTCAGTGAGCCGCCGCGTAGGAATTCTTCCTACCCGTTATGTGAAGATGGTCTCGTACTTTTATGTCCCCTTGCAGAGCCGTAGCAGCGCCATGTGATTCTGCAAGCGCTATACTTCTGTCTATGTTTTACATAATGTAGCGGAGAGAAGTTCTTTGTGCAAATAATTTTTACACACCATGGCATTATGGTGCGTTTATTTAAGAAACACTGTAAAAAGAATTTGTTCACACTATTCACTAACTATTAATGGTACGACAGCATGGTCTACCGCATGACTAATTCCAAACGCATCCTATCGACGGCTGCCGACTATGGCACACAGTCTGCAACCTGAGCGTACAGTCGGTATAGCTCGTACAAGATCGTACATCTTCGGTTACGCCAAAGTTATTCATTTATTTATTTGTATCAACGTTTCCTGAAAGATAATGTTTGACTCCTCCAAATGTTTGAGTGGCAAAAAGCAACATTTCTTAGCAACCATTTATTAATAACAATTACTCGATTGGCGCCAGAACAAATCTACTTTCCATACGGATCTCTTTGCTGACGTCAAAAGCGATATCTGCATCGGCAACTCATCCCACTGGCTCTGCAAGTGCCAGATGGCCAACCGCCTCTGCTAGCCAGCGTGGGAAGCTACCGCTCGCTTTTGAAATAGAAAAAACTGGAAATAAAATAAAGTGCGCTCTTAGCAGCAAATACCTTGCACAGTGCCTCTATCGAATCTCAAAGTGGCGCTAAATCAGCCTATCTTAATCACATAGAAGATATTTTGAATTCCACTGGTGGAAAATAAAATCTCAATACTAAAAAGTAATTAATGTAGGGTAATGAAATTTTGGGAATACATATCTCTAGGTAACATATTTAAGAGGTTAACGTTGCATGCTCACAAGTTAATGTAAGCAGTAAAAAAGTCATTGCAAATGTGAAATGCTGGTACATTAATAACCGGTGTAACAGCTAGAATGTTGAATGAAAGCATGCAGATGTGCATGCATTGTCTTACGGGTGCCAGATGTCAGTTTGTGGGATGGAGTTCCATATCTGTTGCACTTGACGGGTCAATAAAACGACAGTTAATGCTGGTTGTGAATGACTCTGGAGTTTCTTTTGATGATGTCCCGTATGTGCTCGATTGGAGACAGATCTGGTGATCGAGCAGGCCAAGGCAGCGTGTCGACACTCGGTAGAACATGTTGGGTTATAACAGCGCTATGTGTGCGAGCGTTATCCCATTGGAAAACATCCCCTGGAATTCCGTTCACGAGCGGCAACACAACAGGTCGAATCACCAGGCTGACATACAAATTCGCAGTCCGGACACTTGGGGTAACCACGAGAGTGCTGTTGCTGTCTTACGAAATCACAGCCCAGATCCTAACTTGAGGTGTAGGTCCAGTGTGTTTAGGTCGCAGACAGGTAGACTGCATGCGCTCACCTGGCCGCCTCCTAACCAACACATGGCCATCAGAGGTACCGAGGCAGAACCGTCTTTCATACAAAAAGACACAACGTACCTCTGCTCCGCATCCCATTGAGCTTTTTCCATTGACACCAATGAAGTCGGAAACGGTGGAGGATTGGAGTCAGAGGAATGCACGCTAACAGAGCGTCTGGCTCGGAACTGTGCTTCAAGTAAACGATTTGTAAAAGTTCGTTGTGCCACGGTGGTGCCAACTGTTGCTCGAATTGATTCTGCAGATGCAGTACGATGCGCCACAGCTATACGCCGGGCACGGTGGTTTTCCCCCTTAGTAGTGGCACATGGCCGTCCGGAGCCCCGTCTTCTTGCGACCGTACTTTTCTGTGACCACCGATGCCAGCAGTCATGTACAATGGCTATATTCCTGCCAATCCTTGCTGCAGTATCGCAGAAGGAATATCCATTTCCTCGTAGAAGTAGTATACGACCCCGTTCACACATGGCGAGATGTTGGTAATAGCGTCTTAGTCGTCTTAAAGCCATTCTTGGCTAACACCAGCTCACTATTTCGAATCTCAAAAGTAACTAACGCTCACGACTGTTATGGCGCTTATTTAAAGCAAACCTGATTTGCGTCCTCATAGTGGCGCTACTAGAGCCACTTTTACTCAACTGGCGCGAAATCTGAACAGACACTATCTTTCAGATGTACAAAGGCTTCCTTGGTGTTGGGAATATTTTTCCTTCGATGTATTTGGAGCAGGAGGTGAAACTTAGCAATCAGAACTCCCGCAGTTCAGTAGCTCTATGAGATCTAATTATCTCGACTGTCTCACCTGGATATGGAATAACCGAAGAGTCTCGTACACTCTCTTCCGATGTGCTTAGGTGCAAGTGAGTCACACGGATTATAAACGAGAATAAAGAATTGTTACTGTGTCCAGTCAGAGTAAGTGCAAACCCCCATCCTCCCACCTCAACGCAGACACAAAAAAGCACCCACGCTCATATAACACAGGACCTCACTACACTGATCCACTTGCACGACGGCGGCCCGTAACATAGAATGTGATGCTCCTTGTTATTGTAGTAGCATCTTTGTATTGAGTTTATACATAATTGCATATCTGTAGCACCTGTAGTGATGAATGTAATAGATCACTACACACTCCAGTCACATTAATGCGACCACCGACTACGTTCGACGTCAACGTGCAGTAACAACTCCCTAACGGCAGGTGGCAACACTGGCAGTGGGGGGTGTCTATGGTTTGCTTGGGGGACGCAATAAATAGTGCTGTCGTTGCCTTAATGCGGAAAAGAGCGATTTGTCTTACGTATAAATAGGCACGATCACTGGACTTGAGGCCACGGGTGGCAGCATTTCCGAAACTGTTCGCGTGCCACAGTGGTGGAAGTATACCGTGCATGGCAAAACGCCGCTAACAAAAAGTAACTGTGGTGCAGGTGTGGCCGAGCGGTTCTAGGCGCTTCAGCCTGGAACCGCGCGACCGCAGCGGTCGCAGGTTCGAATCCTGCCTCGGGCATGGATGTGTGTGATGTCCTTAGGTTAGTTAGGTTTAAGTAGTTCTAAGTTCTAGGGGACTGATGACCTCAGATGTTAAGTCCCATAGTGCTCAGAGCCATTTGTCTCAGCCAAGATTTCTTTCTCATTAGTTCTTTGTAGTAAACTGAAGCTCTGAGAAGAAGTTATGCTTCATAAATGCGTATTTTTCGCATCTGTAGTTGAGCTATCAGTGTGTCTGAATGCCACAAGTAGATATCGATTCCCAGCATAAAAAAAATATGTGCTCCATGGAAAGACAGTTGGAGCGATGTCCACCGAGGCGGCGTAGTGGTGAGACACTGGACTCGCATTCGGGCAAACGGTGGCTCAAATTCCCATCCAGCCAACCTGATGCAGACGTTATGTGGTTTCCCTAAGGCAAATTCCCCGACGATTCGTTTGACAGGAACACTGTCGATTTCCCTCGGTAATCCGAACTTGAACTCCGGTTCTAACGACGTCGTTGTCGACGGAACGTGAAACCACAATTTCCCGATTTACTGCGGATAACTAACGAACTTCTCGCACTTATAGTGCCTTTGGTTTCAAATGCGTAGGTTAATGGCGAAGAGAGCTGAGTGCTAACCACATTGTCTTTTGCACATATTCTCGTAGATCTGATAGCGAAGTTTCTTCCTCTTTGCAAATGTATATTGGTGGTTAATAAGAAAAGGTGTTCTTATTATGAAATTTCCTACATGATATTTAATTCATGTCACTGTCCTTCACTGGCAAGAATAACTATTACGGCTGTCATAAAAGTTTTAGAATGTCATTCGTAGTAATTTATGCTAAGACCCGAACGCCACACGAAAAAATAACATACAGGGTATAGCTGGTCTTCCACTTGACGTCACAGCTAAGACTTGTATTTCGTTGAGACTGACGGGGTCCTATATGGCATTCCAAACCTACCTTATGAACTTTTCTTGGCAACATAAATCATCATCCGACTATATTTCACAGAACGACAGGAGCCATTTTCGCTAAATTTTCTATTTCTCTTTTATCTTTCCGTGTTTGCAGTGAACGGAGGAAGGAGAAGATAGGAATAGTGACAGCCCGCGCAACCTTTACACATGAATGTACACAGCCTACAGTACCAACTGTATCTGAAATCTCGTAAGTGTTCCACTCTACTGTCTTTACTTTTCACGTGACTCACAGCCTGGCGCAACTGTTTGAAAGTAACGCAACTTCACTGGCTTGCGTTCACTTTCATCTGGTCCGATGTTTTCAGGGAATTTTGCTCTGATGAGTGCAAGTGGAGTATAGTGTCGTGTATGTGCCGTCGATGATAAGGAGGGAGAAGGCAATATGCCTTATTTCCCTCGAATAGGATCAAAGACTAGTATCGGTTAGTAGGACACATCCTGAGGAATCAAATAATCGCCAAATTCGCAAAGGAATTGTGTGTGTGTGTGTGTGTGTGTTTGTCGGGGAAGGGGATAAAAATTTTATATACAGGGAGATCAACGCTTGACTATATTAAGCAAGTTGAAATCAACGTAGTTTGCAGTAGTTATAAAGATATGAAGAGGAGAACTGTATTAACGCAGTCTTCCGATTAAAAGGCCGCCACATTCATAGGACCAAGGTGTGTGTGTGGGGGGGGGGGGGAGGGGGGGTGACAGATGGGGCAATGCTGACGGGTTCGGCGCTACCAATAGAAACTGCAACGTTTAGCTTCACCACGCAATATTCCTACATCAGCGTGAAAAAAAGGTTAATTTTTACATGTAGCCAATACAATTTAAGGAAATAAGGTTTGAGAGGTTAACAGGATTGAAATATTGCATGACAATGCACCATATACACAATTGTTAACTACCAACACAACAATCGCCCAAAAAGTATTGTCATATAAGCTTTCATCTGCACAAAGTCCCATTATTAACTTCCAGATTTTCAAATTTTTTTTCTTCCAGTTCTGGCTCTAAAGGGAATAGGCAGGGTGCTAGCTTCTTGATGTACAGAATATCTAATAGCAAATCAAAACTTAAACATACATGTCTAAAACTGGCAGTATATTTACATTGGGAAGCCGGTATTTTTGTAGGCCGAGATGTCGATATCTTTTCCTTCGACATATCGATACTTCTTGTCGATTTGTAGCGCGTTTATAATAACATTTTGTTTTAAATATCGATATATTGGATTCCGGTTATTTTTAAAAATATCAACAGTCCTATGATCAATGTGCTGACACTCCTTTGCGCTTCAGTCTATGTCTCTCTCTATAAGTGGATTCTTGTCTTCCTGCAAACAAACTTATTTTTGATTCAACGCTCTTTACGTGTGTGTACGATCCTGCATGGCCGAGTGAACAGTATGCGTAAATTTCCTGGTCATATTGTAGTATCTGGGGGAGATTCCAACTTACAAGTTATAGATTCACTTAAGTGTTTATGGCTGGCAGTACGGACAGAGAATTTTGTAACATGGTTCTAAATACTTTATCTGAAACTTACCGTGTGCAGATAATCGGAGAATCAACTCGTGAGAGTGACATCTTAGATATCATCGTCACAGACAGCACCGAACCTTTCGACACAGCATGGAGCAGGGAATCAGTGATCATCAAGCCGTTATTTAATTCACGAAAGGTGAAAATACAAAAATTCAGCAAATAAAGTAGGCGAAAGGGAATAAAAACCGTGTTACAACACTGCTGCGTAAACAAAGAGAGCTTCATCACAAATTCAAGAGAAATCAAAACCTAGCAAAAAGTTAGCGTAAGCAGAGCAACGCGATAAGCGTGTAATGACTTTGGAGATAAAATTTTGTCAACCAACCTGACTAAAAACCCTAAGAGGTTTTGGTGTTACGTAAAGTAAATAATGTGTCCGAAGTCATCTATTCAGTCACTCTGTCACAGGTGTCGAAACGGAAGATACAGAGATAAGGCCAAAATATTGAAATCGGTCTTCCGAAATTGTCTCACCGCAGAAGAATGTAATACTGTCCTTACTTTTCAATCATCGTACGAAAGTCGAAATGGCAGAACAAAAAAGCAACTAGAATCACTTAGTAGTGGAATGACATCAGGACCAGATAAGATACCTGTAAGAGTCTGCAAAGACAGACTTGTGGAGCTAGCGATCGAAGAAAAGCGCAGGTCATTCCCGTTTTTAATAAGGACAATAGGACAGATGGACATAGCTATAAGCGTATATGGTTGGCGCCAATATCATGTTGAATTATTGAACGTGTTTAATGCTCATGAATTATGACGTGTTTGAAGAACAATATCTCCTCTATAAAAATGAACATAGATTCCGCAAACAGGATCTTGCGAAACTCTCTGAGATCCATAGCGCTGTAGACAGCGGCGCTCAGGTTGATGCCGTGTTACTTGACTTCAGGATGGCATTTGACACCGTCTCGCACTGCCGTCTAGTGAAAAAATACGAGCTTACAGAGTATCGGACTACATTTGCGACTGGATTTAAGACCTCGTTGCAGGCAGAACTCAACACGTCGCTCTTAACGGAACAAAATCGACAGATGTGAAGTTAACTTCCGGAGTGCCCCAAGGAAATGTGATAGCACAGTTACTGTTTACGAGGTATATAAACGATATAGTAGAAATTGTTGGAAGCTCTTTAAGACTGTTCGCGGTTGTTGCGGATGTCTGTCCTAAAGTAGCGACGCCATAAGACAGTACTGATTTGCAAAATAACCTCTAGAGGATTGATGAATAGTGCAGGCTCTGGCAGTTGACACTGAACGTAAATAAATGTAAAATGTTGCGCATATGTAGGAAGACAAATCCACTGCCTTACAACTACACTGCTGATGACAAAGTGCTGGAAACAGTATCTACCGTAATATACAATCCTGGAAATTGAAATAAGAACACTGTGAATTCATTGTCCCAGGAAGGGGAAACTTTATTGACACATTCCTGGGGTCAGATACATCACATGATCACACTGACAGAACCACAGGCACATAGACACAGGCAACAGAGCATGCACAATGTCGGCATTAGTACAGTGTATATCCACCTTTCGCAGCAATGCAGGCTGCTCTTCTTCCATGGAGACGATCGTAGAGATGCTGGATGTAGTCCTGTGGAACGGCTTGCCATGCCATTTCCACCTGGCGCCTCAGTTGGACCAGCGTTCGTGCTGGACATGCAGACCGCGTGAGACGACGCTTCATCCAGTCCCAAACATGCTCAATGGGGGACAGATCCGGAGATCTTGCTGGCCAGGGTAGTTGACTTACACCTTCTAGAGCACGTTGGGTGGCACGGGCTACATGCGGACGTGCATTGTCCTGTTGGAACAGCAAGTTCCCTTGCCGGTCTAGGAATGGTAGAACGATGGGTTCGATGACGGTTTGGATGTACCGTGCACTATTCAGTGTCCCCTCGACGATCACCAGTGGAGTACGGCCAGTGTAGGAGATCGCTCCCCACACCATGATGCCGGGTGTTGGCCCTGTGTGCCTCGGTCGTATGCAGTCCTGATTGTGGCGCTCACCTGCACGGCGCCAAACACGCATACGACCATCATTGGCACCAAGGCAGAAGCGACTCTCATCGCTGAAGACGACACGTCTCCATTCGTCCCTCCATTCACGCCTGTCGCGACACCACTGGAGGCGGGCTGCACGATGTTGGGGCGTGAGCGGAAGACGGCCTAACGGTGTGCGGGACCGTAGCCCAGCTTCATGGAGACGGTTGCGAATGGTCCTCGCCGATACCCCAGGAGCAACAGTGTCCCTAATTTGCTGGGAAGTGGCGGTGCGGTCCCCTACGGCACTGCGTAGGATCCTACGGTCTTGGCGTGCATCCGTGCGTCGCTGCGGTCCGGTCCCAGGTCGACGAGCACGTGCACCTTCCGCCGACCACTGGCGACAACATCGATGTACTGTGGAGACCTCACGCCCCACGTGTTGAGCAATTCGGCGGTACGTCCACCCGGCCTCCCGCATGCCCACTATACGCCCTCGCTCAAAGTCCGTCAACTGCACATACGGTTCACGTCCACGCTGTCGCGGCATGCTACCAGTGTTAAAGACTGCGATGGAGCTCCGTATGCCACGGCAAACTGGCTGACACTGACGGCGGCGGTGCACAAATGCTGCGCAGCTAGCGCCATTCGACAGCCAACACCGCGGTTCCTGGTGTGTCCGCTGTGCCGTGCGTGTGATCATTGCTTGTACAGCCCTCTCGCAGTGTCCGGAGCAAGTATGGTGGGTCTGACACATCGGTGTCAATGTGTTCTTTTTTCCATTTCCAGGAGTGTATATAGGAGTAACTATTCCCAGCGACCTTAAGTGAAATGTGGAAATAAATAGTTGTAAAGCAGATGCCAGACAGAGTCACAGGAAGAATATTAAGGAAATGTAACTTATCCACGAAAGAAGCGGCTTACAAGGGGCTTGTTTGATGTGGTCTTGAGTATTGTTCATCAATCTGGGACGCCTACCTGGTGGGACTGATAGGAGAGGGAGAGAGAGAGAGAAGATCCGACGAAGAGCGGTGCGTTTTGTGACGGGATCGTTTAGTCGGCGCGACAGCGTTACCGAGGTGCTCAACACACTCCAATGCAGACGCTACAGGACAGGCGTTGTGCGTCACGGAGAGGTTTTCTTCTGAAATTTCCAGAGAGTAGTTTCCAGGAAGAGTCGGGCAACATTTCACTTCCTCCCACATACATCTCGCGAAATGACCACAATGAGAAAATTCGAGAAATTAGAGCTAATATAGTGGCTTACCGACAACCATTCTTCCCACGCTCCTTTCGCAAGTGGAGCAGGGAAGGGGGGATTAGTCAGTGGTACCCTCCACCATACAATGTCAGGTGGCTTGCGGAGTACTGACGTAGGCAGTAGTGGCCCTACAGCTTAGCCTAGAAGACAGATTGAAAAAATGGCAGATCTACGTTTGTAGCATTTGTAGATTCAGAGAAAGCTTTTGACAGTGTCGACTGGAATAAACTCTTTGAAATTTTGAACGTAGCGATAGTAAAATACAGGAAGTGACATGTTATTCGCATCTTATACGGGATGAGAGTCCAGGGGCATGAAGAGGAAGCAGTAGTTGAGAAGGGATTGAGGCAGGGTTGTGGCCTGTCCCCGATGTTATTCAGTCTCCACATCAAGCAAATTACGAATTAAACCACGGAGAAATTTGGAAATGGAATTCTGGTTCAGTGAGAATAAGTTTAAATTTTAAGGTTTTGCGATAACATTGTCATTTTGTCGGGACTTAGAAGAACAGCTGAGCGGAATGGATAGTGCCTTGAAAAGAGATTACGAGAGGAACATCAACAGTGTCGTCGTAACTGCCGCCTGCTTCACGTCTGCTGTGCAGCGAGCTACCTTAATTTAAGTATTAACTGTATTTTTCTTACTTGTCACTTCTTCTTCCGTGTGTATTTGCTTTTAGGAAGCTTTAATTGTCGGGTGCTCTTAATAGTGTTCCATAGATTTCGTGCTTGTTTTGAATACAGTCAGAGAGAGTCCCTTTAGTCAGCCATAGTGCCAGTAGTGTCAGTGTCGTCGTAACTGCCGCCTGCTTCACGTCTGCTGTGCAGCGAGCTACCTTAATTTAAGTATTAACTGTATTTTTCTTACTTGTCACTTCTTCTTCCGTGTGTATTTGCTTTTAGGAAGCTTTAATTTTCGAGTGCTCTTAATAGTGTTCCATAGATTTCGTGTTTGTTTTGAATACAGTAAGAGAGAGTCCCTGTAGTCAACCATAGCGCCAGTAGTGCTAGTTTGTTTTCAATACAGTCCAGAGACAGGTAGTGCTATTTTCATTGTTTTCTACAAGAAGTGGCTAGCAACCACAGTTTAGTGAATAAGCAGCCGCCTTTAGTGAATTAGCAGTCTAGTTAAAGGTTGATTAACTCCCTTCAGTAAATTGTTTCCTTAGGATGGATAGGATGTGTGACTGCTGTGTACGGACGCAGGAGGAGCTGGCCACTGTTCGCGAACAGCTGAGCGTGTTGATGGCCGCGGTCAGCCGTCTTCAGGCTGCTGCCTCGGAGTGTAGCGGCAGTGGGGAGTCTGGTGCGTCGCAAGGTACACCCCAGGTGTTACATGCTTCACCCACTGTCCCTGCTGTCGAGACATCTTCGCGGGTACCGGGCGCGGTTGGGCCACCCTCTCCCCAAGGGGAGTGGCGGGTTCAGCGGCGTTCGCGGCGCACGAGGCGGAAGGTCAATGTGGAGGCTGGCCGTGTGGCATCGCCCGCTCTGCCTGTGAGGGGACATGTGGCTGCTCCTTCAGCAAGGTCCGAGCAGGCACACGGGGGGAGGGGTTTATTAGTTATTAGGAGCTCCAACGTTAGGCGGGTGATGGAGCCCCTTAGGGAAATAGCGAGAAGGTCGGGGAAGAAGGCCAGTGTTCACTCTGTCTGCTTGCCGGGGGGTCTCATCCGAGATGTGGAGGAGGCCCTACCGGCGGCGATAGAGAGCACTGGGTGCACCCGACTGCAAATTGTTGCTCAAGTCGGCACCAATGACTCCTGCCGTCTGGGTTCAGAGGTCATCCTCAGTTCGTACAGGCGGTTGGCGGAATTGGTGAAGGCGGAAAGCCTCGCTCGCGGGGTGGAATCAGAGCTAACTATTTGTAGTATCGTTCCCAGAACCGATCGCGGTCCTCTGGTTTGGAGCCGAGTGGAAGGCTTAAACCAGAGGCTCAGACGATTCTGCGGAGATCTGGGGTGCAAATTTCTCGACCTCCGCTATCGGGTGGAGAAATGTAGGGTCCCCCTGAATAGGTCAGGCGTGCACTACACGCCGGAAGCGGCTACAAGGGTAGCGGAGTACGTGTGGAGTGCACATGGGGGTTTTTTAGGTTAGAGAATCCTCTCCCTAGGCCCGACAAGACGCCTCCTGAGACGCGGCAAGATAGGAGTAGGCAAAATGCAACAGGGATTAACAATATTAATGTGCTAATAGTAAACTGCAGGAGCGTCTATAGAAAGGTCCCAGAACTGCTCTCATTAATAAACGATCACAACGCCCATATAGTACTAGGGACAGAAAGTTGGCTGAAACCAGACGTAAACAGTAACGAAATCCTAAACTCAGATTGGAATGTATACCGCAGAGACAGGCTGAACAGTGAAGGGGGAGGCGTGTTTATAGCGGTAAGAAGTGCAATAGTATCGAAGGAAATTGACGGAGATCCGAAATGTGAAATGATTTGGGTGAAGGTCGCGGTTAAAGCAGGCTCAGACATGGTAATTGGATGTCTCTATAGGCCCCCTGGCTCAGCAGCTGTTGTGGCTGAGCACCTGAAGGATAATTTGGAAAATATTTCGAGTAGATTTCCCCACCATGTTATAGTTCTGGGTGGAGATTTTAATTTGCCGGATATAGACTGGGAGACTCAGATGTTCATAACGGGTGGCAGGGACAAAGAATCCAGTGAAATTTTTTTAAGTGCTTTATCTGAAAACTACCTTGAGCAGTTAAACAGAGAACCGACTCGTGGCGATAACATATTAGACCTTCTGGTGACAAACAGACCCGAACTATTTGAAAAAGTTAACGCAGAACAGGGAATCAGTGATCATAAAGCGGTTACGGCATCGATGATTTCAGCCGTAAATAGGAATATTAAAAAGGGTAGGAAGATTTTTCTGTTTAGAAAAAGTGACAACAAGCAGATTTCAGAGTACCTGTTGGCTCAACACAAAAGTTTTGTCTCAAGTACTGATAGTGTTGAGGATCAGTGGACAAAGTTCAAAACCATCGTACAATTTGCGTTAGATGAGTATGTGCCAAGCAAGATCGTAAGAGATGGAAAAGAGCCACCGTGGTTCAACAACCGAGTTAGAAAACTGCTGCGGAAGCAAAGGGAACTTCACAGCAAACATAAACATAGCCAAAGCCTTGCAGACAAACAAAAATTACGCGAAGCGAAATGTAGTGTGAAGAGAGCTATGCGAGAGGCGTTCAATGAATTCGAAAGTAAAGTTCTATGTACTGACTTGGCAGAAAATCCTAAGAAATTTTGGTCTTATGTCAAAGCGGTAGGTGGATCAAAACAAAATGTCCAGACACTCTGTGACCAAAATGATACTGAAACAGAGGATGACAGACTAAAGGCCGAGATACTAAATGTCTTTTTCCAAAGTTGTTTCACAGAGGAAGATTGCACTGTAGTTCCTTCTCTAGATTGTCGCACAGATGACAAAATGGTAGATATCGAAATAGACGACAGAGGGATAGAGAAACAATTAAAATCGCTCAAAAGAGGAAAGGCCTCTGGACCTGATGGGATACCAGTTCAATTTTACACAGAGTACGCGAAGGAACTTGCCCCCCTTCTTGCAGCGGTGTGCCGTAGGTCTCTAGAAGAGCGTAGCGTTCCAAAGGATTGGAAAAGGGCACAGGTCATCCCCGTTTTCAAGAAGGGACGTCGAACAGATGTGCAGAACTATAGACCTATATCTCTAACGCCGATCAGTTGTAGAATTTTGGAACACGTATTGTGTTCGAGTATAATGAGTTTTCTGGAGACTAGAAATCTACTCTGTAGGAATCAGCATGGGTTTCGAAAAAGACGGTCATGTGAAACCCAGCTCGCGCTATTCGTCCACGAGACTCAGAGGGCCATAGACACGGGTTCACAGGTAGATGCCGTGTTTCTTGACTTCCGCAAGGCGTTCGATACAGTTCCCCACAGTCGTTTATTGAACAAAGTAAGAGCATATGGACTATCAGACCAATTGTGTGATTGGATTGAGGAGTTCCTAGATAACAGGACGCAGCATGTTATTCTCAATGGAGAGAAGTCTTCCGAAGTAAGAGTAATTTCAGGTGTGCCGCAGGGAAGTGTCATAGGACCGTTGCTGTTCACAATATACATAAATGACCTGGTGGATGACATCGGAAGTTCACTGAGGCTTTTTGCAGATGATGCTGTGGTGTATCGAGAGGTTGTAACAATGGAAAATTGTACTGAAATGCAGGAGGATCTGCAGCGAATTGACGCATGGTGCAGGGAATGGCAACTGAATCTCAATGTAGACAAGTGTAATGTGCTGCGGATACACAGAAAGATAGATCCTTTATCATTTAGCTACAAAATAGCAGGTCAGCAACTGGAAGCAGTTAATACCATAAATTATCTGGGAGTACGCATTAGGAGTGATTTAAAATGGAATGATCATATAATGTTGATTGTCGGTAAAGCAGATGCCAGACTGAGATTCATTGGAAGAATCCTAAGGAAATGCAATCCTAAAACAAAGGAAGTAGGTTACAGTACGCTTGTTCGCCCACTGCTTGAATACTGCTCAGCAGTGTGGGATCCGTACCAGATAGGGTTGATACAAGACATAGAGAAGATCCAACGGAGAGCAGCGCGCTTCGTTACAGGATCATTTAGTAATCGCGAAAGCGTTACGGAGATGATAGATAAACTCCAGTGGAAGACTCTGCAGGAGAGACGCTCAGTAGCTCGGTACGGGCTTTTGTCAAAGTTTCGAGAACATACCTTCACCGAAGAGTCAAGCAGTATATTGCTCCCTCCTACGTAT
Source organism: Schistocerca cancellata (assembly GCF_023864275.1). Lineage (NCBI taxonomy): Eukaryota > Metazoa > Arthropoda > Insecta > Orthoptera > Acrididae > Schistocerca > Schistocerca cancellata. The sequence continues at coordinate 61,566,003 of NC_064629.1, forward strand.
ATCTCGCGAAGAGACCATGAGGATAAAATCAGAGAGATTAGAGCCCACACGGAGGCATACCGACAATCCTTCTTTCCACGAACAATACGAGACTGGAATAGAAGGGAGAACCGATAGAGGTACTGAAGGTACCCTCCGCCACACACCGTCAGGTGGCTTGCGGAGTATGGATGTAGATGTAGATGTAGAAGGTGAAACAAGAGTAATGAAAAGCAGTCTAACTGAATCAGGCAATGCTGAAGAAGTTATGTTATGAAATGACACTAAAAGAATTAGATGAATTTTGCTAATCAGGTATCAAAGTAACTAAATACGCTAGCCGTAGTAGAGAGAAAGTGAAATGCGGACTGGCAACAGCAAGAAAAGACTTCTCAAAAACATGAATTTGTTTAAAAAATGTTCAAATGTGTGTGCAATCTTATGGGACTTAATTGCTAAGGTCATCAGTCCCTAAGCTTACACACTACGTAACCTAAATTATCCTAAGGACAAACACATACACACACCCATGCCCGAGGGAGGACTCGAACCTCCGCCGGGACCAGCCGCACAGTCCATGACAGCAGCGCGTTAGACCGCTCGGCTAATCCAGGAATTTGTTAACATCTAAGTGATAGCAAGACTTCTCCGAAGGTATTTGTGTGGATGTAGTCTTGTATGGAAATGAAATTTAGACGATAAGCAGTTCATACAAGAAGATAATAGAAGCTATTGAAATGTGATGCCACAAAATAATGTTGAAGATTAGATGGATTAATCGAATAACAGCCGGCCGGTGTGGCCGAGCGGTTCTAAGCGCTTCAGTCTGGAACCGAGTTTGAATCCTGCCTCGGGCATGGATGTGTCTGATGTCCTTAGATTAGTTAGGTTTAAGTAGTTCTAAGTTATAGGGGACTGATGACCTCAGACGTTAAGTACCATAGTGCCCAGAGACATTTGAACCATATGATCGAATAACTAATGAGGAGATACTGAATGCAACAGAGAAAAAGAAAAGTTTTTGGTGCCATTTGACTTAAAGAAGGGGTCACTTGCCAGGACGCGTCCTGAGGCATCAAGGAATTGTCAGTTTGATAATGGAAGGACATGTGGGGAGCAAAGAGCTTAGATGGAGAGCATGGCTTGGATTTGGTAAGCAGATTCAGATGGATGTCGATTGTAGTTACTATGCAGAGATTAAGAGGCTTGCGGTGGTGGTGGTAAACCGAGTTTCACTGCAGATTTAAAAGTAATGATGAAATGGACCCGCAAATTGCGAATACAGTACCACAAAAGCTATTCAAGTTACTGGAAATATATCAAAATCTGTGCCGCACCGGTACTCGAACCCGGATTTCTCACATGTCACGAGTAGTCGCCATACCGGCTTCGTCTGTCCAAGCATGCTTGCAGGTTCAACCCTAACCTCCATATGTCCCAGTGTCTGCTTCCCACAGTGATCGTACAATTATGTCATTGCCGCACAGAAAGGCTCTGAGCACTATGGGACTTAACATCTATGGTCATCAGTCCCCTAGAACTTAGAATTACTTAAACCTAACTAACCTAAGGACAGCACACAACACCCAGCCATCACGAGGCAGAGAAAATCCCTGACCCCGCCGGGAATCGAACCCGGGAACCCGGGCGTGGGAAGCGAGAACGCTACCGCACGACCACGCGCACAGAAAGGGACGTATTTATTTTTCTGGTGAGGTTGTCTTGGCTTTGGCATAAAATGCATCACTGCAATTTAATGCATATAGAATGAAGCTGCGAGTGAAAATTAGTACCAAGGTCGGGAATCGAACCCGGGTCTCCTGCTTAGTAGGCAAGTGCGTTAGCCACTTTTTTTCGGTTGATCTCATTTTGTTCATTATTATTCGTTCTGTTTCTTCTGGACGGACGTCCCATGACCCTTGTTCAAGTTCATTATTGATTCATTAATTCAGAGTTCTTTTTTTTGTTTTTTCCCTTCCTTTTCTTCTACCCGAGCACGCCTCCGCGCTCGATTCAAATTCCCCCTTACATACAAATAGAATTGCCGGGGCTCACCAAGTTCTGGAATAACACCTTCTCTGTAAATGTGGGATCCGGTCTGAAATCTATTTACGTTCGATGCTGAGATGCTATTCCAGAACATGGAGAGCTTCGGCAATTCTGCTCGTGTGTAAGGGGGAATTTAAAGTAGACCGAGGCGCAGTGAGAATTTGGATCGCGGATTGAAGAGTGCCACGGTAATCCGTGCTGTTATGTGAACCACTGTGCCAAGGTCGCTTACTGGCTAAAGCACCTGCTTAATGAGCAGGAGACCCGGATTCGATTCTCGGCCTTGGTACAAATTTTCATTCGCCGCTTCCGTCTATATACACTCCTGGAAATTGAAATAAGAACACCGTGAATTCATTGTCCCAGGAAGGGGAAACTTTATTGACACATTCCTGGGGTCAGATACATCACATGATCACACTGACAGAACCACAGGCACATAGACACAGGCAACAGAGCATGCACAATGTCGGCACTAGTACAGTGTATATCCACCTTTCGCAGCAATGCAGTCTGCTATTCTCCCATGGAGACGATCGTAGAGATGCTGGATGTAGTCCTGTGGAACGGCTTGCCATGCCATTTCCACCTGGCGCCTCAGTTGGACCAGCGTTCGTGCTGGACGTGCAGACCGCGTGAGACGACGCTTCATCCAGTCCCAAACATGCTCAATGGGGGACAGATCCGGAGATCTTGCTGGCCAGGGTAGTTGACTTACACCTTCTAGAGCACGTTGGGTGGCACGGGCTACATGCGGACGTGCATTGTCCTGCTGGAACAGCAAGTTCCCTTGCCGGTCTAGGAATGGTAGAACGATGGGTTCGATGACGGTTTGGATGTACCGTGCACTATTCAGTGTCCCCTCGACGATCACCAGTGGTGTACGGCCAGTGTAGGAGGTCGCTCCCCACACCATGATGCCGGGTGTTGGCCCTGTGTGCCTCGGTCGTATGCAGTCCTGATTGTGGCGCTCACCTGCACGGCGCCAAACACGCATACGACCATCATTGGCACCAAGGCAGAAGCGACTCTCATCGCTGAAGACGACACGTCTCCATTCGTCCCTCCATTCACGCCTGTCGCGACACCACTGGAGGCGGGCTGCACGATATTGGGGCGTGAGCGGAAGACGGCCTAACGGTGTGCGGGACCGTAGCCCAGCTTCATGGAGACGGTTGCGAATGGTCCTCGCCGATACCCCAGGAGCAACAGTGTCCCTAATTTGCTGGGAAGTGGCGGTGCGGTCCCCTACGGCACTGCGTAGGATCCTACGGTCTTGGCGTGCATCCGTGCGTCGCTGCGGTCCGGTCCCAGGTCGACGGGCACGTGCACCTTCCGCCGACCACTGGTGACAACATCGATGTACTGTGGAGACCTCACGCCCCACGTGTTGAGCAATTCGGCGGTACGTCCACCCGACCTCCCGCATGCCCACTATACGCCCTCGCTCAAAGTCCGTCAACTGCACATACGGTTCACGTCCACGCTGTCGCGGCATGCTACCAGTGTTAAAGACTGCGATGGAGCTCCGTATGCCACGGCAAACTGGCTGACACTGACGGCGGCGGTGCACAAATGCTGCGCAGCTAGCGCCATTCGACGGTCAACACCGCGGTTCCTGGTGTGTCCGCTGTGCCGTGCGTGTGATCATTGCTTGTACAGCCCTCTCGCAGTGTCCGGAGCAAGTATGGTGGGTCTGACACACCGGTGTCAATGTGTTCTTTTTTCCATTTCCAGGAGTGTACATAAAGTACATCTGTATGAGACCAGTAAAGTCTCTGGCATTGTGACATTTCATTTACATTAGTGGAGTATCTGCATTTGGTAGTCTGTATAGTGCGACGCAATGTTCCTTCCAACGTGCAAGAATGCAACACCCTTGCCTGAGGAAAGAGACCGGGAACACGAAGTGCACTCCGCCATATATCTTTCGGTAGCTTTACAGACTGTTTCGTAAGACTGTGCAAAAACGTAAAAGGACATGGAGAATGTTCCACTGAACAGTTTGAGGTAGGGAACCTGGGGTTGGAGAAGCCAGCTTAAGAAGATATGGAAGTAAATTTGTCTACCGCTCTATCTAGCATTACTGTTTTCCAGCACGTACTGTGCTGTTTATTTACATGTACATTCCTTATTTTCTGCAAGGAAACAACGAGGACGAATTACTAGGATGTCATGATGCAGGTTATTTTACTTTACTTGTCCACAAGAAGGCTCTGTTGTATTGTATTTGACATTGTCCCACGACAGAACGTGCTACGAATCAACGACAAACCCATTCGTTACTCAGTGCTATTCAGAGACGTACAGTACATTACGATGGAGCAGTACCGGTACAGTTTCACAGAACTCAGTGACAGGCACCTTGTGTAGGGGGAAGTACGTTGCATGCTCTCGCTGCTGAAAGGTTGTACAGGGAACGATTTCCTAACAGGCATCATCGTTCACGACGAGTGTTTATTTCTCTCGATCGATGAATGGGGGAGACAGGTTCATTGGAAAGAAGAGACGATGGACATAGCAACATGAGGACCGCTCGCACACCCGATTTTGAAGAGGAGGTGCTGGAACGTGTTGCAGCGGATCCCACTACAAGTACTCGTCGTACTGCATGTGAAATGGGCGCTGCACTCACTAGCGTGTGGCGAGTACTGCACGAACCGTAATTACACCCATGTCACCCACAACGATTCCATGCAATTGTTGTGACTGACTTTGCACTAATGATCGCGTTGTGTCATTGGTTGCTCCAACAATACATTGATCTACCAGATTTCCTCCAAATCGTGCTGTTTACTGGCGAGGCCTCATTTGATCGTGATGGTATTTCCAACAGCAAAAAAATGGTTCAAATGGCTCTGAGCACTATGGGACTCAACAGCTATGGTCATAAGTCCCCTAGAACTTAGAACTACTTAAACCTAACTAACCTAAGGACATCACACAACACCCAGTCATCACGAGGCAGAGAAAATCCCTGATCCCGTCGGGAATCGAACCCGGGAACCCGGGCGTGGGAAGCGAGAACGCTACCGCACGACCACGAGCTGCGGAGTTTCCTCGTGGTCGTGCGGTAGCGTTCTCGCTTCCCACGCCCGGGTTCCCGGGTTCGATTCCCGGCGGGGTAAGGGATTTTTCTCTGCCTCGTGATGACTGGGTGTTGTGTGATGTCCTTAGGTTAGTTAGGTTTAAGTAGTTCTAAGTTCTAGGGGACTGATGACCATAGATGGTAAGTCCCATAGTGCTCAGAGCAATTTGAACCATTTTTTGAACCTTGATTGTTTCCTACGGGGATATCTAAAGTCACTTGTGTATGGGACTCTTCTGGATACGGAGATGGAATTAGTTGCCAGAATTTTAGCTGCCTATGATGTGATTCGAAACACACCAGGGATATTTGTAAGGATGCGTCAGAATGTTGTTCGCCGATGTCATGCTTGCATTCAGGTTGATGGCTGTCAGCTACAGCACATTTTGTAAGATACAGTACAAATGGTAAGTTCATTGTGTCAGTGATGGTATTTGCAGTTAACTGTAGCTAATGTAAATAAAAAAGTACAGGGTAATGTGATTTTATTCCTATTACCTGCTTAAGCGGGCTTCTCCTACCCCACGTCAAATTGTTCGGTGGAGCAACCTCTATGTCCTGTTAAATTTTTGCACGCTTTTACGGAAACACCCTATAAATGTAACTGTACGTGTAGATGTGAGTCTTGTAGTTTGTGCTAGTAGCGTGGGGTAGTATAGACCCTGCATTATGTTGAGTACGGATCACCTGAACCAATGCATTCCGTTTTCGCATGACAGTCGCGAAATTCCGAACAGGACGAAATGCAATATAGCAAAACGAGAAACCACAATCTAGATAGGGCCTGACCTTGCCGCTGTAGAATTTCTACTGTTGTTGGTAAACGTTTGTCCTGTTTACAAACACCGTGCGAGGGGCGCAGTAGTTAGCACACGCAAATCGCATTCGATAGAACGACGGTTCAAATGTGTGTCCGGCCATCCAGACATAGGTTTTCCGTGATTTCCATAAATCGTTCCATGTGATCACTCTTTTGAAAGTTCACGGCCGATTTTCGCCTCTGTCCATGAAACATTCCGAGCTCGTACTCCGTCTCTAATGACCTCGATGTCGACGAAACGTTAAATCCTGATTTTTCTTCCTTCCCTCTTACAAACACCTACTCCCAGAAAGACAACATTAAAATGCTATTCCTTAATGAGAAACCTGTTGAGTAATTTTACCTTAATAAAGAATGTAGGTGATGGTACTCCCACCTACATTCCATGCCAGTTTGACGTTTGTGGCATGCCACCTTCACAGTGTTACAACTTTAATGGCTAACAGCGTAAAAACAACGCCGGATGTCACCTGCCTCTGTTCCTTTTTGCGAATAGATGTAAGGACCGTGCCGCAACTAAATGTTCGGCGTCCCAAACAACGACCACGGAGGTCGTCAGGCTCTAGACGAACAGTGCATATTTCGCTAAAAATGTCACAACAAAGGGAAACACCCTATTCATTGAATTGTTTGCCCAAGACCAAGTGTTGTCAGTGAGAAAAGAAGCGAACTGTTACAACTTCCAACGGTGAAAAGATACCTCGAAGATAAAATGAAAATAGTGAAGATGGATACAGTAAATGCACTGATCAACCAGAACACTATGACCTACCTAATAGCCGGTATGTCCACCTTTCGCACCGATAACAGCGGCGATGCGTCGTGGCATGGAAGCAATTAGGCTGTGGTAGGTCGCTAGAGGCAGTTGCCACCACATCTGCACACATATGTCACCTAATTCCCGTAAATTACAGGGAGGGGGGATGCGTTCTGACATAACGTTCAATAACATCTTGTATGTGGTCGATCGGGTTCAGATCTGGCGAAATGGTGGGCCAGATTACCAAATGGAACTCCATCACACTTCTGGCCTTGTACCATGGCGCATTATCTTCCTGAAAAATGCCAATGCTGTCGGGAAACATGATCGTCATGAAGGAGTCTGCAACCAGTGTACGATATTCCTTGGCTGTCATGCTACCTCACACGAGCTCCACTGGACCCATGGATGCCCACGTGAATGTTCCCCAGAGCATAATGTAGCCGCTGCAGTACAGGTGTCAAGTAGCTGTTCCCCTGGAAGGCCACGGATTCACGCCCTCCCATCGGCATGAGGAAGAAGGTATCGGGATTCATCAGACCGTGCAACGCTGTGCAACTGCATTAACGCCCAGCGTCGATGGTCACGTGCCCATTTTAGTCGTAGTTGCCGATGGCGTGGTGTTAACATTGGCACATATAAGTGTCGTCGGCCGCGGAGGCCCATCGTTAAGAGTGTGTCCACTCACACTTGTATTCCGCCAAGCATTAGAGTCTGACGTTAATTTCACAACAGTTCTCTGCCTGACCTATTTTATCAGTCTGCCGGGCCTAACAAGGGAACATCCCCATCGCACCCCCCTCAGATTTAGTTATAAGTTGGCACAATGAATAGGCCTTGAAAAACTGAACACAGATCAATCGAGAAAACAGGAAGAAGTTGTGTGGAACTATTAAAAAATAAGCAAAATATACAAACTGGGTCGTCCATGCGTACGATAGGCAATATTAAGGGCAATGTGAGACGAGGAGCACCGTGGTCCCGTGGTTAGCGTGAACAGCTGCGGAACGAGAGGTCCTTGGTTCAAATCTGCCCTCCACTGAAAATTTTGCTTTCTTTATTTTCGCAAAGTTATGATCTGTCCGTTCGTTCATTGACGTCTCTGTTCACTGTAATAAGTTTAGTGTCTGTGTTTTGCGACCACACCGCAAAACTGTGTGATTAGTTGACGAAAGGGCGTGCCTCTCTAATGGGAACCGAAAACATTTGATGGCAAGGTCATATGTCAACCGATTCCTCCACAGGAAAACACGTCTGATATTTTGTATACGACACTGGTGACAGCATGTGCGTCACATGACAGGAATATGTTGTTGACCCACCTAACTAGTACACTTGGCGAATGGGTGAAAAGTTTCTTCTACCTTGCCCGATTTAGGTTCTCTTGTGGATGTAATAATCACTCCAAAAAAAGTGATGAAAACATAAGAGTTTTTCACATAAACTGAAAATAAAAAGTTAAAATTTTCGGTTGAGGGAAGATTTGAACCAAGGACCTCTCGTTCCACAGCTGTTCACGCTAACCACAGGACCACGGAGCTCCTCGCCTCATATTGCCTTTAATATTGCCTATCTTACATATGGACGACCCAGTTTGTATATTTTGCTTATTTTTTCATAGTTCCACACAACTTCTTCCTGTTTTCTCGATCGATCTGTGTTCAGTTTTTCAAGGCCTATCCACTGGGCCAACTTATAACTAAATCTGAGGGGGGTGCGATGGGGATGTTCCCTTGTAAGACCTACGACATCTGTAATGAAGCGCGACCGCCCAATCCCACGACGTCTGGATGTGGTTTCGCCACGTGCTGAAGACGCGCGCCACAGCCTCGAATACCCGACAAGTCGTGCAGTTTCTGTAACGCTCGTGCCAAGCCTCCAGACCATCACAATCTGCCCTCGTTCAGACTCAGATAGATCGCGCGCGTTCCCCATTCTACGCACGGCCAACACGCTCACTGAGACTACTTGCACCGTTCGTGGGTGTGACTAGCAGTCATTACTCGTCAGGTGACGCTGCTATCGCCTGGATGGGTTTATAGCAATCAGTAACTCCATCGGGTTATTTATGCACCAAGGAAGGATGCACTCTATTGTCGGGCTGCCTTCAGGTTTCAGCTGAAGCAGTACTGGCAAAATGCGCCTGGAGCTGAGTGATGTGGCACTGTAACGAAACGCCATATTCGACTTCAGGACGAGTGGCATAATATCTGTTCCTCCCATAGAACATCTGACTTTCGGCTATTATCCAAAATCATTGCAGGTGAAATCATGGATACTTGCTTCAACAAACTGCTCACAGTGCATCGTGACACTGAAATAGAGCACCTGTTGTCACAGTCTGAAGAACTTCAAGAAAAAATCGCAATTGATAGGTCGAGCACGATGACTATTTCTGGAATAGTTAATAGAGTTCTGACAGAAATAGTGACGACCTGTATAAAGAGCTCGTGAGTGTTTTCTGTCACACGGCATTATCTACAAAACAAAATTAACTGCAGTCACTTATTGTATCAGCAGATGAAAGAAAGCTTACAGTTTGTCATACGAATACATCGAAAAACTAATTGAGTCATCAGGTGTGGTATCCCAAAGACCCAACGCGGAAGTCAGTATATCCATTTAGCGTAAGTGGTGATAAATTGCGTCTAAGTTATTGCTCTCATTCATGTCTTTGGTTTGCGAGTAAGGATTCTACGATAAAAAGTGATATGTTACCTGCCCCTCGCATTCCTCTGTCTCTGAGATTGCTGCTGATTTGAACAAAAGTTGTAAAACACTTTCAGATCAGCTGTGAAACAAGGAGGAAGCAAACCACCATTACGCACAACCATTAGCCGAGAAACTGGTCGGTGTGAGAGATAGACTGTACTCTTTTAAAGTAAATGTTTGGGTGAGTTATTTAAATAACGACGTCTGCCACGTGATTACATGTTATACATATACACCTTACTACTGCATGTAATAATTGCGATCATTGTTCGGACGGCGGCGTCCGGAAGGGTATACTTACATCTGGTTATCTTGAAAGCAATTGTCAGATTATTGTGTGCTCACAGCTGGGATTATCGCTGCAGTAAGCCACTGCAATTCGTTTCCAGAATTACTAGTCAGCTCTTTTTGTTCTATACACGTTAGTGACTGGATAATTCATTGATTATCGACGTCCTCTACCGCTTTCCCACCTCAGAATGAATTTTAGTTTTTTTTAATATATATTTCCACTCCCCTGGAATAAACATTTTCGATGAGCTTGGTTTGTTCGTGGAGAATCAAACTTTAAAACGTTTGAATCCTGTTGATGAACAGGGTGCATCTCTGCATCTGTATCGTGCATCTTGTCCACTATCACGCTGGCGGCAGACCAGTGTATGAGAAATATACGAGTCACGTGATATGCCTAATAGAGGCACTCTCTCCAACACACCACTTATCTCTTATTCACTTACGCATGAGCAATTTTTTACTCGTACGATTTTGCCGTAAATACCTTCATTTCAATACGCACAGGTGTTGAACGATATGAAGTGCCTCCATGAGCACTACAATGACCGGGAGGGTATATATTCGTAAGTTTAAAGAATGAATGCATACTTCGATTTTTCTTCTTTAATGAGATACTGCTATTTATCAAAAACGTGTCAGGTAATTTCTCTAAATCACTTAAGTGTAACGCTCGGATGACTTATGAAAAGTCGGAGACCAATTTCACCTCATATCTTTCCTCAATCCGAGCTTGAGACTTTTCTGTAATAACTTCGTCGTCTCGTTGACAGAAGTTATAACCTGATCAGATTTTATAATACGTAAATCGATCTCAGCACCCGACAGTCGGTCCCTTCCTTCAGAGTTCTCTTATCTTTCATCCAGGAGAGCTAGTCGTTTGTGAACCTTATAACTGCAAGCAGTTCTTTCATGGCTGCTTCGTCAATGGATTTTTTCCACTGCTTTTGAACAACAACAGAGATAGCCTTCTTAGTACGAACTCGCCTTTCTAGATCTTACACTTGTATTGCTCTACTTTGTGGCTCATTTGAGCGAAGCTAAGGCGAGAAGGAGCTTACCTCCTGGTGTGCACCGGCGGCGGGGCGGGCGCGGGCGCGGGGTCCTTGTCCATGAGCTGCGCCTTGGCCATCACGCTCTGGATCTTGGCGCGCTCCTCGTCGCTCAGGTGGCTCAGATCCACCTCCGGCACGTCCACAGCTGCAACAGTAAACACGAGATGCACACAATCCTTCTGGAGGCAATCTCACAGTGGGCTCACCCAGCCAGTTAATACAGACACCTGACGTTTAACATGGACTCTGTATCACCGAAAAAGAAAATTTGAACAAACAAAAAGCATAGCCACGGATATAAGGTCCGTTTATGTTAATATCTAATCAAAAGTACGCGGACGCCACTGTGTAGAGTGGTACTGACCGCTAGGTATCAGTAGAAGTGCAACCGCCAGTACAAAATTAGTAATACATCCTGTATTAATGTCCACTAATAGTCTCGACCCGACATGTACATGCGCATCTATACTCCGGAAGCCACCTTATACTGTATGTCTCCCAGCCGCGTCAGGAAGTGAAATCCCACGAGCTTCAGACCGAGCTGTCTTCGGTAAATAACTGCCGTGTCGTTGTGGCCTCGCCGTTACAAAGGCGCTCTGCTGGCTGTGACGTCACTGGTGCTCCTTTCCTCGCCAACAGTGGCAATGTTTCGCTCCCGCTTCAACCTCGCGATGTCTAGTTCCGAGACTCTGCTGTGCTGCAAACCGCCGTCCTTGTTGATGGTGTTTTCAGCTATTTTCATGTCTAGCGCTTCTTTTATAACACTATCCTAAAATACCTTCGTCCTCATAATGACAAATGTTTCGTCGAATAGAATTCGGTGTAGATTTTCTAAAGCGTGTTCTGTCACGGTTGATTTTTCAGGATATCGTAGTAGTAAGCACCTCTGGTTTCCGTCTGGCATTGCCCTGCAGTGCGTACTGCTTGGTTGACATAGTACCAGCTTCAATGACATACTTTCTACACTGCAGGTGTTCTAAACCCTAGATTGCCCCTCACAGGCCTCGTGGTTGTATTTTTGCTGGGCGCCTGAACACTTCAGGTGCTGGCTAATCTTTCCCGACGCTGTTCTACAGAAAGGCAAAAACGTAAGTTTCTTGTTTTCTTCGGTGGTGTTTTTCCAGCGTGTCTCAGTACAAATAGTCCGTGGTATCCGGCAGTGATTGTAACCGCTGTCCCGGAAGACTTTCCGGGGGTGGCTTAGATCTAGTGTCAGATTTTCAGCGTCTGAGACGACTTTAGCACGGTGGACGGACGGTGGTGGCTAAGAGCTTGCAGAGACCTACCAGTGTTTGTAGGTTTCCTGTACACACTGTGGCTGAGGTGTCCATTGGTTTTCCAGCCAACTATGGCGTCAAGGGTAATGCACTATCTATCGCTATTTCCACCGAAAAGCTAATGTAGTCATGAATGACGCTCAGGGTTGACCACGACTCTACAATTCAGCTGATTCTCGAGGAGGATACCTACCGGGAACTGCCACGGGAATAATGAGGAAGACATCAGACCTCCTAAAACAGTCATAATTGGAAGAGCAGTTACTAAGAATCTCCTTCCTCAGGCGCCGAGACCACCTACGCTTTATGGGCTACCAAAGATTCACAAAACGGTTTCACCTCTTCGCCCTATTGTGAACACTACTGGATCACCAACTTACAAACTGGCAAAACATCTGGTCAGCCTCTTAATGCAGAATATGGGTCGCTGTGTGCATCACATCGAGAACACTGACGATTTTATCATCCGAATTAAACATCTGCTCTTTGGGCAAGGCGATATAATGGCCAGTTTTGATGTTCTCTCCTTATTTACGCGTATTGCTTTCAAAGGCTGCATAGAGCTTCTCTCACAGTTATTCGCCAGTGTAACTGAGGGGTTGTTTAACCACACATTGACATCATATTTCCTACATGGCGGCCAGTATTTCGACCAATTGAACGGCTTGGCGATGGGAAGTCCGTTACCTCCATCCGCGGCCAACCTTTTTATGAAGATATTTGACACGGCACCAGATAAGCCAAGTTGCTTTTATCGTCACGTCGACGACATTTTTATCATCTGGCCCCACGGAGGTGAAAAATCTGGAGAATTATGGGAACATCTGAACGGCATTCACGACCATGTTAGGTTTATGATGGAAGTACCGACAGACGGTGCATTATCCTTCCCTGACATCCTCGTTCGCCAGAAAACAAATGGACTCAAAACCAATGGACACCTCGGCCATTGTGTATACTGGAAACCTACACACGCGGATCGGTATCTGCACGCTCTTACCCATCACTATCTGGCACAAAAACGTGGCGTACTGAATACTCTCGTCCACCGTGCTAAAGTTGTCTCAGACGCTGAAAAATCTGCCACTAATACTAAGCCACCCCCGGAAAGTCTCCCGGGAAAGCGGCTACAATCGCCGTCAGGTATCACAAGTTATTTCTACTGAGACACGCTGGGAAAACACCACCGAAGGAGTCCACAAGAAACTTGCGTTTTTGCCTTTCTGAGGGACAGCGTCGGGAAGATTAGCCTCTTACTAGAGAGACATAACATCTCATCAGTGTTCACGCCCCAGCAAAAATGCGACAACCATGAAGTCTGTGAGGGACAATCTAGGGCTTAGAACACCTGGAGAGTACAAAATACGATGTCAGGTTGGCTGCTACTAAGTCGGCCAAACAATACGCATTGTGGAGCAACGCCGGACGGCACACAAGAGGTGTTTACGCCTACGGTATCCTGAAAAATCAGTCGTGGCAGAACAAGCTTTATAAAATCGACACCGAATTCTGTTCAAAGAAACATCTGTCACTATGAAGATGAAGGTATTTTGGGACAGTGTCATAAAAGAAGCGGTAGAAATAAAAATACCGTACCGAAAAACACCAACACGGACGGCGGTTTGCAGCTCAGCACAGCCTGGAACCCAGCCATCGCAAGGTTGAAGTGGGCACAATGGACGCGGGACGGAAACATTGTCACAGTTGGCGAGGAAATGAGCACCAGCGACGTCACAGCCAGCAGCGTAGCTATAGACCGGCCAGGCCACGGCAGTCATTTACCTATTGACAGTGGCCGAGAAGAGCTCGGTCGAAAGCTCGTGGGATTTAGCCCGCCTGAAGCGGTTTGAAGCCCGAGAAGATTTTATTAATTCATAGCGCCGCGAGACCATGCATTCCTACAATGTGTACTACTTACTTTCAGTTCACCACATTCATTTAGAGCCACAAATGATACCCGAGAACGACTGTTGCTAGCCCTTTCTGTAAGCTCGAATCTCTCTGATTTCACTTTCATAGGCTGTTCGAGAGACATGTATTGGAGGAAACAATATACACTCCTGGAAATTGAAATAAGAACACCGTGAATTCATTGTCCCAGGAAGGGGAAACTTTATTGACACATTCCTGGGGTCAGATACATCACATGATCACACTGACAGAACCACAGGCACATAGACACAGGCAACAGAGCATGCACAATGTCGGCACTAGTACAGTGTATATCCACCTTTCGCAGCAATGCAGGCTGCTATTCTCCCATGGAGACGATCGTAGAGATACTGGATGTAGTCCTGTGGAACGGCTTGCCATGCCATTTCCACCTGGCGCCTCAGTTGGACCAGCGTTCGTGCTGGACGTGCAGACCGCGTGAGACGACGCTTCATCCAGTCCCAAACATGCTCAATGGGGGACAGATCCGGAGATCTTGCTGGCCAGGGTAGTTGACTTACACCTTCTAGAGCACGTTGGGTGGCACGGGATACATGCGGACGTGCATTGTCCTGTTGGAACAGCAAGTTCCCTTGCCGGTCTAGGAATGGTAGAACGATGGGTTCGATGACGGTTTGGATGTACCGTGCACTATTCAGTGTCCCCTCGACGATCACCAGTGGAGTACGGCCAGTGTAGGAGATCGCTCCCCACACCATGATGCCGGGTGTTGGCCCTGTGTGCCTCAGTCGTATGCAGTCCTGATTGTGGCGCTCACCTGCACGGCGCCAAACACGCATACGACCGTCATTGGCACCAAGGCAGAAGCGACTCTCATCGCTGAAGACGACACGTCTCCATTCGTCCCTCCATTCACGCCTGTCGCGACACCACTGGAGGCGGGCTGCACGATGTTGGGGCGTGAGCGGAAGACGGCCTAACGGTGTGCGGGACCGTAGCCCAGCTTCATGGAGACGGTTGCGAATGGTCCTCGCCGATACCGCAGGAGCAACAGTGTCCCTAATTTGCTGGGAAGTGGCGGTGCGGTCCCCTACGGCACTGCGTAGGATCCTACGGTCTTGGCGTGCATCCGTGCGTCGCTGCGGTCCGGTCCCAGGTCGACGGGCACGTGCACCTTCCGCCGACCACTGGCGACAACATCGATGTACTGTGGAGACCTCACGCCCCACGTGTTGAGCAATTCGGCGGTACGTCCACCCGGCCTCCCGCATGCCCACTATACGCCCTCGCTCAAAGTCCGTCAACTGCACATACGGTTCACGTCCACGCTGTCGCGGCATGCTACCAGTGTTAAAGACTGCGATGGATCTCCGTATGCCACGGCAAACTGGCTGACACTGACGGCGGCGGTGCACAAATGCTGCGCAGCTAGCGCCATTCGACGGCCAACACCGCGGTTCCTGGTGTGTCCGCTGTGCCGTGCGTGTGATCATTGCTTGTACAGCCCTCTCGCAGCGTCCGGAGCAAGTATGGTGGGTCTGACACACCGGTGTCAATGTGTTCTTTTTTCCATTTCCAGGAGTGTATTACTTCACTCTTCGAGGAACGTGCGCTCCCAGAATTTTGCCAGTAAGACACGCTGTGAAGCATTACTCATCTCTTGCAATGTCTGCTACTGGAATTGTATGACAATCTCCGTGAAATTCGCGTTTATTAAATGAACCTGTAACGGAACGTCGTGCTCTTCTTCGGATCTTTTCTATTTCCTCAATCAATCCTATCTGGTTCGGATCAGAGACTTTAGAACAATATTCAACTACTGGTTGCAAGGGATTTTGTAAGCCACCTAATCTATGGGTGGACTACACTTTTGAGGATTCACCAGCTCTCAGTCTGAGATCTGCCTTGCCTGTGATTAGGTTCATGAGGTCATTCCACTTTAAATCACTGCGTACACATATTACGCGATATTTAATACATGCGACTGCTTTTTGTGATTGTTCTGCGATTGTGTAATCATACAGTAATGGGTCATTCCACCTGCTTATGTGAAATACGTAACATTTGTTTGTGATGAAGGGCAACTGCCATTATCTGCTCCAAGCGTCGATTCTCTGCAGGTCTGCCTGCATTTCGCTACAATCCGCGAAAAGTCTCGTAAACCTTTCAAAATTATGTGCTAAGTCATTCAAATATATTGTGACGGTAATTGTTCCATACCACATCTTTGGGATATTTCATGCTCGTAATGCTTTTCTCGTAAACAAACTGAAAACAAATACATTGTAGTTGCTACTGCTACAAGCTTCCCTCGACAGTGAATGACGACTAGGGTGATCCGCAATGAGTCGTAATCAGGTTCCACGATCCATACTTCTGTTCAGCCTGCTGTGGCCTCATTCCAGCTGGCTTGCAGTCAGTGGCCAATTCCGTCACCTTCAGATAAGAGAGTCGAAGAGAACAACCTGTTAAGTTAGATAATCAATGAATTTATAGTGCAGAAGTAATACTTGTGAGCATCTGATACTTTTCCGGAAATTAATCTAAAATATATACAGCATGCACAACTGGATAAAAAGGAGCAGTGAATGACTAACAATGAACGGCTCCAAAACAAGAAGATCACCAGTGAACTAGTGCCCAATGATGAACGAGTTTGCCCATGTCTTCAGCTGACGACAAAGAAAAAGCACATTTTTGAACATGGAGCTCCATAGCAGACGATCCCATCGTGTTCCCATGTTGACCCAACGAAATGGCACTGATATAATTCTTTTTTTGAAACGAGGACCATCTTATCGGGCCTGTAAAGGGATTTCTATACCCTAAAAAACGTACATGTATGCTCAAAATGTATTCTGGTTCTGTAGAAGCCACTTCCTGTGTGTAGTGCACGTCTGATCTATAAGAGCTCCTTCAGTTCACCACGAGATAGCAAAAGCCGAGAAATCCACAAGGAAACCAGAGAACTGCTATAGATTCTGGGAACGATGCTGCAAACGCTTGCTCTGCCTCCGACCTGCAAGTGAGGCTAGCTGCCTTCACAAATGGAGCGAGCCGCCTGTCAGAATTGACAACGGCCTTTGAACCCAGGCAGGTACTGATATGAGCCACGATTGGAATCTAGTTGCACCTAGTGGACTCAGCCCACATCTCAGACGAGACCCGGAGCAAGCAAACAGAGTGAACGTTGGTGTTCGTTCCCTAATTGCTCGTTATTTGCGTAAAAGGCTCTGTCATCTAACACTGGAGCTCTCAATGACCAGCAAACGCACCCACGGCACTTGTCTGGACCTTTCATGAAAATCTGTCCCCATACCAGCACACGAGACATTCCGTGATAGCTGGCCGTGGTGGCCGTGCGGTTCTAGGCGCTTCAGTCCGGAACCGCGTAACTGCTACGGTTGCAGGTTCGAATCCTGCCTCGGGCATGGATGTGTGTGATGTCCTTAGGTTAGTTAGGTTTAAGTAGCTCTACGTTCTAGGGGACTGATGACCTCAGATGTTAAGTCCCATAGTGCTCAGAGCCATTTGAACCATTTGAACATTCCATGATGGCTCAGATGTATTTTCAGCAGCGGGTGTAGGTCGAACCTGTTTTCAGGGGACACCCGTCCGACCAATACCCGCTTTTACCTCCCGCATAGAGGTTACCAATTCAACCACTGCTCATGAACTTGCCAGGACGACAAAGCGGAAGAGGTTTTGATACCAGGGATCGCAGGCGACGCTATAGCATTCGGCTCAAGTGACTCAGCACAGGGCAGCAGTCTGAAGCCTATCAACAGTGGCCAAAACAGGTTACAACTGTTTCCGGAAAGTGGAGAATTCCTTTTGCATCTGTACATTACAGGCGCACTCGCTATCCATCTTTCGTCTGTGTTCATCTATTCAACAAGGAAAACAAACCGAAGCAGTCCCTAGATGCTATGTAAGTACTGCTGGTACGTTGCTTCCACTTATTACTACACTGCAAAATCCGCTTCCGTGACAGTAATGCTGGAAAAATACATTGACATTCATGGTAAGTTAATCGACACTAGTCAACACAATTCAGTACACAAATATTATGCACGTCTTCACAGAAGCACGTGACAAGAAACAGAAAAAAACTACTAAGTGCTGCGTAGAAACAGAAACTGCAGCTGCTGCTACTGCTGCTGGCGCGTGTACCCAAATCCATGGATGTGACTCCGCTGACTATTCAAGTACTATACGTAACAGAAGTAAAATTTATACTGAATCACACGATAGTAGCACTGATGGCTGCATAAAGGTGAAACAAAATGACAGCTAAAGCTAAGAAACTTCACTAAAAATTGCTCACACCTACAATAAGTTAGTCAACAGTAGTCAAGACATTTAAACACACAGATGCTATTCACGTTTTCACAGAACCACGTGAGAATAAAGAATAAACAACTGCTGCGTAGAGAAATAAAGAGGCGCTGCTGCTGGCGCGTGCACTCGATTCAGTAGCACTAAAAATCTTACTAGCGATTGTTAACCGAACACAGGACCATTAGATTTAGCCTGAAAATTAACCTGGCAGCTTCCTGTGAAACGATTCTTCCGTCTCACTCTCGATGATTCTGTGGCATTGTAGTGCGCGGAACAAATTACGTGAAATATTGCTCCGCAGATGTAATTGCAAATGTTTGATGGCGGACGTGGATTAATTCTCGGCACTACACAGGACAGCCATAAGTCACTCCCGTATTATTTGTTACTAGTAATCGGCGCATTTGACCTTCCCTCGTCCAGCCTGCTCGCAACATGAAACAAAAGCAACACACTGTGCGCGCTTTCAGTAGGTAACACCTGCTGCACCACTTGTGACATATCGCAAGTGGACTCGCTACCAATCCCTGAATGCATATTACACAATCATTTGTGTTTTACGCACATAATGCTAATAAAAAGGCATATTATTAGATCTCCAGCTAAGCCTTACTTCAACCATCGGTAATTGGCTATGGAGGTGAGACTGTGTTTAGATCCGTACTCACAGCACAAGTGGTACCATGTGCCGTACAATTTTGAAGTGGTAACACTGCTAGGGAATCACAAAAAAAGTAACACAGTTCACATAGGGCTTATAAGGACACAGATATTCGACTAAAAGTGCAAAGAAAGTAGTCAATTGTTGCTGTACAGTTTCCATGACGTAGGACCACTGTGAAGACTATCTGCAGTTCACAACATCCATGTGTGATACCGATTGCCTCTCCAGTCCATAAATGTTATATATCTTGCGATTTATACATAGCGGGTACCACCCCCTTATGCTCACAAATGCGTTGGCCACGTTCAGAGGCTGTGATAGGAGGATAATTTGTGACAACTATGACTTTAATTCTAAGGGCACATCACTTAATTAACAACAGAACTGCGGTACAGCTTGATCTGTCTTCTTTGCACTACCTTTTCGTCACACAGTTCCTTATAATGTTCCACTAAACAACTACTTATCAGCAACATATATTGCCTACGAATATTCACAGGGAGCTAGGTAGAGACTGTGATTCTAACATTCGAAACAAGAGCGAACAGGCCTAAGACAACCGTTCACGAAAGTTCATACAAGAAACTCGAATAGAAATGTCGCTGGGGAACATGGACAATTGTCAACCTGATATTCTCGCATTTGGTGATACGAGTTAATTGCAGAATATAAACTTTCACGGACGGAAATGTCACAAAATGTAGACGACTAGAAGATTAGAAAGGCAGTTGTAGAAGGGGAGAGACTGACAGATCAGCTGTTGCGGAACATGCTTTGCAGCCGGGAGACCACATTCATTTTGATAGTACTCGTGTATTGGCAGCCACAAGCTGATTTCATGAAAGGCTGTGCAGAGAGGCCATAGAGATTGTTAAACACCTCAGGAATTTCAGTACGAAGGGGAAGCGCGTGGAACTGAATGACAACTGGATCCCGGTGTTGAAGAAAATGCGTACTAGCCTTCCACCATGCGATGATAGCAACAGCGGGTGACAGCAATCGAGAACGGTCAACTGCACTCGGGTATTCATATCATGTGACGTCACACCACTGCGCGGGTGCAAGCCTGAAAGGAATTTTGCTGCAGTCAGCAGCGAGCCAAGGCGTCAATCGGACACTCAAAGAAACTACGACCCTCCTCGAAAATGTTCTCAGTGGGGACGAAAGTTGGATTTTAATGTAAATCCATTCGATCACGGCATAATAGTCCGGAGTATTTTATTTATTGTGACAACACGTCAATTCTTACATTGTTAATGCAAATGAGTATGCTCTTCTGTAGTTACTATGTTATGACTGTGGAGATTAAAGTACATACGCTACAAATATAATTAAAATTTGACAGTTAGTAAAAATGGAAAGAAAGTTTATGAGAAAGATTTTGAATAGTATTCCAGCTGATAGGCAGATATAATTGTCTCTTAATTGGGAACTGCGATGGAAGGTAGAATCTATAACGTTATTAGCAATAAAGAAAAATCTGTTGCTGACTTATTAAATATTCAGAACGTGATATGAGTGCCTGATGAAACTGTAGAATTCAAAAAGAGAAAAATCTTTGATAACTGAGTTCTAGGCGCTCAGTCCGGAGCCGCGTGACTGCTACGGTCGCAGTTTCGAATCCTGCCTCGGGCATGGATGTGTGTGACGTCCTTAGGTTAGTTAGGTTTAAGTAGTTCTAAGTTCTAGGGGACTGATGACCACAGATGTTTAGTCCCATAGTGCTCAGAGCCATTTGAACCATTCTTTGATAACGGACTAACAAAGAGCGTCTGGAATTTCATAACTACATAGAGAAAAATGTAGCTGATTACTAGAATTCGGGGAAGTCCTCAGCTAAATTAGTGTCCACGTAACGTGATCACTAATTCTGATTGTATGAAGCCAACTTACGCCACAAATCCGCCTTTCCCAGCGAAAACATCCGATGAGCGACTTAGCAGGAGACGTCATATCAGGCTTACGCAAGAAATCATTATGCAGGGGTCGGCTAGTTGTTTCTGCGTAAGACGCTGTAAGCGGATTATGTTGATATCACAGGAACCGGTCCTCAAAGGCGAACGTGCTACACCGACAAACACAGAGAGGGCTATGATACTAATGACACAAAGGAAAGGCTGAGGCAGTGATGCCACGGTTGCACAACAGCCACGTCTTGCGTCTCGGTTCTGACTTGAGTTACGAGAAGGTAGTCACACCGTTTCAGAAAGAATAACGGACCACGTTCGCATAATTATTGCCCATTTACCGAGAGAGATGGCGCAGTGGTTAGCACACTGGATTCGCATTCGGGAGGACGACGGTTCAAACACAAGCCCGGTCATCCTGATTTGGGTTTTCCGTGATTTTCCTAAATCACTTCAGGCAAATGCCGGGATGGTTGCTTTGAAAGGGCACAGCCGACTTCCTTCCCCCTCCTTCCCTAACACGATGGGACCGATGACCTCGCTGTTTGGTCCCCTCTCGCAAATCAGCCAACCGACCAAACTACTGCCCATTTTCGACAGGCATTATCCGTCACTGTCAGAAGTCAGCTACAAGGGGAGGCGTACACCAGTCTACGACTAGAAATGGATCAACAAGCTTCCAGTACAAGACACTGCCTTCACCAGCTGTAAGTCTGCTTTCCCTACTAAATCCGAACACTGCTTACTTGGCGTCTTATAAAAGGCTGTCCACCTGCTGGCTAATTTGCTTCCACCGCTGGCCGCTTACCCTGGAATCCACGGTCCGTAACTAGGCTACCCAGCCTCCCAGCCGTCATCGCCTGTGCACGCAAACTCGCCTGTGTGGGCACATGTCAACGCTGTGAGCCGCAGTTGTCGCACTGGAGTCCACAATTTTATACTGCACACTCCGCTGCACCTCATACAGAGCTGTGTTTCAGACCAGTCGACACTACTGGCCTCTCCAACTGTTGGATACTACACAATTTCAGGACCTGAGTCAGCGCTAAACCGCTGGAGATCTGGCTCAATTCGAGTAAGAGCTCCGGCTCTAAAGACATACAAACTTTTTTCCCAAAAAAAGCAAGATAGCTTATATCTAGGGCACTGCAGATTTATAAGAAAAATATTCACATACACTTCCACAATGTTATCTACGTTATATCGTACAGGTTTAATAATGCGTTGATCCTTCTTTCTTACGAGACTGATGCAAGCAGCATGGATTACATGCTTACTGGTATGAATTTCCATCAGCATCTTTCGTTTTCGGGGGCTGAACTATATTTATAAAGTACGTTGTGTAGTAAGCGTCTCTGGAAAACTTCGTTGCTTCTTCCAAAGACGCCCATTGTGTACCTAACAACTACAGTTACAGCGTTCAGTCGTCGAAAAAGTTCTTCATTAAGTTTTAAAACACTAAAGCCAAATTTCTTTTTATTCGTACTGGAGCATAATCGTTGAGGATTCTAGTCTTTTGCCGAATTATTCCAGGACTCAGTCCACGCTGTAGTTAATCTCAAGTACGTATTTTTTTAATACCACTATCAACTAATGTCCTTGTTTCACGGGGAAGTATTATAATGCTCATTCGGAAATTTTCCTATTCCAACCCATATCCAAATTCCTATTATTATATCACTGTCTAAAATATTTTCACAATTATCTACATTCATTTCGTCGCCTGCTAATTGTAACTGAACGGCGCCTCCTCAAATTTCATTGTCGCTGCACACTCGGATAAATACCGTACTCTAGGCATTCGACAGTCATTCTCTCAGCCATTCAAACGCCACGCCATGTACATCCCCTAAAAACTCCTTACAATGATGCATAAATCAATGACACAGTTGTTTGCATTTTTTCAAGATGTCTGCTAGTTGTCTAGCGTGATTTCTGTACTCGTGAAAAGATAGTTTTTGCTTGTTTTAATGATCTGAAGATATTTTCTCTATTACAAGCAATAGTTTCCGCGTAGAATTGTTACCTGTACGAATTTTACTGTCGTTAAGCAGCAGTATTTCACTACATACTCCATTATCAGCGACTGAAGGCATAAATTCGGTAAGATGTATATTAAGAAATTCGTACTGATGATTGGATTTTAATGTTTTATTTTTTTGTGACGTAATTACCTGTCTAAATTTTCACTCTGCGCTGAAACAGTCTCCTCGACTCTGACTAAGCCAGTTCTTCATATATTTTTAGCAGGAGCTCTAGTCCCGCAGGCTATGTAGGAGAACGTCTGTGAATTACGAGAGAGGGACTGGTGACGAAGCTGTGCGAGCGCGTCGTGAGTCGTCCTTGTATAACTCACCCGGTACAGCACTTTCCGGCAAAGGTCTCAGGTCAGAATACCGGTCCAGTTTTAATCCGCCAGTAAGTAATTATCTGACGCTTAACCGCTTACCGATATAAACCTTGGAAAAGTATTTCTGTTCGCCTATATTTCAAGTTAATTTAAACTTCGTAAATTGTTTAACACTACTAAAGAGTGGGGCAAATGAGTGGCCCGGACGAGTGGATACGATTGGACGTGAATGTGTGCATATAACTGCACCCCGTGATGCGTATACCATGTGAACGCCAGCCGCGCGATCCACACCGGTTCAGAGCGTAGTGCGGGCTGTGTCAGTGTGAGTGGAGCAGTGCAAAGGGGACTGTGGCACTCAGTGGAGCAGCGGGTGTTCATTGAGGAAAGTTACGTGAAAACAAAGTCGTGGAAACGGCAGCGTCAGTTATTTGCTGAAAAGTTTAATGGTGTCAAAGTGCCAGCATAAAGGGCCCTGCAACGCTTAGTCCGAAAATGGCGTCAAACAGGATCTACACTCCTGGAAATTGAAATAAGAACACCGTGAATTCATTGTCCCAGCAAGGGGAAACTTTATTGACACATTCCTGGAGTCAGATACATCACATGATCACACTGACAGAACCACAGGCACATAGACACAGGCAACAGAGCATGCACAATGTCGGCACTAGTACAGTGTATATCCACCTTTCGCAGCAATGCAGGCTGCTATTCTCCCATGGAGACGATCGTAGAGATGCTGGATGTAGTCCTGTGGAACGGCTTGCCGTGCCATTTCCACCTGGCGCCTCAGTTGGACCAGCGTTCGTGCTGGACGTGCAGACCGCGTGAGACGACGCTTCATCCAGTCCCAAACATGCTCAATGGGGGACAGATCCGGAGATCTTGCTTGCCAGGGTAGTTGACTTACACCTTCTAGAGCACGTTGGGTGGCACGGGATACATGCGGACGTGCAGTGTCCTGTTGGAACAGCAAGTTCCCTTGCCGGTCTAGGAATGGTAGAACGATGGGTTCGATGACGGTTTGGATGTACCGTGCACTATTCAGTGTCCCCTCGACGATCACCAGTGGTGTACGGCCAGTGTAGGAGATCGCTCCCCACACCATGATGCCGGGTGTTGGCCCTGTGTGCCTCGGTCGTATGCAGTCCTGATTGTGGCGCTCACCTGCACGGCGCCAAACACGCATACGACCATCATTGGCACCAAGGCAGAAGCGACTCTCATCGCTGAAGACGACACGTCTCCATTCGTCCCTCCCTTCACGCCTGTCGCGACACCACTGGAGGCGGGCTGCACGATGTTGGGGCGTGAGCGGAAGACGGCCTAACGGTGTGCGAGACCGTAGCCCAGCTTCATGGAGACGGTTGCGAATGGTCCTCGCCGATACCCCAGGAGCAACAGTGAACCTAATTTGCTGGGAAGTGCCGGTGCGGTCCCCTACGGCATTGCGTAGGATCCTACGGTCTTGGCGTGCATCCGTGCGTCGCTGCGGTCCGGTCCCAGGTCGACGGGCACGTGCACCTTCCGCCGACCACTGGCGACAACATCGATGTACTGTGGAGACCTCACGCCCCACGTGTTGAGCAATTCGGCGGTACTTCCACCCGGCCTCCCGCATGCCCACTATACGCCCTCGCTCAAAGTCCGTCAACTGCACATACGGTTCACGTCCACGCCGTCGCGGCATGCTACCAGTGTTAAAGACTGCAATGGAGCTCCGTATGCCACGGCAAACTGGCTGACACTGACGGCGGCGGTGCACAAATGCTGCGCAGCTAGCGCCATTCGACGGCCAACACCGCGGTTCCTGGTGTGTCCGCTGTGCCGTGCGTGTGATCATTGCTTGTACAGCCCTCTCGCAGTGTCCGGAGCAAGTATGGTGGGTCTGACACACCGGTGTCAATGTGTTCTTTTTTCCATTTCCAGGAGTGTATTTTGAACAAGTCAAGAAACATTCTAAACGTGCCCGCACACCAGAAAATGTGGCGGCAGTTCATCAGAAAATGCTTCAGAGTCCTACCAAATCAAGCCAACGCCTGTCGCAGGAAACCAGAATATCACGTCGATCACGCGGACGAATACTCCAGTAGGGCCTGCAGTCTGGTCGCGGCCCTAGCTGCCTGGTCTGTCAATGTGCGATTACTTTGTGTGGAGAGCCCTCAAGTCTAAGACTGGGAAGGTTGTACCTCATAGCCTTCAAGAACTGCAACAGAACATTTCAGATGAGACTGCAGCAATTCCAGCCGTCTAACGTCGGTCCGCCATCAGCAACTTGCTGACAAGGGTCCAAAAGTGCCACGAGATGAATGGTGGTCATTTTAAACATCTGGCCGTTCATTTATATACGGGAACATTGGCAGTGGTTCTTGAAATATGTATAAGCTGTCTAACATAAGTCCTTTCGTTCTAGCAGCTTAAGTGACCCGCTTATTCTTCGCACCTGATACATGAATTTTTATCATTCTCATACCTTAATACACGATCGGTGAAATAGTAGATGGTATACTCAGTGGAGAGGACCTTTTACAATCACAGTTATGGTTGATTCATAAGCTCATATTTGCAAATTTGATCAACTGTTCCTAAGTAAATTACCATTTACAAAACATATGAGAAGACTGTTAGCAGTGAAACACATCGATAGTTGTTAGTATCTCTTCTAATACCTTTTTATAGAGGAGTCTAACGACAGCACTCTGGAAACATTCACTGCGAAAGTATAAATTTTATTTGCCTTAGGAAAGTTTCTAATTTTGTGAAAGTTAATTCTCTTGTTCCTCCCTGTAGTCTGAGAGCATTTCGCCTGTCTCATACATCTTGGTTACCAGATGAAAGTTTTGTCATGGCTGGCTCTCCCAAGGCTATCAGTAGCTCGAACCGAATGTTGTCTACTCCCGGGGCCTTGTCTCAACTTAGGTCTTTTAGTGCTCTGTCAATTTTTTCATGCATTATCTTTCCTCCCATCTCCTCTTCATCTACGTCCTCTTCCATTTCCATAATATTGCCCTCACGTACATCTCCCTGCTATAGACCCTCCATATACTCCTTCCACCTTTTGCTTTCTCTTCTTTCCTTAGGACTGTTCTTTATTATATATATAACCAGAGTTAGAACTGTATTTCCTTTAATCTGCTGTGTTTCTTTGTTCCCTGGAACTCCGTTCTCTGGGCCACTTTTATCTGTACCGCCCTGTATTTCTTCAACGCTGTACTCTCATAGGTGATAAATTTTGATCTTCTCATAGATTAGTTACCGTTGTAGTTTTACGTGTGGACTGTAAATTCTGAATTCGTATGAGCGAATGCAGTAAGATTTAAAAATGGTGTACCACATGAGGCCACTCAATAGACATATAAAATTCACAGCAGAGACAGAAAAATCGCTGCAAACAAGAGAAGTATCTGTGCCCTTCAGACAGAATTTCAACACGTGAATGTTGGACCGCAGCAGTTAAGAAGTAGGGGAGGAGTGAGGAATTAGTAATAGGTAAAGAGTGAGGACATGACGGTCTGCAGAGTTCGTTCGATGCCGAATTGAACAATAAATATGACCTATTACCCGAAGCGAGATGTGAAGAGCCTCATACACCCGTAACTGAAAGCAGGATACAGCAGAATGTACGAAGAATACGGGGGCATGACTGCTTCAATATTTCAGAATAGACGAACGTGGATATCTTATCTGCATCCGTAATTTAAGTGTCGTCTCCTGCAGTAATCATTAATGCAATATACAGATGACAGAACTTTGAGATAATGTAATGAAGTCATATTTGTTTATTTTGTTCTGGATTATAAAGAATATATGGCATTGTATCACTAAGCTTTGTGATATCAAGAGTTCACCGACAGTATGTTTCAAACAGGTTAAGTAGCTCTTTACTAATTGCAGCAAATTTGAAGATGAACTAAGGCAGATAGCCAATTCTACATTTACTTTCGTAACTATACTGTAAGAACGACTGTTTGCAGCATACTGAAAGTCTTAAAGCATAACAGCACATTACAGTTATTAATTTTCACATCCCCAGTGGGAAATATTGAAAAGTTTTTTTAGAGACGTTTGAAACATTGTTATGTCACTGTTGGTGATGTTTTCATTGTTAATTGTTTGAAGGTGTCTGAGTAAAAATATGAAACGCAAACATTTCTCAAAACTAACCTCATTTTTCCCCATCAGAATCACATAAAACAGTAGCACCTTTATAGATACATTTTTCATATGAAAATATGGTACATAAAGATAATATTCAATAAGTTTTAATGGGTTCTCAGAAGACGATGTCTAATTAGCCATAACAGACTACATGAAAAACTAATTGTTAACTAGAAAATGTAGTTAATGACGTCACAACTGACACATTTTGAAGGAGTGTGCAAAGTATCAGTTTGGGAAAAAGTATATGTGTGAGTGACTATAAACTCAAAATCTATTATATTTCTAGATAAATACCTCTATCTCGTGAACAGCTGTTTCTCAATGAAAACTATGAAACTTAACACCAACAGTTTATTAGAGATACCTCGGTTAAGCCAGAAGGATGATGAACATACAAAATGGAATGGACAAGCACAATTTTGCAATTGATGTCATATTATATGGAATATGGTTCTTTATTTATCAGGTATGGCTAGAGGACAAAGGTAAGGATTTACAAGCTTATATCACTAGAGGAAAGATAGGTGCCGCCTGAAGGAAAATTAAAGGGACCTTTGGAGAAAAAAGAATCACCTGTGTGAATATCAACAGCTCAGATGGAAAACCAGTTCTAAGCAAAGAAGGGAAAGCAATCTGGTGGATTGTGTATATAGAGCGTCTATAGCAGGGAGATGTACTTGACGGCAATATTATGGAAATGGAAGAGGACTTAAAGATGAGATGGACGGTATGGTACTGCATGAAAAATTTGACAGAGCACTAAAAGACTTAAGTTGAGACAAGACCCCCGGGAGTAGACAACATTCGGTTCGAGCTACTGGTAGCCCCGGGAGAGCCAGCCACGACAAAACTTTCATCTGGTGAGCAAGATTTATGACACAGGCGAAATACTCTCAGACTACAAGAAGAATATAATAATTCCATTTTCAAAGAAAGCAAGTGCTGACACATGTGTAAATTACCAAACTATGAGTTTAATAAATCACGGTTACAAAATACTATCACGAATTCTTTACAGAAGAATGGAAAAACTGGCAGAAGTCGACCTTGAGGAAGATCAGTTTCGATTCCGGAGAAATGTGGGAACATGCGAGGCGAGAGGATATAAGATGAACATCAACAAAAGCATGGAGTAATGGAATAATGGAATGTAATCGAATTAAGCCAGGTGATTCTGAGGAAATTAGATAAGGAAATGAGACATTTGGTGTAGTAGATGTGCCGGCCGGAGTGGCCGTGCGGTTCTAGGCGCTACAGTCTGGAACCGAGCGACCGCTACGGTCGCAGTTTCGAATCTTGCCTCGGGCATGGATGTGTGTGATGTCCTTAGGTTAGTTAGGTTTAATTAGTTCTAAGTTCTAGGCGACTGATGACCTGAGAAGTTAAGTAACATAGTGCTCAGAGCCATTTGAACCATTTTTGTAGTAGATGAGTTCTGCTATTTGGACAGCAAAATAACTAATGATGGTCGAAGCAGAGAGCATATAAAAAGTAGTCTGGAAATGTTTAGAAAAGCATTTCTGAGGAAGAGAATTTGTTAACATCGAGTATAGATTTGTCTGGAGTGTAGCCATGTATGGAAGTGAAAGACGGACGATAAACAGTTTAGAAAAGAAGAGAACAGAAGCTTTTCAAATTCAGTGCTTCAGAAGAATGCGAAGATTAGATGGGTAGATCATGTTACTAATGGGGAGGTACTGAAAAGAAATGGGGAGAAAATATGTATGTGGCAAAACCTGATTAGAAGAAGGGATCGGTTGATAGGACACATTTTGAGAAATCAAGGTATCACCAGCTAGTACTGGAGGAAAGTGTGACGGATAAAAATCGTAGAGGGAGACCAAGAGATTAACGCAGTAAGCATATTCAGAAGGATGTAAGTTGCAACAGTTACTCAGAGATGAAGAGGCTTGTACAGGAAAGAATAGGATGGAGAGCTGCACCAAACCAGTCTTCAAACTGAACACCACAACAACAACATTGTTCTTTGTTGACCAGAGTTACAAGAAACAGAATATTTATCACTTTCAAAGAGAAAATACAATTTCTGGAAATAAAATTATGACAACCTGCAGCCTAGATAGAAGGCGAAGTAGAATGTCTGTCAAGTAACAAGATAATCTAGTACTTGATGATAATGACTTAATGCTTCATGACAACAGACATGTAACAGGACACTCTTACACTTACTTCATAAATACAACGAAGATATTCAGTACAGGCAACTCAAAATAAGAAGTATTACAGTATATGCCAGAAACACTAACACAAGTGCTCAATTAATTTTATATAATTTTCTCTTCTTCCAGGAATATCAAAAAACTAATTAACCTGCACAAAATTAGAAATTCTCCTGGGGCTAATAACACTTATACTTCCGCAGTTTATGTTTTCCAGAGTGCTGCCATTAGACTCCTCTGTAAGAAAGGTATTAGAAGGGATACTAATAACTATCGATGTGTTTCGCAGCTAACAGCTTTCCCAAATGTTTTGTAAATGGTAATTAACTTAGGAATACTTCATCAAATTTGCAAATATGAGCTTATGAATCAATCATAACAGTGATTGTAAAAGGTCCTCTCCAATTAATATACCATCTAATTCATATATCAGACGTTTATGGTACTCAAGGTGCGAAGAATAAGCGGGTCACTTTGTGTCTAGCTGCTAATAAGAAAGGACTTATGTTAGACAGCTCATACATATTTCAAGAACCACTCCCATTCTTCCCTTATATAAATGAACGACCATCTTCCACTGACAAAGTTCTTTGCTGAAGATATAAGCATCATAATCAAGCCCAACAATGATGTAACAACAAATGGAATGATACATGAATATTTCAGAAATGTTAATGACTGGTTCTTGATAAATGAACCAGAGTTCATTCAGTTCGATACAAGACGGGACGTTTCACCCTCAGTAACAAGGAGCAAGGATAGAAGGAAATATGTGAAACTGAGCAAAAGTATTGAATGTGCATTTTAACGAGATCTTTAATGGATATTAAATGTTATAGATCTTTTCAAACGCTTCAGTTCAGGAATATTCCATCCTCCTTTAATTGCTGGTGATGTTGAAACAGCCAGAAATTTGGCTTAATTTGCTCACTTCGATTCACTCATGTCACATGAAATAATTTTCTGGGGCCATTCCACACATACACACAAAGTAGTCATTACTCTGAAACGTGCTGTAAGGACAATTTATTGAGTCTATACGCGATCTTCAAGTAAGGAACTATTTCTAAATATGGACAGATTAACAACTAACACTATCAAAAATGTAAGCTTACTTTTGCATATAACAGAGCAAGGCTTCCAGCTATAAAATATTTATATGAAAACAGTTTTAAGAAAGAATTGAAATGAATTTTGTTTAACAACTCTTTATACTCGCTAGACGAATTTCTGAACAGATACTGTGTGTGTGTGTGTGTGTGTGTGTGTGTGTGTGTGTATCTACTGACATGTTCCACATCACAGTAGCCTGTCATAAATGTGATCCACGGGACATGAAAATATCTAACCTTAAATTGGATTGCGTATTCACTCTTGTGATCAGTGCGGAATTTTGTCTCTGAGTTGAACTGCAACCGTGTGCCGGAACGATAGTTTCGTCTGGCTCAACAGCCGGGTGCAAGTCTTTCAATAGTATGCCACTTTTGAGACTTACGTGCCGCTAATCTACCCCAATTCTCTAACCGGGAAAGGTGACCTACAGTTTAAGACCAGTTTCACATTCAAAATGGTCGAAAATTCGATTTTATTGCATTTTTTGAAATGTATATGTGTCTAGAATGTTGGGACGAAAAGGTTTTGTAACCCGTGCGTTACAAAAGTTTCTACAGCCCCGTTGTTCGAAGCAGCGGGGCGCTCTCAGGCGGAGACGGCCTGCTCAGGTTGAAAACTTGAAAACTTGACGTGCCTTGACGTACGTTCACAAAATGATTTATACTGCAGTATGCGTGCAAATATACTCGCCGAAAGAGCTGACGAAAGCTCAGCCAGATCGGCTTTTCTCGCCAAGAAGAACGAGGGAATTTCTTCCAGGAGGAATTAAAGTTAGAGGAAGGGTTTATATACCGTCTTTAAATGGCAGACTAAACGTAAGTAACGAAAACACTTTTTTGGTCATATTTTGGTCAAAAGATAATTTTTGGTCCTCCATATTGGATTAGACATTTTGAATTTTGAAAATCTAACTTCAGAATTGTTTTTAGCGACGTCAGAAATATGTAAGAACATGTAGGTTTTATGCAGATTGGAATAATAAAACACATAAAAGTATTCCCTAAACCTTAAACAAGTTTTTCTCGAGAAACGATTTTTCGAAACTGCGTGCAGCGTAAAATAAAAACGGCTCAATCTATTAACTTCTACCTTTGAGAAAGTAAAAGCTTTTCTTGGAAGCCACATTGTGTGTTAGTCAACGACAGATTACCATTCACTTCGACTGTCACATTAGATTTGTAGAAAAGTTTGACAATAATTAGTTAGCCTGACGGAATTGGCAGCACAAAAAGCGTAATGCTCTCAAGAACGATGGAAGATACACATGACAGAAATTCAACCACACATTTTTTAAATACATTTACTAAGTGCGTTAGAGATATTTATCATTATTCTTTTTGTTGCGAGTACATAAACGTTCAAATTTAGTGGCTGCTTCAGTATTTCAGAGTAAGTGAACATAGAAATCCCATCTGAGTCGATAATTGGAGTATATTCTCCTCAGTAACCGTTAGTACAACACACAGACGATAGAGCTTTGAGACAACGTTGTGAAGTGTAATTTGTTTAGTTTGGCCTGGATTCTAAAGAATGTGTGACATTGTATCACCAAGTGTTGTGGTATCACGAGTACACGGACAGCGTGTTTCAGGTAGGTTAACTTGCTTTGTACAAAATGCAACAAGTAAGGCAGGGGGCCAATTCTACATCCACTTCCATATCTGTATTATACGAACGACTGTTTGCAGCATATTGAAAGTTACTGACAGTAATATTGCTTAATGACTGCCTCGGCACAGTGTGAACCGAAATAAAAATGATCGTATATATGCCAACATAAGTTCTTTAACTTTCCTCGCGTTGGGTTCGCGTGTTAATTACAAATCATCCAGAATGCAATATGAGATGAAAAGGTGTGTCCAAATTATAAGATTCGCAACACGTGTTCATGTGCTACAAAAAATAATCAAATAACTCATTAATAAACCGCGTGAGCTTCATATATGGCCTAAGAGGCACCTTAGGGCACCTTTCTTAGCAAAGGAAAAGAAGAAAACTAGGAACAGTCCATAAAAAACGTCAGGCCCTGCTTGCCCTTCAAAAAGAACGTCTTTCTCCGGTGCTCTCCCATGACAGTAGAAGCTTAGGAGCACCTCACTGTTTTCCGAGAAGTAGCACCAGATAGTGGACGACCTGCGCCTAAAAGCGTTGCAAGATACTGAGTATAATAAGCGGAGTGTGGCTGGGCTGGTGCATACGTAATGCCGGTAAGTGTCCTCGAGCGGGGAGCTGACGTGTGTGGCTGAATATTTTATTGGCAGCCGTCAGCCGTCAGGCGCTGCCGCGTCAGCTGCCGCTGCATTGAGAGCCCTCGGCCTGTTTGTCGTGTCCTCGCAGCCGCACACGCCCGTCTTGCTGTATTACGACCTGCCTGTTGCCCTCTTCACTCAGGGTTTTATAGGAATCGTGGATACCTGTAGGCGGAAGGATGGTAAGAATTTAACGTCGCGATGGGGAAAACCTGGCAATGACCTGCTCAAACATCAATGTTTTGAAAACGACGACTGAAAAACCAGGACTCCAAGTATCTTACACAAAACCAGAATATATGACAGATATAAAAGAAGCTCCAAATTCCGTGAACACAGGTTACTGAAAAATTAAAACAGTCGATAAATTCAAAAATCTACGTGAGATTATATAGGGAAACGGCCATGACGGTGAGGCTAGAAAACTCAGAGCAAGGAAGGTGGAAATGACCTTTCAGCTGAATAAATGGTTCAAATGGCTCTCAGCACTATGGGACTTAACATATGAGATCATCAGTCCCCTAGAACGCAGAACTACTTAAACCTAACTAACCTAAGGACATCACACACGTCCATGCCCGAGGCAGGATTCGAACCTGCGACCGTAGCGGTCGCGTAGTTCCATACTGAAGCGCCTAACACTGCTCGGCAGCTGACTAAAGATGTGTACAAAGAAAGCTCTATCTTCTCTCAACTAAAGTTACAGCATTAAGTTTCAGTAATAAAACCAGAAATTTTATATGCAGCTGAATGCCTGATGTAACTACGACAGGAGAAATACAGAATATGGAAACGAAAGAGAGGAAAATTCTTAGGAAAATGTGGTGTCACCGCCAGACACCACACTTGCTAGGTGGTAGCTTTTATATCGGCCGCGGTCCGCTAGTATACGACGGACCCGCGTGTCGCCACTGTCAGTAATTGCAGACCGAGCGCCGCCACACGGCAGGTCTAGAGAGACAGATCCTAGCACTCAGCCCAGTTGTACAGCCGACGTTGCTAGCCATGGTTCACTGAGAATTACGCTCTCATTTGCCGAGACGATAGTAGCATAGCCTTCAGCTACATTTGCTACGACCTAGCAAAGCGCCATTACCAGTATAGATATTGAGATTCTATTAATGTATCATCGAGAGCGATGTTCTACAAATGTGGATTAAAGTTAAGTATTCCAGAAGCTACGTACTTTTCTTTATAGCATTCATTACGTATCCTGTTTCAGACCTCACGCCAGCCTGCGTGAGTTTAAGCGCGTGCCTTTCGGCTTCCTCTCATTGTGTCTAGGCTGTCTTGTCTAGACACAACAGAAAATATTGGGGATAATAAAACAGTGAATATAGAAACGTAAATAATGAAGAACTGTGTAATAAATCTGAACAGCTAAATATAACAACGAGAAAAAAGTGAAAAGGTGTGCAAAAGAATTTTTGAACATGTCAGGCGGAAAAAAATCTCCCTGATGGTAGTAGCTCCAAGAAATAAAAAGTATACTGAAAGAGATGGCAGTAGAGAAAAATGAAACTCTGATTGCAGGTACGTTTCGAAAGTATGTTTTATGTCCTCATCTCTAGAGAAAACCAAAAGAGGGAACTGTTGGGAAGTGGTAAGAAATTCGTAAACATCAATCGAACTAAATACAAAATTATTCGAGAAATCAGAGGTTGAATCAGAAATAGTTATTTACATGTCCCATAGGAAGCTCAAATCGAGTTAAAAAGGAAAAAAAAGTAATACACAATTGCCTTTTCGAGTTTGAACGGAACTGCTTATACTTTGAAATGACAAGTACTTTGTTAATATCTCGTAATGTGCGCCGACTGCTTCTTCAAATGTTTTAAATGACGTCCTCTTACTTTCAGCAATCATGAAACAAAACACTAACAGTTGAAAGCAAGATTACTTCATTTACAGTAGACAAATAATTTGATACACGTATAGAAATATACTCTATCTGTGAGATACATTCCGCTTTTCGGTACCAGTCGATACGTTATTTGACTACACAAACTATTCTCTTACTAGCTGTGAAACATGGCGGTGCCTGGGTATTTATTTATAGCTGTGCCCAGGACTTCTTAAACATGAACTTTATTTTTGATATACCAAACTTCTTTGTGTACATCATTTGAAGTAGTGTGACTGGGGACATGAAAGAACAACTTGTTTACTTCACTAACATGGGAGAGAGCCACATAGAGCTGGCCATGCGAAAAGCAACTCATGCTAAGGTCCACGCTGGCCTTGTTCTTTGTTTATAATCACGGTATAACATAAGCTCAACGGGAATTGTACACGTTTAAAGCGAAATGATCAACTGTTAGGAATAAATGGAATTCACAGTTACATCGTGTCTCGCTTTCGGAAGGAATTTCCAAAGAGCAAGTCAAAGTCTGATGTTGTCGAGACGTAGCAAGTCTTGCTTCGCAATGGAGTCATTGGATTCTTGACTCTTCATAGTTGGCTTTTGGCTATCCTGATGAATTCAGAAAGACTCGACCGTTTCCTGGGCATTTTCATTTGCAAACAAACCGAAATCAGAATGCAAAACCCGTTTTTCTAGCAAAGAATGAAAGCAGCATCGTTGAAGTTTTAATAAACAAAGCGAAATCTGTATATCCATGTAATGCTGTCACTGACCTGAACTTCCGAAAATTAATCTGTCACTGAGTTAAAAAAACTAACTAAAAGCTCTATTTATTGGTTCCTTGGTGTACTACATTAGGATGATTAAACATCTAACCTACTAATCTAAGCAGACAATTCCAGACAAAACTTCAAATTACGATATCTTTCTTTTTGTTTGTGTTCCGATTTTGAAGCCCCATGAAAATTTGTCTAGTAGTTTTGGATATTAGCGTATGAAACAGATAAACCGACGGACACGGCGGTTTTACAGTTTTACTGTTAGAAAAGAAGATGTGAAACAGCAGCGATCATTTTTATTAATTTTTTTCATTCGTTTTGTGACTGATAAGAGTTGAATCGTTGCGTGTGAGCAGTTACTACTAGCGGTAAAAGCTCTTTCAAATTAGAACAAGATGTTCAGAGCCGGCGGTCGTTGAAGTGGTCCTGCTGCCGGCAGCGGTGACGTCAGCGGCCAGCGACCAGAGCGCCAAGAGCGTCAATGGCCGCAATTACTGGAGCTGTCCTGCTTCCCTGCTCCCCTGCTTCACGGCTTCACGGGCTTCGAGTCCCACAGCGACTACTGCCGCGAGTGTGACGGACGTCAGGCTCGCCGCTTTTCTCGCATCGTAATTACCGCACTTTCCTCTTCGTTTTCTCCTTTCTTGTCGAGAGCCAGAGAATTACCGTAGTAAAACCTAATTTAACAAGCAGAGTATCGGATGCCAATTAATACGTAACCTAAGATTCCAGTAAGGGGACTGTCGTAGTATTCTTCTTAGTAAGGAGATTATGATATCGAAGAAATAACAAAGCGCCCATGTAGCACACCGTGCTGCTCTCCATAAACCACAACTTTTTTTATCGCATACCGTAAGTCGAGGACTTACCAAGTAATACGTAATACAGCGTTACGTAATGTTCTTTATTTTATTTTACGTTTATGGTTGACAGCCTTTGTACGTTTCGTTGCGTATTCTAAAGTAATTCGACACAATTGCTGAGAATATGTTAACATCAATCACTAGCCGTCGCGCGGGGTAGCCGTGCGGCCTCAGGCACCTTGTCACCGTTCACGCGGCTGCCCCCGTCGGATGTTCGAGTCCTCCTGCGGGCATGTGTGTGAGTGTGTGTGTGTGTGTGTGTGTGTGTGTGTGTTGTCCTTAGCGTAAGTTAGTTTGATTAGTGTGTAAGCCTAGGGACTGATGACCTCAGCAGTTTGGTCTCATAGAAACTTAGCACAAATTTAAAAATCACTAGCCACCAGGTCAAATGGGTCAGTACCCGAAACCCATCCTATTCCTTGCCAAAAGCCTAAAAACTCTTACACCACCATCCGAATGTATTAACTCTGTATGTACACTCCTGGAAATTGAAATAAGAACACCGTGAATTCATTGTTCCAGGAAGGGGAAACTTTATTGACACATTCCTGGGGTCAGATACATCACATGATCACACTGACAGAACCACAGGCACATAGACACAGGCAACAGAGCATGCACAATGTCGGCACTAGTACAGTGTATATCCACCTTTCGCAGCAATGCAGGCTGCTATTCTCCCCTGGAGACGATCGTAGAGATGCTGGATGTAGTCCTGTGGAACGGCTTGCCATGCCATTTCCACCTGGCGCCTCAGTTGGACCAGCGTTCGTGCTGGACGTGCAGACCGCGTGAGACGACGCTTCATCCAGTCCCAAACATGCTCAATGGGGGACAGATCCGGAGATCTTGCTGGCCAGGGTAGTTGACTTACACCTTCTAGAGCACGTTGGGTGGCACGGGATACATGCGGACGTGCATTGTCCTGTTGGAACAGCAAGTTCCCTTGCCGGTCTAGGAATGGTAGAACGATGGGTTCGATGACGGTT
The DNA here is from genome assembly GCF_023864275.1 of Schistocerca cancellata. Lineage (NCBI taxonomy): Eukaryota > Metazoa > Arthropoda > Insecta > Orthoptera > Acrididae > Schistocerca > Schistocerca cancellata. The sequence continues at coordinate 61,603,390 of NC_064629.1, forward strand.
TGGATGTACCGTGCACTATTCAGTGTCCCCTCGACGAACACCAGTGGTGTACGGCCAGTGTAGGAGATCGCTCCCCACACCATGATGCCGGGTGTTGGCCCTGTGTGCCTCGGTCGTATGCAGTCCTGATTGTGGCGCTCACCTGCACGGCACCAAACACGCATACGACCATCATTGGCACCAAGGCAGAAGCGACTCTCATCGCTGAAGACGACACGTCTCCATTCGTCCCTCCATTCACGCCTGTCGCGACACCACTGGAGGCGGGCTGCACGATGTCGGGGCGTGAGCGGAAGACGGCCTAACGGTGTGCGGAACCGTAGCCCAGCATCATGGAGACGGTTGCGAATGGTCCTCGCCGATACCCCAAGAGCAACAGTGTGCCTAATTTGCTGGGAAGTGCCGGTGCGGTCCCCTACGGCACTGCGTAGGATCCTACGGTCTTGGCGTGCATCCGTGCGTCGCTGCGGTCCGGTCCCAGGTCGACGGGCACGTGCAGCTTCCGCCGACCACTGGCGACAACATCGATGTACTGTGGAGACCTCACGCCCCACGTGTTGAGCAATTCGGCGGTACGTCCACCCGGCCTCCCGCATGCCCACTATACGCCCTCGCTCAAAGTCCGTCAACTGCACATACGGTTCACGTCCACGCTGTCGCGGCATGCTACCAGTGTTAAAGATTGCGATGGAGCTCCGTATGCCACGGCAAACTGGCTGACACTGACGGCGGCGGTGCACAAATGCTGCGCAGCTAGCGCCATTCGACGGCCAACACCGCGGTTCCTGGTGTGTCCGCTGTGCCGTGCGTGTGATCATTGCTTGTACAGCCCTCTCGCAGTGTCCGGAGCAAGTATGGTGGGTCTGACACACCGGTGTCAATGTGTTCTTTTTTCCATTTCCAGGAGTGTATATTCCAGCACTTACGATAATCAGTTCGTCTCAAGAACTGTCTAAATGGCTCTGAGCAATATGGGACTTAATATCTGAGGTCATCAGTCTCCTAGAACGTAGAACTACTTAAACCTAACTAACCTAAAGACATCACACGCATCCATGCCCGAGGCAGGATTCGAACCTGCGACCGTAGCAGTCGCGCAGTTCCAGACTGAAGCGCTTAGAGCCGCTAGGCCATATCGGCCGTCAAGAACTGTCTGCCAGACACCAATGGCAGATTTACACATTTACCGCCAGTAGGCTATTCAAATTTTGCCACCCCTACCGACGTCTACAATTCGGTACCCTACTTCACAATCATATTAATTAAAATTTTTTTCCAATGATGCCCACTCTACGGAGAACTTTCTCCACACGTTTACTGACCCTCCACGTAGAATAAGAAGGCGATGCGCTTTCGTTCCACTTCCTCGTCTTTTTTGTTTTATTTCGTGTTGCCCTAAGGCAACGTATTGTTCTTTTATCGTAGCCATTCGCTCTGAAAGATGATTGTAGCCTCTCCAGTTCGGCCGTACTGCTCTTGTTCCGCTTCATTCTCCTTGGTTCCCGTTACTTTATTTCTTCTTACACGCAGAATGCAACACGACGTCTGCTGTGGTGTGGGTGGATTGAGAACACTACATCTCTTTCGACAGCCTGCATCTGCAATGTTGTAGGGGAACCGTAAGAAACGACAGGTAGGACAAATAGATTGTAATGTAAGCCAGATTGTCTCGCACATAACAGACGTGTTTCATAAGAATATACCTGTGTTTTATACAAACAGGAAAATACTTCCAATACTACTAATTTCTGGTTCCCTGTTATTTATTGTTGTTTCTGGACTTTGTGCAACATGTAGGATACGCCGATGACTACTCAAATACTAGGATAGGAATCAGTTACTAGAAAGCTGTTGAATTATGTGAAAGTAATACCACTGAATTGAGTTACAGGAGGGTGTAACATGACAACGTTTCTGATAGTGAAGATTTCGCTGTTTATTTCTTCGCTGTGGAAACTCACAACGAAATAGAGTAGACTAAACTACCATTAAGTGGTCGAGAATCACAGAGTGCCGTTGACTCTCAGGTACTGTTTCCACTGCTCAGAGAGTGCCTACGATCCTGGAGGGATGCGTCATCCGATAACGTAATCGTTTCCTGAGATAAAGCCAGAGTAAAGCAAGATCGATACTGTAAGCCTGTCATTGGCTCGCGTGTGGTTTGGCATACCGACCTGCAGCATTGCGCATAAATATTATATGTGAGTCGGCCCAAATACAAAGGACAAACAAAACTGCATCAGCTGCACAAAAATAATTTCTCTCACTGTACGCACGAAATGAAGTGAAGAGATGATACCGTCTCGGTAAACATTAAGCTCTGCCAATTACAAAGATGAAAACGAAATAGCGCTCCACGGAAGGTAGTTTTAAGATTAACTTCGTCTTATTATGAAATCACTGTAACATGTCCGTTAACTGTTATACAACTGAGACCAAAACCTGGAATTAAAAAAATAAACATGGGATATTATTCTCAATGAATTCATCTTCCTACGGTCTCCTTACTCTGCAGGATAAAATGTATTTCCACGACTAGATGTACATGGGGAGAAATATTTACACAAAGGCGACAAAAGTCGAGGGATAGCAATATGTACATACACACATGGCGGTAGTATCGCGTACACGACGTACAAAATGGCGGTGCACTGGGGGAGTTGCCGTTTGTATTCAGGTGATTCACGTGAAAAGGTTTCAGACGTGATTATGGACACACGACGTGAATTAACAGACTTCGAACGCGGACTTGTAGTTGGAATATTCTGTTTCGGAAGTCGGTAGGGAATCCTATATTCCAAGACCCACAGTGTCAAAAATGAAGCGAGAATACCGAAATTTAGGCTTTACCTCTCACCACGGACAACGCAGTGGCCGATGGCCTTCACTTAACGACCGACAGCAGCGGCGTTTGCTTAGAGGTGTCAGTCCTAGCAGACAAGCAACACTGCCTGAAATAACCGCAAAAATCAGCGTGGGACGTACGACGAACGTATACGTTAGAACAGTGCGACGAAGTTGGCGTTAATGGGCTACGGCAGAAGACGACCGACGCGAGTGGCTTTGGTAACTGCACGACATCACTTGCAGCGTCTCTCCTGGGTTCGTCACCAAGTCGGTTGAAACCTAGACGACTGGAAAACCGTGGTCTGGTCAGATGATTCCAGATTTCTCTTAGGAACAGTTGATGGTAGGGGTTCGAGTGTGGGGCAGATCCCACGAAGTCATGGACCAAGTTGTGAACAAGGCCCAGTGCAAGCTCCATAATGGTGTGGGCTGTGTTTAGACGGGATGGTCTAGGTCCTCTGGTGCAACTGAACCGATCGGCTACTTGGAGACTACACTCCTGGAAATTGAAATAAGAACACTGTGAATTCATTGTCCCAGGAAGGGGAAACTTTATTGACACATTCCTGGGTTCAGATACATCACATGATCACACTGACAGAACCACAGGCACATAGACACAGGCAACAGAGCATGCACAATGTCGGCACTAGTACAGTGTATATCCACCTTTCGCAGCAATACAGGCTGCTATTCTCCCATGGAGACGATCGTAGAGATGCTGGATGTAGTGCTGTGGAACGGCTTGCCATGCCATTTCCACCTGGCGCCTCAGTTGGACCAGCGTTCGTGCTGGACGTGCAGACCGCGTGAGACGACGCTTCATCCAGTCCCAAACATGCTCAATGGGGGACAGATCCGGAGATCTTGCTGGTCAGGGTAGTTGACTAACACCTTCCAGAGCACGTTGGGTGGCACGGGATACATGCGGACGTGCATTGTCCTGTTGGAACAGCAAGTTCCCTTGCCGGTCTAGGAATGGTAGAACGATGGGTTCGATGACGGTTTGGATGTACCGTGCACTATTCAGTGTCCCCTCGACGATCACCAGTGGTGTACGGCCAGTGTAGGAGATCGCTCCCCACACCATGATGCCGGGTGTTGGCCCTGTGTGCCTCGGTCGTATGCAGTCCTGATTGTGGCGCTCACCTGCACGGCGCCAAACACGCATACGACCATCATTGGCACCAAGGCAGAAGCGACTCTCATCGCTGAAGACGTCACGTCTCCATTCGTCCCTCCATTCACGCCTGTCGCGACACCACTGCAGGCGGGCTGCACGATGTTGGGGCGTGAGCGAAGACGGCCTAACGGTGTGCGGGACCGTAGCCCAGCTTCATGGAGACGGTTGCGAATGGTCCTCGCCGATACCCCAGGAGCAACAGTGTCCCTAATTTGCTGGGAAGTGCCGGTGCGGTCCCCTACGGCACTGCGTAGGATCCTACGGTCTTGGCGTGCATCCGTGCGTCGCTGCGGTCCGGTCCCAGGTCGACGGGCACGTGCACCTTCCGCCGACCACTGGCGACAACATCGATGTACTGTGGAGACCTCACGCCCCACGTGTTGAGCAATTCGGCGGTACGTCCACCCGGCCTCCCGCATGCCCACTATACGCCCTGCTCAAAGTCCGTCAACTGCACATACGGTTCACGTCCACGCTGTCGCGGCATGCTACCAGTGTTAAAGACTGCGATGGAGCTCCGTATGCCACGGCAAACTGGCCGACACTGACGGCGGCGGTGCACAAATGCTGCGCAGCTAGCGCCATTCGACGGCCAACACCGCGGTTCCTGGTGTGTCCGCTGTGCCGTGCGTGTGATCATTGCTTGTACAGCCCTCTCGCAGTGTCCGGAGCAAGTATGGTGGGTCTGACACACCGGTGTCAATGTGTTCTTTTTTCCATTTCCAGGAGTGTATTTGCATCCATTCATAGACTTCATGTTCCCAAAAAAGGATGGACGTTTAATCGATGACAGTGCGCCATGCCACCGGGCCACAGTTACTCGCGATTAGTTTGAAGGACAGTCTGGACGATTCGAACGAATAATTTGGCCACTCAGTTCGTGCACAAAATGCAGCACCGGATTTATTGACGGCTATAGAGGGGCAGCATGACTCAATATTTGTGCAGCGGACTTCCAACGACTTGTTGAGTCCATGCCACGTGGAGTAGCTGCACTACGCCGGCAAAAGAGGGTCTGACACGATATTAGGAGGTCACCTCATTGCACACTGGTCATAAATTCACGGGTATAACATCTATACATACCACTAAATTAAAATCCCCAGCAGCGTTTTTCTGTCTGTATGTGAAGTCTGATCTCAGGAAGTGTTGGATTGATTCTGACACGGTTTTCACTGATAGACTGATCAGGAGGAAAATTTATGTGTATATTTTATGCACGTTTTGTAAAAATTGGCTGAACTATGACGAATTACATTCTCCAGCTGCCTTTTTTTATATGTACGTGTTCTTGTAGGGATTTTGATGTGTTTTTCTCTAATAGAGACACTTAATCGCGCTCAGAGTCTGTGTATGTGACAAGTTGTTCAGCCATAGATCCTTAGTGCTACCAGCGCGAAGCCTGAGCAGGTCGCTAGTGTATGACAAAAAAAAAACTTCTGGTGGGTCACAAATTCAAGCTGTCTACAAAGTTAAAGTTAGTACAAATTCTTAATGTGGGGTCAAAGTTATGATATTTGAGAATTATGATAGGGGTATTTTAAAGGATGAAAGAAAGCTGGAGCAATGTCATACACAGAAGCAAAGACAGTACAGAGTTTTCTGTTCCCTTGTTCATATGCGCTACAAAACAGTGTACGTTTGTTGTTCGCTCTTTGAGTCGTGCCACAAAAAAGTACAGTGGGGTGATTAAGTCGGTTGTAGCAATAGCTGCACCGCAAGGAAAGTTTGGGAAATACGCCCTAGACGGCACTGGGGACTGAGAAAGATCTGCGAATTGCTCACTTACCCAAATGGACGCCTTTCCAACGCAGTGTGGGAAAGTTTTGTTTAGCGTGGATGAATTTCATACGCCTTGTTGAAGGTATTTCCTTGTTTATTTCGCGATGGATTCAAATGGTTCAAATGGCTCTGAGCACTATGGGACTCAACATCTGTGGTCATAAGTCCCCTTGAACTACTTAAACCTAACTAACCTAAGGACATCACACACATCCATGCACGAGGCAGGATTCGAACCTGCGACCGTAGCGGTCACGCGGTTCCAGACTGAAGCGCCTTTGACCGCACGGCCACGCCGGCCGGCGATGGCGATGGAAAAGGGTGAAATTTTGTGTCGGCTTGTAGTTTACTCCTGATCGCCATCAGCTGTACCACATGCCTTCACTGTTGAGAGGTATGGGATTTTACCGCGAACACTGTCGGAAGCCTCAGCGACGAGGAACTTAACGGCACCATCCCTCCTCTTTCCAGCCAACTCCACGTGATGAAATTACTTCCACTATAAGCATTCGAACCACATACAAACAGATCGGTTGACAGCACAGTACTGTCCTTTAGACACTTCGGCGAAAGAGAAGGATAATCTCCGAAGATCTTGCTTGCCAAACCACTCATAATAGGATAATGAACTAACCCAAAGCTAGAACGTGATTTGTGTGCACAATTGTTAGGACCGAATTAGGCACATTGAGTAGTGGCAATAGATATCATTGAAACAAATGAAGACTTTGTTAAAGACAGTAGGCAGTCAACTATGACGAAAAAGGTAGTCATATGAGTATTAGTGGCAGGACGTTGTGGCCGTGCAGTTCTAGGCGCTTCAGTCTGGAACCGCGTGACCGCTACGGTCGCAGGTTCGAATCCTGCCTCGGGCATCGATGTGTGTGATGTCCTTAGGTTAGTTAGGTTTAATTAGTTCTAAGTTCTAGGGGTCTGATGACCACAGATGTTAAGTCCCATAGCGCTCAGAGGCATTTGAACCATTTTTTTTTAGTATTAGTGGTGTCTAATAAAGTACAGCGTTAATGCTGCGTTGTACTTCCCTGCTGTGCAAGCTGTTTTATTATCCACGACTATGTTCAAACCCGTACCGCCTATTCTACGGTTGCTATCATCCAGGATATCATATATGAGTGACTCATTCTCTTGATTTTCACACCAGACCTTCTTACAGTGATTTTTAGGACTTCCAACCGCTGTAAGAGAAATATGAAAACCGAATATAATTTCCGGTCCGATAAAAATTTGAGGCTGCATTCATAGGCTAAATATATTTAAAAAAAGATGTATCAACGAACTTCTGTTGTTTTGCAATAGATTCTTCACGTTTTATGGGGATTCTTTGACAAAGAACGTAAATACACTGCTGCGCAATTATTAAATTACCGAAAAGCATTTAATTAATATTTTCATTTGAATCATTCTCGTAGTTATCTTTTATTAAAGAAACACCGAGACAGTTTTCTTCTGAGTCTGTCACGGTACGTTTCCTTCTTTGACAACTTCTGCCGAGTTTAAAGAGCAAAGTTACATTAACGACCCGAAGTAAAGTCTCCCTCTTGGCCAAGTTCGCCGGAAGGAGTGACCTCCATGGAGACAAAGACATCTCCGATAATATGCATGCCGGCTTTTTTCTACTTGTGTCTCTGCTATCTGACATATCCAACTTGAAACATTTCTTTGAAGAAAACTTCGACGAAGACGTCTTGATGATCCAAAGCACTCTCTTCTGCACGGCTTGTCCTTTCCTAAAACGAAACGAGAGACAATTCACTGCTTGAGAGCTAAATAAAAATGGATGCCATTCAAAATATTGATCGTGCAAAAAACCTAAGTACTATTTTATTCAGGACAGCCCGTAACCCCTGATACTACCTCAATAATAATAAGTAGTCAAATGAATTTTGCTTTATCGATTACTGGTTTTGGGTCTACAGCCATCTTCACAGGATGGTATTTATTTCTCGTGATCGTTAAATACATAAATAAAAGCATTAGAAGATAAATATTTACATGGGTGACGGTATTCACAGAGAGAGAATGTGTATTTTATCTAAAAGAAGAGATATTACAGGATACCTCTCTACAGACAGAAAGACAAATGGCTCTGAGCACTATGGGACTTAACATCTGTGGTCATTAGTCCCCTAGAACTTAGAACTACTTAAACCTAATTAACCTAAGGACATCACACATATCCATGCCCGAGGCAGGATTCGAACCTGCGGCCGTAGGTTAAAATACATAGATACAAGTCACAGTTGTCTTCAGAAAACACAGCCAACAGAAGGTTGTTTCTATTTTTTATGGTGATAGACAAATCCCGTTTTTTATGCTCCAAATGATTACAAACTATGAACAACTTCAATCTAAGTAGGTCTACATAAGTAAACGTCTGTATTTGTTTATAATGCAAAAATAAAATATGTAATTTACACGAGGAATTAAACTGCTGCCTGAAAATGGCTTAGGTCCAAATGGCTCTGAGCACTATGGGACTTAACATCTATGGTCATCAGTCCCCTAGAACTACTTAAACCTAACTAACCTAAGGACAGCACACAACACCCAGCCATCACGAGGCAGAGAAAATCCCTGACCCCGCCGGGAATCGAACCCGGGAACCCGGGCGTGGGAAGCGAGAACGTTACCGCACGACCACGAGATGCGGGCTTAGGTCCAAAACTAGATATCGCTGAATAAATAGTACTTTCACCTAAATTATGTTTGGTTGCTGTGTTTGTTTCACGTTGACACTAGACTATATGATGTAACTGGTATGAAACAGAAGTTTTCAGAAGGGGAGGCACTCAGCTGAATCTTACTAAGAGTGACTTACATTTTCTTCAGTGTGCGCTTGACATGATAAACAGAAATATCACTTGTCGCACGAAAAACCGAATGTGCGTCTAGCGCTACTGGCTGTAGGCCACATAGAAACGTGTTATTATATGTCGGCCCACAGGTTTCGGTAGGAATAACGGAGTAACACTTACAATACGCTCACAACCGGACGCTGAGTAAATTCATGCACGTGTTCAATGGAGTGAACGGAAGTGTATAGCAGTCCATTTCGCGCTGGTATATTCAGAGTGGGCTCGTCCAATAGCGGTTCCGTCAACAAGCACGAGCCGATACTAACTAAATCTCATGCACCATTTTCGCTTTACACTCGGGTAGGCTAATAGTTGCTTCGTCTCTTTTTAACTTTCTCAATATTCTTCTTTTTAACTGCCATACACCTCTCCCGAACACTCTCCTGGGTCTATAAACTACTAAAAATAAATGTAAATGTCGTGTGACTAGGGCCTCCCGTCGGGTAGACCGTTCGCCGCGTGCAAGTCTTTCGATTTGACGCCACTTCGGCGACTTGCTCGTCGATGGGGATGAAATGATGATGATTAGGACAACACAACACCCAGTACCTGAGCGGAGAAAACCTCTGACCCAGCCGGGAATCGAACCCGGGCCCTTAGGATTAACATTCTGTCGCGCAGACCACTTTTTTTTAAAATCTCATTTTGTTCTATATTGTTCGTTGTACACTACTGGCTATTAAAATTGCTACACCACGAAGATGACGTGCTACAGACGCGAAATTTAACCGACAGGAAGTAGATGCGGTGCTATGAAAATGATTAGCTTCTCAGAGCATTCACACAAGGTTGGCGCCGGTGGCGACACCTACAACGTGCTGACATGAGGAAAGTTTCCAACCGATTTCTCATACACAAATAGCAGTTAACCGGCGTTGCCTGGTGAAACTTTGTCGTGATGCCTCGTGTAAGGAGGAGAAATGCGTACCATCACGTTCCCGACTTCGATAAAGGTCGGATTGTAGCCTATCGCGATTGCGGTTTATCGTATCGCGACATTTCTGCTCGCGTTGGTCGAGATCCAATGACTGTTGGCAGAATATGGAATCGGTGGGTTCAGGAGGGTAATACGGAACGCCGTGCTGGATCCCAACGGCCTCGTATCACTAGCAGTCGAGATGACAGGGATCTTACCTGCATGACTGTAACGGATTGTGCAGCCACGTCTCGATCCCTGAGTCAACAGATGGGGACGTTTGCAAGACAACAACCATCTGCACGAACAGTTCGATGACGTTTGCAGCAGCATGGACTATCGAGCTGCGGTTATCTTTGACGCTCCATCACAGACAGGAGCGCCAGCGATGGTGTACGCAATGATGAACCTGGGTTCCCGAATGGCAAAACGTCATTTTTTCGGATGAATCCAGGTCCTGTTTACAGTATCATGATGGTCGCATCCGTGTTTGGCGACATCGCCGTGAACGCACATTCGAAGCGTGTATTCGTCATCGCCATACTGGCGTATCATCGGGCGTGATGGTATGGAGTGCCACTGGTTACACGTCTCGGTCACCTCTTGCTCGCATTGACGGCACTTTGAACAGTGGACGTTACATTTCAGATGTGTTACGACCCGTGGCTCTACCCTTCATTCGATCCCTGCGAAACCCTACACTTCAGCAGGATAATGCACGACCGCATGTTGCAGGTCCTGTACGGGCCTTTCTGTATACAGAAAATGTTCGACTACTGCCCTGGCCAGCACATTCTCCAGATCTCTCACCAATTGAAAACGTCTGGTCAATGGTGGCCGAGCAACTGGCTCGTCGCAATACGCCAGTCACGACTCTTGATGAACTGTGCTATCGTATTGAAGCTGCATGGGCAACTGTACCTGTACACGCCATCCAAGCTCTGTTTGACTCAGTGCCCAGTCGTATGAAGGCCGTTATTACGGTCAGAGGTGGTTGTTCTGGGTACTGATTTCTCAGGATCTATGTACCCAAATTGCGTGAAAATGTAATCACATGTCAGTTCTAGTATAATATATTTATCCAATGAATACCCGTTTATCATTTGCTTTTCTTCTTGGTGTAGCAATTTTCATGGCCAGTGGTGTATATGTTTGGGGTGGACGTCCAATGACACCCGTTGAGGTTGTTCGTTGAGCCGTTCACTCAGCTTTTTTGTTTTTTTGTTTTTATTACAGGGGACAGCTAACCCTCTGACCGAACACGCTGAGCTACCGTGCTGGAACCACTCAGCTACCGGGGGCGGACTATAAACTACTGTTATACGGACTTTAATCATCATTTACAAGAATATTCATTTTAGGCTTTCCCACATGGAGCATATTCTGTTGGTTGGAACTGACAGTTATGCTTTTTATTGACAACGTTAGAAGCACACGGGAAATTTTCTTTCGGATACAGAATCCAGATTCTCGAATGAGTTCCATACAAATTATTTGATTGCTACATATACTGAATCAATAATATAATTGTTAAACTGAATTGTTTTCGTTTCAGCATACTGATTATGACAAAAGGTGGACATGGTCGAGTTTAACGGCCCGTCAGTGTCAACCTCATATATCGTATGCAGTTAAAATGCTGTACAAATTTTGTCTTGTTCCTTGTTAGTGAGTAGGATAATTATGTCTCCAGGATTTCGCGGCTGTTGACAAAGAAACTAAAATCTTCTGGGTATTAAGGCGCAAAATTTTATGCTGCAGTTGCTTCAACAACTGAATCTACTTGAGCGGTCATCTGGTGACCGCAGGTGGTTACTTCTAAATTATGAGTGGTCGTAATGATCCGACAGACTGGCCCACACACTCTCCTCCACAACTAGATTACATTTTTCTGCGATCTTTCGTCACTGAAAATATATACAATAACTGCTGGTGCTGATATTAAAAGCGTTGAAACGAAGAATCACCACAGTTATTACATGTCGCCTCTGACGTGATGTTGGCTGATGCACGGACCTGGAAATGATATGATCGTGTGGCATTGATGGCTTGGAGGCGCCATTCGGTGAAGTACAGCCGCCGGGTTGCAAGTCTTATTTCAGTCACATTGGGTGTCTTGCGCGTCGCTGATGATTAGATGATGACGAGGACAACACAACGCCAGTTCGAGAGCGGAGAAAATCGCCAAGCCAGCCGGGAATCGAACCCGGGCACACTGCATGGCAGGCAAACACGTTACCACTCAGCTAAGCAGGCGGACTATGGATTTGGAACTTAATACCGATTAGATACTCTTTGCAGTATCAATGATGATCATTTGGAGGCTTAATGATGTTTGTTCTGTTTTACAAGAGACTAGCTAACTAATAAAACACTCTGACTCAAATTTTAACTGTTTGTTATACAGTGACGGGAAAAAACCACAACGCCAAGAAATAACTGATGCAGAAAAATGACACATTTGTCTGGCTCAGAGCTGTCCTTGAAGTAATCGATTTGTAACAGTTCGGTGTGTCACTGTGGTGCCAGTTGCTGTTCGAACTGCTGCTGCAGACGCAGTGTGCGGGCCACAGCCATATGGCGAACACGACGTTTCTCTCTTTCTGTAGTGCCACCTGGCCGTACGGAGCCCGGTCTTCCTGTGATCATCCCCGCCCGTGGTGACCGCTGGCAGTAACCACGTACAGTGCCTACATTCCTGCCAGTCTTTTTGCATTGTCACATAAGTTACATACAGCTTCTGGTAGCCCTATTACACGACCTCGTTCAAAGTCAGTGAGTTGTTGATGATGGCCGGCCAGAGTGGCCGAGCGGTTCTAGGCACTACAGTCTGGAACCGCGCGACCGCTACGGTTGCAGGTTCGAATCCTGCCTCGGGTATGGATGTGTGTGATGTCCTTAGTTTAGGTTTAAGTAGTTCTAAGTTCTAGGGGACTGATGTCCTCAGAAGTTAAGTCCCATAGTGCTCAGAGCCATTTGAGCCATTTTTTTGTTGTTGATAATGGCGTCTTCGTCGTCTTAAAGGCATTCTTGACTAAGACCAACTCGCGACGTCCAGTCTCGAAGGTAACTAACGCTCACGACCGTTACAGCGCACATTGAAAGCAAATCTGATTTGCATCCTCGCAGTGGCGCTACGAACGCCGCTCTTATGCGACCGCGGAGAAATTTGAGTAGACGTCATCTTTCATATGTAGAAACACGCATACCAACTTTCGTTTATCTCGCACAAATCCTTCATGGTGCTGGGATTCTTTTCCGTCAATGTATTTAGTGTCACAAAATTTATAAAATTATTATTTTTATAGGCACTCGTTACACCACTGACAAAATGTTGGAAATGACTGTCGAATTTTCACAGAGTAGATGAATGTGCGAAGAAAAATTTTAATTTGTGTTGTAATTGTTTTACCTATTTGTGTCGCATGTGACTGACATGCATAGCACATTTACTGTCATGTCTTAGTGGCTGAGAAACATGTATAATGAAGGGAAATCCTAGTTATAACAACGTAATTCTTTCGCTGCAGCGTATACTTTGTGGACAGCTTCAGCAGTGGATAACTATGCCATTCATTTGAATTACACTGTCTGCCACGGCAAGCTGAATCATTCATCTCGAATAACTCTGAAAGAAGATCATTTTGAAAAAGTTGTGTTCTCTTCCAGTGTTATCAAATACGGGAAGCTCGGCAGAAAAGCACACGCTTTTTAAGAAACAATTAGCAGCTGAATAATGGCGTTCTGAGCGTTGCGAAACAGCCGATAAAACACTTCTTTTGTCCACGGTTTCTCCGCTGCAGTCGTTGCTTCAAATAGCAGAGACGCTCGCACAGTGCATTTGCTCAAGAATTCCAGCCACGAGAGGCGCAATTTCAGTTCATTAATATTGTTCGCGAACAATGGTAATGTGTAAACGGCGCTTTAAGCCTTTCCCCCATACTAAGCAAATGTTCCTCCTGAAGTGAAACATCATACTTCGTAGGCACTCGTGAAAGCGGGGCAATTTACTAATTGAGAAAGCACTTCTTGTGGAAATAAATATTTAGCTTTACGTCATATTTTTAGACATTTAGAAGATGTTATTTACGTCATACATCTTCTTTAGGTCTCTCATAAATAGATCCTTTATCCTGCTGATTATGAGGTGGTGGCTTGTGAAGTTTGATCTAACGTGTAATGCCAACAGGGATGTGCAACATTTGGAGCTAATTTAGTAATTAATAATGAAATCAAATGTCTGAACTATTATAATAAATTGTTAAAAGTTCAGTTTTCACAATTATCTTAAAAATTACGAAAATGCCCTAAATCTATCGTTACAGTGTGTTTTTAATGTCCGGTAGTGACAAATTCTATTACCTTTTGTGGGTAATTGTAAAAGCTGCTGTTTTATTTTGTCTAATAATAGATCTAAGTGGAATGATTTTATCAAGGTTGTTAACGGAGACGCCACAGATGTTAGCTACACAGTTACTTTAATTTCCTCTTCGTCCAAACTTTCAGGTCATCGACTTCTTTCTGATGGAGTTAAACAAAACTAAGGAACTATAGAAAGTAAAAAGATACCTCTTGTAAATATCTTTGATGTACGTCTATTTCTTCGTCTGTACAGAAAATGGAAAAGGTTAAGATAAACGACAGTATCTAATGGAAAACTGCTGTACTGTTTGCAGCTGAAATATCACTGTGGGAAACAATGCCTATTTCCACACCGGTACTCCTAATTCATCGTATGGCGCGTGACAAAGGGTGTATAATGTACTAGTATCGCTGTACCTCCATTCTCCATTACCCTTTTCCCATCCCCCATCCCCCGTTTCCCGGCCCCCTTCCCCTCCATTTATTACTCGATTCATGCATAGTGTGGGATGAGGACACTGTTTGTACGGTTTCACGTTGTCTCGAATTCCACTTTTACCGTTATTGCGATTGCGTGAGACGTATATTAGAGAAACAAATATGTTTCTTGGCACATCTCTGTACAGCCGCTTCTGAAATTTTACTATTAAATCTTTCTTTGACGCACGTATTGTATTTATAGCCAACCATTGAAGTTTGTTACGAATTTGTGTGGCTCTCTCGCGCTAACTATACAAACTTCAGGTCTTAACGTGCAATTACATCGATCCATCCATCAAACAGTTCTTTACCTCTAGACACACACTGTATCCAATGGCAACACGAAGCAACGGACATGAAAATGACAAGGAAATTGTCGTTTGCGTGTAGTGATTACGCTGTTTCTGTTGCTGTAGAAGTATTCTTCTCCAGAACTGAATCAGATTGATGACTGTAATTTTCAGCGAACAAAGAACTGAATAGCCTATTCTAGTTTGCGTTGCTAAAAAAGGCCCATCCTTCCGTGATAACACCCTTCACACAAAGACGAAATAATAGAAGTGTCTAAAAAGGAAAGCGTTCTCTCGTTATTTAGAACGTAGTACCTCGACGTACTTCCGAAATTAAAACTGATTTACTGCGAACGTGAACAGTAATTTTTGTTAATCTGAGAGAATCCGTGCTAATCGTCGTAGAGCTTCATAGACTACGAAACGCCCATAGCTATCGCACTATAAAATGCTAATATACGGGAAGTATTTACTATGTTATTAGTACTTTCGAGTTCATTTTCAAGTAGGCATTGCTAGGATTACGTAGCTCTGCCGTGGCATACGATCTCAGTCGTTTAATTAATTGATATTCTAGCAAAGATGTTTCTCTCGCAATACAAAGTAGTGTCTTTGACCCGCCATCAGAATAAAAAGACAACAGAATTACGTAAAATTCATGTTCCCAAGATAGACTCCAACCCAATGTCGGGTACTTGATGAAGTTCCGTTGCAATTATCGTTGTTGTTGAACTTATCAGTATTTTTTCCAAATTTCTATCTCACATCTCGTAAGTCATTGAGAAATCTCTAATTTCACGTTCTTGTTATTTTGCGGAGGAAACTGAAGATGTGATAACTGTGCGACTGAAAGAACAAAGGTAAACAGTTTCCTGGCATACACGTGGACAGTAGCCTTGTTCATGTAGAAACCATGTGCAGTACAAGAAATTATGAGCCGCATTGAGTGTGTGCTATCGGCAAACAGCAGTGGACTGCTAGTGTCACAGCTGCTAACACCTGTTTGCTCGGTCACTTAAATTAAGACAATGCGGCAAGATCGAAAAAAAGTGCATGCGGAATTAGTTTTCACACAGTAGTTGTTCTGTCTCTAGAAAAATGACTCACTTGCACCAAATGTGCTCTACACTTCGTCGGTGAGATGCGCTGATCAGCCTGAACGTTATGACCAACTTCCTAATAGCCGGTATGGCTACCTTTTGGCACGGATAACAGCGGTGATGCGTCGTGGCATAGAAGCAATGAGGCTGTGGTAGGTCGCTAGAGAGTTGGCACCACATCTACACACACGAGTCACCTACTTCAAGTAATTCCGGAAAGGGCGGCAATGAGCTCTGACGTCGCGTACAGTCACATCCCAGATGTGTTCGATCGGTTTCAGATCGCGCGAGTTGGGCGACCAGTACACCGGTTGGAACTCGCAACAGTGTCCCTCGAACCACTCCATCACACTCCTGGCCTTGTGACATGGCACATTATCTTGTTGTAAAATGCCACTGCTATCGGGAAACATAGTTGTCATGAAGGGGTGTACGTGGTCTGCAACTAGTGTACGATATTCCTTGGCTGCCATGGTGCCTTTCACGAGCTCCACTGCACCCACGGATGCCCACGTGAATGTTCCCCAGAGAGTAATGGAGCAGCCGCCAGCTTGCCTCCGTCCCGCAGTACAGGCGTCAAGACGACGTTCCCCTGGAAGACGACGAATTCGAGCCCTTCCATTGGCACGGTGAAGAAGGTATCGGGATTCATCAAACCATGCAACGCTCCGTCGCTGCGCCAACGTCCAGCGACGATGGTCGCGTGCTCATTTCAGTCGTAGTTGCCGATGTCGTAGTGTTAACATTGACACATCAATGGGACGTCGGCTGCTGAACCCCATCGTTAGGAGTGTTCGGTGCACTGTGTGTTCAGACGCATTTGTACTGTGCCCGGCATTAAAGTTTGATGTTAGTCACACCAAAGTTCACGGCCCGTCTTGTTTCACGAGTCCGACCAGTCTATGACATCCCAGATTTGTAATGAGGGGTAGCCGCCCAACACCACGACGTTCTGACGTGGTTTCACGTTAGTTTCGCGACTTATTGAAGACAATCACCAAGATCTCCTCGAACGCCCGGCAAGTCGTGCAGTTTCCGAAATGCTCGTGCCAAGCCTCCGGGCCACCACACTCTTCCCTCAGTCTAACTCAGATAGATCACGCCCCTTCCCCATTCTACACACGGACAGCACACTCAGTGATACTACATGCACCATGCGTGTGTCTGATTAGCAGTCGTCGATGGTCATAATGTTCTGGCTGATCATTGTACATCTATAGTTCTGTACTGTAACACTTCTTAAAAACAGGAAATGGTTGTGCCTTGCTCCAGTGAGAGACTATGTTGCTCTCAAAATTTATGAAAAAATGCTGCGAGAATAACTGAAATGACATCTAATGGGGATTTAGCACCGTGAGGTAAGTTTTATAATGAAGGCGTTAAATCACCTCTTAGATGGTTGCGAAAGCAGATGTGAGGCACGTTTCTAAAGTAGTGATAGGGTATTAGTAGATGGATAATACGACTGTTGTAATCCCATTTCCGAAGAAGGCTTGTGCTGACATGTGAGGACACTGTCCAGTCACACTAAAAAGCCTGAATAACCACCTTTTGCAGCGCGAAACGCTGCGAAACTTGCAGGAAGAGAGTCAGTGAAGTTCTGGACAGGGATGTGCAGCCGTGCCGACTCCAGTGACGTGGTCAGCTACGCTAGGTCTCGGTTGATGATCATGGCGCGAATAACCCGATCGACATGGTACAACAGATTCTCGATTGGGTGTAAATTCGGGGAGCCCGGTGTCCAGGGAAGCACGGTAAACTCATCATGGTGATCGACGAGCTGTGTGACACGTTGCATTGTCCTGCTGGTAGATTCCTTCGTGCCGAGAGAAAACAAGCTGCATGCACGGGTGGACATGGTCCCCAAGGATAGATGCATACTTGTGTTGATCCACTGTACCTTCCACAATGAAGCGATAACCCGGGGAATGCCCTCCGGTCTTGACCCTTCGACTGTTGTAAGGTCTTTGTTTTCAGACGTACACGACGCACACGCCAACGACCATCTGTTCGATTGTGGATAAAATGTGATTCATCAGAAATGGCCAATTGCCGCCAGTCAGTGGACATCCTGTTCCGGCACTGGCGTGCAAATTCCAGCCTCCGTCGCCGATGAACAGCGTCAGCACGGGTACACGATCGAGGTTTCTGCTGCGGCGACCGATGTGCAGCAACGTTCACAGAATAGTCGCTCAGGAGACACTTTTGGTAGCCCCTCGGTTCATCTGGGCGGTCAGTTGCTCAGCAGTAGCACGTCTGTTAGCCCGTTGACATCTCCGTAGCCGTCGTTCACCCACCTCATGGCACGTGGTGCACCACAGTTACCTCGTCGCCGGTTTTGGGTAGCAAAAAATGGTTCAAATGGCTCTGAGCACTATGGGACTTAACATCTGAGGCCATCAGTCCCCCATAACTTAGAACTACTTAAACCTAACTAACCTAAGGACATCACACACATCCATGCCCGAGGCAGGATTCGAACCTGCGACCGTAGCGGTCACGCGGTTCCAAACTGAAGCGCTTAGAACCGCACGGCCACACCGGCCGGCTTTTTGGGTAGCACCAACTTGCGATGCACGGTATACTTTAATCACGGTGGCACACGAACTGCTTACAAAGTCAGCCGTTTCGGAAGTGCTTTCTCCTTTGGCCCGCTAGCTAATGATCAACCCCGTTTGGGCGTCAGAAAAATCGCTCCGTATCCCCCTTACAACTCTGACCGCACTGTTTTCCCCCTCACCATTATACGCTTCAGCCGACCATTGTGGCCGAGCGGTTCTAGGCGCTTCAGTCTGGAACTGCGCTGCTGCTACGGAAGGCAGGTTCGAGTCCTGCCTCGGGCACGGATGTGTGTGTGTCCTTAGGTTAGTTAGGTTTAAGTAGTTCTAAGTCTAGGGGACTGATAATCTCAGACGTTGAGTCCCATAGTGCTCCGAGCCATTTGAACCTTATATGCTTCATGTACCCTCCACGCTAGTGTCGCCATCTGCTGCCTGTGAGTAGTTATGATGATGATGGTGATTTGATATGTGGGGCGCTCAACTGAGCGGTTATCAGCGCTCGTACAAATTCCCAACCATTGCTCAGCCCAATTTCGCCACTTGCATGAATGATGATGAAATGATGTGGACAACACAAACATCCATTTATCTCGAGGCAGGGGAAAATCCCTCACCCCGCCGGGAATCGAACCGGGGACCCCGTGCTCGGGAAGCGAACACGCGACCGCGAGACCACGAGCTGCGGACGTGAGTAGTTATGTCACATTGACGTCGAACATAGATGGTCGTCACTTTAATGTGACTGGGCCGTATATTACCAAAGAAACAGTTTCATAAGCAGTGGTTGCAAAATACTGACACGACTTAATTGTATTAGACTGAAAAGAAAGAAAAAGATTAGAAGCCGACATCATGGAAGTTCAGTTTGGTTGAGGAGAAATGTAGGAACAAGCGAGACAATACTGACGTGAAAACAGAAGATAAGACACAAAATACAGACTGACAATAGAAAGATAATCGTATCTGAAAAATTGGAATTTATTGATGCTAAATATAAGGTCGAGCATTAGGAAATATTTTGTAAAAGAATTTGTCTCGGGTCTACCCTTATACGGAAGTGAAACGTGCACCATATACAGTTCAGACAAAAAATGAATAGAAGCCTCAAAAATAAGATACAAGTCAAGAATCCTGAAGAATACGTAGATAAATCGAATAACTAACGACAAGGTACTGAATCGTATTGCGGTGAAAGGAAATTTAAGGACAGCACTTGCCAAAAAGAGAACCACGTCCTAAGGCGTAAATGAATATTCAATTTGGTTAGTGTTCGAAGTGAGGGGTGGTGGAGGGAGAGAAACACCAGGGTTTGCTTACACAGGGTGTAACGGAATGGTACGGCCAAGCTTTCAGGAAACATTTCTCGCCTGGGTCCGGAAACGCTTTATTTCCATGATACAGTTGATTTTCTGCTTCCTTTCTTTATCACATTAATCACGGGAAACACACAGAAACATAGTGTAGCAGCATTATGTGGAAAGTATTCTTACATAAAATGTTGAAAGTATTCTTTTGTTTACGTTTAGTGAGAACATACAGTCAAAAATAAAAGATTCCGTGACGGATAAATAGAGGTGGTCCAATTCGATGGCCTTCACGCTCTCTGGATCTAAACCCACTAGATTTTTATTTGTGTGGGCCACATGTGTACACAACTCTGGTACCAGATATACAGAGTCTTTGTGCCCATTTTGTGGTAGGCTGTGAAACAATGGCCGGCTGCTGTGGCCGAGCGGTTCTAGGCCCTTTAGTCTGGAACCACGCTGCTGCTACGGTCGCAGGTTCGAATCCTGCTTTGGGCATGGATGTTCGTGATGTTCTTAGGTTAGTTAGGTTTAAGTAGTTTTAAGTTCTAGGGGACTGATGACCTCAGTTGTTAAGTCCCATAGTGGTTCGAGCCATTTGAACCATTTTTGAAACATTTGATTTGTGAAACAATACACGATTCTCCAAGGATACACCAGCGCATCAGGGACTCATTGCGACGGCGAGTTGATGCTTGTATCCTTGCTAATGGAGAGCATTTTGAGCATTCCATCTAGGAATGTGTTTCGTACTGTGGTGGTAGGTTCCTTTCCTGTGTGTTTCCCCATGGTTATTATGATTATGAAGAGAAATAGAAACTGAGCTCTAACATGGAAATAAAGCGTTTTCGGACCCATGTCCATATAACAGATTTTATTCCTCTAAGTGCGAGGAATGTTTCCTGAAAGTGGAGCCATATCTTTCTGTTAGACCCTATATAGTCGCGCCTACATGTTTCTCTCCCTCCGCCTCTCCCACTTCGTACATTGACCAAACTGACTATTCATTTACGCCTTAGGATGGGGCTCTCTTTTGGGCAATTGCTGCCAGTAAATTTCCTTTCACCGCAATACGACTCATTACCTCTTCGCCGGTTATCCCTGTATTCTTCAACATTCTTTTCCTGTATCTTAGTTTTGAAGGCTTCTATTCACTTTTTGTCTGAACTGTAAATTGTCCACGTTTCCACATCCGTACACGGGTACATCCCAGACAAATTCTTTCACAAAATATTTCGTTACGCTCGACCTTATATTTAGTTAAATTCCAAGTTTTCAGATGTGATTCTCTTCCTATTATCAGTCTGCATTTTCTGTTTTCTCTTTTGTGGTCACAGTCATTTATTTTGCTGCCAAAATAGCAAATAGATACTATTAGTATCATATTTCCTAATCTGATTCCCTCAGCATCGCCTAATTCGGCTACATTCCATTACTCTCGTTTTACTTTTGTTGATGTCCACCTCATAACTTCTTTTTGAGACACTATACATTCTGTTCAACTAATCTTTAAAGTTCTTTGCGTCTCCGCTGGACTTACAGTGTTATCGGAAAAGTTCAAAGTTTTTATCTCCCATGTCCGTATTTTTATTCCCTTTCCAAATTTCTCGTTTGTTTTCTTTGTTTCTTGCTCAAGCCAGTGATCGGACTGAAGACCAGACTATCACAGTATGACAGTTTGAACTGAACCCGTTGCGCTTATGCAGTTGCATGCATAGATCCTAGATGAACGAGGAGCCAATGATTCTCATATTTTCGTTTCTTTTTCTTTGTGTGGCAGCGAGTTCAAACAGCATCACAGTAAGCAAAAGCCAGTTCTGAATTACTGCCAGTGATCAAAATGCTTGATACAAAACAGCTTAATACGATATCGTATCTGTACTAGAGACTCATCCGCAAGCGCGCAAGAAATTTTCTGTTTTTCCCAGGTGAGAGTCATTATAGTTGACGGGATTTGGTCTGCCCTGTTAGTCTTTTTGGAGGTGGCGCCAGATAGTAGAAAAACAACAGCTTGCTCCAAAAACTGGCAAGCAGCTCTTAACGTAGATGATCAATGAAAAGCACCTTAGTTGTATTATTACAAATTTATTGTATCACGACAGGTTTCGTTCGCAGAACATCTTTAGGATGCCGAGTTGTGCTAAAGCCATAATTCAAGTTGTCTAGTTACCGTATGTTGTAGGGGGCGATCTTTAACTATAGGGTTGAAGTCTTCTTTATGAAAACTGCAAGACTGGATACACTGATTACTAGTTTCGCCCAGTTAAATCTGAAGATGGGTATTTAACTGGTCGATACTAGTTAACGATGTATCTACCCTTGCGATCTTGCAGATAAAACGCTTTGATAAAGAAGACGACAACACTAATGATCATAAACATTCTTAATGTAGAGAAATGTAAACTTATGATCTTTGCAGAAAACACAAAATTAGTAGCTGTTGACTAATAACTAAAGCGCCTAAATTAAGTCACTCATGTCTTAGAATTTTTTGTGAAAAAATTGTGTGAAGGTTTGACGTTAATCGATCACATGGGATCAGTTGTTCGTGAAGGAGTCAGCAATTTTTGATTTATCGATATGATACTGGCAACATGCAACTTTTCTACGAATATGACTGCTTACAAGTCCTTTTAACAGCCCATTGTGGAATACAGATGAAGAGTACATGAGTCATGTTATGTCGTCGTTTCCATGAAACTTTTTTCATGACTAACTCTACAGATTTTATTCATCCTCCTACAAATCACTTGCCAAGACATTGTGAAGATATGATTAGTGACACACATATACGTGTAAGTTATCATTGCTGCTGCGTAAGTGGAATAAATGTATATGTCGTGTGGCTATGGCCTCCCGTCACGTAGATCGTTAGCCGGGTGGAAATCTTTCGATTTGACGCCACTTCGGCGACTTGTGCGTCGATGGGGGATGAAATGATGATGATTAGGACAACACAACATACAGTCCCTAAGCGGAGAAAATCTCCAACCCAGCCTGGAATCGAACCCGGGCCCTTGGAATTGACGTTCTGTCGCGCTGACCACTTTCTTCTCTTTTTTGCATTTTGTTCGTAATTGTCCGTTGTATTTGGTCGTAGCAGATGTAAGATGACATCAGTTGAAATTCGTTGTTGATCGCTTCGCTCAGTTTTTTTATTACAGAGGCCAGCCAGCTTTCTGACCGAACAAGCTGAGCTACCGTGCCGGCTACCACGCAGCTACCAGGGGAATGGAATGTATGCTACATTGTACAGTAATAGTTACCCTCTTCATGCACTTCATAGAGTTTTGCTGAGTAGAGTCACTCATATAAATTCCATTTGAAGTTTCCCGAGAACTGTGTAACATGCTCTGGTATTCAGCAATTAGTGAAAGAAAGCAAAGACGAAAAAGATCAAACAGTCCGGGGAATGATTGCGACAACTGCTTTTAGGGCCAAAACTGTGTTTTCTTAGTCGACTTCACAGAGTCGTGAGTATCAGTAAAGTGTGAGCCAGACTCCCTTGAATGTAAAGTGTATCATAGCGGATCGACGAGGTGGAAAGTTACTTTGTCACCACATGCCACACTCCATCAGCGCTCGATCTCATAGCAAATGCCGGTGACTGTCACCTCTTCCCACATCTAAGTAGTCGCCTACTAATCAAAGTGAAGGTATGACAGCTCCTAACAAACGGAAACTACAGGTGGCAGAGATGAACTGGGAAGCATAAGAAAAAACGCCATTCTGCCCGTGGACAAACGTGATTTACGTTTACACTTTATTTTTGTTTATTGTAGATACAATCGTAGCAACATGATTTTAATCTTGATCAGTTCCAGGCACACACTGATCAACTTGAGAAACCAGAATAGAAGGAACAGATAAATTCTAAATTACAGTTTGAAAAATTATAAAATATTTTCCGCTTCTACGTACAGGTAACGTAAGGTAAAACTAAAATATACCCCGTTCATACACAAAAAATTCATGTACACGATCGATGACTACTTGTGCTACATGCCTTTACCTTACCTCGCCTGTAAAGTAGAACTAGCAAAGTATTTCTAGCCTTTTTCTTTAAATCCGATGTTTAGGATTTTTTTCATTACAATTTCTGAAAATGGCCAATGTACGCACAAAACTGATTTTGAGTGAAAACACGTTATTGCGCTCAGAGCAAATAAAAATAACTGTTTATTGTGTAAGAAATTCTGTTTTCGGGTACCAGCCGGCTGGGGTGGCCGAGCGGTTTTATGGGCTACAGTTTGGAACCGCGTGACCACTACGGTCGCAGGTTCTAATCCTGCCCCGAGCATGGATGTGTGTGATGTCCTTAGGTTAGTTAGGTTTGAGTAGTTCTAAGTTCTAGGGGGCTGATGACCTTAAAAGTTAAGTCCCATAGTGCTCAGAGCCATTTGAACCATTTTTGAACCCAGTGGCTCAACGGGCCAGTGTGAAGCTTCCAATTGGACGCCACCTCAGGTGACTTGAAAGTCCCAAATGTTGAATCCGAACCGCATGTTCTTCCGGCGACAGGTTTGATTAATAACAGATTGAAATGTGTCTGTGGTTTGACTGGGATTCTGACGCGCGACTCCTGTGTTTTGCAGGCACTTGCATCACCATTAGACCGCTTGGCCCGACCCGAGGCTTCTCGGATGAAGTGGTGCTCTTACAGGGTGTTTCAAAAGTGACCGGTATATTTGAAACGGCAATAAAAACTAAACGAGCAGCGATAGAAATACACCGTTTGTTGCAATATGCTTGGGACAACAGTACATTTTCAGGCAGACAAACTTTCGAAATTACAGTAGTTACAATTTTCAACAACAGATGGCGCTGCGGTCTGGGAAACTCTATAGTACGATATTTTCCACATATCCGCCATGCGTAGCAACAATATGGCGTAGTCTCTGAATGAAATTACCCGAAACCTTTGACAACGTGTCTGGCGGAATGGCTTCACATGCAGATGAGATGTACTGCTTCAGCTGTTCAATTGTTTCTGGATTCTGGCGGTACACCTGGTCTTTCAAGTGTCCCCACAGAAAGAAGTCACAGGGGTTCATGTCTGGCGAATAGGGAGGCCAATCCACGCCGCCTCCTGCATGTTTCGGATAGCCCAAAGCAATCACACGATCATCGAAATATTCATTCAGGAAATTAAAGACTCGGCCGTGCGATGTGGCCGGGCACCATCTTGCATAAACCACGAGGTGTTCGCAGTGTCGTCTAAGGCAGTTTGTACCGCCACAAATTCACGAAGAATGTCCAGATAGCGTGATGCAGTAATCGTTTCGGATCTGAAAAATGGGCCAATGATTCCTTTGGAAGAAATGGCGGCCCAGACCAGTACTTTTTGAGGATGCAGGGACGATGGGACTGCAACATGGGGCTTTTCGGTTCCCCATATGCGCCAGTTCAGTTTATTGACGAAGCCGTCCAGGTAAAAATAAGCTTCGTCAGTAAACCAAATGCTGCCCACATGCATATCGCCGTCATCAATCCTGTGCACTATATCGTTAGCGAATGTCTCTCGTGCAGCAATGGTAGCGGCGCTGAGGGGTTGCCGCGTTTGAATTTTGTATGGATAGAGGTGTAAACTCTGGCGCATGAGACGATACGTGGACGTTGGCGTCATTTGGACCGCAGCTGCAACACGGCGAACGGAAACCCGAGCCCGCTGTTGGATCACCTGCTGCACTAGATGCGCGTTGCCCTCTGTGGTTGCCGTATGCGGTCGCCCTACCTTTCCAGCACGTTCATCCGTCACGTTCCCAGTCCGTTGAAATTTTTCAAACAGATCCTTTATTGTATCGCTTTTCGGTCCTTTGGTTACATTAAACCTCCGTTGAAAACTTCGTCTTGTTGCAACAACACTGTGTTCTAGGCGTTGGAATTCCAACACCAGAAAAATCCTCTGTTCTAAGGAATAAATCATGTTGTCCACAGCACACTTGCACGTTGTGAACAGCACACGCTTACAGCAGAAAGACGACGTACAGAATGGCGCACCCACAGACTCTATATCTTTCACATCACTTGCAGCGCCATCTGTTGTTGAAAATTGTAGCTACTGTAATTTCGAAAGTTTGTCCGCCTGAAAATGTACTGTTGTCCCAGGCATATTGCAACAAACGGTGTATTTCTATCGCTGCTCGTTTAGTTTTTATTGCCGTTTCAAATATACCGGTCATTTTTGAAACACCCTTTATTTCTCATGTACAAACGACCAGAAGCGACGTGTGTGTGTGTGTGTGTGTGTGTGTGTGTGTGTGTGGTGTCTACTGATTGGTCGTTAGTTTTGAGACGTCTGCGGTAGATATAATCAGCCGTCGCGCAGTATAATTTTTCCCTTTCTGTTTTCCTTCTTTGTGTGTGAATAATGAGTGTACAATTTATCGGACTTCGTAAGCGATTTGTACACGTAGAGTTTCCTTAACAACCGAGCCGCTGGTGAGGGTGCGCGTGGGTGTCAGAGATGACTTCCGCTCGTGACTGGTCAGAGTGCAATTACGGAGCGCCTGGAATTAGCGGACACTCGAGCCGCACTTGGATTTGTGGCTGGTAGCCGCTGTCAGCAGTGCGAGAGCTCAGCTAACTTCATTACGGCTGCGGTCGGCAGCTGGCTTTGTCCTTTAACGGCCGGCACACGCCGGCCGAATTACTCCCGCACCGTCTCGCCTGTGATGCGTACGGCCTTTACGCGATACACCTTCCTAGTGACTTAATGCTTTTAGCAAAATCGCCTAAAATGTGCCACAGTCGAATATTGCAAAAAGTGCAGCCATTAGTTCTCGCACCTGATCTCACTCCCGTGATGGCAAGAAAAGTAAGGCTTGCTATCGCAGTCATAAGTACTAATTTAAGGCCAATAAAGAATGAACTGAATATGAAAATAACAGCATCTGAACAGTGAGCGTTCAGCAGAGCGGATTGCAGACTTGAATAAATAAGCAGAATATTGGGAAAACAGCATAATGTTGGGCAACTTGTTTTTGAATATTAGTCCAGTATGTGAGATGTATCGTTTGTTGGTCTAACAGCGGCTTGAAAACTTGAGCAAGAATAATAGCACAGCGCAAATGGTTATCATAAAAATACCAACTTTTAACTTGCGAGAGAGTATTGGAGTAACTTTCTTAATTAGCAAATGCTAGATGGAGGACGACGCAAATTCGCACAAGAAATTAAGTAAACAGTGAATAACAGAAGAGTATATTGCAACCTCACAAACATGGTTCAACACGGAACCATAAAGTAAAGCTGGGGTTAATTACGGAAGGTACATCGGCATATATATTGCAGTTAACAGCGTATTGAATCGTTTCGACAAATTATGGAACGTTTTAAATAAACAGCAGAAACTCGGGAAAACATTCTGCAGTTGGTACGGAAACTAAACGGATTATAAACAACAACCATCTGTCCAATACAGCACCTTTTTTTTGGTCTTAATTAGTTTCAGACAGCCGAGCTATGCCACACGTGTTCTGTTTGCGACGAGCTTATTTAATTCGCTATTCCTTTTAACTGGACGAGGCTCGCAAGATCGCCGCTGTTTCCTATGGCACGAATATCTATTACTGCCATTTGAATAACACAAAGCATTTTATTCGAAATACACAAATAAGTGAAAACTCTATTGGTACCTTCCTCTACAGAAAGTCAGACCTATGCATGAAATTTTTTTGCATGCGTGCTAGGCATCTTCATCATGATACACTAAAATAACCAGAAAGCAGACGTTTCGATCGACTTTGCAGCGGTCCTCTTCAGGGCCACTAATGTCCACTTTACAGTCATTTAAGTGTTTCTTAATAACGCGCTCTAACATCAAAAATGTTTTTTTTTTTTTTTTTAAATTGACACTCGCCGTGGAACCTTACGCTCTTGAAGGCAGATATCATTTTGAGAAGTTAATGCTGAACGAGCTGAAATTTGAAATACAAAAGAGAGACATTCACATAAGAGATCGGAGATGGATGTGACGGGGAAGTCTACATCCAAGAATGAAGATTTGAATGTCTACCGATACTTGAGGTCATTAGAAGCGGAGAAACAGTTCAGCTAAGGAACGACGGGGGAAGGAAAGGGCCACTGAATGTTCATGGATGCCGTTGGTGTGGAGTGGTTTACAGAAAATACGCAATTCGTAAATGAGCCCTCCCCCCTCTCCCACGCCCAGAAAGTGCGTGCAGTGTGTCAATCATATCATCTCACTTGCGGTTTTTGCAATATGCAAGTAAAGGAACCGTTAGCATTGGAAAGTTGTAACATGGAGACTCAATACAACGACTGAGAGTCTCGGAGTGAACCAAAACGATGTTGTTCGGACATGGAGGAGATACAGAGAGACCGGAACTGTCGATTACATGCCTCTCTCAGGCCGCCCAAGGGCTGCTACTGCAGTGGATGAGTGAATGACAGCTACCTACGGATTATGGCTCGGAGTAACCCTGACAGCAACGTCACCATGTTGAATAATGCTTTTCGTGCAGCCACAGGACGTCGTGTTACGAGTCAAACTGTAAGCAATAGGCTGCATGATGCGCAACTTCACTCCCGACGTCCATGGCGAGGTCCATCTTTGCATCCACGATACAGTGCAGCTCGGTACAGATGGGCCCAAAAACATGCCGAATGGACCACTCAGGACTGGCATCTCGTTCTCTTCACCGATGAGTGTCGCTTATTACTTCAACCAGACAATCGTTGGTGACGTGTCTGGAACCAAGCCGGTCAGGCTGAACGCCTTAGACACACTGTCCAGCGAGTGCAGCAAGGTGGAGGTTCCCTGATGTTTTGGGGTGGAATTATGTGGGGCCGACGTACGCCACTGGTGGTCATGGAAGGCGCCTTAACGGCTGTACGATACGTGAATGCCATCCTCCGACCGATAATGCAACCATATCGGAAGCATATTGGCTAGGCATTCGTCTTCATAGACGACAATTCGCGCCCCCATCGTGCACATCTTCTAAATGACTTCCTTCAGGATAACGACATCGCTCGACTAGAGTGGCCAGCATGTTCTCCAGACGTGAACCCTCTCGAACAAGCCTAGGATAGATCGAAAAGGGCTGTTTATGGACGACGTGACCCATCAACCACTCTGAGGGATCTACGCCCAATCGCCTTTGAGGAGTGGGTCCATCTGGACCAACAGTGCCTTGATGAACTTGTGGATAGTATGCTACGACGAATACAGGCATGCATTAATGCAAGAGGACGTACTACTGAGTATTAGAGGTACCGGCGCGTACAGCAATCTGGACCACCACCTCTGAAGGTCTCGCTGTGTTTTTCATGAGCAATAAAAAGGGCGAAAATTATGTGTATGGTGATCTCTTTTCCAATTTTCTGTGCAGGTTCCGAAACTCGCGGAACCGAGGTGATGCAAAACTTTTTTTGATGTGTGTAGTCTCCAGAATGTACTAGGACTATTCGGAAAGTAAAGTCCAATCGATCGCGAAATGGAACTCCAGTGAAAAAACGGCTAAGCTTTGCATAGAAGTGTTGGATAGTGTTTTTAAACGCGTCACGACGCTCTTTTCACTTCTGAATGAGCACGTAGAGAAGCCTAGAAAATAGTGTCTCTCATCAAGTATGAGTGTCTGTGAGATATTTCGTCTGATTTAATGTAGCCCACACAACATGTCATACATTTCCTTCTCCCTGACAATTATCTGACGCACACTTCAGGGTCAATGAGCACGCTCCTACAGAGTTTTATATGGAAAGTGTTTGATCACCCACCATACAGCCCGGCATTGGCTCCCTCTGATTTTCATCTCTGCTCGCATGAACCGTTGTCTATGAAGACAACATTTTCGCACAGACAACAAGCTGCACATCAACGTAGAGAACTGGCAGAGAGCACTGGAGGTTGCCTTCTATGACGACAGTAT
Organism: Schistocerca cancellata; assembly: GCF_023864275.1. Lineage (NCBI taxonomy): Eukaryota > Metazoa > Arthropoda > Insecta > Orthoptera > Acrididae > Schistocerca > Schistocerca cancellata. The sequence goes on from NC_064629.1 coordinate 61,632,987, forward strand.
TGGTTTGTACAATGCCATGACAGATGTCCACGTCGGACTATATAGAGAAGTAGCTGGAAGGTGTGGCTAGCCATTGCAAATAAAACATTTTTGATTTTCACTGTGGTTTCCACTTCGCAACCCATCGGACCTTACTTTCCGAATAGCCCTCGTACCTCAGTACATTTTCTAACCACGCTAGGCATTACGACAGTGCAAGGCTTCTGTAAGTATGCAATATATTCGTGATATACTGCACTCTCTACCGGAAGACAGCATAGGACATAACATACAGACGGGACAATTCGACTAAAAGCCCATATATATGTTCCAATTAGATCTTGAAATCAGCATTCTCCGGCCCTAAACTACTAGTAGCCGTTAGCATAAATTTAAATGTCGATATGTAACTCATTGAATCCCTTCCCAAAGACAGAATCATTGTCAAGCGGCAAACCCGTTACACCCACAATAATGGACGTGCCGAAACACTAAAACATACCAGGATAAACGTGTAGTGAATTCAATATGACGGCTTGTGAAGTTCAGCGTAATGAATACCTCTAAAAAAGCATTCAACTTTCCTCAGTTTTTAATGAATATTTCTCGCCCATTTCTTGATAAAAGTGGTAATCTGTTTTAGATTTATTGTCTGCTATAGTGAAAATACTTTGAAACATAGCAGCACATTACGCAACGTGGGATTCACAGTGACCAAGGCCCTGCAGTGGGTAGACCACTAGACTCCCATTCATCAATAGTGGTGTTCAAATGTACGTCCAGGCAACCTGATTGAGGTGTTTTGTTGTTTCGGAAAATCAGTTAAGGTCAACAGCAGACTGTTTGCAAACGGAAAGGACTCAGACAATTACCTCCTATATCCTCAGCCTATCCAAGTTCGTGGCCCGTCCCTAACGAACTCCTCTTCGACAGGCGAATAACTTTGATCTTCTGCAATAGCTTCTCTTCGTACGTGTTTAGCTGGTAGCCTACGTATTTCTGTATGTCTTGAGGGTAGCCTACTTTCAGTGTTTGAAGCCGTAGTGAAAGTTTAAGCATAAGGGGCACGGAGGCGAAAACGAGACAGACGCAGAAAAGTAAGTAAACTATATATCAATAGTAATCGCCAGAACTGTTAATACATTTATGCCACTGTGGGATACGCCTGTCAGTGCCCTCATAGGAAAATGCTTGAGGTTGACTACGGAACTGTGACTGTACCCATGGCTCCAAAAATATGGAAATCACATGGGGAGTGATCGGGAATGTATGGAAGATGTGTAAGAGTTTCCCAGCGAAATTTCTGCAGCTTAGTGAAAATGCCCAGGAGTGTTGATGGACAGCATCATTCTGTTTCAGGATAATGCCCGCCCACATGTTGGCAAGTTTGTTTCGACTATGCAGCAGAAGTTTCGCAGGGAAGCTATTACACATCCTCTATACTGTCCCGATTTCTCCCCCTGCGAGTTCAATATTTTAGGAACCCTGAAGAAAGAAATTCGTATGTGTCGATTTGTTTCGGACGATGAAGAGGACGTCTAGGTTCAATTATGGTTCCGTTGGCAACCGCAAACATTTTTCTGTGAAGACGTTGGTCGTCTTTTCTCACATTGGGATAAGTGTATTAATAACATTAAAAAGGAAAACACTTCATAATATCTTGCATCATTATATTTGTATTATCATGAACAAGCTTTCTGTTTCTCAGGCCATTTTCAGGTGACAACTTACTGCCGCAAACACAGATGCACACCATGAGCGACTTACGTAGATATTATTTATACAGAACATACAAAAATGATAAGGTGTTTGCATAGCATAATATTACAATAATAACAATAACTAAAGAAAAGGGAGTAAACAAAGTTTTTATGAGGAGACGTATGTAACAAATATCCTAGGGTGTCATTCTGTGTCATGTGATTATAGATTTCCATTGTTTTCCGTAGGGCCATCTTCCAGTTCTTTTTTTTTTTTTTTTTTTTTTTTTTACAGAACGTAAAACTTCACGTTTTACAAAATATAGCAGGTATTCTGCTAAACGATGGTCAGAAAAGTTCGAATCTTTCTTCCTTAATCGATAACTTCTCTCATGTTCATGTAAAGTAATTGTCACAACTCTGCCACCAATATACACTTTTTCACACTGCTTGCAAGTGATTGTATATACATCACTCTTTGCGAAGGGTCACATTGTGTCTCAACTATTGAATAAGAATTTTGATATGTTGTTGTTATTATAAAGAGCAAAAATGGTTCAAATGGCTCTGAGCACTATGGGACTTAACATATGTGGTCATCAGTCCCCTAGAACTTAGAACTACTTAAACCTAACGAACCTAAGGACATCACACACATCCATGCCCGAGGCAGGATTCGAACCTGCGACCGTAGCGGTCACGCGGTTCCAGACTGAATATAAAGTGCAGATCAGCAGTTGCGAGACCTTAACTTTTCTGCAAGATTGTCTGAAATGTTGCCCATATGTGGAATTTTGCTCCAGGCTTTGAAACTACTGAGTTGTTGCAGTTGACCAGCGTACAGAAGTGGTGTAATTTTATTCATTTCCTTTTTTCGTAGAATATTATCAAACAGGGCAGAGCGACAGCCATTGGTGGAAGCGATTTGTTTGATGGTTTGTAGTTCTGTTTGAAACACTGATTTGCATAATGGAACAGATGCGGGGTGATGCACCATTGAATGGAAAGCTGCATGTTTGTGACTGTGCAGATGCTGGCAACTTGCAGCAATTACTGTACCAGTAGCTATGTTTCTTCTGTACATACTAAATACGTGTTTTCCTGAACTAATATCTATATTTATAGAAAAGCCTCCCAGCTCCAATGGAAACTGAATTTTCTTGTGTAGTGAGTTTAATTGCTGTAGTAATGTAACTAGCTGTCTAATGGTACCGGTCCAAAAACGCAGCACTTCTTCGGCATATCTCACCCAGTGCTTAATTTTACAGTTCAGTAGCTCTCTCTGTAAGAAAATTTGTTGTAATTTATCTACGAAAATTTCGGATAGTATAGTACTAAAAGGTGAATCCACAGTTTGTCTATCAGACTGCCTATTATACTTATTTTGAAACTGTAAGTAATTCTGTTTTACACACATTTGAGTAGCATCAGTTATGTCATGTAATTCTACAGGACTTACTTTGGATTTATGAAAAAATGTATATTGGTCGGTCAGGCAGAGCCGGCCGAAGTGGCCAAGCGGTTCTAGGCGCTATAGTGTGGAACCGCGCGACCGCTACGATCGCAGGTAGAAATCCTGCCTCAGGCATGGATGTGTGTGATGCCCTTAGGTTAGTTCGGTTTAAGTAGGTCTAAGTTCTAGGGGACTGATGACCTCAGAAGTTAAGTCCCATAGTGCTTAGAGCCAACCAGTGAGGCAGAGCTGTGACAATTAGGCTACGTGAGCATGACACAAGCTGTCGACTAAGGAAGAATGATTAAAACTTTCGCTGACCATCTTTTAGCAGAAAACCATCCATATGTGAAGTTTTTCACTCTGGCAAAGAAAGCAGAAAGATGACCCTACTGGAAATAATGGATATTAACAAACACATGACACAAAATGCCAGTGTAGTATTACATGATCAAATTCAGTTTCCGTTTTCCTCCACGTTATATTAAGTTTTACTTAAAGTAAAACTGTAAATTCATTTTATTTTCCATCATTTGTTATATGTATCTCCACATAAAAACTCTCTTTATCTACCCTTTCTTTAGTTAATGTAATTATTGTAATAGTATCCTATGTAAATATTTTGTCAGTTTTGTATCTTCTGTACAAATAATATCTGTATATGTCGAACATCGTGTTTATCTGTGTTCGCGACAGTCATTTGTCACCAGAAGATGGCTTGAGAAGCCGAAAGCTGGTTCGTGATCAAGTCAATATAATTTTGCAAAACACCAGGAAGTGTTTTCCCTTTTTAATATTATTATAACGTTCTACCAAGTGCCGACGAAAAAATCGGATTAATGTATTAACAGCCATGATTACTTTTGAAATAATAAACAGTTTCTTTACTTTTTCCCATCTGTGTCGTTTTCATTTGACAGCCTCTCATATGTTTGTATAGTCTGGTGCTAGTACTTACATGACAAATTGTCCCTCTATGCGTAGTCTACTTAGATTTTTCAGTATGAAAATGCTATCAGGTTGTCGATGTGAAAGCTGGAACAGTGAGTAGTAGGTGAAAGCCAATATTCTTTCTAAGCGGCGTCAAAGCATCTCGTTCTTGGACTGTTGCTACGTTTCTTTATCTATTCATAAAGCTAGGAACTTAGCTGTTTTTAGTGGAGCTCGTGTCCTTTTGTGAAGCATCTATCGAAGTGAAACATGTTTAAGCGTAAATGATGCCCATATACTTTTCCCTAACTATCACTGAAACGAAATACAGCGCCGTAAATACACAAGGCGGTACTAGTCTCCTTTCATAGCAATATGAATTACAGAGATATTGGTACCAACTTCGCTTTTTCAAATGGAGTTGTATCTTTACCCTCTGTGTAGTATTTCATCGTCCTTCCAGTCACAAATTTTTACACATGTGCTGAATTGTCATTCCTGTTGGACACCGTCTTTCGAGATATCTTTGCGCGTGCAACTCAACTGTGCGTTCCTTCTACATTCTCCGTATAGAAGTAACATATCTAGTTCCTCTTAGTTTGTGAAAGATTTATTTTTTTAAAAGTAACCAGCAAACAAAACACTTGAACGACACAGACAGAATAAAAGCTACACATCCCGTTTTCTACCGGGACTGCGGCGATGCAACACGGTTTCCTTCTAATCCGACACAACGTACCTTCTTATTTTGATATGATATCACGAATTTTCGCATAAGACAGAAATAGGTTTCATATTCCAAGCAGATAAATCCTAAGATCTAAATATTTTAATTTCTCCGAAACTACAAATCGAATTCTGAGGTTAAAACGCAACTGGAAAATTTGGAAATTTGTGGTAAAGTATTGTTCAAAATGTTCAAATGTGTATGAGTTCTTATGGGACCACACTGCTGAGGTCATCGGCCCTTAAGCTTACCCACTACTTACTCTAACTTAAACTGACTTACGCTAAGGACAGCACACACACCGATGCCCGAGGGAGGACTCGAACCTCAGACAGGGGGAGCCGGGAGCCGCGCGGACCGTGACAAGGCGCCCTAGACCGCGGGGCTACCCCACAATTGCATCCGTCCATTTTAGCGTCATGATACCAGCAGCAGAAACTGCTATAGCTTTATTTGGAAAAACGAAGTTGTTGGGGATACCTCTGTAAGTCACGTAGCTATGAAAAGAAACCTTACGTCATTCATTCACAATTCGTTTGAGTGAAAGTAAAATTACGATATATCGAACGGTTCAGAAAATATCTGAGGTGATCAATTTAGCTAAATCACCATGTATTTACACTAATATGCGGCCTTTTCTTTTTAAAGTTATATGATAGTTCTTATTAGTTTATCCGCGTTTAAAAGGATTAAATATTCTTATCTATAATTTCGTCTCTTGCTGCCGAAGACGTTATCAGCTGATATAGAGATAAAATGAGCAATATTTTCTCTTTTTAAATCGACGCAGTCGATACACCACAGTATTTTTTCGTACTCGCGCAGCGGCCACAGTTTCTGAAGTCACTCAAACATTGTCTATCATATCTGCAGAACTTGCAATGACGGATACCATACCTAGACACGAAATAATCAACAGCGCTAATTTGTATCTAGGTCTACGGCCCCACACGTAGCAACTCTGGGAGCAAATTTCGGTGTGAAACATTTCGAGGCACGAATATATTGCTTTCCTGACAAATATGTTGGCTGACACCACGTCGCGGATATTCTCGCACGCTGGTTGCAGATCGGCCCAGCTCAGTGAACAGCCCAGTTACGCGTACTTCAATACTTATCACGTTCCTTTGAGCTGCAATCTAAAATTTTCTTGGGTATATGGTAATTAGGGATTTATAAAAAACAAATTCGGAGGGAAACGTCGGAAACTGATACTCAAATAAGGACAAGGGTACTTCTACACGTCCTTCCCACTTGACTGCAGTAATTGCTTACACCATTTCGTGAGTCATCAGTCTATAAATTACACCGAACCGCAAGAGTCATAGAACTTTTTCTGTAGCACACTTTGAAATCAGTCTAGTTAGGGACTAAATGTAAATCGAATGAATCTTTACTTGCATCTGAAACTTCTGTAATAAATTTAATATTATCATACTGTTCAAGGCGTTACCTTTCTCTAAGAGATACAAAGTATTTCTTGATTTCTTACTGAAAAACGGTTCTAAAAGTTTCATAAGTAGACAGCCCATGCTGTCCATAATTCTCCTGATGCATTTCTGTGAACAGAGAACGTACATGCTACCCATCGCTATGCATGCTCGGTATCCATTATAATCTATGTCGTGTACAACTTATACAATAGAAGTATACACCATTTGCCCATACTAGTCCACTATCGTAATCACCAAACCACACTGCATGAAGAGCATCGTACGTCTTCACTGGGTCTGACCAGCTACGGGTTTTTCACTGTTGTCCGCGAGTTTGAAGCTGCAACAGCTTTGAAAGTGCCGTATGTATTCGGAGGAGTTGCATACGCAATACAAAATCTGGGTGCATATTTGAACACTATGGAGTTTTTCGTTACTTTCATCGGATCAGAAAACATTTGTGTCACGCAGATGGGATTGTTACCCGATGGAAGAAGATTTATAGCAACGATAGTGAGGTTCCATTAGTCCAACCAAAATAGACCACACCCAGAGAGAACTGAAGGATTTCAGATAGGTCCGTCGCTGAGTCATTGTACCGAGTAGCACCACTGTCTCACATCCTGTGACAAATAATAACCCTTACGCTGAGCCGTACGGCAGGTCCACTTCAGAATCCAGTAGGTTCGCGATTGCTGGGAGTGTGTCATGTTAGAGAGTCATGTTAGCAACCTTTTCCGTTCAGCGATACACAACAGTGACATGTTTTACTGTCGAACGCTCGACATTCTTGTTTCGTGGTGCGAGGGAATATTGCCTATAACAGCAATTCATTTCTTGAATTCATTCCTGGCGTTATGTCTATGTGCCGATGAGATCTAGCAGATTTATATGTTACCGTTCTAACGCATGGTGTTCGGAGCAACATTCGAGAAAGCCAACCAATAGAATCATCTGTCGAGAGAGACTTCGGCATTCCACCGACATCGTGACAGACTCTGGACGTTACAGCAAACACCAGCTAGAAATATTAGTGAAATGTGAAATACGTTTGCCAGCCGTTGGATGAATTACCAGAACAGAGTATTAGACAACCTGAAGGAGTGAAAAGCGATTCTTGGTGAGCTGTTTGCGAAAGTTGTAACAGCTGCTCGAGACTGAATTGTGAAATTAATATTGTAGACTTCCACTCGGAACTGTTATCATTAAACAGAAATACATCCTATTCTTGCATTACAAGCTAGTAAGCGTAGTCTGTAGTACTAGTGACGCGACTGGCATTGAATAATGAAATAAAAATAGAGTGTACACTGCTCGTTGTACAGTGAAAAGCAGGTTCCAGACTTAAAATTCATCATTCAATTAACTTGTCCGTACGTCTGATAAATAGAAACTTTTTCTATGAGTAGAAGGGCATATATTTCTCCTGAGGAATGCACATATCCATTTTACGTTAATTTGTCCTGTAACCCAATTTGAAGGAAATTACAGTTACTAATTTAAGAACTTCATTTGTCAAATAATTCGTAGTTTACGTCACGGATAGCGTTTCTGTAGCCTGCACATTTATTTCTGTGGCGACTGCCTGAAACCAGATGTCAACTGAAGTGGAATCTCCAGTGCAGATAGTGCCCAGTAAATACGGTTTGCGAATGGCTGGAAGCACGTGTTCCTTGACACAGCTCACACTGCAGCGTTGGTGGGTGCTACCGAATCAGACTGTGAAATTATCTGGGTTAGCGTAACAGCCGTTGGGGGACTAAAGCTGGTAATTGGATCACTCCACTCAGCGGCGGAACGCAGGGCAGCGAGCGATAGCGCCAGACAAAGGCCGTTCCACATCGCGTGGCGCCCTGCCGGAGGAGAAACAACCTGCAGGCTACCTATAGCACCCAAATTATGCTTCATAGGCTGGGCGCCGGAGATAAGCCAGAGCTGTAAGCTGCGCTCACCACTTTGCCGGAGCGTGTTTCGATCAGTCGCTGTGGATCATCAGCGAGCGCGAAGCAGATGACATACACCGGTGCGCAAAACTTAGGAACGGAAATAACTTTAGCACGATGTGTCACTGCGAAGTAACACGGCTCGATGAAACTTGAAACATATATTGAAAAACCTGCTACAGTATTGTACAGAAGGTACACTATGTGATCAAAAGTATCCGAACACTTGGCTGAAAATTACTTACACGTTCGTGGCGGCCTCCATCGGTAATGCTGGAATTCAGTATGGTTTTTGCCCATCCATAGCTTTGATGACAGCTTCCACTCTCACAGGCATACGTTCAATCAGGTGATGGAAGGTTTCTTGGGAAATGGCAGCCAATTCTTCACGGAGTGCTGCACTGAGGAGAGATATCGATGTCGGTGGGAGAGGCCTGGCACGAAGTCGGCGTTCCAGAACATCCCAGAGGTGTTCTATAGGACTGAGGTCAGGACTCTGTGCACGCCAGTCCATTACAAGGATGTTACTGTCGTGTAACCACTCCGCTATAGGCGGTACATTGTGAACAGGTGCTCGATGGTGGTGAAAGATACAATCGCCATCCCCGAATTCTTCTTCAACAGTGGGAAGCAAGAAGGTGCTTAAAACATCAGTGTAGGCCTGTACTGTGATAGTGCCACGGAAAACAACACGGGGTGCAAGAACCCCCCCCCCCCCCCATGAAAAACACAACCACACCACGTTCTCCTAATTTTACTGCTGGCACTACACACGCTGGCAGATGTCGTTCACGGGGTATTCGGCATACCCACACCCTGCCATCGGATCACCACATTGTGCACCGTGATTCGTCACTCCATAAACGTTTTTCCACTCTTCAATCGTCCAATGTTTACCCTCCTTACACCAAGCGAGGCGTCGTTCGGCACTTACCGGCGTGATGTGTGGCTTATGACCAGCCGGTCGTTCATGAAATCCTAGTTTTCTCATCTACCGCCTAACTGTCGTACTAGTTGCAGTGGATCCTAATGCACTCTGGAATTCCTGAGTGATGGTCTGGATAGATGTCCGCCTATTACACGTTACGACCCTCTTCAACTTTCAGCGGTCTCTGTCAGTCAGCAGACGAGGTCGGCCTGTACGGTTTCGTGCTATACGTGTCACTTCACGTTTCTGATTCCCTATCACATCGGAAACAGTGGACCAAGGAATGTTTAGGAGTGTGGAAATCTCGCGTAGAGACGTATGACACAAGTGACACCCAATCACCTGACCACGTTCGAAGTCCGTGAGTTCCGCGGAGCGGCCCATTCTGCTCTCTCAAGATGTCTAATGACTACTGAGGTGGCTGATGTGGAGTACTTGGCAGTAGGTGGCAGCAAAATGCACCTAATATGATAAAAGGTATGTTTTTGTGGGTTTCCGGATACTTTTGATCACATAGTGTAACTGAAATAAATACGCAAAGAGGCTAACAAAAATGACACTTTTATTGAACGACAATAATTACGCTGAGGTCACCGCGATTTATGATGTTCTATTGGACATTAAAAAAGGTGGGGCAAGGTTCTTAACAGGTTGTGCGACCACCACGGACGGTAATACGTGCTGTGGTGCTGAGCACGAGGTCGGTAAGGAGTTCCTGCGGCAGGGCGTCCCACTCCTTGACAACTGCTGGATAGCCGTTGGTGCCTGTGGGCGTGCTGCAGTAGGCCTCCCACACGTGCTCGGTGGGGTTTAGGTCTGGGGAACTGACAGACCAGTCCGCTCGTTCCGAGAGCTCCTCCACCTGTACCGTTCGATGCTGTCGCGCATTGTCATACACAAAAATTAATTCGTGGCCGAATGCACCCCAGAAAAGACATAAATGTGGAAGGAGTACTGTGTCACATCAACTTTTACCGATAAGTGCAGCATGTTCAACGATTTGGAGGCCAGTACGCCCATGCAACGTTATGCCTCTTCACACCATAACGCCTTCACCACCAAATCGAAAATGTTCAAATGTGTGTGAATTCCTAAGGGTCCAAACTGCTTAGGTCATCAGTCCCTAGACTTACACACTACTTAAACTAATTTAGGCTAAGAACAACACACACAGCCATGCCCGAGGGAGGACTCGAACCTCCGGCGGGAGGTCCAAAACGATCATGTTCGACAATGTTCCTGCGTGCATTACGTGTTCCTATCTTTCGCCATATGAAGGAACTTCCAGAATCACTACTCAGACGGAATCTGCTCTCACCTGTGAAGAGCACGCGAACCTACTTCTTAATCGTCCAGTCTCTACGATCTTGGCACGATCAAAAACGGTGCCACCGATGTGCGAATGTCAACGGATCACAACGTACTGGTCGTCGGGCAAAATGACCGCCTCCACGCAGTCGCCGTGCCATTGTGAAGCTTGAGATTTCCTGCCTTGCAGTCCTGTTAATTGTGGTTGCCATTGAACACGCTGTTTGATGTGGGTCCCTTCTCGCCAGTTGCACGGTTTGCGGTTATTTGCTGCTGTAATCGGCCGTGGTCGACCAACTCCTCATCTTCGGGCAGCAGTGCCTATGGTTCGCCCGCTCCACATGCACGTGAATCAATTACGTACGCAATACAAAACTCCTGGGCTACACTAGTCATACTTCGTTCTTCTGCCAGTTTCCCGATGATACTCCCCGGCATGAAGTTATCCAAATGTTGTGTTCGCGCTATGTTGTAATGAAGAACACCACCATATTGCGCCGTAACTGCGCGCCGACAAGCACTGTCTGTCTTTTTCCCGCGCCTTCAACTCTCTCCTGTTGCGAGGCCAACAGCATTTGAAGCTATACAATCGTGCTGACCTCACGCCAGGTGACACGACTAGAAGACCTCAGACTAAAGGCTCCCGCAATCTCATTCAGTTCCACGAATAGTTAATATATGTTTTGTTATGCTTTGCAGAGCAGTGTATATTAGAAAGGAACACTGGTAAAAGCGTCGCTTCTATGAAGCTACAGTTGCAGGTTGTTTTTGTAAATAAAGGACCCGAAACCACCTTGTGTAGTGCGAAGTGTTACAGAAATACTACTACTTTTGATCCGTTATACGACATAATGCAAGAGATGTAATGCAAAAATAACCCTAGCACTTACCATTTATAATTAAGTAAACAAATTAACATAACAGTGTCAGCGTTGTAAATCTAAAGTAATGTGTACAACGGAAGGTAAAGAAACAGATCAGTATACGGTTACAGGGCTAATATCAGATACTTCAACAAAGAAGTTCATCTATATACAGGATGTTACAAAAAGGTACGGCAAAACTTTCAGGAAACATTCCTCACACACAAAGAAAGAAAATATGTTATGTGGACATGTGTCCGGAAACGCTTACTTTCCATGTTAGAGCTCATTTTATTAATTCTCTTCAAATCACATTAACCATGGAATGGAAACACACAGCAACAGAACGTACCAGCGTGAATTCAAACACTTTGTTACAGGAAATGTTCAAAATGTCCTCCGTTAGCGAGGATACATGCATCCACCCTCCGTCGCATGGAATCCCTGATGTGCTGATGCAGCCCTGGAGAATGGCGTATTGTATCACAGCCGTCCACAATACGAGCACGAAGAGTCTCTACATTTGGTACCGGGGTTGCGTAGACAAGAGCTTTCAAATGCCCCCATAAATTAAAGTCAAGAGGGTTGAGGTCAGGAGAGCGTGGAGGCCATGGAATTGGTCCGCCTTCTACCAATCCATCGGTCACCGAATCTGTTGTTGAGAAGCGTACGAACACTTCGACTGAAATGTGCAGGAGCTCCATCGTGCATGAACCACATGTTGTGTCGTACTTGTAAAGGCACATGTTCCAGCAGCACAGGTAGAGTATCCCGTATGAAATCATGATAACGTGCTCCATTGAGCGTAGGTGGAAGAACATGGGGCCCAATCAAGACATCACCAACAATGCCTGCCCAAACGTTCACAGAAAATCTGTGTTGATGACGTGATTGCACAATTACGTGCGGATTCTCGTCAGCGCACGCATGTTGATTGTGAAAATTTGCAATTTGATCACGCTGGAATGAAGCCTCGTCCGTAAAGAGAACATTTGCACTGAAATGGGGATTGACACATTGTTGGATGAACCATTCGCAGAAGTGTACCCGTGGAGGCCAATCAGCTGCTGATAGTGCCTGCACACGCTGTACATGGTACGGAAACAACTGGTTCTCCCGTAGCACTCTCCATACAGTGATGTGGTCAACGTTACTTTGTACAGCAGCAACTTCTCTGACGCTGACATTACGGTTATCGTCAACTGCACGAAGAATTGCCTCATCCATTGCAGGTGTCCTCGTCGTTCTTGGTCTTCCCCAGTCGCGAGTGATAGGCTGGAATGTTCCGGGCTCCCTAAGTCACCGATCAATTGCTTCGAACGTCTTCCTGTCAGGACACCTACGTTCTGGAAATCTGTCTCGATAAAAACGTACCGCGCCACGGCTATTGCCCTGTGCTAATCCATACATCAAATGGGCATCTGCCAACTCCGCATTTGTAAACAATGCACTGACTGCAAAACCACGTTCGTGATGAACACTAACCTGTTGATGCTACGTACTGATGTGCTTGATGCTAGTACTGTAGAGCAATGAGTCACATGTCAACACAAGCACCGAAGTCAACATTACCTTCCTTCAATTGGGCCAACTGGCGGTGAATCGAGGAAGTACAGTACATACTGACGAAACTAAAATGAGCTCTAACATGGAAATTAAGCGTTTCCTGACGCATGTCCACATAACATCTTTTCTTTATTTGTGTGTGAGGAAAGTTTCCAGAAAGTTTGGACGTACCTTTTTGTAACACCCTGTATGTTCTACGCAGGCCACTGTACAGTTTTCACAGAGGATACAGAGAGCAGTAATACAAATTCCTCCTCTTCTATTCCGTTTGTGGCATTTGTCTCCATCTAATTTCTCTTACTTTATCGTTATATGTATGTGAGAGGGAGCTAATATTATAATTTTAGAAGAAGTTATCAAATAAAAATCATTATATGAGGTATAATGAACAGAGGCGTTATATTACCTAAACCATGGGAGGAAGAATAATGTAAAAGATACTTCTCGTCAATAATTAAGTGACACTCGTCTCTTTTAAAACAACGCCATAAATAATTGAGGCAATGGCTTTAGCGATTTCACAAATATATTTCAGTAAGGTCTTGTGATAAAAAATATTACAGTCGAGACACTGTGAATGACATTCATCAGCGGAGTAAAATACTAAAATGTAGTACAGAGCCATCGTATTATCTTTAATAAAGATATTTCCACTATCTTGAGCATAAAACAAAAGAGGAATGAAATGTTGAGCAATAAAGTACTGTTGCACTTGTTCACATCCACAAACAACTAAGAATATACAACTCGCATTAAATTCACAAAGAGTCGAACAGCAACCTTAAGCTGCGCGGTAATGTGGTGGTTGAAATATTACCTTCAAATGCCCCAAGTATCTGTTGCACAAACGAGATGATAGCTAGTATGAACCGCGATCAAGAATTTTCCGTTTCATAGCGTTGCCGTAGGATATAGGATACACGTAACTTAGCGCGTTTCCGATGCGGGTATATAAGCTCTGATTTGTGAGCAAGGGATTAGTGTTGCATTCGTGTCTCCCCGACGTGCGTGCGGTAAATGCGGAGACGTGAACTATGGCGATGTTATTATCAAATGCATCCAAACTGGACCAATATGCTGTTATTCCCTTCTTGGCTGCCGAAGGTCCAACACCGGCAGACATCCATCGGAGAACGAAGAATGTGTATGGGGTATAATATCTGTTGGAAACCACCGTTGTGGAATTATAACGTAGTGACTTCGTCACTCACATAACGCATCTGGCGTGGTCACAGCGTCTGTCCACACCAGTTCTCACCACAAAGGAAAACAGAGTAATAAAACTAACCCTCTAATTCGGATCACAGATTCGAAGTACCAATAAAATTCCGAGTAAACTGGAAACAAACACAGACCGGTTGGTTAATTTATTAATCAGCCCTAATTACTCATTTAATACTACAAAGCCAATTTTCCCAGGTCCTCAGACACTGCCGATATACTGTCCACATACAGGATCATGGGCTGGAAGATGCAGGATAATTTTGGTATTCCCCGTTTATTTAAAACAGAAAACACCCAAGATAGTGAAATCTGATTTAGTCTTCTCCGTTTATTTAACATAGAAAACGACGAAGATCTAGCTTGGTTTGCTCTTCGTTGTTTCGAATCGTCGTTGAAGCCTCGCCGTGGCGCAGACTCACTAACTCTTCCATGTACTGGGACTCTACGCCGATTCAGGCCACCCAGCTTGAGGGAAGGAATTTGGCCATTCCAGTCGGCCAGAACAGCAGGAACGATTGCATCTCCAATCTCTGTTAGGTTGAGTACAAGGGCCTTTTCGTATACCGCGGAGGTGCACTTTAGTTCATCGATGGAGACTTTAAGTCGACAAGAGATCAACTCTCCTTCCCATTTGGTGGCAATTACTGAAGGTGTCGACATCGCGAGATTCGTCGTGAAGCAGTTACCGCCATTTTGTGGCAAGTGTTGTCATCCATTACTTTTGGAGCAGCCTTGTATTAACCATCCGCCAGTCGTTCGTGAAGTCTAGAGTTACGAAGCACGCTGCAACTACGATGGTTGCGTCTGCGCTGTCGTTATGTTTGCACCGCGACGTGTCGGCGCTGAAAGCTCTGTTGTACGATCCCTATTACGGTGGCCACATTCTTGTCCCATGGCTAGCTTCTTTTGCTAGAGTAATTCATGTTAGTTCTTTCTTGCGCTCTCTATAGGGGCTGTTCTTCATGCTGAAGATGTTACTGTTTTTGTGGAGTTTTGTTCCTTTGACTCGTTGTACAGCAAGTCCATTGCTAACCCAGTAGTAGAATTATTGTGAGTGATAGTTTAGGAAACATGAGACGGTGCTACCTCTCATTTACTTGTCCATTTCTAAATAGATGCAATGCCAGACTGTACTGACTCCCATTGGTCTGTATCTTCCCTGCTGTTCCTTTTTGTTAGTTAGTTCAGGCTACGAAACACCTGCTGTAAGAAGCAAAGTCCAACGCCTGGGAGAGAAGACCAGCAGGTGAGTGATCTGCTAGGGAACAATGGTAGTTACTCGTAGTTAATCACCAGGGATCGTTTCTTCCATCTTTCGGTAATTAGTATTAATTCAGACTGTTCAGAGGAGAAGACGAAGGAGACCCCAGCCACAGCTGTAGCTGTTCCGCCAACCGACGCACGTTACGCGCGTGGCGATTGTCACAGGACAGGCTAGGTTTCATGGCCACTAAATTGTTCTGTTTTTCCTGTCCGCGAGTTTTCAGTCACTTACCCCTACTACTGTTGTTGGCCTCCATTGGCCGAGTCATAGTGATGACAGGAACGCTAATTGCTTCCTGCTAGCCTTACTCTGTAGACGGTGATCGATATTCATTTCTAAATTCAGAGAGAGAGTGGCTTTCTCTTATTTATTTCTCGTTACAAGCAGCTGCACTTTTGCCACGAGGAAACGCTTGCCGATTAGAGGAGATAGTCCGGTGGACGTAGAAGGTCAAAAGCTGAACGCCCCGCGTGACGCACAGTTCCTTGTCCCAGAAGTTGCGGTCACTCAGCGTCCAGCCCGGCTACTTCCAAACCAGAGGGATGAGTCGGCAGACCACCCCGGGGCCCTGGCTGTGGCTGCAGGGCCGACCGACGCCGATACGGCTCACAGCAAGTGGCTGAGCGCCGCCACAGACGCCAATGCCGCCACAGACCCCGACGCCGCCTACGCAGGCGCCGCCGTCACCGCCGCAGCGCCGACAAATGCCGGCGTGGCCCACAGCGCCGTCGACGCCGACATCGCCGTCCATCAGCAGTCCGACGTCGAGGAGACAGTCGCGCAGCCACTAACACCGCCAATCGCAGATGCAAATCACAATCAGGTAAATGACGCTTCGCGACCAGCTGTTGCCGCAGACACTGCAAGCTATCCGGTGGTGCGACACACCGAGGCCCAGTGCAGGCTGTAATTTTCGTGTGGCAGCGACTCATGTTAGACGCGCTAATGCGAAACTGATATGCCGTGGAAAAAAAAAGTTAGTTCCAATTTTGGTCACCAGATGAAAATCTGGCGCTGTACACTGTATGTATCGCCGGCTGAAAGGTCTGAGGAGAGGCCCAACGTCATTAAATGGTTTAATGAAGATGGCAATGAAACTGGAAAACACAGGTGAGCTAGGTGTGGCACCTGGATGAGGTTGCTGTTGCTGCAACTGACATGCAGCTCGTGCCCCGGGCAGTGCTAATGCTTGCGCAGTGCCACGAGAAGTGTCCATCCCAGAGTCAACAGTGCGCAAAGTTTTGAGGTCTATTTTACACTGGTACCCTTACAAGAACCAGACGGTGCGTGGACCCTTATGATCCACAGAAACGTACTGAATTTGCTCTTCGGTTTCTGGCACAGCTCGAAGTTTTCATGTGAGCGGGCAACATTCAGTGAAATGACGAAGCAGATTTTGCTGTACGGTTTGTCTTGTTAAGCCACGTGTTTTGTAGGTAGAGCCATTGTACTCGCCGTATGTGACAGTGGTATGGATTCACAAGCGCCATTATTCTCGGTCCAGTCTTCTTTGAAGAGAATACACTGTAATACCGCTGCCACTTTCGCCAAGTCGCCGCGAGCGGCCGTGGAGGAGGAAGGGGCCGGACTCCTTGGGGCGCGCCCCCGGGTGCAAAAAAATTTTCACATGTGTGTGAAATCTTACGGGACTTAACTGCTAAGGTCATCAGTCCCTAAGCTTACACACTACTTAACCTAAATTATCCTAAGGACAAACACACATACCCATTCCCGAGGGAGGACTCGAGCCTCCGCCGGGACCAGCCGCTCAGTCCGTGACTGCAGCGCCTCAGACCGCTCGGCTAACCCCGCGCGGGCCCCGGGTGCAGTCATTCTGCAAGCACACAGCGGGAAGGCGGGCTGACGCCCTCGCCTCGCTGAAGAAAGGACAGGATGCGAAGGGCCCTTCTGACAACGAGAAGCGTACCGAGAGCTGGACATATGCAGCCATTAGGACGGAATGCCAAGAATGTTCGCGCGAAAGCATCTGAGTTCCTCTGGCCTTGCGGCAGCCATTTTAGCTGCCTTAGAAAACTGGGATGTGCCAACTATTTCAGCACGCTATGGGCACAGGGAGGAGCGTGCAAAAAGCGCGGAGAATCGGTTCAGGGAGGCGTGTGAAAGAAAACAACATTCTTAAGATGTTTTCCTCGACGGTGAGGACATTCCCTGTAAATGATGGACGCCGGCAAATTTTGAGACGGAGCCCAAACGTGAGTCTATCCAGGGCTCGTGCAGAGAGAGCGGTTCTAAAGAAGTGTTGTGTAGCTGCTCTCCCAACAGCCTCGGAATGCAGGAAAACACCTTCAGAATGAGAAAGCGCGAGAAAGATACCGATTCACGAGGCACACGCCAGCCCACGCGAGGTAGAAAATTTCCACCCTGCACGGAGAGGCTTGGCGATGAAACGGCGATCTGTCATTGGGCAACATTGAAAGCTTCGTCCGCCAATGACAACGCCAAAAGGAATAATGTTTCCAAGAGGAGTTGAGCTGAGAGATGTGGAGACACCAGGGAAGCGAGAGGACATGGGCGCTCTTCCACCCATCGCCAACATCCGCCTTTCGATGCCATGATAGCACAGCTTCGGCCACGCGACCGACGACGGTTAGACAGGCAGCCATCTCGTGCATCACAGCTCCGACGCGACGCGCCGCACCGACGTAGCGCCTGCCGCCGACAGCTGTATACGAAGGAGGATAACAAGAATGGTGAGACGATTCGTTCCTTCCTCCTTCCCCTTAACAATTGAGTAGTGTCCATGCCCAGTCAAATCGGCCATGAAATTTATAGTTTTGTTTTGTTTTGTTTTGTGTAAACAGCACGAAAATAAATACATTTCTCTCGCGTTCTGATCATATAAGCAATCTTTTACATTCATTTATGAACCCCGCAATTACGAACCATTTATGCTTGATTTCATTTAATTTCTCGAGTTCACCACATTTTTGGCGCCCAGCGTGGGGCGACCAGATTAGTAATTTTGATTTCACAAAATAATTTCTCGAATTCACTACATTTTTGGCTCCCAACGTGGGAGACATGATTGATAATTTTCATGGTTTCTGATGTCAAAATGGTTCAAATAGCTCTGAGCACTATGTGACTTAACTTCTGAGGTCATCAGTCCCCTAGAACTCAGAACTACTTAAACCTAACTAACCTAAGGACATCACACATATCCATGCCCGGGGTAGGATTCGAACCTGCGACCGTAGCGGTCGCGCGGTTCCAGACTGTAGCGCCTAGAACCGCTCGGCCATTCCGGCCGGCTTTGTGATGTCACAAAATAATTTCCCGACTTGATCTGAACAACACCCAGAGGGCCTGTCAAGTGTATCGTGACGTCTACACGTTATCGAGACCTCCTTGCACGGCATGTGATTCCTGCTTTGGAGGAACTCAACAGTGTGGAAATCACTGTTTTCATGTAAGATGGGGCAACACCTCGTGTCGCTTGCACAGTGAAAGAACCACGTAATGCAATCTTCGACAAACATGTTATCTCCAGACGTTTTCCAGATGCAATGCCTGGAATTCCACCTGGCCTGCAGCCATGTGACTTTTGGCTCTGGGGATATCTAAAAGAATGCTTTTACCAGGGAAACACATCTTTACGTGACCTGAATGCCTGTGTAGAGGAACACATTGCTAAGATGCAGCCGGAATTGCTGTGAGCAACTATTGATCATTTCGTTCACAGATACAGCATTTCGTTCACGTCTCCGGTGTTCACACTGAACGAATTGGGAAAGCAGTGGCTTATAATAAAATGAAGATTATGATTTTCTCACTTGTTTGAACTTTTCTGTCCACATCCCGTTCCCAATCCTTAACACAAGGGAACAGTTCGATTCGTCTTGTCCACATTCACAGCGCCAGATTGGGACATGGTGGCCGAAATTAGAACTTATTTTTTCCAGTGTAGGTTGGTTCCACATTAATACATTAGAATATCTAACAAGTTCTTGTGCCATACGCTAATTACAGAGCACACGGGACTTCTGTGAGTTGCTATTCTTAAATAACCACCAGGTATACTGAGCCAGTTTCTGCCAGCGATTGCATCTCAAAGCATGTAACTGCACAAAGAAAGTACAGAATTGTACTCCTCCTTGAGTGCGGAACTGCGCATACAAAACGAGAAACTAAGTTCGGAGTTGAACGCCAGGATTGAACAGCAATCAAAAATGTTCAAATGTGTGAATTCCTAAGGGAGCAAACTGCTTAGATCATCGGTCCATAGACTTACACACTACTTAAACTAACTTATACTAAGAACAACACACTCACGCATGCCCGAGGGAGGACTCGAACCTCCAGCGGGAGGGGCCGCGCAGTCCTTGACATGACGCCTCAAACCGAGCGGCCACTCCGAGCGGCTGAGCAGCAATCGATCGCCTTAGAGGAAGTTAAAAATTCATTTACTGACGCTCTACATGCTCAGGCGGTGAATTTTCGAGCCGTTTTAGTGAACAGGGGTGGATTTTCAAAAGCAGCGTGAGCTTCTAGGCCAGGTTTTGATTGAAAATAAGGTAGCACGGGATAACATGGATGAAAAACTCGCTTCGATTGATGTGAAGTTCAAAGATTTGGCGGCCAAGTAGTAAATATCGCCTGTCAAGTTGGGGATCAAAAAACTGAGCTCGATGCGCTGAGCGAACCGATAGGAGAGTCCAGTACAGTCATTTCTCGTCTTACCGAAATGATCAATACTCTGCAATCCCCGTTTGTGGGTCTTATTTCGTTCGCGCGTGGTGCGGGTTTAAGTAATCGTCTTTAGCCCCAGACGCTTGCGAAGCTCTTTCTTATTATGATTATTCTTACGCAAGAAATACAAAAAGGAGCCAGCAGTTTTGTTACTCTATTAACTATGAATACAGATTTCTAAATTTATTCAACATATTTTTATGAGTTCTACGTCGTCTTTCTTCCAAGCGTCCCATTGAAGTTTCCTAAAGTGATCTGTTGCCGTTTACATCTTCATGTTTTCGTGGCCCAGTGACTGAACCATTAAATTTCAGGCATGCTACCTGTTTTTTCTCCTAGTATTTTGCCCGAAATGTTAAAAGAAAAAGTAGGGATTAAGCGTCTGCACGTCTAATGGATCAGCTCTGTTTCCATTTTTCTAAGTTCTGTACGGCCTATTACCTTCCAACGACGCGTCTCTAAATTTATTCGACCTCTTCAATTAGGCGTACTTCACAAAGACCTCAACCTTTAAAGTAAAATTCTAGAATAGGAAACACAAGCTTCTTGTATGTAGTTTCCGTAAAAAAAATCCTATCAACGAATCTAAGTCGTCCACTTGCCTACATTACAGATAATTTCGCGTGTTAATTCTATTTAACATTGCTTCAAAGAATTACCCTTCCAGAAGCCTCTCGAAGTTTATCACTAATCCTGTCATCAGGCACAACTTAAAAGCTATCGGCTTTCCAGCAGAGGTAGCGTTAAGATACCTCAACGTTTCGACAAATGCCATACTCATTATCGGTGGCTACAGAACCGTACGTGAAGGTTTTGGAAAAGGATTTTATTCCCATTATCCAAAATGATCATGATTTGGACAAGATGTGCGTTCGTGCAAGACGGAGCTCGATCCCATCGAAGCAGGAGAGTGTCTGATGTTCTGGAGGAGCACTCTGGGGACGGCATTCCGGCTCTGGGGTACCCAGGGGCCACTGGCGTTGGCTTCGATTGGTCGCCATATTCTCCGGGTCTTAACACATGCGACTCCTTTTTGTGGTGTACAGCTATAACTTCAAAATCATTGCTGAGCTGAAAACAGCCGTTCAGGAGGTCATCGACAGCATCGATGTTCCGACACTTTAGTGGGTCATGCAGAATTTCGCTATTCCTCTGCGCCACATCATCGCCAATGGTGGCTAGGATTTCCAACACGTCGTAACCTAAACCCGAATATCTGTGGAGACATTTACGTGTTGAACAAAGTGTGTGCACGCCGTAGTTTGTAGTTTCTTTTCATATAGTTCAATAACTGTCACCATGTAAATATTAACAAACATAAAAACACTTCATGTAGTTTAGTCAGCAATTGACTATCATATTCACTCGTTAATTAATATGAATAAGTAGAAATGACACGTAAGAAGAGCTGTATTCCTTTCAGACTTAACTTCCAAACGTTGCCTTTTACAGCTGTGGCTACATGTATACTCAGCAAGGCACCTTCTCATTTGTTTAAAATGTTCAAATGTGTGTGAATTTCTAAGGAACCAAACTGCTTAGGTCATCAGTCCCTAGACTTACACACTACTTAAACTAACGTATGCTAAGAACAACACACACACACCCATGCCTTGAGGGAGGACTAGAATCTTTGGCGGGAGAGTTCTCATTTGTGTTGGAAGTGCTTTATGTACTGCTGTTATCGCTCATCCCTTTCCTTTTACAGTCGCGAATGATGCTCGTGAAGAACGATTGTCGGTAAACCTCCTTGTGAGCTCGAATATCTCAACTTTTTCTTTTTCTTTTTTTTTATCCATGCATGTGCCAATGTTAACAGCACGCCATCTGCAACTACCACTAAAATGGGCATGTGACCGACGACAGTGGACGTTGGCGCAGTGGCAGAGCGCCGATTGGTCTGCTAAATCCCGATACCTTCTTCATGGTGCCGATGGGAGGGCGTCTTGCAGGGGAACAGCTCCTTGGCACCCGTACTGCGGGACGGAGACAAGCCGGCGGCGGCTGTGGAGAACATTCACATGGGCGTCCGTGGGTTCAGTGGAGCTCGTGCGAGGTACCATAACGGCCAAGGAATATCGTACACTGGTTGCAGACCACGTACGCTCCTTCATGACGATCAGATTTCCCGATAGCAGTAGCATTTTTCAGCAAGATAATGCGCCATGTCACAAGGCCAGGAGTGTGATGGAGTAGTTCGAGCAACACAGTGGCGAGTTCCGATTGATGTGCTGGCCCCCAGCTCACCAGATCTGAGCCCGATCAAACACATCTGGGATATGACTGAACGTTGCGTCAGAGCTTATCGCTCCTGCTCCTCACTTTCAGAAACGACTTCCTGACACTTAAATCAATACTCGATGTTAACAAATTTCTCTTCTTCAGAAACGCTTTCCTTGCCATTGCCAGTCTACATTTTATATCCGCTCTACTTCGACCATTATCAGTTATTTTGCTCCCCAAATAGCAAAACTCCTTTGCTACTTTAAGTGTCTCATTTCCTAATCTAATTCCCTCAGCATCACCCGCCTTAATTCGACTACATTCCATTATCCTCGTTTTGCTTTTGTTGATGTTCATCTTATATCCTCCTTCCAAGACACTGTCCATTCCGTTCAACTGCTCTTCCAGGTCCTTTGCTGTCTCTGACAGAATTACAATGTCATCGGCGAACCTCAAAGTTTTTATTTCTTCTCCATGGATTTTAATACCTACTCCGAACTTTTTCTTCGTTGCCTTTACTGCTAGCTCAATATACAGATTGAATAGCATCAGGGAGAGGCTACAACCCTGTCTCACTCCCTTCCCAACCACTGCTTCCCTTTAATGTCCCTCGACTCTTATAACTGCCATCTTAATTTCTTTGTGTGTTTTTGGTACTTGCATTGTTTAATTCATAAATTTCGGGCGTATTATAGTATTTGAGAGTTGTAGCATCGCGTTTTAGTACCTGAATAGTGTAAAATCGCGTTGTCTCCTTCCGCCGCCGAGCAGTGTGTCAGCAGTGCGCAAGTACCAGCATTACTGCATATACTAGGCAAAAGTGTATTTTAATAACCGTTTAAATTTTGTGTCGATTTGTTTGTGCTCTCTGTACATTAGTTCAGACGTTCTTTGCACAACAGTTTTTAGCATGGATAGGGACTGCAACTGCTGCGTTCGGATGCAGGCTGAGTTGGCATCCCTTCGCTCCCAGCTTCAGGCAGTGTTGGCTTCGGTCGCACAGCTTGAGGCTGTTGCCAATGGGCATCACTGTGGGGGTCCGGAAGGGGGTTTGTCGGGGACGGCCAGCTCGTCCCACGCATCCCCCGATCGGGCTACGACTGTGTCTGCCCGGGATACTGCCCACATTGAGGCTGATCCCTCGCCTGTGGTAGAGTGGGAGGTCGTCTCGAGGTGTGGCAGGGGGCGAAAGACATTCCGGAGGGCTGAACGGAAGGCCTCTCCAGTTTGTCTGACGAACCGGTTTCAGGCGCTGTCTCAGGCTGACACTGATCTTCGGCCGGAAATGGCTGCTTGTCCTGTTCCAGAGGTTGCCCCTCAGTCTGCAAGATCCGGGCGGTCGCAGAGGGTGGGCTTACTGGTAGTTGGGAGCTCCAACGTCAGGCGCGTAATGGGGCCCCTTAGGGATATGGCAGCAAGAGAGGGGAAGAAAACCAATATGCACTCCGTGTGCATACCGGGGGGGGGGGGGGGGTCATTCCAGATGTGGAAAGGGTCCTTCCGGTTGCCATGAAGGGTACAGGGTGCACCCATCTGCAGGTGGTCGCTCATGTCGGCACCAATGATGTGTGTCGCTATGGATCGGAGGAAAGCCTCTCTGGCTTCCGGCGGCTATCTGATTTGGTGAAGACTGACAGTCTCGCTACCGAGATGAAAGCAGAGCTCACCATCTGCAGCATCGTCGACAGGACTGACTGCGGACCTTTGGCACAGAGCCGAGTGGAGGGTCTGAATCAGAGACTGAGACGGTTCTGCGACCGTGTGGGCTGCAGATTCCTCGACTTGCGCCATAGGGTGGTGGGGTTTCGGGTTCCGCTGGATAGGTCAGGAGTCCACTACACGCAGCAAGCGGCTACACGGGTAGCAGGGGTTGTGTGGCGTGGACTGAGCGGTTTTTTAGGTTGGATGGCTTCGGGCAAGTACAGAAAGGGCAACAGCCTCAAAGGGTGCGGGGCAAAGTCAGGACATGCGGGGACCAAGCAGCAATCGGTATTGTAGTTGTAAACTGTCGAAGCTGCATTGGTAAAGTACCGGAACTTCAAGCGCTGATAGAAAGCACCGAAGCTGAAATCGTTATAGGTACAGAAAGCTGGCTGAAGCCAGAGATAAATTCTGCCGAAATTTTTACAAAGGCACAGGCGGTGTTTAGAAAGGATAGATTGCATGCGACCGGTGGTGGCGTGTTTGTCGCTGTTAGTAGTAGTTTATCCTGTAGTGAAGTAGAAGTGGATAGTTCCTGTGAATTATTATGGGTGGAGGTTACACTCAACAACTGAGCTAGGTTAATAATTGGCTCCTTTTACCGACTTCCCGACTCAGCAGCATTAGTGGCAGAACATTTGGAATACATTTCACATAAATTTTCTCAGCATGTTATAGTCTTAGGTGGAGATTTCAATTTACCAGATATAGAGTGGGACACTCAGATGTTTAGGACGGGTGGTAGGGACAGAGCATTGAGTGACATTATACTGAGTGCACTATCCGAAAATTACCTCGAGCAATTAAACAGAGAACCGACTCGTGGAGGTAACATCTTGGACCTACTGATAACAAACAGACCCGAACTTTTCGACTCTGTAAGCGCAGAACAGGGAATCAGTGATCATAAGGCCGTTGCAGCATCCCTGAATATGGAAGTTAATAGGAATATAAAAAAAGGGAGGAAGGTTTATCTGTTTAGCAAGAGTAATAGAAGGCAGATTTCAGACTACCTAACAGATCAAAACGAAAATTTCTGTTCCGACACTGACAGTGTTGAGTGTTTATGGAAAAAGTTCAAGGCAATCGTAAAATGCGTTTTAGACAGGTACGTGCCGAGTAAAACTGTAGGGGACGGGAAAAACCCACCGTGGTTCAACAACAAAGTTAGGAAACTACTGCGAAAGCAAAGAGAGCTTCACTGCAAGTTTAAACGCAGCCAAAACCTCTCAGACAAACAGAAGCTAAACGATGTCAAAGTTAGCGTAAGGAGGGCTATGTGTGAAGCGTTCAGTGAATTCGAAAGTAAAATTCTATGTACCGACCTGACAGAAAATCCTAGGAAGTTCTGGTCTAACGTTAAATCAGTAATTGGCTCGAAACAGCATATCCCGACACTCCGGGATGATGATGGCATTGAAACAGAGGACACACGCGTAAAGCTGAAATAGTAAACACCTTCTTCCAAAGCTGTTTCACAGAGGAAGACCGCACTGCAGTTCCTTCTCTAAATCCTCGCACAAATGACAAAATGGCTGACATCGAAAGGAATAGAAAAGCAACTGGAATCACTCAACAGAGGAAATTCCACTGGACCTGACGGGATACCAATTCGATTCTACACAGAGTACGCGACAGAACTTGCCCCCCTTCTAACAGCCGTGTACATCGCAAGTCTCTAGAGGAGCGGAAGGTTCCAAATGATTGCAAAAGAGCACAGGTAGTCCCAGTCTTCAAGAAGGGTCGTCTAGCAGATGCGCAAAACTATAGACCTATATCTCTGACATCGATCTGTTGTAGAATTTTAGAACATGTTTTTTGCTCGAGTATCATGTCGCTTTTGGAAACCCAGAATCTACTCTGTAGGAATCAACATGGATTCCGGAAGCAGCGATCGTGTGAGACTCAACTCGTTTTATTTATTCATGAGACCCAGAAAATATTAGATACAAGCTCCCAGGTAGATGCTATTTTCCTTGACTTCCGGAAGGCGTTCGATACAGTTCCGCACTGTCGCCTGATAAACAAAGTAAGAGCCTACGGAATATCAGACCAGCTGTGTGGCTGGATTGAAGAGTTTTTAGCAAGCGGAACACAGCATGTTGTTATCAATGGAGAGACGTCTACAGACATTAAGGTAACCTCTGGCGTGCCACAGGGGAGTGTTATGGGACCATTACTTTTCACAATATATACAGGGTGTTACAGAAAGGTACTGCCAAACTTTCAGGAAACATTCCTCACACACAATGAAAGAAAATATCTTATGTGGACATGTGTCTGGAAACGCTTAATTTCCATGTCAGAGCTCATTTTAGTTTCGTCCACCTACGCTCAATGGAGCACGTTATCATGATTTCATACGGGACACTCTACCTGTACTGCTAGAACATGTGCCTTTACAAGTACGACACAACATGTGGTTCATGCACGATGGAGCTCCTGCACATATCAGTCGACGTGTTCGTACGCTTCTCAACAACAGATTTGTGACCGATGGATTGGTAGAGGCGGACCGATTCCATGGCCTCCACGCTCTCCTGACCTCAACCCTCTTGACTTTCATTTATGGGGGCATTTGAAAGCTCTTGTCTACGCAACCCCGGTACCAAATGTAGAGACTCTTCGTGCCCGTATTGTGGACGGCTGTGATACAATACGCCATTCTCCAGGGCTGCATCAGCGCATCAGGGATTCCATGCGACGGAGGGTGGATGCATGTGTCATCGCTAACGGAGGACATTTTGAACATTTCCTGTAACAAAGTGTTTGAAGTCACGCTGGTACGTTCGGTTGCTGTGTGTTTCCATTCCATGATTGATATGATTTGAAGAGAAGGAATAAAATGAGCTCTAACATGGAAAGTAAGCGTTTCCGGACACATGTCCACATAACATATTTTCTTTCTTTGTGTGTGAGGAATGTTTCCTGAAAGTTCGGCCATACCTTTTTGTAACACCCTGTATAAATGACCTAGTAGATAGTGTCGGAAATTCCATGTGGCATTTCGCGGATGATGCTGTAGTATACAGAGAAGTTGCAGCATTAGAAAATTGTAGCGAAATGCAGGAACATCTGCAGCGGATAGGCACTTGGTGCAGGGAGTGGCAACTGACCCTTAACATAGACAAATGTAATGTATTGCGAATACATAGAAAGAAGGATCCTTTATTGTATGATTACATGATGGAGGAACAAACACTGGTAGCAGTTACTTCTGTAAAATATCTGGGAGTATGCGTGCGGAACGATTTGAAATGGAATGATCACATAAAATTAATTGTTGGTAAGGCGGGTACCAGGCTGAGATTCATTGGGAGAGTCCTTAGAAAATGTAGTTCATCAAGAAAGGAGGTGGCTTACAAAACACTCGTTCGACCTATACTTGAGTATTGCTCATCAGTGTGGGATCCGTACCAGATCGGGTTGACGGAAGAGATAGAGAAGATCCAAAGAAGAGCGGCGCGTTTCGTCACAGGGTTATTTGGTAAGCGTGATAGCGTTATGGAGATGTTTAGCAAACTCAAGTGGCAGACTCTGCAAGAGAGGCGCTCTGCATCGCGGTGTAGCTTGCTGTCCAGGTTTCGAGAGGGTGCGTTTCTGGATGAGGTATCGAATATATTGCTTCCCCCTACTTATACCTCCCGCGGAGATCACGAATGTAAAATTAGAGAGATTCTAGCGCGCATGGAGGCTTTCAGAGAGTCGTTCTTCTCGCGAACCACACGCGACTGGAATAGAAAAGGGAAGTAATGACAGTGGCACGTAAAGTGCCCTCCGGCACACACCGTTGGGTGGCTTGCGGACTATAAATGTAGATGTAGATGTAGATGCTTTCTGTACAAATTGTAAATAGCCTTTCGCTCCCTGTATTTTACCCCTACCATCTTCAGAATTTGGAAGAGAGTATTCCAGTCAACATTGTCAAAAGCTTTCTCTAAGTCTACAAATGCTAGAAACGTAGGTTTGCCTTTCCTTAATCTTTCTTCTAAGATAAGTCGTAAGGTCAGTATTGCCTCACGTGTTCCAACATTTCTACGGAATCCAAACTGATCTTCCCCGAGGTCGGCTTCTACCAGTTTTTCCATTCGTCTGTAAAGAATTCGTGTTATTTTTTTTGCAGCTGTGGCTTATTAAACTGATTGTTCGGTAATTTTCACATCTGTCAACACCTGCTTTCTTTGGGATTGGAATTATTATATTCTTCTTGAAGTCTGTGGGTATTTCGCCTGTTTCATACATCTTGCTCACCAGATAGTAGAGTTTTGTCAGGACTGGCTCTCCCAAGGCCGTCAGTAGTTCCAATGGAATGTTGTCTACTCCGGGGGCCTTGTTTCGACCCAGGGCTTTCAGTGCTCTGTCAAACTCTTCACGCAGTATCATATCTCCCATTTCATTTTCATCTACATCCTCTTCCATTTCCATAACATTGTCCTCAAGTGCATCGCCCCGGGATAGACCCTCTATATACTCCTTCCGCCTTTCTGCTTTCCCTTCTTTGCTTAGAACGGGGTTTCCATCTGAGCTCTTGATGTTCATGCAAGTGGTTCTCTTTTCTCCAAAGGTCTCTTTAATTTTCCTGTAAGTAGTATCTATCTTACCCCTCATGAGATAAGCCTCTACATTCTTACATTTCACCTCTAGCCATCCCTGCTTAGCCATTTTGCACTTCCTGTCGATCTCATTTTTGAGACGTTTGTATTCCTTTTTGCCTGCTTCACTTGCTGCATTTTTGTATTTTCTCCTTTCATCAACTAAATTCAGTATCTTTTCTGTTACCCAAGGATTTCTACTAGCCCTCGTCTTTTTACCTACTTGATCCTCTGCTGACTTCACTATTTCATTCCTCAAAGCTACCCATCCTTCTTCTACTGTATTTTTCCCCCCATTCCTGCCAATTGTTCCCTTATGCTCTCCCTGAAACTCTGTACAACCTCTGGTTCAGTCAGTTTATCCACGTCCCATCTCCTTAAATTCCCACCTTTTTGCAGTTTCTTTAGTTTTAATCTACAGTCCATATCTGCCCCTGGAAATGTCTTACAATTTAAAGCCTGGTTCCTAAATCTCTGTCTTACCATTACATCATCTATCTGAAACCTTTTACTATCTCCAGGGTTCTTCCACGTATAGAACATTCTTTCATGATTCTTGAACCACGTGTTAGCTATGATTAAGTTACGCTCTGTGCAAAATTCTACCAGGCGGCTTTCTCTTTCATTTCTCTCCCCCAATCCATATTCACCTACTACGTTTCCTTCTCTTCCTTTTCCTACTGTCGAATTCCAGTCACCCATGACTATTAAATTTCCATCTCCCTTCACTACCTGAATAATTTCTTTTATCTCATCATACATTTCATCAACTTCTTCATCATCTGCGGAGCTAGTTGGCATATAAACTTGTACTACTGTAGTAGGCGTGGGCTTCGTGTCTATCTTGGCCACAATAATGCGTTCACTATGCTGTGTGTAGTAGCTTACCCGCCCTCCTATTTTTTATTCATTATTAAACCTACTCCTGCATTACCGCTATTTGTTTTTTTTTATAACCCTGTATTCACCTGACCAAAAGTCTTGTTCCTCCTGCCAGCGAACTTCACTAATTCCCACTCCATCTAACTTTAACCTATCCATTTCCCCTTTTAAATTTTCTAACCTACCTGTTCGATTAAGGGATCTGACATTCCACGCTCCGATCCGTAGAATGCCAGTTTTCTTTCTCCTGATAACGATGTCCTCTCGAGTAGTCCCCGCCCGGAGATCCGAATGGGGGACTATTTTACCTCCGGAATATTTTACCCAAGAGGACGCCATCATCATTTAATCATACAGTAAAGCTGCTTAATATTCTTACAAGAAAGAAATTTATTGGTTGATTGTCCTAGGAGCGTATGCTCCCAGAAACATAACAGTAAACCAGGATCCTCTGTTGTAGCGTCTGACTCAGGAATTTGTTGAGCTCCTCTTTCACGCCTTCGCGCTTGCTTAACGAGCCTGTAATGAAACACGCTGCTCTTTGGATCTTCTCAATTTATTTTATCAATCCTATCTGATAAGGATCTCAGAATGACGCTCAATACTGAAATATCGGACGAAAGAGCGTTTGTTTAGCTCACTTCTTCATTGGTTGATTGCACTTTCTGTGGCGGTTCCACTTTAAATCGCCTTTTACATATACTTACTGATATGTAATGGATGTGTGTGCGTCTAGTGATTGTTCAGAAATTGTGTAATCGTGTAACGGATCATTATGTCAATTTTTGTGCAATGTGCTACATTTATTTATTTTGAGGGTCAGCTGTCAGTCGCTGCACCAAGCTTCAATTCTCTGCTAGTCTTCCCGCCTTTCACTACTTCTTAGCACAGTAACTTGTATATACACAACAGCAGCAACCGCTAGCAGCTTTATCAAGCTTGCGACTTTTTCACTACGTCATTTATTCATGTTGTTCCACAGTTACTATTACATAATTCTATGGTTTGTAGAGGATATCCAGTAGATAATGTTTCGATAAGGAACGTATGTCCAGAAATGGACCGTCTGGATGTAAAATAAGTTTGAAGCTCAGATCACTTTCAAATCTCCCGCTTCACGACACACACACACAAACCGAGATGACGGCCCTGTCGCCAGTCCCTGTTGCGGTTATGACATCAGACATCATTTCCGCCCGACTACAACAACGGCTTCGAGAAACGGGTAGAATCGGGTCTAGGAGAGTTGATTGTAGTGCTCCACGGACGCGCTGCACTCTCGTCACGTAGAACAGAACTCGAAGACGAATACTCGAAACATACACCATGTGGTCAAAAGTATCCGGACACCTGGCTGAAAATGACTTACAAGTTCGTAGCGCCCTCCATCGATAATACTGGAATTCAATATGGTGTTGGCCCACCCTTAGCCTTGATGACAGCTTCCACTCTCACAGGCATACGTTCATTCAGGTACTGGAAAGTTTAGTGCGGAATGGCAATACATTCTTCACGGAGAGCTGGACTGAAGAAAGGTATCGATATCGGTCTGTGATGCCTGGCACGAATTCGCCGTTCCAAAACATCCCAAAAGTGTTCTGTAGGATTCAGGTCAGGACTTTGTACAGGCTAGTCCATTACAGGGACGCTATTGTCGTGCAACCATTCCGCCACAGGCCGTGCATTATGAAAAGGTGAAAGGTGTTGAAAGATGCAGTCGCCATCCCGAATTGCTCTTCAACATTGGGAGGCAAGAAGATGCTTAAAACATCAATGTAGGCTTGTGCTGTGATAGTGCCACGTAGAACAACAAGCGGAGCAAGCCCCCACCATGAAAAACATGACCACACCACGGTCTCCGAGTTTTACTGTTGGCACTACACACGATGGCAGATGACTTTCAACGGGCATTCGCCAAACCCACACCCTGACATCGGATCGCCACATTGAGTATTGTGATTCTTCATTCAACAAAACGTTTTTCCACTGTTCAACCGTCCAATGTTTATGCTCCTTACACCATGCGAGGTGTCGTTCGGCATTTACCGACTTGATGTGTGGCTTATGAACAGCCGCTCGACCATGAAATCCAAGTTTTATCACCTCCCGCCTAGCTGTCATAGTACTAGCAGTGGATCCAGATGCAGTCTGGAATTCCTGTATGACGGTCTGGACAGATGTCTGCCTATTACACATTACGACCCTCTTCAACTGTCGCTGGTCTGTCAGTCAGTAGACGAGGTCGGCCTGTACGCTTTTGTGCTGTGCCTGTCACTTCACGTTTCCACTTCACTATCACATCGGAAACAGTGGACCTAGGGATGTTTAGGAGTGTGGAAATCTCGCGTAGAGACGTATGACACAGTGACACCCAATCACCCGACCTCGTTCGAAGTCCGTGAGTTCCGTGGAGCGTCCCATTCGGCTCTCTCACGATGTCTAATGACTACTGAGGTCGCTGATATGGAGTACCTGGCAGCAGATGGCAGCATAATGCACCTAATATTATAAACGTATGTTTTGTGAATGTCCGGATACTTTTGATCACATAGTGTACCTCATGCCATGGGTTCCTCTACAGCCCACGACCCTTATCTACGAGGTCCCCTCTGAAGCCCTTAGAAGCGAGTAATAGAGCTGGTTTTCCTCGTATCGAGAGCTTAGAAGGCGCGATCTGTGGTTTACTTGGGAAAAAACTTTCAACAGCCAAGGTCGCATCAATTAGTCTTTATTGCTGACAGCTTTCGATAGTTGTAACTGTCACCTTTCGGCCTTCAAAAAGTTGCTGTTATTAAACGCGTTCCATTGACAACTTAGCCTGAGGTGTTAACTCAGAATGGAACATGTTTTACAACAAAAATTACTGTCGAGACCGGTTGTCAAGAATAAAGACTAATTTATGCGATCTTGGCTACTAAGCGGTTTATCCCCTGTAATAAGAACTGTCAGACACCTGTATATTTTGAACAGGGCTGGTCCTGTAACACACGTTGGGCATACACCGGAAGTTATTTTTTGTCTGAAGATTTCTTTCCGTTGAGAATGATACGGAGTATTCTGTATGCTGGGAACTCTCGAGTCCAGTCACGAAGCTGTTGTTTCTACAAGTGGCAGCGCTTTTAGGAAGGTGACATGTGTTGCGTGTGCGCAATAGCCTGGCACTGAATATCGCGCGCGGCAGGCTGGGAGTGGCAGATTTCATTGATCAGGCGGCGGGCCCGCCAAAGCGCCGCCTCTCCACGGTGCAATCTGCGCGCAGCCTAATACTCGCCACGTTCCACCGCTCTCCCAAACTTATTGGACCCGAGAGACGTGGCGCTATGATTATGGCACTCGGCCTTCATTTTGGGGGATGGCATTTAAATCCTAGTAAAGCCACCGAGGTTTAGGTTTTCTGTAACTTTCGACCAGCATAGTGTCTTTCTGAATGACAGGGTTGATTTTCCTCCCCATCCTTGTCCGTTACGAACATGACCTCCACCTCTAAGAACCTCGTTGTCGTCGGGACCTTAAACCAAAATCTTCCTTTCTTTAGCGAGTCACGGGATATTCGCAGAAAATCACATGAAAAAGTGCACGACAACCTCTATGTTGAATAAATGCAGCAGTCTATGATGATGATGATTGCGGTGGTGGTGGTGCTGGTGGTCGTGGAGATGATAGTTCGTTGTTGCTGTTGGTAGTAGTGGCGTTGCTAAATATAATGATGATATGTTTTTATTCACTCAACGATTCGATCTTTAGTGCCTAACCACGAAAGTAGGCTTATTCTACATCGAATTAGACGATAAAAGTGAGGAAACTAGCCGGCCGGGTGGCCGAGCGGTTCTAGGCGCTTCAGTCTGGAACCGCGGGACCGCTACGGTCGCAGGTTCGAATCCTGCCTCGGGCATGGATGTGTGTGATGTCCTTAGGTTAGTTTGGTTTAAGTAGTTCTAAGTTCCAGGGGACTGATGACCTCAGCTGTTGAGTCCCATAGTGCTCAGAGCCATTTGAACCTTTTTTTTTCGGAAACTAAACAAATTACTATGGCAGAAATACTCTGTCCAAACAAAACGATTGTCAGCACCTGACATCCATGCTGTCTGCAATATTTCACACGGTTCTCGATCTACATGTGCATCAATATCCTGCAAGCCACCTCACGGTATATGGTGACAGGTACTTCTGGTGCCACTTCCTGGTAGCCACTGCCGCGTCCCACTTGCA
Source organism: Schistocerca cancellata (assembly GCF_023864275.1). Lineage (NCBI taxonomy): Eukaryota > Metazoa > Arthropoda > Insecta > Orthoptera > Acrididae > Schistocerca > Schistocerca cancellata. The sequence goes on from NC_064629.1 coordinate 61,666,622, forward strand.
AATAGCGCGTGGGAATAATGACTGTCGGTAAACCTCTGTAGTAGCTCAATTTCTCAAAATTTCTAATCGCGATTATTTCGCGAGGTGTATGTGGGAGGAAGTAATATGTCAACCGACTCTTCCCGAAAAGTCCAGTTTCGAATTTCAGAATTAAACCTCTCCGTGATGCATTCCGCCTCCCACGAAGCGCCTGCCACTGGGGTTTGTTGAGCACCTCTTTGTGCCAGCAACTCTTCAGTCCAGTCGATTCCCCAAGTCGCAGCGCCTTTAGGAGGCTGACATGTGTGCAATAGCGTGGGATTGAATATCACCCGCGGCATGCTGGGAGTGGTAGATTTCATTTGTCATACTAAATGATCCTGTCATATTGCTGGCTGGTTCTATCGTTCCTATGTAACACCACTAGGACGAGTAGTAGTGGAGGATGCCACGAAAACAGTCTACATACTCAAACGCCTTCTGTTCTGCCAGCCGGGGAGACCAGCTTTGATCCCTGCTATGTAGCAGCAAACTCTACAAATCGGGAAAGGCTAACCATCGCCAAAAAGCTGCAGTGTGGTTTCTACAATGTCGAGTAAACTGAAACGATTTATTCTGACGCACTGACAATATCATTATCACTCATGCAGAAACCATCCGTCTACTTAAGTGGTTTCTAACCTTTCTCAGACTATTACCGCTGGGTGCAATCAGATAGTGGCTAGTACTCATCCCCCTCTTCCCACCATTAACAACATTAGCTTCTAGCTACGCTTTAGAATGCAAAAGAAATTTCTTTCAAAGCTTTTATTTTTAAATGATGGAAGATAAATAATATTTAGTTTTCGTAGGTGTCTTATTAAACCCCGAAATAATGAGTGAATAACACAATTGGTACCGCTTAATTTTAACAACGTTTACATTTGTAGAAGGATGAAGTAATTCTCAGTTCATCGTGAGTGTTGCCTACAACTCGTCTGCGAAAGAAATCTAATTATCCACATTGATAGTAGACACTTATTACAAAACGTGCTTCCTCTGCACCACTCCTCTCCGTAGTGACAATTACTTCACTCACACCCTGCAACCCATTTCAAAATCAACCACATCAAAGGGTGTATACCATACCTTCTGCTTGTGTACCACTGGATTCCTGGACTACTTACTTCTGAAATGGTAGAAATTGGAAGACTTTAGGCTGCCAATGCTTTGCGCCTGACCACTGCCGCACAGCAATGTAGTAGCCATCACATAGTTACTGCTGTACTGTGATCTCAATTAGACCGTTTATTGTAGCGAAGATTCTCGTCCATGGGGGGAACTACATAAAACTCGAAGAAGGCATTTTTATGAGATATTTAAGCACTTATGTATCAGTTTTACTGCCACAGATGGGTGATACAAAATATATGTGCAGTAGGTGGACTATGTGAGGAACAAGGAAGGTGATGTTCATACATTCGTTTCACAAGCTGTAGCCTCCACACATTGCCTTCACGCATTAATGCTAGTAATGCAATAAAAAATGTAATTATTGGGAACCTATGTATCAGTATTACAGTTTCACGCAACAGTGATGATAATAATAATGATTTTATAAAAACAGTTCAGTTTCGAGGCCCAAACACTACTGAACCATTTTTTCTTTTTTACTCCTTAGAAAATTTCATTTCACCGCTCAGGGTTGGGGACTACTGGTCTACTTGGAAGCTTTATGCGTAACAGGATTCATTACACTGTTATTATCGGCAATGAACCTGGTTTATTTGGGTGGTACGATACTTCACTGAAGAATGGTGGTTGGTCATTACTCACTGTAGTAGCAGACTTTCTCCACAGACATAAGTGGCATGTAGAGATCAGTAGTTTCACCGACAGTTATTCAGAATGCTGCCATCGATGATACAGTTCCATTAAAGATGAACGCAGACAGTGGGCAGTTGTCATAATATTCTGGCTCGTCAGTGTATGTGGCTGGTCAGACGGTTTAGTGAAGGCCTCTCCAAAATACAGTGTCGCCCTATCTTACTAGACGAGTGACATCGTATCACTCATCATCTTAGTGTCCGTATTACTGTTTTCTTGTAACTGGCAGTTTCCTGTGTCCTTGTCCGCTTCAGTCTGGAACCGCGGAGACTGCTACGGTCGCTGGTTCGAATCCTGCCTCGGGCATGGATGTGTGTGTGATGTCCTTAGGTTAGTTAGGTTTAATTAGTTCTAAGTTCTAGGGGAGTGATGACCTTAGCTGTTCCCATAGTGCTGAGAGCCATTTGAACCATTTGTGTCCTTGTCGAACCATCGAGGAAGTACTTGGAGAGTATCTTCGCTGGAAAGGCACTATGAAATATGCGATCAAGTCACAACTTTACTTGAAGATGAAAAGGAATTGAACAAGGGCTAAATCAATATATTCGCTGGTTCCGCATCTCTGTCTGTTCATCTAGAATCGTGTTCCACAATGTCTAGAGATAACTTTCTGTCCACTTTTCAACGATTTTTCGGCGGGCGAGGTCTGCCTCACAGTGGATATTCCGACAATTCAAGGCACATCACGCATCAGACTAATAATTCATAGAGCTTTGGAGCTTTCTCATCCATTACCTCGCACAGAACAGAAGCTGCCTGCTGGAGTGGTTGGTAAAAGCAGATGATTAGCACCACGAAGCCACACTCAGTTAGGAACGGTGTCATGAAGCCATTGTATTTTCTCCTGGGACGAGCTAACCAAAAACTGTTGCAACTGCTCCTCGATTTCCCGGGCACTGGCACTGGGAAGGAGTTGACGTCCAATCTGGTCCCTCACTTGTTCTACGGGAACAGGTCTGGTGATCTTTCTGGTCACGGGAAACGGAATAGCTCATCATCAAGTAAACAGTTCATAGACACAAGTACCATGTGTGCAGGAGCATGAGAAGTAACACTAGCATTCAGGATGTCAGTGACGTATCGTTGTGCCCTGAGTCTTCACCAGCCGTGACCTGGTGTCATACACGACGGCTCCCGCCACAACGATGCCAGCAGGAGCACTGCTGTGCCTCTCGCAACCAATGGACGAACGATATGTCTCCCCATCGCCGACGATAGTCATCCGGGATAGTGCACAACCGCGATTCATCGCTGAAACCAACAACACAATGCGACGCTATTCGTCAGCTGTCCACGTTCCCCAGTCACGGAACCACTCCAAACGCAGTTATTTGTGTTTGGTGTTAACGGGAACCTAGGCATGGGACGATAATTCCCTTATTCGGCTGCGACCAGTGGAATGGGATGGCAGGCGCAGATGTGAAGGGGTTCCGATGTACAACACGCCGGTCATCCCTTGTGGCTGTGCGCCTGCACTCACATTACCATGCAGCACATCGTGTCCCATCCGAATGCCCCCAAAAATCCGGATTTGTACGATTCGAACCACCAGCCAAGTGAAAACCCACAATGAAGCCCCTTCCAAACGCTTTCAGGTGCTGATACCGACGTCCTTCACAGTCCTCACTCAGCATATGACTTTGTTCGCGTCCTTTACACGCCCTCCCAGTAACAGAACCAAACACAAACAACACTAGCGCACTCACGTGGCCGTTCTACCCGCCACAGAGAATTGAAACTCTAATCTGTTACAGTCAGTTCAAAATGGCTCTGAGTACTATGGGACTTAACTTCTAAGGTCATCAGTCCCCTAGAACTTAGAACTACTTAAACCTAACTAACCTAAGGACATCACATACATTCATGACCGAGACAGGATTCGAACCTGCGACCGTAGCGGTCACGTGGTTCCAGACTGAAGCGCCTAGAGCCACTCTGGCCGGCTATCGATAACAGCTGGGCACCATAGCCCTCCCTCCGGTAGGTCGTCCACATTTCCAACCTCTAAATATTGTTTGACCCACTTCGCAACGAATGGCTTTGACTTTCTAAGAATTTTAGCAGCAGCAGCTCCTTATAAAGTTTTGTCGCTTTGGATGATTTACAAGGAACACCGTCTCGTGACACTTCAGATATTTTGCACTCATTTCAGACTGCAGCCAACAAACTAAAATATCAACACTCACACTGTTTACCTATACCCTGTGCAAAAGCGCATTTACTACATATTCGAGATTTAAAATTATGCCTTACACTTTTCTAGTGGCAGTGACTGTACTTACCCATCGATAGCGAATTTGGGTTCGACATTACATTGATCCGATCATGTCTTCTCAGTACTTCACTTATCTTGCCAGGCTGTATATATATTTTAATCTGTGTAATTTAGACGAATGATTTTGAAAAATCACTAACTGTAAATCAAGTTTACAATTTCTCTCCAACAACTTTTTCCTTTTGCTGGATTCCAATCTTGACGCACATACAGTGCCTCCTTAATCACTGGGATTATATCATGTGCGTCAGTTGTTTGGGAGTCGTATAAAGTCTGTTCTGTGTCATTTTGTGTTTTAATTGTTTGTATTTTCATATCTCCGCCGGAGGTGCGAAGTTAGTCCGGTATTTACTGAAAGTATCCCGCGAAACCGCATCGAAAACACATTAAGCTGACTGGCTTACCAGAAGATCAGTCGTTAATCCGATGAAGGATTAAATACGGGACTCACTCTCCTACATATTTTGCCGAATGGTTCTCTAAGCGATACGATAAACAAGAAAGTCCGTAAATGTAAAATTAACATTTCGCACGATCTATAACCTGAAAACACGAATTCAATTAGGAAAAGCCGAAATCTCAGAATTTTAGAACCCACGAGTCTACAAAATTTCTTGTGAAAACTGTACGAAATTCTGTATCGGACAGAGACGTCAACGACAGATTCAAAGAACTTACGAGAGTACGCGAAAGAAATAAATCAACTTTCTATATACATCTTAGAAACAAAAACCACAAAGAAGAACACATAGAAAACACTATACAAATTTTACAGAAACTATCTACACGACGTAATATGAATGTTTTGGAAGAATTAGAGATATACGCACATAGGAGAAATTTGCTGAAAGAGTTACTCAATGAACAAATTGACCTGAAACACAAGACCTAATCAGAAAATGTTATTGAAATTTTAAACCACGAGAAAGAATAAACATACGAAACTGCAGATAATACACACACAAATTTTTAAGCAATAACATCAATGCAAAAAACACACCGTCCATACTCCCAAAGATGAAAATTACGTGAACATACATATATAAAGATCCCAACTGTCAAAAAATTGTCAGACTATTGCCATGAAAAATTTCAGGTTGTAAAAACTACATGGTGAGGCAAATAAAAGTGGCCCGAACGAGTGGGTACCAGTGGACGTGAATCTACGCATCTAACAACACACCGTGACGAGCACACCAGGTATAGCCTGCCACGTGATGCATACCAGTTCAGAGCGTAGTGCGGGCTGTGTCAGTGTGAGTGGGGCGGTTTAAAGGAGACGATGGTACTTACAGCGCAGCAGCGGGTGTTCATTGTGGGAATTTACGTGGCAACAAAGTCATGGAAATGGTGTGGTCAGTTGTTTGCTGAGAAGTTGAATGTTGTCAAAGGGCCAGCAAAGAGTGCCATGCAAAGTTTAGTCCGAAAATAGCGTCAGACAGGATCTGGTTTGACAAGTTAGTAAATATTCCGTAACGTGCCCTCTCCCCAGAAAATGTGGCTACAGTTCATCAGAAAATGCTCCAAAGTCCTATCAAATCAACCTGACGCCTGCCACAAGAGACCGGCATATCACGTCGATCATGCCGACGAATACTCCTCCTGGACCTGCACGTGAATCCCTAACGAGTGTCTGTTGTTCATGCATTAAGACTAGCAGATGCTCCTCAGCGCTTCCAGTTTTGTGAGTGTGTGTTCAACGAGATAACGCTGAATGGCTTGGACATAGATCTGTTCTTCTTGTCTGTTGAAGCCTGGTTTCACCTTAGTGGTTATACCAACTCACAGAATCACAGGTTCTGGGCGCAGAGAATCCGCATAACTTCCACGATGCATTGCATGCTCAGAAGGTTGGAGTTTAGCGTGCTGTATCGACACGCCACATTATTGGTCACATCTTCTTTCATCAGATGCTGACTTTCGCGCGTTACATTGCCAACATTTTGAAATCATTTGTGGCAGCTTTAACGGAGGAGAGAAGGACCTACAATTACTTCCAACAGGATGAAGTAATTGCCCATACAGCCCGATTAACCTTGGAGTACATTTACACAGTCTTCACGCCTGACAAAGTCGTTAGCAGAGTTCAATCTGGTCGCGGCCCTAGCTGGCCGCCTAAGCCACCCGGTCTGTCACTGTGCGATTTGTTTGTGTGGGGAGCACTCAAGTTTAAAGTGGCAACCCTTCAGCAGCTTGCTGACCAGGGTCCAAAAGTGCCAAGAGATGAATGGAGGTCACTTTCAATATCTGCTACAGTCGAGTTAGTACTGTGTTTCCTTTCCTTTTCTGTTTTTCTTTGTACATTGGAACTCTTTTCTCCAGCCCACTTTTATTTGCCCCACCCTGTAGTACGTACTCACAAAATCCCTGCCTCCATCGTCGCAGCATGCCTGACATCTGCGTATCATTGACTGCGGCACTCGCTCAAAGATGCGAACGATGTCACACGCTGCTTGTAGCCTCGCCACTACGTCTTCCGCGGACTCCACCGGGGTTTCTTACTCCACATTCTTCAGATGGCACCACAGAAAGGAGTCTAGCATGTTGAGGTCAGGCGACCGAGGCGGCCACGTTACAGGGCCATCTCGACCAACCCAGCGATCCCCAAACTCCCATCCGATCTGGGTTCTGGCAGCTCGACTGAAGTGTGTAGATGCACCATTGTGCTGAAACCACACACGTGGCACCTCCTTCAGTATTTATGGCAGCTCTTCCCAAATGAACGTTGTATAACTAACTGTCACCAGTGTGTTGAGGGGGAAGCATGTTGGGGCCAATCAAGTAATCGTGGTCCATGCCAGCCCATACATTGATCGTGAATTCCTCCTGATGAGATCGTTTGTGGGTGTCTGGGGGTTATCCTCTGTTGACACCAGCAGTTTTGGATGTTGAACACACCTTCACTGGTGAAAGACGCCTCATCCATGAGCAACACATACACAGCGCCATATGACGACCTGGCACAACGCTGCAGGAACCGCTCCCCGAACTCCTCACACGGAGCAAAATCGTGGGCCAACAGCGCCTCTTTCTTCTGAAGATGGAATGGATGCATTCCCTACTCGTGGAGCACCCACCAAATCGCTGAGTAGGGGCTTCGCATTGCGTGTGCCACATAGTGGGTGCTTGCGGATGGGTCTGCGTCGAACATTTGTAGTACGTCGTCCGCTAATCGTGGCCTGCGTACTCATCGTGTGCGAACTCTATCGTGTCCACGCCCTGTGAAACCACCCGTTTCACCCACACGCCGATGGATGGCCGCTAGCTGCAGATGTGGACTGGTTCATCTGACGCCTATTGGGCTATCGTTGCCCATAGATGCGTAGCTCTGTGTGCCCGTTGCCTCTCGTTTCACCATACTCTAAATGCATGTCGCGCTGCTCTGACTAAATGAACGTCTCCGTGATGCAGCACACCGCCAAGCGACAAACTACGACTGGGCACTGTGTGTCTACTACATACGTTTGCCATTCCCCTCTGCCGCTACCGCTGTTAGCGGTCGCTTTAGTGTTGCTGTGATGGGCTTGGTCTCATTCAGCACCGTCTGCTGTCAGGTACATTGCGATACGCTCTGCCCGCAGTCTGTTCGCGTATAAAATCGCGCCTGTTGCGGAGGGGTGGCATAGCGGGGCACCGGCGCCTATAGCTTCGAAGCTCTGTAGCGTCGTTGGATGACATTTCTGGACACAGGTAACTATCCTCATTTTGTTCCTCAAGGCAGCTCCCACAATTCCCTTGAAGTTTGTCGATATAATTTTGAAACGCTCTGCATAGTTGTCGTGTATATATTGTTGTGGTATGCCATTGTGCAGTGCAGTGTGGTGTTGCGTTTGGTATTTAAATGTAAGCATTGCATAACAGATCCGAGTAGTCCATTTCTATCATGTGTACATATAATGCACATGCCCTCATTAGATGAAGCAGAACAGTTTGGTAAAGTGGATCTGGAGCGAATGGAACGAGGAGAAATCCCTGCCCCTCTCCAGGTCTGAAGACAGGATTCAATGGCGCAGTGCTGCAGTCTATTACTGTATCTGCTGGACCACCACGGACATTTGTTTACTACTGTTCAGTACAAAAACAATGACAAGAGTACGATGTGCTGAAATATCGCCCTGCCTCATTATTGCCACCTTCAACCTAGGCAAAAATATTACACAATCGTCTCGAAAGCACGCAGACCCGCCCGGATGGCCGAGCAAGTTAACGTGTCGCTTCCACAATTCGGGGACACGAGTCTGCCCATGTTCGAATTCGCCTTGCGAGTTAAGACGAGGGCTATTGAGCCACCTAGTCTGGGTGTGAGTTTTAGGCGGTTTCCCAAACCCAGCTAAGTGAATACAGCTGTGGTACCGACATCCAGCCTGAGATAACACGCTACGCAAACGTTTAGAGAACTTTCTCACACTTGAACATGAGATTTAGTCCAGACACAGACATATGGGGTACGCAAATTCCGTCCTGGGGGAGGTGATGGCGTCAGGGACGGCATCCAGTCAGCAGCTGTCACTAACATTGCAACAACCTACATTACAATGTCGACCCAGTAGAGGAAAGGAAAAAGGCAAGGAAGACGGAAAATAAAACTTTGAAAACATGCAGCTGTGAAAACGTTTATTAGCTAGCTACACAGTGGCAACATTGTCACTGTTACCACAGGTGCCCGAGTATTTAGCGTGTCCACCTCGGGAGTTGTGCGGTCAGCGCGGCGGTTTTGCAGTGCGAAAGAGCCTTGGTTCGATTCCCAGCCGGGTCGCAAGTTCCTTTCCTCTCGGAGACAGAGCGTTTTGTCGTCCTTCCTTTTGTATCGGCATTACTCTGGAGGTCGCTGAGCGTTTTCGGCCCGAAAGCCAATAAACTGGAAGAATTCAGCTGAGGCTGCTGGCTTGTGAAGACACTCACATCGCATCAAACAAGCCCTACGTCAGAATCGCGACGTGTCTTTTGAATCAAATTAACTTCCATGTCATTTTATTTTGCGTTGATGGCCAATAATGCAGAAAATTCGCTGCATCCAAGTGACTTACCGGTTCTATCCGCCTGTAAATCGCGTTTAGATTAAATTGATTGAGCCTGGTTGAAAGAGGTTACAAGAACTAAAATATACAAAAACAAAAATCAATAACAAAATATCAAACTAAAAATCAGCGTAAAACGTACATGTCAGTGCGAATGAGAGGTAGCTTTCATTACCAATACATCTTAGTAAGCTGCATATATTTTCTAACAGACAAATAAAATACGAAAACTTCATAAACACAGAGAAAGCTGACAGAACAAACACACATTAAAAAGATGGATATGGAAAAGGACGAATAATTTTAAGCAATTTTAGTTAGTGGTCGAAAATGTCATACTAGGGTCATTTCATATGTACTGCACACTACGCGTGCTCAGTTGGGAGCGATACTTTAGGTGTGGCGGTCGTATATGTGTCTGCTGGTTTGCGTGGCTGTGTTGTGAATAATTCAGTTTTAAAACGGAAGTTTTAAAACGGAAGTTTTAAAACGGAAGTTTTAAAACGGAATCTGAAACCGAGTCCGCTCGGATTATACCTAATGATCAGCGTTCCTACAACAAAATCGAATCCCTACGTGGAAAGAACGGAACGGAAATTCACAACGCTGAGGTGTGTGGGAATAATGCGGTCGATCGTAGCACAGTATCACGGTGGTCTGCTAGTGATCGAGTAAGCACTGTCAACAATCCCAGAATTGGAGTGCCATTAACTACGACAGACTACAACTTTCTGGTTACTTTGAATAACATTTTGAGAGAGGATCGCCGAAAAGCACGTAAGGAAATTGAATATGAAGCCAGAATGTCTGTCAGTTCAGTTTACAGAATCATAAGTAAAAAATGAAAGATGAGAAAAGTTGCTGCTAGAAGGCTTTCGCACTATCTGAGTGAAGAGCAGAAAGCAGGCCTCAAAAGAATCGCAGAATTACTTCAACGTTATCGAACAGATGGAGAGCAGCTTATGAAAAGGACTGTTGCAGTGGATGAAACCTGGATACTAGATTTTGAGCCAGAACTGAAGTCTCTGTGGTCACAATGAAAAAGTTCCGGCCATCCAAGCCCGAAAAAATCCCGCCGCCAACAATCAAAGGTGAAACTGATGATGATCGTTGCGTATGACATGAATGGTGTCGTACCTACTCATAGAGTGCCCCTTCAAAGAAGGCCTAACATGCTTGCAGCTGTCGACCTCAATTTGCAGTTGATTGCAGACCACGTATTGCCCTACTAGTGAGAGGAAAGCTCAGAAAATATGGATGGGGAATATATAATGATACAGTAGTGATACGAGCCCACCAGACTCAGATTTGTTTTCCAAGTTGAAGGAACAACTCCATAGAAAACGTTTTGATGCAACGGGTGATGCTTCTAGTGAGACGACCGGAGTAATCAGCTTAACAGTGAAGGTGCCCTGCCGGAATATAAAAGTTGACCAACATTGGGACGTATCGTGCGTTAGCATGGGGATTATATTGAAGGCCTGTAAAGGTGTTTTGTAAAATACTTTCTTTAAATCTGTCTTACAATATGACCCCGGTATTATGTCAGATACAGCTTTTATTATGTAGAATTTTAGGTTAAAATTTACAAAGCAATTTTCTTCTAAAGCAGTTGGTATGGAATAGAATGACTGGTCGCAACCTATCTCAGATTTATTAATAATGTGGCGAGGTGAATAGAATGATTTCATAGTTGTCACACGAATTACTCAGGGCCTGACCTGGTCCGTCTTTTCGCTGAAGCTAACGATCTTCGAATGAGCGCAAAAGCTGTTAAACGAAATTTCTTTCCTTCAAAAGGAAAATTATGTTTATGGACGTTGTATGTTAGGACTCTCTAGTGCACGCACATACTCGTTAATAAGTGGTTAGTTTTGAAGGCGCCAGGCTGTCTGGCGCGTCGTATCGATTCCCCGACTGGCACTCCAGAGTTCGGTGCCAGCCGCCAAGACACGCCCTCCTCGCACTCCGCTTTTCTTACTTCTGTGCCAAATGGCTGCTCTGCTTCTGCTTGCCAACTGTTCGATAATGATAACGACTCACGTTCCGGTAAGGGATTATGGACTCGTCTTCCAAACGACATGGCCGCTTCTTCCTTCTAACTTTAACTGTGCACTGAATACTGATCGCAGCAGCCTGTGGTCGACGTCCTTCGGTTTTAGTGTCGAATATTCCGTTCAGACATGATCGTGTTTTTACGCACAGAAAATTCTGTGGTTTTGAGGAACGTTTTAAGCACCTAAATGAATGGGAGCCGACATTCGCATACATACAGTGACAAAAAAAGTTGCAGAACCGAAAAATAATTGATGTAGAGTAATGAAATTTTTGGAAAAAAATTTTCTGGGTAACATATTGAAACGTCTCTGTGAAGTCGTTTCATAAGACGCTTGTCGAATTCGGTACAACTTATTCATTTTACTACCTGATTTTAGCTCAATTCATAAACTCTTCCAGAAAGACTGAGCATTGAAATAAGGCCTATTGATTATTATATGTGCTTTTTAATGTGGGGTTTCGGTTTTGTGTTGTGGGAATCGCTGAATTCGTCATCGTCTTCTGGGAGCAGACGATGTTGCTTCTCATTCGAAAGAGAGCACAGGATGACCAGCTTAGGTTTCCAATACCTGAACACAGAGGTTTTCCCCTCTTAGTCGAGGGCTGTGTCGAAGGCTGTTTTTGTGTGTGAGGTTGGTGATGGAAGGCTACCCCTCTGGTAGCTTCCGCTGCACGGGGAGCCAGGTAATCTCGAAAGAGAAAGGGGCACTCTTCGGTGAACGCTTGGTGAGTACGGTTCGTATCTCTTAAGGGGGGTTTCAGGTGATAGGAATCAGGTTGAGTAAGGACTTCGTTTTGTTTATCTGGTGAAATACTTAAGAACTTCAGCTTAACTGAAGCGTGTGAAGCGAGTTATTTTTTTAATGGTTTCTAATCTTATATTTTGTGGAAATTGCTTTTGTCTTTGTGTGTCGATTTTGTGCCACGTGTTTGGTAATCAATGACCCTTCTGATCCACCACTGCTCCGCAATAGGCTTTATTTTAACAGTTTGCTTGTTTAATGAGCTAGAATTTTTACAAGAATATCTGTTCTTTCGTGCGCTTTCTACAAAGCAGCACAACAGTTTGAGTCAGAATGCACCACGTGCTCTAGTTCGACCGTTTGCAAGCAGCAGACGCAGTTAGTATGTTAACTAATTATCGCACAGCGTTGTGTATTGGCTAAACCTCTGTCCAGAATAGTGCATGCGTAGAATCGTAATGCAAATCTCACTGAGATATTTTTATGGTATTAATGCAAAGGAGATGATAGTATAAGTGTTTCCCACCCCAGTCATCTGTGTTTTTTCTTGCTGTAGTTAAATTGTGCTCTGTTTCATTCTCACGTAATTCTTACTTAAATTTTTCGAGTCAGGCACCAGTTATGTGTAGTTAGGATGTGCAACCAAATATTTAGTTACAATAAATAATTTACGTGAAACATAAATTCTTTGGTGTCTATCTTACCCCCATACTCCGATTTCCAATCCTGAATTAACCAACTTGCTTCATGCACGACATGGAGTGCTATTTATCTAGCTGCTTAAAGAAATTTGCGTACTTTTAATTAAATTATTAAAGTAATTAAACTATTAGTTTTCCAGCTCCGTTTTTTTTCTAAATGGTTAGGAAGGGCTTGGGCTGATGACGACCCTGAATTTCTGAATTTTTATCATTAATTGTGTGAGAGAAGCAGCTGGAAATGCGAGATAACATATATGGCTCGATGAGAAACGTCGTAAACATAGTAATATGTTACAATATTTAAGTGATTAATATTGTAAAATCACAGGTTAATGTAAGTGCGGGGTAAGTAATTGCAAATGTGAAATGCTGGTACATTAATAACCGGTGTGACTCTCATAATTTTGAATGCAAGCATGGAAAGGTGCATGCATTGTGTTATACAGGTGTCGGATGTCGGTTTGCGGCATGGACTTCCATGCCTGTTGCACTTGGTCAGTCAACACAGGGGCTGTTAATGGTGTTCATGGATGACGTTGGATTTGTCTTCCGATTTTGTCCCATAGGTGCTACATTGGAGACAGATCTGGTCATCGAGCAGCCCAAGGCAACGTACCGACAATCTGTAGACCATTTTGGGTTACAACAGCGTTATGTAGGGAAGTTTTATCCTGTTGGAAAACACCCCCAGGAATGCTGTTCACGAATGGCAGCACTACAGATCTGGGCACAAGGTTAACGTATAACTTTACAGTAAGAGTGGGTGGGATAGCCACGAGAGTGTTCCTGCTGTCATATGAAATCACACCCCAGACCGTAACTCCAGGTGTAAGGCCAGTGTGTCTAGAGCGCAGACAGGTTGGTTGTACGACGTCAACTGGCATCCTTTCAACAGACACAACGGCCATTACTGGCATCGAAGGCCGAACCAGCTTTCATCAGAAAACACGCAGATCTCTACCCCGCCCTCCGATGAGCTCTCTCTTGACACCACTGAAATCGCAAATGGCGATGGTTTGGGGTCGGTGGAATGCACGCTGCAGGGCGTCTGGCTAAGAGCTGTCCTTGAAGTAATCTATTTGTAGCAGTTTGTTGTGTCACTGTGGTGCCAACTGCTGCTAAACCTCCTGTTGCAGATGCAGTACGATGTGCTAGAGCCTTACTCCGAACACGATGGTCTTCCCTCTCGGTATTGCCACATGGCCGTACGGAGCCCTGTCTTCTTGCGGCCGTACATTGTTGTTATCAGTTGCCAGCAATCACGTATAGGGGCTACATTCCTGCCAAGCCTTTCTGCAGTGTCGCAAAGTGAACATCCAGCTTCTCGTAGCCTTCTTACGCGACCTCGTTCAAACTCAGTGAAGTGTTGATAATGGCGTCTTTACTGCCCTAAAAGCATTCTTGACTCTTTACGTCCAGTCTCGAAGATAACTAACGTTCACGACCGTTATAGTGAGTATTTAAAGCAAATCTAATTTCAACTCTCACAGCAGCACTACCAGCGCAACTCTTACGCGATTGGCGCGATATTTGAGAAGAAATCATCTTTCAGATGTAGAAACACATCTACCAACTTTCGTTTATGTCGCACAACTCCTTCTTGGCGTTGCGATTTTTTTCGTTAGTTTATATACATCTACATAATTACTTGCAATTCATAATTAAGTCTTCGACAGATGATTCATAGAAACATTTTGAGACTTTTTCTTGCCGGTCCATTCTCTAACAGGACCTGGGAAAAACCAGCATCAGCATCTTTCAGTACGAAGTCTGATTTCTTATATTTTATTAGGATGATATTTTCTCCCCATGCAGGTTGAGGCCACGAACTATTTTGACATTTTAAGGAGAAGCATGGTAATTTAACTTTCATGAAAAGGTCTGTCCGCACCGAAAAGCGCCTTTTTTTTAATTATTGCCCCTCCCCACTCAACTCGCTTATCACGTTCGTGACCCCCTCTCCCCTGTTTCGCGACAATAGAAGGCGAGATGCCCTTCTCTGACGTTTTTCGATGTCCTCCGTCAGTTCTCTTCAAGAATCCCATACTACGTGGCAATACTCAACAAGAGCGGGTGGCATCCGGAAGGACGACTGTTCAAATCCGTGACCGATCATTCACATTTAAGTTTTCCGTGATTTCCTAAAATCGCTCCAGACAAATGCCGGGATGGTTATTTTGAAAGGCCACAACCAATTTCTCTCGCCACACTAGAAGCAATGCGAGTTTGTGCTGCGTCTCTCCTGACCTCTTTGTCGACGGAAGGTTAAATCCTGATATTTTTTGTAAGTGCTAGCTTTCGCGACCCGTGTCACTATCAGTAAAATTCTTCATGGTACGGGACCACATTGTCAATATGTAAAATTCTCCAATGTTTCGGACACTGTTGCAAATGGACTTCCTCAGGGTGTTGAGTCAGGGCATTTGCAACAGAGGCCAAACTTTGAAGAATTTTACATAATGTCAATGCGGTCACATATTGTAATCTTTCTTCCTTCCTCTAGAAGAGGGCGGACAGGCGTAGTGCAGGCAGCTTCTTTTCGCCTCTTCTAATTCAATAAAACTCAGTCTTTGTTTTGTCTTCGCCACAGTATTCACTATGTGACAGTTCCAAATTTCAGTTGTTTTTAATGGTAAAGCCTATGTATTTAGTTGAATCTACAACATTTACATTTGCATTATTTTTCATGTAACTGATATTTAACAGACTTGTATGTGCCACTCATGTGGAGGACCTCACACATTTCTGCGTATTTCACAGGCGCCAAACTTTCAGGGCCACATCCGTGGAGCATTTTATACCGCAAAATATACAGGCACTGGACTGTTCACGGACCGCCGTTTTAGAGTATTCCTCAACTCTCACCAAAGCAATGGCACTGTTCTGAAGCCTCAAAACCCAGGAACGGCCTTGCAGAGACAGCAAGTTGCCAGCCAGATGGAACGAGCCAGGCTGCAACTTATTACATCACTCTTTTAATCAAACAGTCCTTAGGTCTCAGGTTAGCTAATGCTCAGAAGGAAGAATAATGTAATGGGCAATCCAGGCTATAGCAGACTAAATGTTTAACCCTGCTACTGTGTTCGTTTGTACCACCGTCGCTACGAGGCGTCTCACAGACCCGACCTGCGTATCAGTCTGAACTGTTTAAGGACAGGGAGCACGAAAGGGCTCCACATTCATGTATGTTGCCTAGATGAAGTAAACAAACACGTTTTGCTTTGGGTTTGAGTAAATTGTTGTCCTTTATTACAACGTAAGCAAATTAGACAGTGATTCTAACATTTACATACCGTACAGGACAAAAATGGTTACAAAATATGACTGTCGTGTCTCATAGCACACAAAGTAGAACAATTAACGCTACAAAAACCAAACGCAGGTATGAACAGATGAGTAGAAAACATGTACGAAAACGTTGTAAGTAAACAGAGTGTCTCTACAATGTCTTTTGAACGTACTGTTTCCATATGTCGTTTTACCACACCAGGCCACTACATGCAGTCTTTACAAATCAAATTTGAGTGTTTTTTGAGACACACAAACTTAGAGCATTTGTAACAAATATATTGCGTTTTGCTATCTTCACACCCATAGCACCGGCCTCTCTTAGGCACCGTACTCTGGTTCACACTCACATCGTCTTGCTGTTCGATCCCCGCCAGTCTGTTGACAGACCTTTTGAGAGGTGGGCTGATAAGCTTACTGCCAGCCCTGTGTAGTGATCGGCCTCTGATAAGAGCCTTCCCAAGCGATTTCAGAAGGTCTCTTCTCGTGGTCTCCCCCTGGTTGTTAGCTCTGAAGATGACGAGACTATTTATGCCTGCTACATTCAGTAAGCAAAAGAATAAGGTCAACTGCCACCTTCTAGTTGTTCTTCTTACATCATAGGTGGCACACATCCGATCTACTAAATGTACCCCAGCCTTAGTAGCATTATACAGAGTTATCGTCTCCGGCTTAATTTCTTCCCCAGTTGTTGCATCTATTTTGCTGTTATGGTGCATGGTATTCATTAGAAGTAGGAACCTGATTTTCTTTGGTACATAACTTACTAATGTGCACGTATTCTAAAAGCCAAAGATACTTGTAAAAGCATTTCTACCTCTTGTGTTCACAAACTCTGGGGGAATTTCAGTCTTGTTCTTCCTTTCCGTTCCGAAAAGTGTTAGTTTGTGGTCTTTCAGAAGTGACAGGGTCAGTTGATAGCTCTTAAAGCAGTTATCCATCGTTATGATCCTTGATGTTTTGGAGATATGATTACATAACCTTTTGACATCAGCTGCACGATTACTCATCTTATACGGTCCATATGGCTGCTCATCTAAATAAACTTCCAAACTTGACGTGTACGCCGTTCTTGCATCGACTAGATTGAACACTTTTATTCCCTATTTGTCAGATTTGGAAGGAATGTACATTCGAAAACTACGTCGTCCTCAAAATTTGACAAGCACTTCATCCACAGTGACATATTCTCCAAGAGAAGAGTGTGCTATGCAGGTTTTGGAGAACAAATCAAATATATTTCGTATAGGAGCCAATTTATCCTCTTTTCGCCTGTCGGACCTCGTTGACTTCTCGTCAGATCTCTGTGCCAGAAATCTGAATCTCTGTAGGCTCATTGTAGAGTAGAATAATTCCAATCCTCTGGGACAGAGTTCTTCTAAATTAACCCTACCAATCTTGTAGATTCCACCCAAATACAACAGACCAAGAAATACTTCAATTTCATCTTTATCTGTCTCATGAATGAAGGTCTGAGACGAAGAGTATCTCGACTTAGCGGCTTCGATACATTGATTAGTATGTATCACTACTTCATCCATTATTTCATCCGTGAAAAACAGCCGCCATCTTTCTGCATCTGTCCTTTTATTCTTTGCCATTCCTCTCACACCAGGAATATGTGATACAATATTCTGCGCCCTCGTTCTGATACTAGGAGCAGGCATGTCCATTTAGTACGCTCGTACTTACAAAAAAAAATTCTTATTGTTCTGATATCTGTCAGTGTCATCCCCACTTTCATCGCTTTCCATATCGTGTTCATTATACAGTTCGCCGGCCGTGGTGGCCGGGCGGTTCTAGGCGCGTCAGTCCGGAACAGCGCGACTACTACAGTCGCAGGTTCGAATCCTGTTTCGGGCATGGATGTGTGTGCTGTCCTTAGGTTAGTTAGGTTTAAGTATTTCCAAGTTCTAGTGGACTGATGACCTCAGCTGTTAAGTCCCATAGTGCTCAGAGCCATTATACAGTTCGACGTCTACGTATCAACCTTCGTCACCTGATTCATCACTAACGATTTCATTTCGCAGTGCATCGATACACAGATCTTCTGTTACACCCATCACAGCCCTCATCTGATATAAATAGGCTGATTTAGCAATTTGAATGTGTGCTACAAACGTATCTGTGTTAGGACAAACGACACCATCATTGCTACTCTGCGTCCTACAGCCCCAAAAAGTACTCTCCTACTTGCTACGGTCGGTCTGGCAGACCCAAACACGCTACAAGCTCTCCTAGACAGTGGACTTCCGCCGTCACTTGGCGAACAAATAGCACAGCAGTTTAAGGTAGGATGCTACACGGAACGCTGCTCGTGTGCAGTGTTGTGAACCTAATGAAAACGAATCGCTCGCTCAAGTCAGGGTCGGGGAGACCCCACCAGTAGCAATGCAGGGTTCAGAGACTCCAAGGCAGCTACGGACTGGGCGTTTCTCAGAGACTACAAGATTGACCAGTAACGAGATTCAGCATCAGGACACAGATGAAGAAGACACTACGATTGCAAGAGGACCACCAATTTGCACCAGTGATTACCGAGGGATGAATAGCCATTATATGATGCGTTAATTACTCTCCCGTCGAAACTGAAACATTACTTAACATACACTATGCGATAAAAATTAACCGGACACCCCACAAACATACGTTTTTCATATTAGGTGCATTGTGCTGCCATCTACCGCCAGGTACTCCATATCAGCGACCTCAGTAGTCAAACGTGGTCAGGTGATTAGGTGTCACTGGTGTCATACGTCTGTACGCGAGATTTCCACACTTCTAAACATCCCTAGGTCCACTATTCCCGATGTGATAATGAAGTGGAAACGTGAAGGGACACGTACAGCACAAAAGCGTACAGGCAGACGTCGTCTTTTGACTGACAGACACTGCTGACAGTTGAAGAGGGTCATAATGTGTAATAGGCAGGCATCTATCCAGACCATCACACAGGAATTCCAAACTGCATCAGGATCCCCTGCAAGTAGTATGACAGTTAGGATGGGGGAGAGAAAACTTGGATTTCATGATCGAGCGGCTGGTCATAAGCCGCACATCACGCCGGTAAGTGCCGAACGACGCCTTGCTTGATGCGGCGTAAACACTGAAAGATTGAACAATGGAAAAACGCAGTGTGGAGCGACGAATCACGGTACACAATGTGGTGATCCGATGTCAGGGTGTGGGTATGGCGAATTCCCGGTGAACGTCATCTGGCAGCGTTTGTAGCGCTGACAGTATAATTCGGAAGCGATGGTGTTATTCTGTGGTCGTGTTTTTCATGAACTGGGCTTGCACCCGTTCTTCTGCGTGGTACTATCACAGCACAGACCTACATTGATGTTTTAAGCACCTTCTTGCTTCCCACTGTTGAACAGCAATTTGGGGATGGCGACAGCATCTTTCAACACCATCGAGCATCTGTTCATAGTTCACGACGAGTGGCGGAGTGGTTACACGACGATAACATCCCTGTAATGGACTGGCCTGCACAGAGTCCTCACATGAATCCAATAGAACACCTTTGAAATGTTTTGGGACGGCGACTTCGTGCCAGGCCTCACAGATCGACATCGATACCTCACCACAGTGCAGCACTCCGTGAAGAATGGGCTCCCATTCCCTAAGAACCTTTCCAGCGCCTGATTGAACGTATGCCTGCGAGAGTGGAAGCTGTCATCAAGGCTAAGGGAGGGCCAACACCATATTGGGTTCCAGTATTTCCGATGAAGGGCGTCAAGAACTTTTAAGTCATTTTCAGCCAAGTGTCCGGATACTTTTGATCACATAGTGTAAGTGTCAACTTTGACATTAAAAACTATTAATTCGTAAAATTCACTTCTGTAACCTCGGCAAAGTAGTGTTCACCAAGTGGGGTACTCCGAAAATTGTGCTTCAGTGCATATCAAAACTGAAGCACAATTTTCGCAGTACAGTACTTGATAACGACCACACGGTCCATATTGCAACAGTGGATTTTGTGAGTAAATAGTTTTTACTATCAATGGCGACCTTGATGTCGTTTAAAATTTTTATATGATTGTGAAACACAACCAGGAAAAGTAATTCATTTCATACGTTGAGCCTAAATCACAGGCACGTCCTGATTACCAACAATGATTTGTAGCCGCGTGGTCTGAGGCAACTTGTAACGGTTAGCACGGCTCCCCCAGTCGGCGGTTCGAGTCCTTCCCTGTGTGTGTGTGTGTGTGTGTGTGTGTGTGTTGTCCTTACCTTAAGTTAGTTTAAGTTAGATTAAGTAGTGTGTAAGCTTAGGGACCGCTGACCTCAGCTGTTTGGTCCCATAGGATGATACCACTATTTTCCAAATTTCCAATCATTTGTACTGTTTGTTTACAAACGATTAAGAACAAGAACGATGTTGCTCTAGCAAATTGTTGAACGAAATCAACCTGAAATAACGGAGAAATGTGGCATACTAAAGCGCTGCAGTGCTTCACCGAATGTACCTTTGTGCATGTATGTACGTTGCCAAATCAGAGAACGGAAGAACAATCGTGCCACTTCCGACGACTTGCGAACAGTGCCTGAGTTTTGCTATCCTATTAGCGTGAGTACATCGCAAACCTGCGATTAAATACATTACAAATTTATTTTGATCTTGCTTATCAATATAAAGGACTCTTCAGTCTTTGTCGCAAAATACTCCATCTTTGAAACATTAACGGCATTTTACTAATAATGCAGTTAACACGTGCTGCTTTAACTATTTTTTTATTTACTGTAATTGCTATTTTTTCGAATTGACGATACTGCCATCTACTATTACGAAGTTTCTGTAGACATTAATATTACAAGGATTACTTTATACCATGAGACTATAAACTTCGTGTAAATAAGAATATTAAACTTAGCTAGTATTTTATACAGTCTCCCTTCGTCTGTGGGCAACAAATAATCGATATAATTATGTATGTTGAATGTTAGCAATAGATTCTGTGACTCACTTTGGTAGCTGTTGAAAAATTGACGTGGTTGAAATCTCCAATTGGTGCTCCAACACACTCAGGAATCTTCAGTCACTCTAGACGACTAGGAATCAGATTCTTACTGACAATTATTTACAACTAATGCTTCCTTTGAATGCAGTAAACCAAGGGTTGTGGGGACTACCTCTGTATTCGTACGCTACCTTTTGCATCGAACAGTTCTTTTCACGGCCTCTGCTTTCATCAAAGTCACAATATGTCCGGCGTCAATAACAGGATAATAAATGCCTAAATTATCACCGCAATGGATGCTTGTTGGGGAAGACAAGTTCTGAACTAGTGATTTTTACACAGATTAATAAGAGGACTAAATGACAATATGACACGGAATTGTGTGTACACTTCATGAACAATGTCCGACTTCTTACTTATGTCTACACTAATTTTATACTCTGCAAATCACAGTAGTGTGCATGGTGGTTGTTATGAATACAATATTTTAATGTTACTACACTACTGGCCATTACAATTACTAAACCACGAAGATGACGTGCTACAGACGCGAAATTTAACAGACAGGAAGAAGATGCTGTGATATGCAAATGATTAGTTTTTCAGAGCATTCACACAATGTTAGCGCCGGTGGCGACACCTATAAAGTGCTGACATGGGAAACGTTTCCAACGGATTTCTCATACACAAACAGCAGTTGACCGGCGTTGCCTGGTGAAACGTTGTTGTGATGCCCTTTTCCGACTTTGATAAAGGTAGGATTGTAGCCTATCACGATTGCGGTTTATCGTATCGTAACATTGCTGCTCGCGATGGTCGAGATCCAATGACTGTTAGCAGAATATGGAATCGGTGGGTTCAGGAGGGTAATACGGAACGCCGTGCTGGATCCCAACGGCCTCGTATCTCAAGCAGTCGAGATGACAGGCATCTTATCTGCATGGCTCTAACGGATCGTGCAGCCACGTCTCGATCCCAGAGTCAACAGATGGGGTCGTTTGCAAGACAACAACCATCTACACGAACAATTCGACGACGTTTGCAGCAGCATGGACTATCAGCTCGGAGACCATGGCTGCGGTTACCCTTGACGCTGCATCACAGACAGGAGCGCTTACGATGGTATACTCAACCACGAACCTGGGTGCACGAATGGCAAAACGTCATTTTTTCGGATGAATCCAGGTTCTGTTTACAGCATCATGATGGCCGCATCCGTGTTTGGCGACATCGCGGCAAACGCACATTGGAAACGTGTATTCGTCATTGCCATAATGGCGTATCACCCGGCGTGATGGTATGGGGTGCCATTGGTTACACGTTTCGGTCACCTCTTGTTCGTATTGACGGCACTTTGAACAGTGGACGTTACATTCTAAATGTGTTACGACGCGTGGCTCTACCTTTCATTCGATCCCTGCGAAAGCCTTCATTTCAGCAGGATAATGCACGACCGCATGTTGCAGGTCCTGTACGGGCCTTTCTGGATACGGAAAATGTTCGACTGCTGCCCTGGCTAGCACATTCCTCAGATCTCTCACCAATTGAAAACGTCTCGTCAAAATACGCCAGTCACTCTTGATGAACTGTGCTATCGTGTTGAAGCTGCATGGGCAGCTGTATGTGTATATGGCATCCAAGCTGTTTGACTCAAAGCCCAGGTGTATCAAGGCCGTCATTACGGCTAGAGGTGGTTGTTCTGGGTACTGATTTCTCAGGATCTATGCACCAATATTACGTGAAAATGTAATCACATGTCAGTTCTAGTATAATATATTTGTCCAATGAATACCCGTTTATCATCTGCATTTCTTCTTGGTGTAGCAATTATAAAGGCCAGTAGTGTATTTATTCAGCCCAAACATCGAAGATAGCAGAAAAATGTTTCCCTACTACGGTTCCTTAATGTAGCTGATTTGAACACATGCAAATAAGAGTAAACTGTTGTTTGAGAGAAGGGCACTATGAAAACGATGTGCGAACGTAATAAATAAGAAATGACAAATAACTTTTATTGAAAGTATGTTCCAAAATAATGCTTCGGTAAAATTTGATGCGTGGCGCTGAATGTCCTAAGCCCAGTAAAATGAAATCTAAATAACATTGCTGTCTCTAGGCAGTCTGTGTATAACTGATCGTAACTGAGCAGACACTAGGTTAGTATTCCAAGTTCTCCGTAAATAGAGACTGCTAAGTCGGAAGGTAGTCTTCAGAGTAATGTACTGGGCCAACTGCGGGTACTGAAGTGAACTACCTGGCTGCTACTTGGTAACAGTCTAATTGTTGATGCTAAACTGTCTGAGTGTTCACGGCGCATCGTATTTTGTGCCTTTCGGCGCAACGATTCCCACATCCGCCTATACGAGGTCGAAAGCATCACCTATTGGCCGTTATCTGCTCTATCGGAGGACGTACTACGCGCTGGTGGAAGTGCTGTGGAAACAGGAAGTGATCGGTGTTTGTGAGAGCTTTCTCTAGGCCGCTGCTTGGAAGGGAGAGATTCCAGGCGGCTGGTTGTGCCTGCGTGTGGTGGAGGCTTCTCGCGGGACTTGCTGCGTACCTCTTCCTTGGTACACAACAGTTAAGAGTACTTATTATAGCACCATATACATTCAAGTGACAAAAGTCATGGGATAGCCATATGCAAATATGCAGATGACGCCAGGACAATGCATTGACGGAGTTGTCTTTTATACTCGTGTGAAAAGCTGCCCGACGTGATTATCGCCGCACGACGGGAATTATTAGACGTTTAACGCGGAATGGCAGTTGGAGGTAGACGCATGG
Organism: Schistocerca cancellata; assembly: GCF_023864275.1. Taxonomy (NCBI): domain Eukaryota; kingdom Metazoa; phylum Arthropoda; class Insecta; order Orthoptera; family Acrididae; genus Schistocerca; species Schistocerca cancellata. The sequence goes on from NC_064629.1 coordinate 61,690,301, forward strand.
GACACTCCATCTCGGAAATTGTTAGGGTTTTCAATGTTCCGAGATCCACAGAGTGAAAAGTGTCTAGGGAATACCAAATTTCAGGTATTACCTCTCATCATGGACAGCGCAGGGGCCAATCATCCTTACTTAACGACCGAGAGCAGGGGAATTTGCGCAGCGTTATCAGTGCTAACAGACAAGCAACCAATTTGGGACGTACGACGAACGTAACCGATCGGACAATGCGACGAAATTTGGCGTTAGTGGGCTATGGTAACAAAAGACCCGTGCGAGTGGCCTTGCTAACAGCACGACACCGCCTGCAGCGCCGCTCCTGGGCTCGCGATCGTATCGGTTGGAGCCCAGACGACTGGCAGAATCAGACGACTCTGGGCTGATGATAGAGTTCAAGTGTGGCGCAGACCCCAACAAGCCATGGACCCAAGTTGTCAACAAGGCACCGTGTAAGTTGGTGGTGGCTTCGTAGTGGTGTGCGATGTGTTTACATGGAATGGACTGGGTGCTTTGGTTTAACTGAACCGATCATTGACTGGAAATGGTTATGTCCGGCTACTTCGAGATCATTTTCAACCACTCATGGACATCGTGTTCCCTAACATTGATGCACCGTGTCCCCAGGGCACAGCTGTTCGCCATTGGTTTGAAGAATGTTCTGGACAATAGGAACGAATGACTTGGCCACCCAGATCGCTCGGCAATAATCCCATCAAACATTTATGGGTGATGATAGAGAGGTCAGTTCGTGCACAAAATCCTACACGGCAACACTTTCGCAATTGTGAACGGCTATACAGGGTGTTACAAAAAGGTACTGCCAAACTTTCAGGAAACATTCCTTACACACAAAGAAAGAAAATATGTTATGCGGACATGTGTCCGGAAACACTTACTTTCCATGTTAGAGCTCATTTTATTACTTCTCTTCAAATCACATAAATCATGGAATGGAAACACACAGCAACAGAACTTACCAGCATGACTTCAAACACTTTGTTACAGGAAATTTTCAAAATGTCCTCCGTTAGCGAGGATACATGCATCCACCCTCCGTCGCATGGAATTCCTGATCCGCTGATGCAGCCCTGGTGAATGGCGTATTGTATCACAGCCGTCCACAATACGAGTACGAAGCGTCTCTACATTTGGTACCGGGGTTGCGTAGACAAGAGCTCTCAAATGCCCCCATAAATGAAAGTCAAGAGGGTTGAGGTCAGGAGAGCGTGGAGGCCATGGAATTGGTCCGCCTCTACCAATCCATCGGTCACCAAATCTGTTGTTGAGAAGCGTACGCACACTTCGACTGAAATGTGCAGGAGCTCCATCGTGGATGAACCACATGTTGTGTCGTACTTGTAAAGGCACATGTTCCAGCAGCACTGGTAGAGTATCCCGTATGAAATCATGATAACGTGCTCCATTGAGCGTAGGTGGAAGAACACGGGGCCCTATCAAGACATCACCAACTATGCCTGCCCTAACGTTCACAGAAAATCTGTGTTGATGACGTGATTGCACAATTACGTGCGGATTCTCGTCAGTCCACGCATGTTGATTGTGAAAATTTGCAATTTGATCACGCTGGAATGAAGCCTCATCCGTAAAGAGAACATTTGCACTGAAATGAGGATTAACACATTGTTGGATGAACCATTCGCAGAAGTGTACCCGTGGAGGCCAATCAGCTGCTGGTAGTGCCTGCACACGCTGTACATGGTACGGAAACAACTGGTTCTCCCGTAGCACTCTCCATAAAGTGACGTGGTCAACGTTACCTTGTACAGCAGCAACTTCTCTGACGCTGACATTAGGGTTAACGTCAACTGCACGAAGAATTGCCTCGTCCATTGCAGATGTCCTCGTCGTTCTAGGTCTTCCCCAGTTGCGAGTCATACGCTGGAATGTTTCGTGCTCCGTAACACGCCGATCAATTGCTTCGAACGTCTTCCTGTCGGGACACCTTCGTTCTGGAAATCTGTATCGATACAAACGTACCGCGCCACGGCAATTGCCCCGCGCTAATCCGTACATCAAATGGGCATCTGCCAACTCCGCATTTGTAAACATTGCACTGACTGCAAAACCACGTTCGTGATGAACACTAACCTGTTGATGCTACGTACTGATGTGCTTGATGCTAGTACTGTAGAGCAATGAGTCACCTGTCAACCCAAGCACCGAAGTCAACATTACCTTTCTTCAATTGGGCCAACTGGCGGTGAATCGAGGAAGTACAGTACATACTGACGAAACTAAAATGAGCTCTAACATGGAAATTAAGCGTTTCCGGACACATGTCCACATAACATCTTTTCTTTATTTGTGTGTGAGGAATGTTTCCTGAAAGTTTGGCCGTACCTTTTTGTAACACCCTGTAGAAGTAGCCTTACTCAACATTTCTGCAGTGAACTTCCAACGACTTGTGACAATGCCAGGTCGAGTTTCTGCACTTCGCAAGACAACTGGAGGTATGACATGATATTAAGAAGTTTCCTATGACTTTTTTCCTATGACTTTTATCACCTGAGTGCATTACGGTTCCTCACCTCAAAATTAACGCATTTAGCGTCGGCTGAGCCACAGTGTTTATGGTTCTGGGCGAGCTATTATTAGTAAATTTAATCTTCGCCGTGTATGCCAGTGTTATGTAGGGGGACAGAACAACACTCATAGTAATATCCTGAAAACGAGATCTCGGTATTTTAATCCTTCGCCTCTCTTTTTTTCATTTGTTTGACAAACGGTTTGCCTTATAAACGCAGACAGGCTCGTTAATAATACCGATTACTTAACCAGTGCAGAGAGGGTGGCTGTGTATGCGTGTGTGAGACCCGGGGCGCGGTGTATCGAACCGGCGCCGCCACAAGGTGGGCCAGTGGGAGGGGAGGAGGTGTATTTACGGAGTGCTGCGTGCTGCGTGTTATGGCCGATCAATAGGACTCGACACCACGGCCCTACATCAAGTGCACGCTGCACGCAGCGGCCAGGCGTAATCTCTCAAGAGGCGCGCCGGCTCCGTGCGACTTGTATGTCTCTCCAGATCACTTAGTGCGGTGCGGAAACGGTGACTTGAGTCCGACCCGAACCGAGAGGCGGGCGAGACGAACGACCTCTTCCCTGTTATACCGGTCAGTGTGGCCGCGCATCACAGACGGTAGTTTACGCACGTGTGGCGAATCTTGGACTAATCCCAAATTTTCGGATGAGACTGACAATATGTAAAATCTATTGCTAGTCGTGAAGTTTTAATTATCACCTCGGTAAAATAAAGATACTTCATTAATTTTTGTACATGAAATGTATTCAGAGTTGCGAATACGATCAACCACTCGTTGTATAAGGGAATGATGACAATAAATATTTATACCGAACCGGGACTCGATGCCGGATTTCCCACTTTACGAGAGCAGTCGCCGTAAACAATTTTTTTGCGGTAGCCTTACCGTTTTTTTAATTTCGTCTCGATGAGGGCAAGTATTCTACCGACTTTTTCTTTTATTGTTATTACTTTCTTCGTTGAAGAAACAACAGAAACAACACAAAGAAACACTTCTATAACTCGCCACATACGGCTTCGATACTCCACGAGCGCCACAGCCTACCAAATTTCTTTTTTTTAATTTGTTATTTCTTTTTTTTTTTTTTTAAACTGAGGAGCACAGTCAGTGGCAGGCTGGACGAGGCAAGAGGGGCAGGGATCGACTCCGAGGCGAGGCCACCATGAGCCACCGAAGTGCAGTCACAATTTCTTTTCTTTTTTTTATATATAAATCAGAAAACACAAGGGAAGCATACGGCAAAAATTATGACGATAATGTGAACGAAAAAGAGCCCTCTTGTCCGCTGGGACCACGTTATCGAAGCGGACGGCCAATAAGAGGCGGTCGTCATTTCAACGGGCATTACCAGTTGTCAACTGTCGGAGTGTCCAGCGCCGCTGCACACAGTCAGAGATTGTTTCTGTTACCTTACGGAGATCGTGGAAACATCACGTCTGCAATTCAGCTACTTCTAACAACCAGCACACGCCAGCTGGGCGGTGGGTCACAAACGACGACCCCAAATAGTTATCAAAAAGATTCCAATATTGTGTTCTGTTAGTTAAACCACTTTGGCTATTCGTGCACGACTCACAGCCAGGCCCAACCTTCCATATGTCTTTCATGAGGCACAATCTGTACTAGTACACACATTACGTAAATCCTGTACAGGGGAGGAAATTTTAACGGATAAATACGATATTGCAGTACCTGTGTTGTTTAGCAGACGATTCATTGTTCCTTCGGACATTCATTGTCGTCATTTCCTTACACAGCTGTTGGTTGCATCTGTTTTTAACTGCGAATACATTTCATGCACATTGCCGGAAAAAAAAAATTGTACACCCTTTCAGATATTTCCAGTTCTCTTAAGATTTATTGGTGCAACAGTGCGTGCAGAGTACATTAAATGTTTACATTTACAGAGCAGTAGCTCAAGTGGTTCTGAGGAACAATGCATTGACCCATACTGAAACATCCATATTAGTATGTAGTGTCGCCGTCACGGGCAACAGTGCTGGCGCTGACTGCGCCATCGAGTCGATCGTACAGATGGTGAATACTGTCCTTTCCACGTAGTTCTGTAAGAGTTCTTGGCTGACAAGTCGCACGGGTAACTTCTCGTCGCATCATAACCCACACGTGCTCGGTTGGAGACAAGTCCAGAGATCCTGCTGGCTAGAGAAGATGCTGCACGTTTTTCAGAGCACGTGAGTCTCACGGGCAATGTATGGACGAGCATTATCCTGTTGGAACAACACATAACCTTCCTATTTCGAGAACGGCAAAAGAACGGGTATAACAACATTCTGCACGTACCGAGCGCAGGTTGGCGTTCCCTCCAGAAACACTGAAGGTGAACAGGAGTTGTAGCTTATCGCACCCCGGACCACAAGGCCCGGGCTGGGACTCGCGTGTCTCGGACGAATGCACTCTACGAGACAGCGCTCACTAGGTCTACGTTGTACACGCAAACGACGATCACTTACGCGCAAGCAGAATCTGCTTTCGTCGCTGAAGACCACGGCGCGCCTTTCCATCTGACGGCAACAGTCGAGTCGTGCACGTCGGTGCTGTGGCGCGAGTCGAGGACGGGCTAGAGGTGTGTGTCCGTGGTTCCACTGGTAATAATGGGTTCGCAGCAGTTCGTGTCGGCACGTCTGGGCTTACAAGGCCTCTTACCTGTGCTGTGGTATCTGTACGATCTGTGGCTGCTGCCCTAACAATATGAGGATCCAGGCGAGTGTTTGCGCTGCGCGGACGTCGAGAACCTCACCTGCGGGTGTGAGATTGTTCACTCGATTACTGATAGCGGAAACGTTGCACAACTGACGCAGCACGTCCAGCTTGTGTGACAGTTCCCGTACCGCCACTCGGAAGGTCACAATTTGATTCATTTCAAACTCGCTCACTTGTCTGTAGGAAATAGGAGTGCATCTCCGTGGCACGGTTGCGTGCTTGCTTCACACGTTTGCACCACACTGAGCCCTCTGGCTGTGAGCATTTCCTATTAAAAGGTAGACGGAAATGACGCCGTGGTTGCTGTGCCACTACGCTCTCTGTTGGTGGACTACATTGACACCATTATCAGTACATGTACTATCCCCTAGGTGGCATTCGAGGGCTGTTCAAAAAGTAAGGTGACTTTTCAAATAGCGCGGGCAACGTACGATTTTTTTCTTATGTTGCTACACATATCCCGAACACATGTTCACAGTTTCAAGTGTATAGCATACTTCGTTTGCTTTTGACAGAGAGAAAGGTTAGTCGTGTTTTAGCGTGCTCGGCGATTTTAGATTATTATAAAAAATGGAGCAAAGAACTTGCATCAAATTTTGTGTGAGAAATGGAATCAATTGCTCTAAAACACTTGAGATGTTGACACTAGCATACGCTCGCATTCGGGAGGACGACGGTTCAATCCCGCGTCCGGTTATCCTGATTTAGGTTTTCCGTTATTTCCCTAAATCGCTCCAGGCAAATGCCGGGATGGTTCCTTTGAAAGGGCACGGCCGACTTCCTTCCCTAATCCGATGAGACCGATGACCTCGCTGTTTGGTCTCTTCCCCCAAAACCAACCAACCAACCAGTAGCACACGGTGAGTTTGCTCTAAGTAAAAAAAAATATGTTTGTAAGTGGTACAAGCTCTTCCAAGATGGCCGAGAAGATACCAATGTTGGTCGTGGTAGCCGAGCGGTTCTAGTCGCTTCAGTCCGGAAGCGCACGGCTGATATGGTCGGAGGTTCGAATCCTGCTTCGGGCATGGATCTTTTTGATCAGAAGAACCGTCGAATGGACATCGCTCAGGAGCTCTTGAATGAGGTAAATGATGATATTGATTTGCTCAAAATGGTCACAACTGGTGGCGAAAGATGGGTTTACGGTTATGACGTCGAAATCAATGCCCAATCGTCCCAATGGAAGCATCCCTGAGACCGAAGACCGAAAAAAGCACGCCAAGCTCGATGAAATGTCAAAGATTTGCTCACTGTTTTTTTCAATTACCGAGGCGTAGTGCATCATGAATTTTTGCCTCAAGGTCGTCCGTCATTAACGAGTATTACCTTGACGTTTGCGAGAAGCAATACGCAAAATACGTCCGGAATTGTGGAAAAACAATTTATGGCTTTTGCATCACGACAATGCACCTGCTCATTCATCGTTGCTTGTGAGATATTTTTTTGGCTAAAAACAACACGGCAATTATGCCTCAGTCACCAACGGATGTGGCCCGCTGCGACTTTTTTCTGTTCCAAAAACTGAAGAGACCTATGAAAGGATGAAGATTTTCAACGATTGAGGAAATAAAAACTGCATCGCTGGACGTACTCAAGGCTGTACCAAAAAGTGATTATGAGAATTGCTTCGAGGATTCGAAGAAGCGTTGGCACAAGTGTTTTGTATCAGAGGAATTACTTTGAAGGGGACATCATGAATATTGATGAATAAATAAATATCCTTTTATAAAATATAAAGTCACCTTACTTTTTGAACACACCTCGTATGTCGTTATCGTATCAAAATCGCCGTCGTCTGTCCAGGTGCACTAACTTTTTGCGGCAGTGTTTTGCATTACGGCTGTAGCCGCTGCAGTGCCTGTTCTTTCGGACATGCATACATGCCCGAAGGAACGTTGCATCATTTTTAACAACGTAGGCACTGAAATACTTTGTAAATTTTTGTGTTTGTTGGTCACATGTCTGCAGCCTCGGTACGCATTGAAATCTCCTGCCACAGTACCGTGGTACACCGATAGAGAAGCCAAAACAAAATAGCGCGCCCTACTGATTAAATGGAGTATCGTGCGGTAATTCTTTTCCGGTAGTATCAGAAACGTTTCAGCTGTGTTAGGCCTATTCAGATGACTTCTTTAGACAGATGGATTCACCCGACACAGCTGGAACACTTGCGCTGCTTCCTGAAACGACTTGCAGAACTATTTTTGTTAATGTGAAAAATGAAGAGTTTGGAGTCGACTTTCAGATGACGGGATGAGTCAGTTCAAGGGGAGGGCAAGGGCATACTACCTCCAATAATATCATGCCTAATAAAACAGTGTGGTGTTCAAATCATCCTTCGCGGTATGCGATTTTGTTTTGAGTGCTCTAGATGCATGTAATTTTTTGTGGTGTGGTAACTTCAGTGTCTGCCAGAACTGAAAACATCTACTCAACAAACACAAAAATGAATTACGCAACTTTATTTTTTTGAGTTAATAATTAAAACTTCATACCTCTGGTAACAACCATGGCTCTAACCTTCTGGGCATCAGGTCGGACTGACCTTTGACGTAGATATTTTTCAGTTGATTTAACTTTATACAAGAGTTCATGAATCGTAGAGTGTACGTTAAGAAATAAGAAACGTAATATGTCATGTTAAATCATTGTTAATATAATACTTGTTACAAATTTTAGTATAGCAGGAAAGAAACACTAGAAGGAAAAGAGGGATGGAGACACAGGGGGTGGACAAAAATATGGGAACACAAAAAAATACAACACATCACTGACGGAGCGAGGTGGCGCAGTGGTTAGCACACTGGTTTTCCGTGATTTCCCTAAATCGCTTCAGGCAAATGCCGGGATGGTTTATTTGAAGGGGCACGGCAGACTTCCTTCCCTAATCCGATGGGACCGATGACGTCACTGTTTGGTCCGCTTCACCAAACCAACCAACACATCATCATGCCTAATACGGTATAGGATTGTAAATCGTAGAGAAATCTCAAATGCTTTTAATGTGAACTCGAAGAAAAATTGCTTTGATATAAGTTTTCATTCACAGATGTTTCTATGCGCTACACCTGTACTTACACGCTTTACGCTGAGAGCGCACGTTCTCAATCGCATGCGGGGCTTTGAATGCCAGGGGTTGTGCGACACCGGCGCGGCATGCAAAGGTCAAGCAACTTGCCGTGCATTCAGCGAACACCCACTGCCGCCCTCTGGAGAAAGACTGTGTTCACCTGTCTTTGAGGGGAAGAACAAAAAGAAGGAGAAGAAGAAGAAAGAAAAAAAACTGTTAGATATCATTAAGTGAATGAATACCTAATCAACAAACTTGTTTTATTCTCTTCAGTGTGTCAATTTATGTGTATACCAACTGTAAATAATAGACTGCGACTCATTCGATGTCCTTCCGGCTTTCTTTATGCACCACCGACACACAGCAAACCACTTGTTAAGGTAATCTGTCCCCAGCCCGCGAACTGCTGAATTTTCGAACATCGATAAATGTCTCTTACTAAGGTAACGTTGTTTTGTGGTGGTTCACTCTGCAGAAAGATCATAATGACACAATATGACTGGAACGCCAAACAAGAGATGGGAAAAAGTGTAACATTTTCCCGCTGACGAAACTGTATAACTTTCCACATCGCACACAAATATTTCCTGTCGGTGTGAGCACGCACTTGACCGTTCATTGCAGTGCTATGCATTGCATTCCAGAGGAGAGTCAGGTAATTTGACTGTACGACAGAAAAATGGAAGTTTGTGGTAAGATCTTATGGGACAAAACTGCTTAAGTCATCGGTCCCTAAACTTACGCCGGCCGAGGTGGCCGAGTGGTTCTAGGCGCTACAGTCGGGAACCGCGCGACCGCTACGGTCGAAGGTTCGAATCCTGCCTAGGGCATGGATGTGTGTGACGTCCTTAGGTTAGTTAGGTTTAAGTAGTTTTAAGTTCTAGGGGACTGATGACCTCAGATGTTAAGTCCCATAGTGCTCAGAGCCATTTGAACCATTTTGAACCTAAACTTACTCGCTGCTTGATCTAACTTAAACTAACATACGCTAAGGACGACACACACACCCATGCCCGAGGGAGGACTCGAACCTCCGACGGGGAAAGCCGCGCCGACCGTGACAAGTCGCCCGAGACCGCTCGGCTACTCCGCGCGGCCCGATCGGCAGACATGACATCGCATTTGGCACATATTCCGCTATCTATCGCAAAATGATTTACAACAAACCTTAGAGATGATTTCGTAGACATTCCCGGCATAATAACTTCTGATATTCTTCACGGGTTTGCAGCCGGATCAGACACAATATTTCGGTGGGCCAGCTGGCCGCCATCTTCAGGTGAGCTAATGCTAGTGCACTGCCTCGCCGGAACTGAATTCCAGCCACAACGACGGAAACCTTTATACGCCATGAACAGAGCACCGCGCGTCCGTGAGTTGATGGGCAGCGCCTCCTGGTGGCAAGTAGAAACGCAGCGCGCCGGTGGGAGAAGACGGCAGAAACGATACATCGCAACAGCACTAGTTGGAAGAATCCAATGATCGAAAAGAAGATCGTTGTTGTTTAATGTCGGACAAAATCGGATTCCATATCTTACTTAGAGGAAAACCTTTATCCTTGTTAATAATATTACTGGATAATCTAATTTCAATGGATTCTTTAAGAACACATTCCCAATAGCGAGAAGCAGGAGAGATCAATCGTGTCTTGTCGTACATCATCCTGTGTCCATCGTTAAGGCAATGTTCCGCCACTGCCGACTTCTCAGGCTGGAACAACCGAGTGTGCCGATGATGTTCCACGCACCTGTCCTGAATAGTTCGAATAGAGTTTTAAAAAAACATAATATTAAGTGTTTTTACGCCGGTGGCAAAGACTGGAGCCCTTCTTGGCTCAGTTAAAGATAATTTGGGCTTGAGGAGGCCCGGGGTTTAGGAAATTCCGTGTCACTGTGGAAAGAAGTATATTGGTCAAACTTTGCTGTCTCTGACAAAAATAAAAATGTCTTCGGGAAACCTCAGTTTTTATTTCCTCTCCCTAAGCTTTAACTCCTCCTCCAATTTTTTTTTTTTTTGTTTCCTTTACAGCTTGTTCAATGTACAGACTGAATAACATCGGAGGTAGGATACAACACTGTTAAAGTATGGGGCATAAAAGTGTTTTGTAAGCAGTCTTTTTGATAAAATGATAAAAAGAATCGAAGTTTCCTATTCGCTTTACCTGAAACTGAGTCTAAGTATTCGTGCCTCCTGCACGTCCCAGCAAATTGTTACCTCCAGGTATTGATATGAGGTGACTGACCCCATACAGGGTATCCCAGGAGGAATGGTCAATATTCAGGGGTAAAATACATACCTTAGGAGATATGAGCACTTCATCGTCGATATTGTGAAACAAATTTCTCCTGTTGCAATTTCTTTGCTTTCCATATTTTTAGAGAGATGGCAGTATGAACCAAAACAAAAAAACATGTCCAGGAAACATGGGCTAAAAAGTGCATACCTTAACCCTTTCGTGGGCAAAATTATTGAGCAATTTTTTTTAATGAATGGAGAGCATATAGTAGTTAATAGATAGGTATATTTATCATACAGAATATCAAATTTGCGCCAACTGTGAAAGTGAGGTCACACAACATGGTGGGAAGTATTCTTCCCACTGCCCTTCCTTGGAGTTAAATGACAAAAACAACTTTTTCAATATATGTCTTATTTATTTGATAAATTTACTTCTCTTGTTACTATGCTTGTTCACAATTACTTGCCATGAAATTTTCTGAAACATGGGTCTATGCAGAGTAGTATTTGACAATATGTACTAAGACAGCGAGTGCGCTTTTCCGCAGCTTTGGTACTACAATGACGCCACCTCCTGTAGGTTTCTCCTAAAATGGTTTGATGCTCCCCTACAGCCACATGACGAACATCTTCAGGTACTTTACCCCTTTCTGCCAGAAAGACAGGTTTTTGTCCACGCCTTTTTCGGGATGAGAAGCCAGCGATCAATTGTCTGGCTAGATGGATCCTGTATGTGAGCTGATCATGCTGTCAACTTTCTCTTTTACTTATTTTCTACAGGATAAAAATGTTCACTACAGCAACGTCCACCAGGAAATAAAATATTCTGTGCCACCGTTTTACAGAACTTTTGTCAATAGCATACCTTTCTCGTAATTTATCAAATTTATCGACACCACCCATCATTTTGTTGTATTCAGCCACAACTTCAGGACAAGAAATCTCTGTACTAGTACCATCCTTGTTTTTCCTCTTCACTATGGCCGTTGATCTTGGGTCATGAATTGAGGACAGGAAAGTGACTGGGCGGTTATCCATCCATTTTACTGCAGAAATGGCTCCTTTTGTTTCAAACTGGAATTCTCCTCGTTCCAGTTTTACGTTTTCCTTCATAAATTTGGGTAAATCTTTCCAGTTGGTCTTCACTGTCGTACATCCATACACACCCTTCTTCAAAAGTGTTGACATCAATTTCACGGTGGTGAAGAATCTGTCAAATGCAACTACCAGATTTTTATTATTTATTTCCTTTGTTAGATCTACTACAACCCTTTCGCTAAATGTAAAGTCACTATCTGCCTATACTTGCCTGTTTAAACATCAAAGTGCATTATATATCCAGTGAGTGAATTTGACAAGCACCACACTTTGTAGCCTCGTTTCACCGGCTTCATTAGCATATACTGTTTCATAGATGATTGTCCTTTGAAAGGAATCATCGATTCATCCAATCACGTAAATGATGAGGGGCTCATAATTATTCTTACAGCTCTGCAAAAGCTTTTCAATCAATGGCAATTTATGCATTTATTATATTCTGGATGATTTCTTGGCTTTGCAGTTTCGTTGTGATTACAGTGAACATTCTCTTCTATCATTTAAAATCTTTTACTTGTCATTACATTAGCAATTGGCTCTGCTTTTAGTATAGGGTCTGAACTCCAGAAGTTAGAGAGAGCAAGAAGTTGAAGAATTCCCAATAGAATGAGACATCCTATATAAGCTCTCATTTCTTGAGTAGTTGTGTCCATCCAGGTGTTTGATGGACATCTACTACCACGATTTTGTTTTGCATACAAGTTTGTTCCATTTACAATGAGAGTGAAAACATAATCCTCAAAGAACTTAGAAAAATAAGTGAAGTCCCGATCATTGGCACTACATAGAAATTTTGGTTTTCCTTCCGTTCGTGTTTCAAAGTTGTTCTTTACATTGTTGAAGTAAGAACAGTCACCGTTCCACTCTTCTTCACTTTCGCTGTCCAACGTATCACTACTGGCAACAGTCGGAAGCACGAATGATTCACTGTCATGTTCATCACCGTAAATGTCTTGTTCCACAGAAACATGCCTTGAAGAACTGGTGACTGTATTATCTAGAACATTCGGTTCATCTGCAGCACCTTCATCTCCTTCAGTTTCTGAATCACTTTCATCAGGCAATGAAAATAATATATTGCAAATTTCGTCAACGTGTTTGGGATTGCTGAGGTCTCGGGAATGAGACATCTGAAAAGAAAGAAATGCCAAGAAATAGAGAACTGGAGAGTGTAAAAAATACTATGACAGATTCAACGGAAGCAAGCACTTGGTTTGGTATGGTATACTTGACATTCTAGAGACGTAAAACAAGGGCTACCAAAGAGGTGGTAGGACGGATACTTCCCACCAACAAAATCAAATACTACAAGTAAAGTCCACAAGTAAAGACAGTAAAACAAATTTTACAACAAACAGGAAACAGCAAATTATAAGACACCCTAGCAAAAATCAAAAGTATTTACCTTATACTATAGCTTTGAGGAAAAATCACAAAATGTCACGCAAACAGCACTGAAAGAATCCTCTACAGAGGAACAATCAGCTATACAATGCCTCTGCCCGAAGGTACAGCAAAAACGGTGGGAATTGGGAATCCCACGGGATTAGGAGTGAGTTCATTGTAGTGGGAAGCATGTTTCCCACGACTCACTAAAGGGTTAAGGGGTGTGAACACTTGTTCATGTTTGCTACGAAGCACATCTCTTCTACTGAGCAAATGCTCATCGCTCTTGACTAATTAATTAATTAGTTAATTTAACCTGATAGGATTAGGCCTCTCTTACATCATATCATGTTTTCACACATTCGATATCTTTTTTACATCATAGATTCCTAAAAAATAACAGTTTTAATATTACAAACAGTATTAAAATGGCTTGAGTGTCTGTCGATGTGTATTTTAGAGCCCATGTTTACCTGACTATTTTTTCTTGTTTTGGTCCATATTATCTCGTCCTAAAATATGAAAAGCAAAGAGATTGCAGTGGAGAAGATTTGTTTCGCAGTACAGAACATAAAGTAGTCCTGATAGCTCTCAAGGTATGCATTTTAGAGCCCATTTTTACCAGACCTTTTGCTTCGAATGATCATTCCAGTCAAATCCCTGAATGTGGACCACTCCTCCTCAGACAGCCTGCATATGACTCATTAGTCGTGAAGTCACAAATTACTACATTTCACGTTTAATTTTTCTACGTTATATGCGAGTTGTTAATCTTTGTGTCAAGCTAACATTTTGGCAAGATATGATGCAATATTGTTAAAATTTTTACCGTTTAAAACTTCCACATAGGCACCGCCATGTCATCCATGAAAAGCCTGACACTGCAAAAAGAATATTACGCCACTCTGGAACACATTCCTTGTGAATAAATTCCGTTCTAAGATTATTTGCTGCTTTCTACATGTGTATAAACTTTCGCTCCAGTTGAAAACCTGGCTAGATATCCGAAATGGCCATATTTGTCTTCCAGGCGTCGTTATGGTAATAAATACTAGTCTCTCCGAAAGCCAAAAAATACCGTGTCCACCTGGTTACCATCACTAATGATTCTTAGGATAAAATATACGAAGGAAGTAAGCAGAGTATCACGTGATCATTATTTTAGAAGCTCACGCTAGTTTAGATTGTGATTCAAGCTGGTCACTATTCTCGAAATCAGAATATGTGCTGGAACTCTGCTACAAATGTAGATGAATGATACAAGAACAAAGTTCTGTGGCTCAGTCCTGCTGGCCTTATTGTTGATACGCGAAACTTGAAATCAGTTCTCGGTTGAAGCGAATTCCACTGATTCATGTAAGAGTGAAGAGAATTAACTTAGAAATTATAACTGGAATTCAGTTCCGTAGATCTTGTTTTGTTTCAATGGTCTCACATGCTTTTCAACAATATTATCGTGTCGGCCGGAGTGGCCGAGCGGTTCTAGGCCCTACATTCTGGAACTGCACGACCGCTACGGTCGCAGGTTCGAATCCTGCCTCGGGCATGGATGTGTGTGATGTCCTTAGGTTAGTTAGGTTTAAGTTGTTCTAAGTTGTAGGGGACTGATGACCTCAGAAGTTAAGTCCCATAGTGCTCAGAGCCATTTGAACCATTTGAATATTATCGTTTTCGTTATGCTACTGTCTGTTTCGGTCTCTGTGTTACAAACAAATCTCTGTCCACTAATAATTGTGTCACAGGCATCTTGAATTTTTCTACAATATTTTTTGGAGTATTGGAAAGATCTTATGCCAAGATTTTGCTGCGTTAATTGAGGGATTCGCGCATTGCCCTTGTGAAAGAGAAGCGTATTTTCATTATAATCTATTGAGATGTACGTTTATGCAGTACTCTTTCTCAAGAATCTTCCCGATTTTGTTTCAAGTGCCACGGGGAACTCTGTCATCTTTAATTATTCTATAAGGTGCGTCTTGTTCTAGAACGAGAGCTAGTATTCATTCGAAATTGAACTACTGTTCATTTACACGTCCATCGTCTGAATTAAACAATCCTAGCCCATTTGAGAAACAGTCCAGATCCAGTTTACTGAGAATGTAGAACATGCAGCTTCGCTTTGCTTCTATTTGTAGTGCGATTACCATTGTTGCTGCCGTTGTAGTATATTATTTATCTCAGTCTCAAATTGCGCATCCGCAAAGAGAGCAGTTCTATTTTTCGACAAAATATAATGTGTGGATATATTAAGGAACTATCTGGTGCACTTAAATTTCACAGGAAATTTTCACAGCGGACTCATGGTAAACATCGTCTCTTTCGCCACTTATCGTGTTTTAACTATATCTAGTAGTCAGTAGAGGCTCTAACTACTAACTTTAGCCTACCATTGATTGTTAATAACAAGTTAACCAAACTATTTATATCAAGACGTAGTTGACCTTACGAGTCGGAACTTTCATGCATTTTTCCATCAATTTCCCTATTAATAAGAATAGCATTTATGCATAAGCTGAATATTATTTTAAGAAAGTGGTTTATAAAAGGTAAGAAACACTCGAAAGAATGGGAAGAGGCGTTTGTTCGCCTTTAGTCTCTCGTAAAGGTACAATTTCGACGGATTTTTTGGATCAGTTTGCTTGCTATGCAGCACTTAGATCCATTAGCTATGAGGTTGGATGTCTGCCTAGTAGTCTCTTATGTTTTACCGACCACAGATGGTCGACAATTAGAGCGCACCAGGGCAGCTATGAAGTTCAAGCACAGATTCACCAAACTGCATATGAAGACAGCTGTTTGTGGCGACGTTATGTTCCACTGTAATACCCACTCATTTTAGGTCCTTGTCAATCAATTGTTGATTGCGATTAGAAATTTCAATGTTGCCACTCGGCCGGGCATGTCACGTTTGTGCAGTTCGTGTCGGACTGATTGCGGAGGTATGAAATTCGAGAAATGCTGAATGAGATCTAAAGGCAGTCGTGAATAATTAGCTGTGGAACCAGCCATGACAATTCTCTACACTCCCAGCGATTTCTAAAACTGAGGACCAGCTTTTGTCTACTGGCGCTAATCGCTGATTATATCTTTTAAACGATCGTGTGTGCTGTCACGATCTAGGAAGCTGTTGCTTTGGATACACTAAAACACGTAGACACTGATGTAATTGATCCATCTAACTCCGCTCCGACAGTCTTCCATCGTCGAAAGTAAGAGAATCGATAGTTCTGCGTCCCTGAGTGTAGCAGAGACAAGTCAGTCCTGTGGACGACCCAAGGAAACGAGAACGAAGCGCGGTATGGGTACGATCGGCTAGCGCAGTAACGTAAGTGTGAAGGAGCATGGTCACAAGCGTACATAAGAAGAACGAGAAGAACCAGTGAAAGATAAGTGATGCGCTCTAATACGTCGCCAATACTGTGTGGAGGGAGCAAGATATTACAGAGCCGACAGCGTGGCCGATCTGGTACGGAACGTACAGAGAAACTAGATACATTCCGATAGTAGCACATTGTGTGTGTGTGTGTGTGTGTGTGTGTGTGTGTGTGTGTGTCCATCTCATACTACACTTAAGAGAAACAGTGAAGTTACGGAAGCAGTATAATATTTACTGTTGTTCTCAAAGGGCCAGTGAGCCTAACATTATCAAAATTAATCGTAGTAGAAGTATTAGTATTATATGATAATATTCGTAAAATAATTATCAGTGGAAGTACCTCTTGTAGAAACATCGTGGTGGTGGTAATGGTAATAGGGACTTCTTTATAGGTGCTTCTAATAGTTGTATTGTTTGTTGCTGTAGTAGTATATGCTTTTCTAACAGTATTAATAGCAGCAGTTATAAAGACCTGTAAAATTAGTCAAAATAGCTTGAAATAGCGAAAACCTCTGCCACTTTCCTGTTACAGGAACATCCGGCCACGAGCGGAAAATCATTCCATAGGAAAATTACATCTAAATGTTGGAGCCATAGTAGTAAAATTAAAAATAAAATAATAATAATAATAATAATAATAGTTTGATAAACACTGTAAACTTAGTTCATTGTTCAGAACAGAAAAAAAGAAAGTAAAGGAGATTACCGTAAGAATCACGTAAATGTTATTCTGCATGTAACTGTTTATTGTTGTTGTCAAGGTAGTCCACTATGGTAAATAAATAAATGTATATCTGTCACCATTTCTTTCCCCTTTGGCAATGTTTGTTAACGTCAAAAATGCCGAGTTGCACCGTGATTTGGAAACCAATTTAAACTCTAGGTCCCCCTATAACCGGCTGGGTACGTCAGCTCAGTGGTCGGAGGAAGGCAAAGGTATATCGTCTCTAACATGACTATTCCTAGTAAAGCACTGTGCTTGTCAAAACAATCTTCGGACTGATGACTGCTTTACTTTTCTTTGTCTAGTCAGTTGCACTGACGAATATGAAAAATGTCGCTTGATGAAATGAATATTGATTCAGGGTGTAAAAAACTGCAAAAGGAAAAATATAACAAAATCAGTAAATCATATGGAGTCCGTTTACTTAAAAAATCATCCTTAGACTTTCTGTGCCAGGAAAACGGTTTACTGGAATTGTTAATTTGGACGACCTTTCCGAAGTAGTTTTAGTTCAGTTGAACACACGCATTCCCTAATGTCATTACGCAGTCGCATCGGTACGCAAAGCGCACTCAGTCTTCGTTAGCGTAACTGGCGCGAGACGGTTTCGGTGGGAACGAGGCCTCTTCCGCCCGCCACTGCTGATGTTATTTCCGCCTCCAGTAAACCTCGTTGCGGTTATCGAATATTTCCATTAAGTTTCCGAGGTAACCTGCTACCCGCACTTAGCAGCTAAATATCGCACCATCAAGGCTCCCAAACTGAGGGGAATTCCCACGAAGGTGGCGCGTGCATATTTAGGTTTTGCTTACGAACCCCAATAGATTTGGGGTACTGATGGGGGCGATTAGTGTAGAACTTCTGATCTCTAAGAATACAGTCGCCAAGTCAGTTGTAAATACTTCTTATACAGCGATGTTGTTTGAATGATCGTCACCGATTGTAGAGAAACTTATTTCACAAAACTTCTGTATTTTTAACGCTATCACGGCATAACAGTGTAGCGGAACGCAACACAACGAAAAATAACGCACGCGCACACAACACGATGGCACACACACACACACACACACACACACACACACACACACACGAACGCACGCGCGCGCGTACATTACGCAGATACCATACATTTAACGTTTCATTCGTGATATGGACTATCTGCAAATGACAGTGTGCAAATCAGCCTATATTATGCAATGTGGATGATACTGGTAACTTTTTGTCTACCGAGATATCGAGGCAGCAATTAACTTTAAAAATGGAGGGATATAGTCTACTTTTCTTTGTAGCATTCGATAGTTCTTCAAAGGATAAGTAGTTCATCATCCTTGTCGGCAGGCAAACGGGAAGCGTGGTAGCAAAAGACAATCTTTGTCCAAGGAGCGCGTACTGAACATAATTACGTATATGAAAGATCATGCACAGCGTAGGGAAAAAAAAAAACAGATTTCGAACAAACTCGCAGAAATATGACTGTGTTGCGTGTAAGAAAAACTACGGATATTCAAGGGAGAACAAGGCGCACATTACAAAAACTGGTGTTTGCACGTTTCAAGGATGCTTGATATAATTTACAAGATGTGCATGATAGTGACCTACTACATTATGTGCACCAACACTGCGGGCGACATTCGTCACAATCATTTAAAGGGAAGCAGTGGATGGTTACTACCTTCAAACAGTGCTACGGAATTGGAAAACGTACGACAACGAAATTTCAAACAAAGCGTCAACTTGACGATTCACAGCAAACTGCATAATCGACCCGAAAATTTGTAGGTGAGATAAACAAACTTATCCCTTCGTTCATTAAGGAATTTGTCAACTCCGACCATATGGATTTGAAAAAAAAAATGCATATGAAAGAAACCCTGGAAATTAGAGGTACCAAGAGAGTTGTATCAAAATCACCTAACGTCAACGCCTTAACGCATTCGTATACAATTATGCCGACTTTTCATATGGATGGTAAATTGGCTGGAAACTTATTTATGGCGCTGCGAAACGTTGGAGGTGCTCTGCCCCTTACGATCCTTTCTCGTGTGCGTGATCTTGCAAGCGCAGTAGGGAATATTTATGTCACAGCAAGCAAGAGTGGGAAAATGGACGTAAGAGAACTACAAATATGGTATGAGCACTGCTTTTGCCCAATAGCTGGTCAAAATAATTTGTTTTTGCTTGATTCCTGGTCAGCGTGTACAAATCATACTCCTTTAGAGCAAACTATCTCTCCTGAGAAAGTGCGACATTGCAATTCATACCACCTGGAACCACTGGAAAAATTCAGCCTCTGGATGTTTGGTTTTTCCGTGCGTATAAAACATATTATCGCACTATCTGCATCTGTGCGTTGAAGGATAGCCTGTTTTGCACTCGGGTGCGTGCCAACACATTCCATCAGCTCTCATCACCCCGTTAAACCAATATGACTCTATATGCATTCTTTAAGAGTGGATACGTAGCTGAACGTGCTGCTCGGTTTGTGACTTCCAAGGAGTCCGCCTTCCATCTTGATGATGCGAACCTTTGTGATCACTGCGGCACGTCATTTTTCATTCGGTGTTCATGGTGCGAGTTAATGGTTTCTTTTGAACATTTTTTGAATTTCGACGATGTTCATTTTGTGAATTGTAATACATAAATCTCGTATAAGGTGATCTCTGCACATCCCGGACACTCATTTTCTGTCGCCCATCTCATGCACAAAATGGCTCTGACCACTATGGGGCTCAACTTCTGAGGTCATCAGTCCCTTAGAACTTAGAACTACTTAAACCTAACTAACCTAAGGACACACATCCATGCCCGAAGCAGGATTCGAACCTGCGACCGTAGCGGTCCCGCAGCTCCAGACTGTAGCGCCTAGAACCGCTCGGCCACTCCGGCCGGCATCTCATGCACATCGTGAATCATTAGCACCTAATATTTTTCCTGTCATAATTATTAGCACAACACTTTCAAATGAACTTTATTAAAGATTGAACTTGCGACCTCGCACTCAAGGGATTCCTCGTTAGACGCTAAATAAAAAAGAACAAAGTCCAAGAAAGACTACAGAATAACTTTTAGTAAGCCATATGTAACAAATTAAATAAGGTATCGAAGCGTTTTACAAAAAGCAAAAACAGTTTCGGTCTGGCAAACAAAAACTTAGGCAATATTGTGGTGTCACCGCCAGACACCACACTTGCTAGGTGGTAGCCGTTAAATCTGCCGCGGTCCGCTAGTATACGTCGGACCCGCGTGTCGCCACTGTCAGTGATTGCAGACCGAGCGCCGCCACACGGCAGGTCTAGAGAGACTGACTAGCACTCGGCCCAGTTGTACAGCCGACTTTGCTAGCGATGCTACACTGACAAAATACGCTCTCATTTGCCGAGACGATAGTTAGCATAGCCTTCAGCTACGTCATTTGCTACGACCTAGCAAGGCGCCATTACCAGTTACTATTGATGCTGTAAAACATGTACCGTCAAGAGCGATGTTCACCATTTATGGATTAAAGTTAAGTATTCCAGAAGCTATGTACTATTTTTGGCTACTATAATCCCTTGTCATTTTCCAGACCTCACGCCAGCCTGCGTGAGCTAGCTAGACTTATCCTGAACTGTCAGTACGAGTGCGTGAGATGCGTGACGCTGAACGCAGTACTTGGTCTGTTGACAGCTGAACGACGGTATGAGTCATTAGGAAATCTTGACAGGCTGTAGGACTGTGACGTATTCTGGAACCTCCAATGACTCAACGAGAAGATCGTTGAAACCCCCACATTACCGAAAGGGCAAACATCGGTTATTGGTCTTATTGCGTCACACTGTCAGTGGGACGCCAGAGTCCTACCCGCAGAAATACACAATTCTGAAATAGATAGGAATTGATAATATTATGGTCGCTGGGGTCGTATTTATTTATTAAATTTAAATAATAAAGGATACAAGGTCGCATCTAATTTCAGTAATGTTTGCCCATTGTAGTTGACCTGTCAGAAGGTGTAGAATTTTTTAGATTCAAGCAACAGATCGTTCTTGTCAGTTTTCATAACGTGGAACAATATCAGTATCACGAGATACAATCGGATAAAAATACGGTTTCAAAAAAAAAAAATTGTGGTTATCTTTGAGGTACTGCATGTTTACCGTATGTAGTGCTCAAACTGCCCACGCGGAGGAAAGAAATTTGACAATATTGGAGGCCTTGGCATCTTATTGTGTTCTACAGCATGCTGCTTGAGGGTGAATACGATAGTATCCAGAATCATGAGAATCCAGTACGCGAAACAGTTGTGAATTTCGAAGTATTGCGATACTGTTTTAGAGTAATGAAGTCGCGAGTTCATCATGGAAAAATCTGTTCATAAATGCATTGCAGCTTATACACTATATTGCGTTTCCTGGACTGCTAGATACTGTTTTATACTGCCTCAAGAA
Source organism: Schistocerca cancellata (assembly GCF_023864275.1). NCBI lineage: Eukaryota > Metazoa > Arthropoda > Insecta > Orthoptera > Acrididae > Schistocerca > Schistocerca cancellata. The sequence goes on from NC_064629.1 coordinate 61,711,899, forward strand.
GCTGAAAACAAAGCAAGGGTGCGGGTGTCAAGGACAGGTTTCGTGATGATAATAGGCACAACCGTCTAATTTGTGAAAAGCAGTGCTATCGGAGGATTCGATATTTCCTTAGTGAACAACGGATTCGTATTATTATGCACTCGATGAAAACCTTCCGTTTTGTCCAAAAATTTACTTGTGAAACGTTTCGCAGTAGCCGTATATCTGTGGCTGTATCATGTGGGACATTTTCCCGTAGACTTACTGTGGTGTCACCGCCAGACACCACACTTGCTAGGTGGTAGCCTTTAAATCGGCCGCGGTCCGTTAGTATACGTCGGACCCGCGTGTCACCACTATCAGTAATTACAGACCGAGCGCCGCCACACGGCAGGTCTAGAGAGACCTCCTAGCACTCGCCCCAGTTGTACAGCCGACTTTGCTGGCGATGGTTCACTGACAAAATACGCTCTCATTTGCCGAGACGATAGTTAGCATAGCCTTCAGCTACGTCATTTGCTACGACCTAGCAAGGCGCCATTACCAGTTACTATTGATGCTGTAAAACATGTACCGTCAAGAGCGATGTTCACCATTTATGGATTAAAGTTAAGTATTCCAGAAGCTATGTACTATTTTTGGCTACTATAATCCCTTGTCATTTTCCAGACCTCACGCCAGCCTGCGTGAGCTAGCTAGACTTATCCTGAACTGTCAGTACGAGTGCGTGAGATGCGTGACGCTGAACGCAGTACTTGGTCTGTTGACAGCTGAACGACGGTATGAGTCATTAGGAAATCTTGACAGGCTGTAGGACTGTGACGTATTCTGGAACCTCCAATGACTCAACGAGAAGATCGTTGAAACCCCCACATTACCGAAAGGGCAAACATCGGTTATTGGTCTTATTGCGTCACACTGTCAGTGGGACGCCAGAGTCCTACCCGCAGAAATACACAATTCTGAAATAGATAGGAATTGATAATATTATGGTCGCTGGGGTCGTATTTATTTATTAAATTTAAATAATAAAGGATACAAGGTCGCATCTAATTTCAGTAATGTTTGCCCATTGTAGTTGACCTGTCAGAAGGTGTAGAATTTTTTAGATTCAAGCAACAGATCGTTCTTGTCAGTTTTCATAACGTGGAACAATATCAGTATCACGAGATACAATCGGATAAAAATATGGTTTCAAAAAAAAAAATTGTGGTTATCTTTGAGGTACTGCATGTTTACCGTATGTAGTGCTCAAACTGGTAAACATTTACTTGTGTTGTTCATTGATGTTAAAAGATTTGCGATACGTATGCAATGGGTAACAAAACTAAATCCAGGAACTTTTGAGGAGTCTTAGAGAATGTCTTGCATAAAAAAAACTGAGGATAAGAAGCCCAAGCCTGCTGAGAGGCTACAAACGTGAGTTGTAACACTGCCGTCGTTGTGTATAGGGTGAACATTAATATAAACGACAAACTGCAGTGACGGATTCCTCACTAGAAATGGAGGAAAAAAGGTCCTATAAACATGTGTCCGGAAAATGCATCGTTTCCACGGTAGATTGCTCTGACTAATGAAAGTTCCTTGACCACTTGCCGTGTGTCCTTTGTGTGTTGCAGACTGTGTGATTGATGCAGCAGAATGGTCCGGTATTCATGTCGGGAACAAGCCGAGATGGCGTCTACGCACAGTCAAGGAGATCGGAACGGTCGAGAGGCAGCGCGGCTATACCAAAACAGGTACTCTCATACACACCAGCCACATCAAACAACATTTCAAGCCTTTTTTGGACGTTTGTGCGATCACTGGTCCTTTCAGACAGAAGAATATACAGAGATGACAGTGGACTGTGCGTACACCAGATTTGGAGGACCAGGTTCTACAGGATTTGCTGACTCTTGACCGTTTCCATCTGCTTGACTATACACGAACACCATCATGGCTTGTTCCTTTCATTCGTCACCGCGATCTAATGTGGCAATCATGCATTTTCGGACACATGTTCATAGGACCTTTTCTTCCATCTTCAGTCAGGAATCCGTCCCTGCAGATTATCGGTTTTATTAATGTTCACCCTATAGAAAGTATGGTTATATTATCCTGGCACTGGTAGTCAAATTTTACGTTATAAATGTCTTACTGATCTTATCTGTGAAAATTCTGGTCTGAGATGCCAAGTACAATATCTCGTTACTTTATTAGACTATTTATGCACTTTTAAATGTAACTTTTTTAATGTTCATTCGCACATTGGATATCTTTCCCTATGATGTTATCTGAAAGCTATAAAATGTTACTGAACGCCTATGCTGCATTGAGCTTTTAGTACTGATCACTGAAATTCGCTAGCCTTTATCTAGGAATTCCTCTGCTACACATGCTTAAAATCTGATCTGTGTTAACTGTAAGATCTGGGTTAACTATAAGATGACGTCGAGTTCAACTTCAGTGTCTCAGTCTTTTCTTGAGATTTTTGCTGGTGTAAGTGATTCACCGAAGTAATAGACCAACAATTATTTCTTTTTGATGTATCTTTTATTATTCCCCATTTGATGTTTTTGGCACCAATTGATATCATACACTCTTGCCATGGGCTGCACCACATTCTTTCACTGTGATCAGCTCTCTGTAAAATTAGAACTAGTTCATTAATTTTGTTAACCAATCATCTCTCCTATCATATACCCTCAGTATTCCTTCTAAAATTGTAAAATATTTAAACTGTGCTGCATCCGTCTCATTTCATTCTCCGAATTCCCTGTCGACGTCCAATCCTCTCAACACACAGGGCCACTCTCGTTCTGTGACGCCGCCGACGCTGCCTGCTTCCTGGTGCTTCCCACAGTAGCGGTTTTAGCGTCTTGGCGCCGCACCTTCTGCTCGTCACCCAGTGTACCACCTGTCTTCTTGTGTTGAGCCGATACGTACGCTAATCTTTCAAACCATTCCCTTTTCCTACATCTGCACTGAAATGGGGTGGATTGCTTTACCTGTACCATAGTTCTGCTTACACAGCAGCTAATCAGATGTGGCGTGACATCAAGGATTCACGTCGCAGCTGCTGTTAGCGTTCTCCACAGCAGTGCTGTGACAGGCGTGGTTCGCTAACCGCCATTTAACGAGCCGAATATTGTCAAATACTTTGCGAGGAGTTCACCTGCGGTCCGTCAGCGTTGCAACTTCAGTTACGCAGTCGGAGGGCTGCCCTAGTTGCTCGCGTTTGCCACCTGTAAGTTCTCGCTCTCTATCTTTCGTCTGAAGAGGATTCTGGAAGTAGATTCGTATGCGTACCTTGTTCCTCAAGATAGTCTCTGCACCTTCTCAAAGTTTTGCCGCATGTTTTTGTTATACGATTATACAGATGTTACAGAAAGTTGCAAAGAATTACGCTTTTTGACACTTTTTAAAATATCGCCCGTTTGACTAGTTACAACACTTCAGTATTTTCAGAATGCATCAGTCTGTGTCATTTTGCTGCTTGTGAAGCCAGTAATACAGGCCATTTAGTCGACATTGTGACTGGATCTGTTAAGGAGAGTGCATCTATAGCCCATACACCCGAATCACTGTAACGATGTAGATAGTACACTGACGTGGGATACCTCCTAATAAAGTGTCGCACCGGCGTAGTGTAGCAGTTCCAAGTGGCTTAGACTCAAACAATCGTTGAAAGTCTCATACAGAAATATTAACCAATGCTGCCTCCACAGTCGTCCATAATTACGTAAAGTGTCGCCGGTGCAGGATTTTGTGCACGAACTGAGCTCTCGATTATCTCCCATAAAAGTTCGATTGGTTGTCACATCTTTCGCTCGAATTGTCCAGAACGTTCTTCAAACCAATCGCTTACAATTGAGGTCCGATGACATGGCGCCTTGTTATCCATAAAAATTCCATCGTTGTTTGGCAACATGAAATCTATGAATGGCTGAAACTGGTCTGCAAGTAGTCAAACGTAACCATTTCCAGTCAATGATCGGTTCAATTGGACCAGAAGACCCAGTTCATTCCATGTAAACACTGCCCACACCATTACAGAGCCGCCACGGACTTACACAGTTCATCGTTGACAACTTGGGTCCGTGGCTTCGTGGGCTCTGTGCCACACTCGAACCCTATCATCAACTCTTACCAACTTAAATGTGGCTCATCTGACCAGGCCACGGTTTTCCAGTTGTCTAGGGTCAAACCGATGTGGTCACGAGCCCAGCATGGAGCTGCTACCATAGCCCATTAACGTCAAATTTCGCCACACTGTCCTAACGAGTACGTTCCTCGTACGTCATACATTGATTTCTGCGATCATTTCACGCAGTGTTCCTTGTCTGTTAGCAGTGACAACTCTACTCACACACCGCTGCTCTCGGTCGTTAAGTGAAGGCCATCCGAGCAATTTACGAAATGGAATGTCCCACGCCTGTAGCTCCAACTAGCATTCCGCGTTCAAAGTCCGTTAATTTCCGTCGTGTGGCCGTAACAAAATCGGAAAGTTTTGCACATGAACCACCTGAGTACGAATGACAGCTCCGCGAATGCACTGCCCTTTTATAACTTGTGTACGTGATACTACCGCCATCTGTATATGTGCACATAGGTACCCCGTGACTTTTGTCACCTGAGTGTACAGCTGCCGAAGAGCTACGACAGGTAAAGTTTGCACGTCCAGAAGGACACGGCAGTTACCAGTTTCTTTCCATTTGTAAATCGGGATAACAACCGTCAATCGTCACATAAATTGAGCTCTGCCTGACACACTTGTCCTGAGCAAAACTGGACTTCTTCCCTTGACATCAAATGTCACGCAATCAACAGTACAATGTCTATTGCAGTGACACGTGGCCACCGATATTTATTCTTTTCCCTGACATAAGTTGTAAGTAAACTTTCGATAAAGCTTTGCTGGAACAGACCATGAAGTTTTATACTTATTATACGTAAGATAAACAAAATTTTTGTTCCCGTATTTAATGTTTCTTCCACAGATATTGAGTTAAGTGGTCCTCATGGATGTGAACTAAGTCAGACCCGCTAAAGGCCATTTTAATTAACACATTAATAAAATAGCTGTCTTGAAGACGTAATGAGTATACACAGGATAGGCAAAATAAAACTGCCCTGAGAAATATTTGTATAACTGACATGGAAGTGACCCTCGTTAATGAACAGGTAATAACGTTCATTGACTAGTGGAGCGCTAGTCTTGTCTATGCCAGTGTACTGCATACCGCAACAGTTATATATTGATCAACACTTCAGATTCACAGCACGCCTCACACATTGTCACAGTGCAAACATTTATTAACAGTATGACTACATGACTCATGTGATTAAATCACTATGTCCGTAGTTGTTTTACAGTTATTAAAGGTATTTAAAATCAGTCAGCACAACTACGGAATATGAGTATTTATATCACCCCACACCCCCCATGAACCATGGACCTTGCCATTGGTGGGGAGACTTGCGTGCCTCAGCGATACAGATAGCCGTACCGTAGGTACAACCACAACGGAGGGGTATCTGTTGAGAGGCCAGACAAACGTGTGGTTCCTGAAGAGGGGCAGCAGCCTTTTCAGTAGTTGCAAGGGCAACAGTCTGGATGATTGACTGATCTGGCCTTGTAACAATAACCAAAACGGCCTTGCTGTGCTGGTACTGCGAACGGCTGAAAGCAAGGGGAAACTACAGCCGTAATTTTTCCCGAGGGCATGCAGCTTTACTGTATGATTAAATGATGATGGCGTCCTCTTGGGTAAAATATTCCGGAGGTAAAATAGTCCCCCATTCGGATCTCCGGGCGGGGACTACTCAAGAGGATGTCGTTATCAGCAGAAAGAAAACTGGCGTTCTACGGATCGGAGCGTGGAATGTCAGATCCCTTAATCGGGCAGGTAGGTTACAAAATTTAAAAAGGGAAATGGATAGGTTAAAGTTAGATATAGTGGGAATTAGTGAAGTTCGGTGGCAGGAGGAACAAGACTTCTGGTCAGGTGACTACAGGGTTATAAACACAAAGTCAAATAGGGTTAATGCAGGAATAGGTTTAATAATGAGTAGGAAAATAGGAATGCGGGTAAGCTACTACAAACAGCATAGTGAACGCATTATTGTGGCCAAGATAGATACGAAGCCCACGCCTACTACAGTAGTACAAGTTTATATGCCAACTAGCTCTGCAGATGACGAAGAAATTGAAGAAATGTATGATGAAATAAAAGAAATTATTCAGACAGTGAAGGGAGACGAAAATTTAATAGTCATGGGTGACTGGAATTCGAGTGTAGGAAATGGGAGAGAAGGAAACGTAGTAGGTGAATATGGATTGGGGCTAAGAAATGAAAGAGGAAGCCGCCTGGTAGAATTTTGTACAGAGCACAACTTAATCATAGCTAACACTTGGTTTAAGAATCATGATAGATGGTTGTATACATGGAAGAACCCTGGAGACACTAAAAGGTATCAGATAGATTATATAATGGTAAGACAGAGATTTAGGAACCAGGTTTTAAATTGTAAGACATTTCCAGGGGCAGATGTGGACTCTGACCACAATCTATTGGTTATGACCTGTAGATTAAAACTGAAGAAACTGCGAAAAGGTGGGAATTTAAGGAGATGGGACCTGGATAAACTGAAAGAACCAGAGGTTGTACAGAGTTTCAGGGAGAGCATAAGGGAACAATTGACAGGAATGGGGGAAAGAAATACAGTAGAAGAAGAATGGGTAGCTTTGAGGGATGACGTAGTGAAGGCAGCAGAGGATCAAGTAGGTAAAAAGACGAGGGCTAGCAGAAATCCTTGGGTAACAGAAGAAATATTGAATTTAATTGATGAAAGGAGAAAATATAAAAATGCAGTAAATGAAGCAGGCAAAAAGGAATACAAACGTCTCAAAAATGAGATCGACAGGAAGTGCAAAATGGCTAAGCAGGGATGGCTAGAGGACAAATGTAAGGATGTAGAGGCGTATCTCACTAGGGGTAAGATAGATACTGCCTACAGGAAAATTAAAGAGACTTTTGGAGATAAGAAAACCACTTGTATGAACATCAAGAGCTCAGATGGAAACCCCGTTCTAAGCAAAGAAGGGAAAGCAGAAAGGTGGAAGGAGTATATAGAGGGTCTATACAAGGGCGATGCACTTGAGGACAATATTATGGAAATGGAAGAGGATGTAGATGAAAATGAAATGGGAGATATGATACTGGGTGAAGAGTTTGACAGAGCACTGAAAGCCCTGGGTCGAAACAAGGCCCCCGGAGTAGACAACATTCCATTGGAACTACTGACGGCCTTGGGAGAGCCAGTCCTGACAAAACTCTACCATCTGATGAGCAAGATGTATGAAACAGGCGAAATACCCACAGACTTCAAAAAGAATATAATAATTCCAATCCCAAAGAAAGCAGGTGTTGACAGATGTGAAAATTACCGAACTATCAGTTTAATAAGCCACAGCTGCAAAATACTAACACGAATTCTTTACAGACGAATGGAAAAACTAGTAGAAGCCGACCTCGGGGAAGATCAGTTTGGATTCCGTAGAAATACTGGAACACGTGAGGCAATACTGACCTTACGACTTATCTTAGAAGAAAGATTAAGGAAAGGCAAACCTACGTTTCTAGCATTTGTAGACTTAGAGAAAGCTTTTGACAATGTTGACTGGAATACTCTCCTTCAAATTCTGAAGGTGGCAGGGGTAAAATACAGGGAGCGAAAGGCTATTTACAATTTGTACAGAAACCAGATGGCAGTTATAAGAGTCGAGGGACATGGAAGGGAAGCAGTGGTTGGGAAGGGAGTAAGACAGGGTTGTAGCCTCTCCTCGATGTTATTCAATCTGTATATTGAGCAAGCAGTAAAGGAAACAAAAGAAAAATTCGGGGTAGGTATTAAAATCCATGGAGAAGAAATATAAACTTTGAGATTCGCCGATGACATTGTAATTCTGTCAGAGACTGCAAAGGACTTGGAAGAGCAGTTGAACGGAATGGATGGTGTCTTGAAGGGAGGATATAAGATGAACATCAACAAAAACAAAACGAGAATAATGGAATGTAGTCGAATTAAGTCGGGTGATGTTGAGGGTATTAGATTAGGAAATGAGACACTTAAAGTAGTAAAGGAGTTTTGCTATTTGGGGAGCAAAATAACTGATGATGGTCGAAGTAGAGAAGATATAAAATGTAGACTGGCAATGGCAAGGAAAGCGTTTCTGAAGACGAGAAATTTGTTAACATCGAGTATAGATTTAAGTGTCAGGAAGTCATTTCTGAAAGTATTTGTATGGAGTGTAGCCATGTATGGAAGTGAAACATGGACGGTAAATAGTTTGGACAAGAAGAGAATAGAAGCTTTCGAAATGTGGTGCTACAGAAGAATGCTGAAGATTAGATGGGTGGATCACATAACTAATGAGGAACTATTGAACAGGATTGGGGAGAAGAGAAGTTTGTGGGACAACTTGACCAGAAGAAGGGATCGGTTGGTAGGACATGCTCTGAGACATCAAGGGATCACCAATTTAGTATTGGAGGGCAGCGTGGAGGGTTAAAAATCGTAGGTGGAGACCAAGAGATGAATACACTAAACAGATTCAGAAGGATGTAGGTTGCAGTAGGTACTGGGAGATGAAGAAGCTTGCACAGGATAGAGTAGCATGGAGAGCAGTCTCAGGACTGAAGACCACAACAACAACAACATATTACCCCACGTGTATCGTTTAATTCATTTAAAACATTGTCAGTGGACTGGACTGCAATGCAGTTTCAGTTTTTGTTTGTTTTCTAGATGTAAAACAGTTCGTTGCAAAAGATTCTGAGGTGTGATTTTGACTTAGGGCATTTTGGCCCACTTTTCCCCGACATCTAGAAGCGTCATCTGCTTGCACATGCTTTCATTTAGCAAAAATGGCTCTGAGCACCATGGGACTCAACATCTTAGGTCATAAGTCCCCTAGAACTTAGAACTACTTAAACCTAACTAACCTAAGGACATCACACACACCCATGCCCGAGGCAGGATTCGAACCTGCGACCGTAGCAGTCCCGCGGTTCCGGACTGCAGCGCCAGAACCTTCATTTGGCACGTATGTGTTTGCCTTATCTCTTGACGGTCTCCGGGACAACGCATTTCCTTACGCGAAATACGATCAATATAGCACCATTAGTGTTTATTTACGTGCTCCTGACTAAACGGCTAAACGTGTGTGTGTGTGTGTGTGTGTGTGTGTGTGTGTGTGTGTGTCGTGCTGCCAACTTAGCCGCTAGTTTTCGTTTCCATCTTATCAAAAAAAATGTTCTCTTCTTATGAGTTTTGTACTATATCTAATACACAACTTTTAAGTAATATGTATTTATTTAATATGTAAGTGAAATGAAATGAGTAACATGTGAGTTGCAGACCTAAATGGAGAGTACGTGGGGGACAAAACTGGTAATGGAAACGCAGAATAGGGGAAGGAAGGGTGAGGTGGCAACTGGCGGGAACATGTAGGTCAAACATAAAAGGAAACTTGCGACTTCCATAGACTCTAGGATCTGGTGATGCGGGAGGTGGTCCCCATAATGCCTGAAGAACCAATCACGCCAGGCTGATAATGATGTAATAAGGAAAAAACGTAATACTCAACATAACTCACATGACCAATTCTTCGCTTCATTCACTTAATTTATTGTTCGAGGAAGCCGACGTGACATTAGCTCACACGAGTTGAATATATTACTTCAAGTACATTATTCCTGTCCCGTCAACTTTCTATCATACATCCCCATGCATATGTACCTCAGTCTCCATCTTCCACACCCAATTTCTCCTTTCCTTTGTCCCTCCTTCCCTTTCTCCGTCCCTCCCTCCCTAACCCCTCTCTCTCTCTCTCTCTCTCTCTCTGCCGCCCTCCCTCCCACCCTCCCTACCTGCTTATCATCTGCGTATCTGCGTGTATGTGCGTGTGTCACAGAAGGGCAGCATGGAAAAGCTATGTTAGCAGATGGCAAGCACTGTTCCACATCGTACTTACGCTAACTGGTTCCCTCTTTTTTAATACTGTACGATAGGAGTGTGATGTATTCTGCAGACATTTCACGTACAGAGTGCAAGGCCTTCCAGAGCTGAAAAGCATCCTTATTCTCTGTGACACAATAGCAGTTTACTCTGTCAGCGTTGGGCTTCCCTCGACGCACTCTCCTTAATGACAACTGCAGACCGCTTCACCCTTACTTCACGATTAATGGCCACCGTTTGCGTTTCAAGCAGCCTACTGAATGTGACGATCGTATCTTCTGCCAGTGCTGGGTATATCCAAAACCACTAAATACTCAGTAATAATTACAACATTTTTTTCGACAACAGTGACAAAATCGTCAACACTGAATAAAATGGCTCTGAGTACTCTGGTACTTAACATCTGAGGTCATCAGTCCCCTGGAACTTAGAACTACTTAAACCTAACTAACCTAAGGACACCACACACATCCATGTCCGAGGCAGGATTCGAACCTGCAACCGTAGCGGTCTCGCTGTTCCAGACTGAAGCGCCTAGAACCGTTCGGCCACACCGACACTGAATAAGACAATGGTCATCAATACGGTGAAAGACATAGTTATGACACTAATCCGGATTTACGATAGCATTTCAACCAAGTTAAGTTATTTAGTAATCTCCTCTATCAGACGGCAAGTACAACAGGTGACACATCTAAAATATTTTAGTCTTGAATTATGAATACGTGAATCTGTGCATGGGAAGGTACAGTAAATACACTATGTGATCAAAGGTATCCGGACACCCCGCAAAACATACGTTTTTCGTAATAGATTCATTGTGCTGCCACCTACTGTCGGGTGCTCCATATCAGCGACGTCAGTAGTCATTAGACATCGTGAGAGAGCAGAATGGGGCCCTACGCGGAACTCAGACTTCAAACGTAGGCATGTGATTGAGTGTCACTTGTGTCATACGTCTGTACGCGACACTTCCACACTCCAAAACATTCCTAGGTCCACTGTTTCAGATCTGATAGTGAAGTGGAAACGTATTTACAGCACAAAAGCGTACAGGCCGACCTCGTCTACTGACCTACAGAGACCGCCGACAGTTGAACAGGGTCGTAACGTGTAACAGGCAGACATCTGTCCAGACCGTCACACAGGCATTCCAGACTGCATCTGGATCCACTGCAACTACTATGACATTTAGGCGGGATGTGAGAAAACTTGGATTTCATGCTCGAGGAGCTGCTCATAAGCCACACATGACGCCGGTAAATAACAAACGACACCTCGCTTGGTGCACGGAGCGTAAACATTGGACGATTGGACAGTGGAAAAACTTTGTGTGGAGTGACGAATCACGATACACAATGTGGAGAAGCGATGGCAGGGTGTGAGTATGGCGAATGCCCGGTGAACGTCATCTGCCAGCCTGTGTAGTGCCAACAGTAAAATTCAGAGGCGGTGGTGTTATGGTGTGGTCGTTTTTTTCATGGAGTGGGATTGCACCCCTTGTTGTTTTGAGTGGCACTATCACAGCACAGGGCTACAATGATGTTTTAAACACCTTCTTGCTTTCCACCGTCGAAGAGCAATTCGGGGATGGCGATTGCATCTTTCAAGACAATCGAGCACCTGTTAATAATGCACGGCCTGTGGCGGAGTGGTTACACGGTAATAAAATCTTTGTAAAGGACTGGCGTGCACAGAGTCCTGACCTGAAGCCTATAGAACACCTCTGGGATGTTTTAGAACGCCGACTTCGTGCCAGGCCTCACCAACCGACATCCATACCTCTCGTCAGTGCATCACTCCATGAAGAATGGGTTGCTATTCCCCAAGAAACCTTCCAGCATCTGATTGAAGGTATGCCTCCGAGAGAGGAAGCTGACGTCAAGGCTAAGGGTGGGCCAACACCATATTGAAATCCAGCATTATCGATGGAGGGCGCCACGAACTTGTAAGTCATTTTGAGCCAGGTGTCCGGGTACGTTTGATCACATAGTGTAATTTTGTAGCGTTATTGCAGAATGAACATACATTACGGAAACAGCGCATGGAAACAATAATAAACACACTGTAATGTCGTATGAAACACTGTTGCTGTATTTATGCATCATTGGTAGTGTTGTACCAGCAGTGTAACACAGGAATAGCCACTGCTGTCTGCACTACAATTTGTGTGGTACTGGGCCAAGTAATTACATTTTCGGTTTGATTGCTTCACGAGTTTTGTAATAGCACTGTTTTTCTTTCAGTTTTACGAACATACTCATCATCTGAAAATCTCACTTGAATACACTTCTTGAGTATTATAGACCCCATAAGCCTGTGTAGGCGTGATCAATTTTTTCTACTGGATCTGTGTTCTAACTTATATGAATTCGATAGAAATATAATGAAGACAGTCTCGGCTTTTCGTACGGAAATATCAAGTATTCATCTCCAGTTATTAGGGCCAATCGTAGGAAATACAAGCCGTGTTGTGTGATACCGCCGATATAAATACTATGTGGCTAGCCTTAAATTTGAAACCGAAAGTTGCGATCGGTAAATATTAGTAGTCGAGAGACTAATTCTCGTTATCTGCTGCTGAAAATAACTTTTTCGTGCCATGTAACAGCAGAGATTTTATCAACCCTGGAATAATACAGCAAGTGGCAACATGTACAACACGTGCCTCAAAGATAGTTGAATTTTGTCTGAATATACGTCAAAAATGTAGACAAATACACAAGTTTCAGATATTAGTCATGAGTCTATAAATATTTGGTATAACCCACCAAGGGCGTTTGAAAGTTGAGACTGCGCATTGTAAGTCAAGAAAACGAGAACTAAGTCTGCCAAAAGATATATAAGGTCTTTACAGGTATACCAGGTGTAAGCAAAACAAGAGGAGTAACAACTGTAAGCTGAAACACATGTCCAACGATATATGTTGATATAAAGAATTTATCCCTTTTTTGGGAACAAACTAGTAAAATTATTTTCCTGAAAGATTGGATTATGAAAAATAACAAACCGTTTCATCGGGGAATCAGATAGGAGACAGCTTAGAAGTCTGCGTCAGTTTAATTTAATTAACACTATAAAAACCGGTGGCTAGGCGGAACTTACATTAAAGTTCACGTATTCTGATGACGAACTGAGAGCATTCCTACTTCAACATTTTGATTAGACGCATTCTAAGTTCACTACAGTTCTTCCATTCCTTTACTCAGCCTTAGTTCTTCTGTTACATTTCAGTTGCTTTACAAAATCTGTGCAAAGGAAATATTTATTCAGCATAAACAGCATAAATTATCCCGAAATTATGTAGAAGTATATCTAATGCCCAGTTCTCAGCCTCGAGCTGATTCGCCTGCCAGATGGTGACTTCTCCCGTTTCGTCGCACCATCATCACATGGTGCAATTTCTGAGACCTACAGTGAGAGCAGTTAGCGGTAACTTTACCTTTTTCCAGTTCTTCGTCTCGCTGCCCGCCACGCTTTTCCTTCGCTGTCGCAGTCCAAAACACTGAACTCGCTCTCGTTAGCAAACGTGACGTCATTCCATCTACATTCACCTTGAAAGATGCAGGCTGCAATCTCTTCTTTCTATTTGCTTCACTAATGAGGGGCAACCGTTTCTCTTAGCGCGGCCAACAGTTTCAGTTGCTACCTTTCTATCATTCTGCGGAGACAGTTCTTCTGGCTACTTTAGGAGCTCGGAGTTTGCAGCTTTTCATCTTTCTAATTAATATGTTTTCACATCTATTAATAATTTCTTTAGTTTGATTTTACGAGAAAATGAGTTGTTCAGTAAATTCGTGCTTCGTGTTGTAATTCGCCGTTTACTGAGTTCAGAGTTCTTGAGAACAAATTTTCTTCACAGAGGAAAAGCCTTGGCTCTTGTGGTACTTAACTGCGTGGACACGGCGCAACAGCAGCTTGCATGCGGCAAACATATGCGACTTAGTCTTGAGCTACTTTCGTAATCACTCTCTGGGCTTTGGAACAGGTGTGACTGAATGCTGAAACGGTACATTCTTTTGGATCCCTGATCGTACACATAATTACCCTCGCTTGTTAACGGTGTTTTGATAACTTATATTTTACATGTTAGGCCCATCTTACGAAAATATAATTTGTTTATGTTTATTCCTTATATGGACATAAACGGGAGCGGCTTCTCACAAAAAATGGAACCAACATCTGAAACATTGGTATGAACTTGTACACTCCTGGAAATTGAAATAAGAACACCGTGAATTCATTGTCCCAGGAAGGGGAAACTTTATTGACACATTCCTGGGGTCAGATACATCACATGATCACACTGACAGAACCACAGGCACATAGACACAGGCAACAGAGCATGCACAATGTCGGCACTAGTACAGTGTATATCCACCTTTCGCAGCAATGCAGGCTGCTATTCTCCCATGGAGACGATCGTAGAGATGCTGGATGTAGTCCTGTGGAACGGCTTGCCATGCCATTTCCACCTGGCGCCTCAGTTGGACCAGCGTTCGTGCTGGACGTGCAGACCGCGTGAGACGACGCTTCATCCAGTCCCAAACATGCTCAATGGGGGACAGATCCGGAGATCTTGCTGGCCAGGGTAGTTGACTTACACCTTCTAGAGCACGTTGGGTGGCACGGGATACATGCGGACGTGCATTGTCCTGTTGGAACAGCAAGTTCCCTTGCCGGTCTAGGAATGGTAGAACGATGGGTTCGATGACGGTTTGGATGTACCGTGCACTATTCAGTGTCTCCTCGACGATCACCAGTGGTGTACGGCCAGTGTAGGAGATCGCTCCCCACACCATGATGCCGGGTGTTGGCCCTGTGTGCCTCGGTCGTATGCAGTCCTGATTGTGGCGCTCACCTGCACGGCGCCAAACACGCATACGACCATCATTGGCACCAAGGCAGAAGCGACTCTCATCGCTGAAGACGACACGTCTCCATTCGTCCCTCCATTCACGCCTGTCGCGACACCACTGGAGGCGGGCTGCACGATGTTGGGGCGTGAGCGGAAGACGGCCTAACGGTGTGCGGGACCGTAGCCCATCTTCATGGAGACGGTTGCGAATGGTCCTCGCCGATACCCCAGGAGCAACAGTGTCCCTAATTTGCTGGGAAGTGGCGGTGCGGTCCCCTGCGGCACTGCGTAGGATCCTACGGTCTTGGCGTGCATCCGTGCGTCGCTGCGGTCCGGTCCCAGGTCGACGGGCACGTGCACCTTCCGCCGACCACTGGCGACAACATCGATGTACTGTGGAGACCTCACGCCCCACGTGTTGAGCAATTCGGCGGTACGTCCACCCGGCCTCCCGCATGCCCACTATACGCCCTCGCTCAAAGTCCGTCAACTGCACATACGGTTCACGTCCACGCTGTCGCGGCATGCTACCAGTGTTAAAGACTGCGATGGAGCTCCGTATGCCACGGCAAACTGGCTGACACTGACGGCGGCGGTGCACAAATGCTGCGCAGCTAGCGCCATTCGACGGCCAACACCACGGTTCCTGGTGTGTCCGCTGTGCCGTGCGTGTGATCATTGCTTGTACAGCCCTCTCGCAGTGTCCGGAGCAAGTATGGTGGGTCTGACACACCGGTGTCAATGTGTTCTTTTTTCCATTTCCAGGAGTGTATATTAAAATTGTGAATATAATAACAGCTGCTTAGCATTTCCGTTTATATGTAGTTTCTGCGACACACACACACACACACATACGTGGCTCTATTTTTATTAACGGTGGAATCGGTTTAGCGAAGTAATAAACGCTTCCACAAAGGACATACAAGTGAGTCCAAATTCTATTGTTCTTCCATTAGTATCAAGCAGTTTGACACACCAACTCTTCGTAGCTACCAAGTGACGACTATAGTGTAGCAGCAGGAAATTTATGAGTATTGCTTTATTGTTTATTATTATTATTATTATTATTATTCACGTATGGTCTCAATAGGACCACGCCACGCAAGGTACAACCAATCAATTAGTCAGTCAATGTCACTTTTGATGGCTCGCCTTCATTTGTGTCCAAATTTGTTTCATCCTTTCAGAATGAAGTCGTTTTCTTTCACCAGACCAAGATGTTCCAGTCCGTTTTCTAATTTCCCTGTGACCAACTTTCCAATCAAATAGCTTTTGTATGAATGTTTTTCTATCTGTAACGTATGCTTGAGCTATACCTGCTACTTGATGATCCTCCTTAATCGCAGTTATCCACTTAATTGGCTCAGTTTTGGCCTAACTGTTGTTTACGTAGAATTCTACTATTTGTTTTGTCAATCTAGTGGGTGCCATCCTTTTAATGTGCCCACAAAATTTTAAGTCTTCGTTTTCTAATGTCACCATGTATGTCTGTGTATACTTCTATTTCCTTATTACTTCTCAGCCTGTAAGTTTCTCCATCAGTAATTTTGGGGCCTAATATTTTCCTAATAATCCTTTTTTCTTTCTTTTGAGTTTCTTCAATATCTCTCTTTCTATTTAAAATTACTGCTCCATAAAGTCATTCAGGTTTGATTACAGTGCTGTAATGCCTAGGTTTACTGAATTTACAAAGTGATTTTTCATTATAAATATTTATTGTTAATGTGAATACAGTCGTCTGTTTTTGACAACTTTTTTGACAACAGTCTTTTCCAGACCGTTTCCTTGTATGATTTTCCGCAAGTATTTAAACTGAGGAACCCTTTTTATTTTTCAGTATTTCATATTCAAACTTTTGTCCTTGTTTGTTGCGTGTCATATATTCCGTTTTTTCAAATGATATTTGTAGTCCCACTTTTTCCGCAAATTCTTTAAGAATTTCAATTAGTCTTTGAGGTGTGATAATATCCCTAGTTAAAACTGCCAGATCATCTACATCTACATCTACATACATACTCCGCAAGCCACCTGGCGGTGTGTGGCGGAGGCAAAATACTTTAATATTACTTCCACCTAACTTGACTGATTGATCTATATTTTGACTCGACTTTTGCTCTCGTCATTCTGTAATTACCTTTTCCGAAACATAGTTAACAGTAATGGAGGAGTCCATCTCCGTGTCTAACAACAGTCTTTATATCAAATGGTTCAGAAATTTTTCCCGTGAATTTAAGTTTAGAGCTAGTGTCGGTTAATGTTTCCTAAATCAGTGTTAGAGTTTTATTATCTAGCCCTTGTTCATTTAAAATTTGGAGAAGAGATTTACGATCAACTGAGTCGTAGGCCTTTTTAAAATCCATAAACGTACATACAATATTGCTACTAGAAATCCTTTGGTGCCTAAGGATTAGTTTTATATTAAGAATTTGTTCCGGACAGGATCTGTCTGGTCTAAAGCCTGCCCTGCTTGGTATTCACCAATTTTGGGTTATAACTGTTCTTGGGCTCTATCAAGTAAACATTGCGAGAGAATTTTGTATGCGACAGGGAGAAGAGAAATTCCTCAGTATCCATTGTTATGCAATTGATGAATTAGGGCAGTTTTCGAGTCCTCAGGTATTTTCTCGTCTTGTCAGATATGCCCCATTAGTTAAGTGATTTCTTTTATAGTGCTAGGGCCAGCTGATTTTAGTAGTTCTGAAATCATACCGTCTTCTCCGGATGCTTCAGTGTTTGTAAGTCTCTTAATTTGTTTAGTTATTTCGATTTCGTCATTTTCTTTAGAGTTAGGGTTAGTGTTTTTGGTTTGCTGTGTTTGGAATTTATCGCTGGTTCAGGACAGTTTAATACTTTTACAAAATAATTAGCAATTAATCCATTAAATTTCGGGCATGCAGCCGCGCAAATAAAATTTCTTCTACTGATATTTCGGCCGCGTATCGTCCGGCCATCTTCAGAGCGAGTCACAAGACTCTTGTCTTGTGACTCGCTCTGAAGATGGCCGGACGATACGCGGCCGAAATATCAGTAGAAGAAATTTTATTTGCGCGGCTGCATGCCCGAAATTTAATGGATTATTCAATTAGCAATTACCTTACAATTTTCCTTGTTAAGAACCAAACCGCCATTTTCATCTCTGAATCAAAGACTTTGAGGCTGGCAACCGGTTAAATTTTTTCTGCATGTTTTATAATAGTTTCTTGTATTATTCTCTAGGAAGTCTTTTTCCATTACTAAAAGTTGGGCATTTTCATATTTTATTTCAGTCTGTCGGGTTAATTTAGACGTTTCTTTTTTTGTAATTAAAATGTGTTATACGTATTTTCAGTTTTGTTACTATTCCAATTTTTGAATGCCTCATGCCTATACTTAACTGCTGTTTAACAATCCGCGTTCCACCAGGGGTTTTTTGTTTCTTTCGAAGCGGAATTAAATTCTGTTCTGTTTTGACGCGCTTTTATTTTTAGGCTTTGCCAATTGTTGGGTTGTTTTTGTCAAGTTCACTTCTTAGAGTTGGGGTTTTTTGTAGCATTGTCAAATTTTGGGTTAACATTTTCTATTTTGAAGTTTTTTAGGGTAATTTTTACTGTTAATTCGCGTTAAATACAGGTCAGAATCAATATTAGCCCCTTTCCTAACTTGGAAATTTAAAATTTCTTCGTAGTCAGGGTATGCAATTGCTACATGATCGATTTGAAAGTCCCCTGTAAATATATTGGGTGCCCGCCAAGTTTTTCGTTTAGAAGGGACTTTTTTTTTTAAATATGCGGACATGATTTTAAGGTTAAATTTTTTGCACGTCTCAACAAGTCTTTGGCCATTTTGGTTTGTGCATTTATGCGCAAGAAATCCACTAACCGTTTTCTTATATTTTTTTCTCTTTACCTAATATTGTTTGAGGGAATTTACGAGGTGATGCTTTCTAACGTTTCCCAAGCTTCTTTAACTTCTTCATTTTTTTACGGTTACCCTTATTGACTGGCATGTTGGCATTTATTAAAGTGTGTGCTTTATTTGCGCATTTTAGAAAAATTCGCATTACTGTATCATTAATGTCTTGTTAAAGAATTTAAAATATTTTTGGAGATGGCAAAAGGATCTCCCAGATGTGGTGTATTATTAAGTGTTCTTTTCTCAGTTTTACTTTTAAAAAGACTGTATTTGCCGAGATCCATGGTATTATTGACGGTCATTCGTGTTTCTTGCAGTGCCAAAAATTGAATCTTCTGTTCTTTTAATGTATCTCCCCCAACTGACGAAACTTAGTGGGTTGCAAAAGTGTTTGTATGTTAAGTGTTGCAAAAAATGTATTTGTTCTGGTTTTAAGATGACCAGAAGACTCTGACTTCCTCTGTTGAATCACATTTCATTTTAACTGGTCACCCCAGAATCCGAAAGACCAGTTGCGCCAGTAATACTGGCGGTGGGTTAACCACTTGTGGTACTATTATGAGTATCAAAATACGCTATGATGTTTGTACCTGGATTCAGGTGGAGTTGAGTAGACTCACTGAGTGAACTCAGAGTGTTAAGACTGGAAGGGTTAGTTGCAGAATATATATTTCAGCCGCATCACTGGTGAACAGACGCTGACCACTTTGCCGCTTGCTAAAAGATAGACGCAAAGTGGATTTGGTTTTATTTTGCCTTGGTGTTGGACTGCTTGATCTGTATTCGCAGCTGTCCACCATATATGATGGAACGTTCACTATCCGCCACTTGTGACCCATCCAATATCCGAAGCCAGGTCCGCATCTTAAACTTTTAGTTACAAAGTATTGTAGCCTAGATTTTTAATTATTTATAAAATGCAAGGATGGAAATCTATAGTTCGTTTGATATCTAATCAACGTTAAGGTCTTTAGAGACGAAGTAATTACTGTGTTTCACAAACACTCTTCCTAGCAGCAATCCTGGCATTTATCTGAACTGCGTTAATAAAACCAAAGAAAACCTGATCAGGATACTGGATATGAATGTGAACTTGTGACGTTAACACCATACTGCACAATTTTTATTTCTGCAACTGTTTCCAAACAGTGATGTGTACCTGAGAATCCTGAGTTTAAACAGCTGCCTAGATGGAAGTTAAGCCTGTGTTGACATGCGTGAGTTTTGGATTTGAGCAACAGGTGAAACAGACGTAGTGTCAGACTATTCCCACTACAGAAAACTCCGTATCGCGATATGTGTAGAAACTGCGATGCTGGATTGCTCAACGAGTAATAGTATAGTTTTCATTGCCGTTAATACTGAATCGCACAATTGATATACGTTCAACTACATCGAGAAAACCCAGCCGGAGTGGCCGAGCGGTTAAAGGCGCTCCAGTCTGGAACCGCACAACCACTACGGTCGCAGGTTCGAATCCTGCCTCGGGCATGGATGTGTGTGATGTCCTTAGGTTAGTTAGATTTAAGTAGTTCTAAGTTCTAGGGGACTTATGACCACAGCAGTTGAGTCCCATAGTGCTCAGAACCATTTGAACCATTTGAACATCGAGAAATAATCAAATAGCTCAGTGATAACGGCTACTGCGTTAGTGCATCATTTGTGTTTTGCATGTGTGAGCGTGGCCCACGTTTTGGGTGTTGTCCAACATCTGCTGTGGCCTGTCTCCTGTGATTTGCTGTTGTACACTCCTGGAAATTGAAATAAGAACACCGTAAATTCATTGTCCCAGGAAGGGGAAACTTTATTGACACATTCCTGGGGTCAGATACATCACATGATCACACTGACAGAACCACAGGCACATAGACACAGGCAACAGAGCATGCACAATGTCGGCACTAGTACAGTGTATATCCACCTTTCGCAGCAATGCAGGCTGCTATTCTCCCATGGAGACGATCGTAGAGATGCTGGATGTAGTCCTGTGGAACGACTTGCCATGCCATTTCCACCTGGCGCCTCAGTTGGACCAGCGTTCGTGCTGGTCGTGCAGACCGCGTGAGACGACGCTTCATCCAGTCCCAAACATGCTCAATGGGGGACAGATCCGGAGATCTTGCTGGCCAGGGTAGTTGACTTACACCTTCTAGAGCACGTTGCGTGGCACGGGATACATGCGGACGTGCATTGTCCTGTTGGAACAGCAAGTTCCCTTGCCGGTCTAGGAATGGTAGAACGATGGGTTCGATGACGGTTTGGATGTACCGTGCACTATTCAGTGTCCCCTCGACGATCACCAGTGGTGTACGGCCAGTGTAGGAGATCGCTCCCCACACCATGATGCCGGGTGTTGGCCCTGTGTGCCTCGGTCGTATGCAGTCCTGATTGTGGCGCTCACCTGCACGGCGCCAAACACGCATACCAAGGCAGAAGCGACTCTCATCGCTGAAGACGACACGTCTCCATTCGTCCCTCCATTCACGCCTGTCGCGACACCACTGGAGGCGGGCTGCACGATGTTGGAGCGTGAGCGGAAGACGGCCTAACGGTGTGCGGGACCGTAGCCCAGCTTCATTGAGACGGTTGCGAATGGTCCTCGCCGATACCCCAGGAGCAACAGTGTCCCTAATTTGCTGGGAAGTGGCGGTGCGGTCCCCTACGGTACTGCGTAGGATCCTACGGTCTTGGCGTGCATCCGTGCGTCGCTGCGGTCCGGTCCCAGGTCGACGGGCACGTGCACCTTCCGCCGACCACTGGCGACAACATCGATGTACTGTGGAGACCTCACGCCCCACGTGTTGAGCAATTCGGCGGTACGTCCACCCGGCCTCCCGCATGCCCACTATACGCCCTCGCTCAAAGTCCGTCAACTGCACATACGGTTCACGTCCACACTGTCGCGGCATGCTACCAGTGTTAAAGACTGCGATGGAGCTCCGTATGCCACGGCAAACTGGCTGACACTGACGGCGGCGGTGCATAAATGCTGCGCAGCTAGCGCCATTCGACGGCCAACACCGCGGTTCCTGGTGTGTCCGCTGTGCCGTGCGTGTGATCATTGCTTGTACAGCCCTCTCGCAGTGTCCGGAGCAAGTATGGTGGGTCTGACACACCGGTGTCAATGTGTTCTTTTTTCCATTTCCAGGAGTGTATTAAGTTGGACGAACTATTTGCTTTTTTACGACCGTCCTCTCTCAGCAAACTAAAGTAGCAGTCATGTTCCAGAACAATTCCCTTCAACTTCCTCAAGGCTGCTGTCGGAAGAAATGATCGATTTCTTATTTGTTGATCCCAAGAGCACTTTCTCCATTTACGTATCAAGTACGGTCCAGTTTGACACGACTTGGGATGGCACGGCGACGATGTCAGCGTTACAACGGAACCTTTGGAAACTCTGCAACAGTCACGTTTCTATCGAAATCTGAAAGTTTTAAAGGTGGTCCTCCTCACAGAAAAAATGGCGTTTAGTGTTCATATAAGAACATGCAATAATTTGAAACTCTTCCAGTCGTGCTGAGCTTTAATTCTTTGCCAAAACTGTCCAGAAACCAGCCACAAAGATTCCATAGTTACCAAAATACTGTATTCAGGACAGAGCGTATTGGTACGTGAATTATCTGAAATAAATTAAAAAAATCGGAAGAGCGACACTCAACCGTTGCTGAACAGCCATTTGTCATCACTCCAAAATACTGTCAGAAGAGGTAAAGGAAAATTGGATTGACCATTCATGCAGCTCTATAACTTGTAAAAAATACTCCGTTCTTGAATACTGCGAAAACTCCTGAAACAGCCACGACCATTCTTGTAAGTAGAGGCCTATCGTAAATTCTGTGTTATGAAAAAGTCTATAGTTAACTCATAATAATACGTTACGATATTAATGTCTCATGTCATTATTTATTGTCTTTAGCGTATGTTTAGCTCCTTGGAAACAGTAAGGTTAGGAATTGGTCTTGCATCCTGAAACCTAGGTCGTAAAAAATAAGAAAATTGACAAACACAGGTACAAAAATGCTTGCGTAAATTCTAAATAGTGGTGACATCGACATACCGACAACTGTTTAAAGTCCTAATTGTAAAAAATACACTGATTTCTGTTTAAAAACTGTCAAACAGGGAGAGCATAAAGCATGAAAATTGAGTGCATTGTTACCACAATAATGCTGAGCTAAGTCAATATATGCTATTAGGAGCACTGCGATCTGGTTGCATCTATCTGTAAGTAATACTGAAGTATAGGTTAAAATGTAGTGCGTCTTTGCTTTGACCCATGAAATCATCAAAACCAGTCATCTATATTCAATATACGTAAAATACGCGCTATAACAAGAATTATGGCTATCCTCCGAAACCAAATTTATTGGCATCGCCAACTCACAAACTATCACCTCTCAACGTTACTTAGCCTTCGGCATACGCTACAGATCAATATGACATAATATTAAGATTTTGTATTTACAGTCGTTGCCTTCTTAATGTTCTGTTCTATCTCTGTTCACTCGCATATGAC
Organism: Schistocerca cancellata; assembly: GCF_023864275.1. NCBI lineage: Eukaryota > Metazoa > Arthropoda > Insecta > Orthoptera > Acrididae > Schistocerca > Schistocerca cancellata. The sequence continues at coordinate 61,735,148 of NC_064629.1, forward strand.
GTCGCAGTCCACAGCGTCAGTACATCACGACAAATCACACAGCGTTCGACTCATTAACAGTAAGCAGTTCAGAGAATAGTGTGAGCAGCAAGACATGAATGCCACTGTTTTTGTTTTGAATACTCATGAGAGGTGTGTTGTCCTCATTTACAGATCTTGCAACACCGGGCACATTTTTTAGAGCATCACATCCCTGCGGAATGTACTATACTGCTTTTCAGATAAATAGTACTACATGTGGGGAAGCGAGAGTTACAAATTTAAAACTTTGACAGTCTATGTAAATCCCTCCCTCCTCCTTCCGAGGGGAATTTGTGTACCCGAGCCCACATGAAAGTGTGAGACGTTTTCGAAATGTTTGCGAATCCTGTAACTGAGGCCTGACGTGGGTACAAGCCCGTTACTCATCTAGTCGGATGTGGGAAACCGCCTAAAAACCACACGCTGGCTTGGCGGCATTCCGGCCCTCGTCGCTAATCCAACGGGCGGAGCCGTCTCGCCACTCCAACTGAAGGAAGCGAGGTAATAACGCTCGCCGCTATCCAGGCGTGACAGTTTGTTGTAAAAGTATTCTGCAGCCCCACATATGTATCACGCCGCTTAGCGTTTACCTATTCCGAAAATATATTTGGCGTACCGGTATTCCAAATACAAATTAATTTTACAGAATTCTGTTTTTACGGTGCCTACACATACACACACACCTTCTTGAAATATCATTGTCTTTGCTAATTATTCTGCGTATTATGGAAATTAGTATATTTTCATCGCCACAAAAATGTTGGAAAGTAGAGGAATGGTGGTGTCGTACAGTCACAGGTTCCGTTGTGTGCGCCAAAGTCCTCCGTTCATTTCTTCAGTTCTCTGTAGTATTTCGTTGGGTGTAGTCAAGTAATATAGTTTCGGATTATCGTTTTCCCGGATGACGTGGCCTGTCTCTCTTTACTCGCATATTACATCATACTCCACAACATTATTACGTCACAGGTCAAAGGCAATCTTGGATATGGATTCCGGAAACAGCGATCTTGTGAGACCCAGCTCGCTTCTTTTGTTCATGAGACCCAGAAAATATTAGATACAGGCTCCCAGGAAGATGCCATTTTCCTTGACTTCCGGAAGGTGTTCGATTCAGTTCCGCACTGTCGCCTGATAAACAAAGTAAGAGCCTACGGAGTATCAGACCAGCTGTGTGGCTGGATTGAAGAGTTTTTAGCAAACAGAACACAGCATGTTGTTCTCTATGGAGAGACGTCTACAGACGTTAAAGTAACCTCTAGCGTGCCACAGGGGAGTGTTATGGGACAATTGATTTTCACAATATATATAAATTACCTAGTAGATAGTGTCGGAAGTTCCATGCGGCTTTTCGCGGATGATGCTGTAGTATACAGAGAAGTTGCAGCATTAGAAAACTGCAGCGAAATGCAGGAAGATCTGCATCGGATAGGCACTTGGTGCAGGGAGTGGCAACTGACCCTTAACATAGACAAATGTAATGTACTGCGAATACATAGAAAGGAGGATCCTTTATTGTATGATTATATGATAGGAGAAGAAACACTGGTAGCAGTTACTTCTGTAAAATATCTGGGAGTATGCGTACGGAACAATTTGAAGTGGAATGATCATATAAAATTAATTGTTGGTAAGGCGGGTACCAGGTTGAGATTCATTGGGAGAGTCCTTAGAAAATGTAGTCCATCAACAAAGGAGGTGGCTTACAAAACACTCGTTCGACCTATACTTGAGTATTGCTCATCAATGAGGGATCCGTACCAGGTCGGGTTGAAAGAGGAGATAGAGAAGTTCCAAAGAAGAGCGGCGCGTTTCGTCACAGGGTTATTTGGTAAGCGTGATAGCGTTACGGAGATGTTTAGCAAACTCAAGTGGCAGACTCTGCAAGAGAGGCGCTCTGCATCGCGGTCTAACTTGCTGTCGAGGTTTCGAGAGGGTGCGTTTCTGGATGAGGTATCGAATATATTGCTTCCCTCTACTTATACCTCCCGAGGAGATCACGAATGTAAATTTAGAGAGATTCGAGCGCGTACGGAGGCAATGACAGTGGCACGTAAAGTGCCCTCCGCCACACACCGTTGGGTGGCTTGCGGAGTGTAAATATAGATGTAGATGTAGATGTCGGTAGTTTCAATATGGACCGGTTGAGGCACCAAACTTCATCGACTGGCGTCGAGGTTGTTTTACCACATTTTTGTTGCTATGTTTTAATGCGCAGTACAGAAAGATTTTGCTACGGGAGGCTAGGGAGTAGGTAGGATCACACAGCAAACTCATCGAACGACGCGCCAGGTGGCCACAAGCGGGAGAACGACCGAGTGAACAGAGCCGTATCGTACTATACTCTGTTCATCATAAGAATAAACCTCTTGTAAACATTACGCCATGTATTCTTCCGCGTTCGCTTGAGTCTCATTGGATTTCGTTTCACGTGGAGCGGAAGCCAAGCTGTGGCCAGTATAATCAAGTGCGATCATAAGGATACGTTTTATGCTGTGTTACACGGACATAAACTGAACGATAATGTGCGGGACAACAGCTTTACCGTCGTATTAAACTTGGACAGCACTGGCCAACCAGCTGCCCAACTAGCCTGCAATGATGTGAGCAGTTGCAGTTCAGACGTAAAAAGAGCCTGGCAGAGAAACGATATAGCTTCGAATGACATTTAATTTTTAAAGAGAATGAAATAATATTTGCCAAAACTCGAGTACCACCGCGTGCTTCTTAGGTGACCAAATAGAAAGGATAAAATACTTTCGTTCTCACCTGACACAGTGTTCTAGTTACAAACAAGTGTGTTGAAAATTCCTAACTTAAACACAGGGTAATTTTTGTGAGCGAGCTAGGTGTGACGCAAAAGCATACTGGATGGATTTCATCATATTTTTGAATACTGATGCCACTGAAGGTATTGATTACAATCAGTCATCTGGTAATCTCTTAGCCTCTCCCTTATCCGAAGCATTTCAGTTCTTGAACTGCCATCTGCTACGTTGATAACGAGTCGATCAACAACAAAATCCACGAAGCCGCCCAGCACCGCATTTTCTCCTCTTCTTTTATGACGTACCATTCTATATCCCGCCAACGTTCGGCAGTGGCATGTGAAAAAGCTGCGTGCGCTAGTTCCAGTACGTCTGGCAGCTTAACAGTCTTGTTAGTTCTCGGGCCAAATCCCGTAACTTGGCTCCAGATCAGTTCTGTTAGGTTCATATACTAATGGTGCAGTGGCTAATGTAAAAATGCAGCATTTGGTGTGTTCGATACTGTGAAAATGATTGTTTTTCATGTTCCTACGACATATATCTACAACTGTTGTATAAAACAACGGACTTAGTCCAAATAAAGAGTATTTGGTTTTTCATTTATGCTTACAAAATTAAATTGTTAGGTTTTCCTAATTAAAGCAACCTATATTAATAGTCTTTCATAAAATATCGATAACGGAGAATTTATATTTAAAATGAAAACATAAATTTCGCATGCAATATGTAATTAAAATCTAGAAGACGTGCACTATTCATAAAAATTGATGACTAAACTTACAGTTACGAGATGTAGGTATTTCAAATTGAACTAGAAAAAAAAAAAACTGACTCACGCGAGAGTTGTGCCAGCGAACCACGTACTGCATTGAGTTCTCAAGTTATTATGCTACTGATTCTGCTATAAATAAGTGTGCTATTGTGTTTCAGTTGCATCTAATACAGTTCCTCTAAAAACTTCAAAGTCGATTACCTCGGTAAATTTACGAAAAAGATTAAGAACAACATATTTCTCGGCACTTTTTTATCCGTTTTCCACACTACGGAACAGCAAGCAGCCTCAGCCATTTTCATACCGCGTATCAACAGCGCGACAGTCAGAGCACAACAGTATAGTGACTCTGACTGTACACGATCTTTGAAAAACAAAAAACAAAAACTACATAACTAAAGCGTGATTAAGAAAAACATTGATGGATGCTAGTAAAATTGAATATTTTAAAGTTTCATTTAACGTAACTTAGTAATAATATATGTACCTAATACATAAGTAGGACCTACTTGCAAGAGCGCAACAACACCAGTGTACGTTTGCTACGGCTTCTGACCAATCATCGCGTTTGTGTTTGTTAAATCAGGTTTATTCTTATGATGAACGGAGTGAGAAAGTGGGGATTCATCTACAACGCTAGCGCAAAGAAGCGAATCTTGTATTATTTATATTTGCTGTTTAAATAGTAGCCCGCATCTCGTGGTCGTGCGGTAGCGTTCTCGCTTCCCACGCCCGGGTTCCCGGGTTCGATTCCCGGCGGGGTCAGGGATTTTCTCTGCCTCGTGATGGCTGGGTGTTATGTGCTGACCTTAGGTTAGTTAGGTTTAAGTAGTTCTAAGTTCTAGGGGACTTATGACCACAGCAGTTGAGTCCCATAGTGCTCAGAGCCATTTGAACCATTTTTTTAAATAGTAATATACAGGTCTGATGACGTTACTTGCACTGAGAGCTTGTTAGTAATAACTGAAACATTACTCATTTCATCAGGAAATGATAATTACAAATTTTAGTTACCGTCGGTGTTTATTGATAGAGAGGATGGGACAATCACAAATGCGCCCTGAGAGGGCAGGCGAAAAACTGCCAGGATAGTTCACTACTAGCCAGGCCGGCCTTTGTGACCGAGAGGTTCTAGGCGCTTCAGTCCGGAACCGCGCTGCTGCTACGGTTGCAGATTCGAATCCTGCCTCGGGCACGGATGTGTGTGATGTCCTTATGTTAGTTAGGTTTAATTAGTTCTAAGTCTAGGGGACTGATGACCTCAGATGTTAAGTCCCATAGTGCTTAGAGCCATTTGAACCATTTGAACTACTAGCCAGCACCTCGGCTTCTGAGGAGGTAGTACATGAAACTGTTTACAAAATCTGGTCTGTCTGTTGAAAAATAGCAGCGGATCACGTACTTTTGCGATGTTGTGTTAATCCAGGGCAGTCTACGATTGGTTTTCGAGGTGGCAACACGCGAACTTGTGTGTGAAGTGCAACTGTGCATAAACACGGAATTCATTGTTAAATTGCCTCGAAAAATTTACTGGTGCCGTCTCATGTTGATTCTAAGATCGGGTGAAGTATTGTTGTAACTTTTGCGGTGCTCGAGAGCTAATGATTAATGACCGGGAATCTTTTTGTGAATATTAACGATAGAATGGCTCTCAGAACCTTTTCCTTGATTTTTTGACTCCTATAAACAGAAATAAAATCCAGTGGCATCCCAGTACATTTAACTTTAGTTTTAACAACAATGAATTCTTAATCATTTGCCACTTCATTATACACTATTTACTCCACACATTTCAGTGCCTGCAGTCGGCGGAGAGGAAACCAGTTGGGACGCCAGCTACTTCTTTAAAAAACGAGAGGTAAGCAAGTTGGCTCCAATTATGCTAGGGATAGTGAGTGCGGACATTATTTACTGAAATCCATTGTGCTTGTTAATACTGGCACGTCTTTTTTCGTGGGAAGTGTTATACTCAGGAATCCACTGTGTCATTTAAGGGTAACAATTTGCTTCTTTTGCGAATTAAACTTGACGCATCCTCATGAATACTTTACACTTGGCATTCATAGTGTGGGGAAACATACCTTTAAACAGCGGCTAATCTAATACGATGCATGGGGTGCCTCAATATGCATTAGAAGGTGACATTTCTTAATCGCGGCAGAGAATATAGTTCTACCCTCTCTCTTTCTTTCAAACCGTACTTAACCAAAATAGTACGAAGAAAATGGTTCAAATGGCTCGGAGCACTATGGGACTTAACTTCTGAGGTCATCAGTCCACTAGAACTTAGAACTACTTAAACCTAACTAACCTAAGACCATCACATACATCCATGCCCGAGCCAGGATTCGAACCTGCGACCGTAGCGGTAGCGTGGTTCCAGACTGTAGCGCCTGGAACCGCTCGGCCACCTCGGTCGGCCTAGTACGAAGAGATCGCTACAGTGTTCTAACCCATATAGCAAGCATCAGCACAAATCAAATAAATATCTGTCACATTTCCGAGCGGCCGGCCGCGGTGGTCTAGCGGTTCTGGCGCTGCAGTCCGGAACCGCGGGACTGCTACGGTCGCAGGTTCGAATCCTGCCTCGGGCATGGGTGTGTGTGATGTCCTTAGGTTAGTTAGGTTTAAGTAGTTCTAAGTTCTAGGGGACTTATGACCTAAGATGTTGAGTCCCATAGTGCTCAGAGCCATTTTTTGAACATTTCCGAGCGGAGTGACCGCGCGATCAGAGGCGCCATGTCACGGATTGCGCGGCCTCTCCCGCCGGAGGTTCGAGTCTTCTATGGGGCGTGAGTGTGTGTGTGTGTGTGTGTGTGTGTGTGTATGTGTGTGTGTGTGTGTGTGTGTGTGTGTGTGTGTGTGTTGTTCTTAGCACAAGTTAGTTTAAGTAGTGTTTAAGTCTAGGGACCGATGACCTCAGCAGTTTGGTCCCTCGGGAATTCACACACATTTGAACATTTTTTTCCTGTCACATCTTTCTCTAACCAATGCACGGTAGATTACATCCACTAGCGGTTTGCGTAGAGCATATTGGTGGATATCCCATTGTTTTCTGGGTTGAGTACAAAGATTATCTTAGTCATTTGTCAGTTTTGAGGCCTGGTATTGAAACAGGATGTCTTTCACAGTTGGGGAAGTTTAGTGAATAGGAACACAGTTGTCAGTCGACGCGGAAAACGCGTTTAGAGGGTGAGAGGCAGGAGACGGCTGGAGCAGTTTTACGGCTGCGGGATATGAGGCGAGCAGACACGGCCGCTCCCCTCAGCCAATTCTCCGCCGACGTGGCTCCCGCTTAACTTTGCTCCGCCGACTGGCGGTCACGGCGCGTGCCCCAACTCCGGATTTCTCGCGCTGCGGTTTGCGGCAAAAGCGTGGTGCGAATGATACGTTTCTTACCCACAGAAAAATCCTGATCTTGTTTAACAGTGGTGTTATCTATACGTATGATATAATTTTAGAAAGTAAAACAGACAGAAGATTTCTCATTGTACGCTGGTGCGAAAATACGTGGCAGACTTGAGTTTGCAGTAGGGAAAATTAGCGAACACGTGTTTCGGCTCATCCATAGATGCTTGACTGCTTATGGAGAAACGACGGTGAAAGTTTTCCAGATATTTTCCAGGTACTTTATGTTCCATTTAGGCTGCGTTCACAGTGGCACCGACAACGGTCGTCAGACACCGTCGCCAGAAGTCACCCGAGAACATCGGCCGACAGCGTGGTCACAGTGCGTCCGACCTCCTTCAACAGTTTTTGGCATAGTCAAGGAGGTTAAGCTAGGATCTGTTCTATATATAAAGTAGGTTAGATTTTAAACTCTTAGGGTGGGATGGATATCACGACAACTCCGCTTAGATACACTATGTAATCAATAGTATCCGGACACCTGGCTGAAAATGACTTACAAGTAGGTGGCGCCCTCCATCGGTAACGCTGGAATTCAGTATGGTGTTGGCCCACCTTTAGCCTTGGTCACAGCTTCCACTCTCGCAGGCATACGTTCACGTAGGTGCAGGAAGGATTCTTGGGGAATGTCGGCCCATTCTTCACGGAGTGCTGCACTGACGAGAGGTATCGATGTCGGTCGGTGAGAGTGGCACGAAGTCGGCGTTCTTAAACATCCCAAAGGTGTTCTATAGGATTCAGGTCAGAACTCTGTGCACGCCAGTCCATTCCAGCCAATGATCACAGTTTAAATAGTTTTACAACATAATTACAGGTGAATGTTACTAATCTATCCTTTCCTTTCAGAAGTGTTGTGGAATTGAAGAGCAAGTGTATCACGTATTGCTTGTATCGACGACACATTTATGTGTAATGAAAATTTTGCGGGCTCGGCAGTGTTCATGGCGACCGCACACGACGCTGCAAGCATGCCGCTCCAAAGGCAGCCGCGTATTATAACCCCGGCTGGCGCCGCGCTAGCTCCATGTTCTCCGTCACTCCCCGCAAGACCGATGTGTGGCCGGCCTTGTATATGAAGACAGAGGTCGTCGCTAATCAGCATGCGCACAAAGGAGCAAATTGTATCCTCCCTCGCCTATTTACAAGTCGGTGCACGCAGAGCGGCAGAAGACACGTAAGAGACACGCCAACCCTCGGAGGACTGCCATCGATGCCAGGGCCAAGAACATCAGTTACTACAAGCAACTACTCAGAATCGAGGACACTGTTCAATGAGACAAACAACTGCAAAACAAACAGAAGCACTTAAGTACAGGGTGGTCGTACTTAAACTTTCCCGGCTTGAGGTAGCGCAGACGGTGAACTACACTGACGCAAAAAAATCGCAGCATCAAAAAACGATTAATGTAGAGTAATGAAATTTCGGAAATAAATTTCTCTAGGTAACATACACTACTGGCCATTAAAATTGCTACACCACGAAGATGACGTGGTACAGACGCGAAATTTAACCGACAGGAAGAAGATGCTGTGATATTGTGGTGTCACCGCCAGACACCACACTTGCTAGGTGGTAGCTTAAATCGGCCGCGGTCCATTAGTACATGTCGGACCCGCGTGTCGCCACTGTCAGTACTTGCAGACCTAGCGCCACCACATGGCAGGTCTAGGAAGACGGACTAGCACTCGCCCCAGTTGTACGACGACTTTGCTAGCGACTACACTGACGAAGCCTTACTCTCATTTGCCGAGAGACAGTTAGAATAGCCTTCAGCTAAGTCCATGGCTACGACCTAGCAAGGCGCCATTAGCCTTACATAGCAATTGATAATTATCGTCCAAAGCTTGTCTCAACAAGAACGATGTATACCACAAGGATAATAAAGTTAAGTAAACAGACATTACGTTCTTTTCTTATTAGCATTCATTGAGCGTCCTGTTTCAGACTTCACGCCCGTCTGCATTAGTTAGCGTGCCTTTTGGCTACCTCCGAGTGGCGTGGCTGTCTTGCTACGCCACAACAGATATGTAAATGATAAACTTTTCAGAGCATTCACATAAGGTTGGCGCCGGTGGCGACACTTACAACGTGCTGACACGAGGAAAGTTTCCAACCGATTTCTCATACACAAACAGCAGTTGACCGGCGTTGCCTCGTGAAACGTTGTTGTGATGCCTTGTGTAAAGAAGAGAAATGCGTACTATCACGTTTCCGACTTTGATAAAGGTCGGTTTGTAGCCTATCGCGATTGCAGTTTATCGTATCGCGACATTGCTGCTCGCGTTGGTCGACATCCAATGACTGTTGGCAGAACATGGAATCGGTGGGTTCAGGAGGGTAATACGGAACGCCATGCTGGATCCCAAAGGCCTCGTATCACTAGCAGTCGAGATGACAGGCATCTTACCTGCATGACTGTAACGGATCGTGCAGCCACGTCTCGATCTCTGCGTCAACAGATGGGGACGTTTGCAAGACAACAACCATCTGTACAAACAGTTCGACGACGTTTGTAACAGCATGGACTATCAGCTCGGAGACCATGGCTGCGGTTACCCTTGACTCTGCATCACAGACAGGAGCGCCCTCGATGGTGTACTCAACGACGAACCTGGGTGCACATATGGCAAAACTTCATTTTTTCGGATGAATCCAGGTTCTGTTTACAACATCATGATGGTCGCATCCGTGTTTGGTGACATCGAGGTGAACGCACACTGGATGCGTGTATTCGTCATCGCCATACTCGCGTTTCACCCGGCGTGATGGTATGGGGTGCCATTTGTTACAAGTCTCGGTCACCTCTTGTTCGCATTGACGGTACTTTTGGACGTTACATTCCAGTTGTGTTACCACCCGTGGCTCTACCCTCCATTCGATCCCTGCGAAACCCTTCATTTCAGCAGGATAATGCACGACCGCATGTTGCAGGTCGTGTACGAGCCTTTCTGGATACAGAAAATGTTCGACTGCTGCCCTTCCCAGCACATTCTCCAGATCTCTCACCAATTGAAAACGTCTGGTCAATGGTGGCCGAACAACTGGCTCGTCACAATACGCCAATCACTATTCTTGATGAACTGTGGTATCACGTTGAAGCTGCATGGGTAGCTGTACCTGTACACGGCATCCAAGCTCTGTTTGACTCAATGCCCAGGCGTATCAAGGCTGTTATTACGGCCAGAGGTGGTTGTTCTGGGTACTGATTTCTCAGGATCTATGCACCAAAATTGTGTGGAAATGTAATCACATGTCATTTCTAGTATAATATATTTGTCCAACGAATACCCGTTTATCATCTGCATTTCTCCTTGGTGTAGCAATTTTAATGGACAGTAGTGTATTTAACTGTTCAACGTTGCAAGAATACAAGTTAATCTAAGCCCGAAATAAGCCAATGCAAATGCGAAATGCTGGTACATTAAAGAACCGATGTAACCGCCAGGATGTTGAATGCAAGCATATAACGTGTGTGCATTGTGTTGTATAGGTACGGGATGTCAGTTTGTAGGATGGAAATGGCTCTGACCACTATGGGACTTAACACCTGAGGTCATGAGTCCCGTAGAACTTGGAAATACTTAAACCTAACCAACCTAAGGACATCACACACATCCATGCCGGAGGCAGGATTCGAACCTGCGACTGTAGCAGGTGCACGGTTCCGGACTGAAGCGCCTAGAACCGCTTGGCCACCGCTACCGGCTGTCGGATGGAGTTCCATGGCTGTTGCACTTGGTTGGTCAATACAGTGACGTTAATGCTGGTTGTGAATGACTCTGGAGTTGTCCTTTGATGATATTCCGTATGTGCTCGATGGGAGACAGATCTGGTGATCGAGCTGGTCAAGGAAACATGTAGACACTTGTTGGTTTACAACAATGGTATGTGAGCGAGCGTTATAGGGTCGAAAAACACTAGAAAGCTGTTCATGAATGACAGCACAACAGGTCGAACCACCAGAAAACGTAAAATTTTGCAGTCAGTGTGTGTGAGATAACCACGAGTGTGCTCGTGCTGTCAACGAAACTGCACCGCAGAGCATAACCCGATGTGTAGGTCCAGTGTATCTAGCACGTAGACAGGTTGGTGCAGGTCCTCAACTTGCCTCCTCCTAACCGACACACAGCCATCACTGTCACCGAGGCAGAACCAGCTTTCATCAAAGAACACAACAGACCTCCGCCCTGCTCTCCAATGACTTCTCGCATGACACCTCAGAAGTCGCAAACGGCGACGGTTTGGAGTTAGTGGAATGCACGCTGCAGGGTGTTTGTTTCGGAGCTGTCATTGTAGTAAACGATATGTAATAGTTCGTTTTGTCACTGTGGTATCAACTGCTGCTCAGACAGCTGCTGCTGATGCTGTACGATGGGCTAAAGCCGTACGTCGAACACGATGATCTTCTCTTTCGGTAGTGCTACATTGCCGACCGGAGCCCGGTCTTCTTGCGACCGTACACTCTGGTGACCACTGCTGCCAGCAATCAGGTTCAGTGGCAACAGTCCTGCCAAGTCTTTCTGCAGTGTCGTAGAAGGAACATACAGCATCTTGTAGCCCTATTACACAACCTTATTCTAAATTAGTGAGGTGCTGATAATGGTGTCTTTGTAGCCTTCGAGGCATTCTTGACTAACCATCAACTCACCACGCCCAATCTCGAAGGTAACTAACATTCACGACCGTTAAATTGTATTTTTAAATCAAACCTGATTTGCATCCTCATAGTGGCGCTACTTGCGTCACTCTTGCGCGACTGGCGCGAAATTTGAATACACGTCATCTTCTACACTCCTGGAAATTGAAATAAGAACACCGTGAATTCATTGTCCCAGGAAGGGGAAACTTTATTGACACATTCCTGGGGTAAGATACATCACATGATCACACTGACAGAACCACAGGCACATAGACACAGGCAACAGAGCATGCACAATGTCGGCACTAGTACAGTGTATATCCACCTTTCGCAGCAATGCAGGCTGCTATTCTCCCATGGAGACGATCGTAGAGATGCTGGATGTAGTCCTGTGGAACGGCTTGCCATGCCATTTCCACCTGGCGCCTCAGTTGGACCAGCGTTCGTTGCTGGACGTGCAGACCGCGTGAGACGACGCTTCATCCAGTCCCAAACATGCTCAATGGGGGACAGATCCGGAGATCTTGCTGGCCAGGGTAGTTGACTTACACCTTCTAGAGCACGTTGGGTGGCACGGGATACATGCGGACGTGCATTGTCCTGTTGGAACAGCAAGTTCCCTTGCCGGTCTAGGAATGGTAGAACGATGGGTTCGATGACGGTTTGGATGTACCGTGCACTATTCAGTGTCCCCTCGACGATCACCAGTGGTGATCGCTCCCCACACCATGATGCCGGGTGTTGGCCCTGTGTGCCTCGGTCGTATGCAGTCCTGATTGTGGCGCTCACCTGCACGGCGCCAAACACGCATACGACCATCATTGGCACCAAGGCAGAAGCGACTCTCATCGCTGAAGACGACACGTCTCCATTCGTCCCTCCATTCACGCCTGTCGCGACACCACTGGAGGCGGGCTGCACGATGTTGGGGCGTGAGCGGAAGACGGCCTAACGGTGTGCGGGACCGTAGCCCAGCTTCATGGAGACGGTTGCGAATGGTCCTCGCCGATACCCCAGGAGCAACAGTGTCCCTAATTTGCTGGGAAGTGGCGGTGCGGTCCCCTACGGCACTGCGTAGGATCCTACGGTCTTGGCGTGCATCCGTGCGTCGCTGCGGTCCGGTCCCAGGTCGACGGGCACGTGCACCTTCCGCCGACCACTGGCGACAACATCGATGTACTGTGGAGACCTCACGCCCCACGTGTTGAGCAATTCGGCGGTACGTCCACCCGGCCTCCCGCATGCCCACTATACGCCCTCGCTCAAAGTCCGTCAACTGCACATACGGTTCACGTCCACGCTGTCGCGGCATGCTACCAGTGTTAAAGACTGCGATGGAGCTCCGTATGCCACGGCAAACTGGCTGACACTGACGGCGGCGGTGCACAAATGCTGCGCAGCTAGCGCCATTCGACGGCCAACACCGCGGTTCCTGGTGTGTCCGCTGTGCCGTGCGTGTGATCATTGCTTGTACAGCCCTCTCGCAGTGTCCGGAGCAAGTATGGTGGGTCTGACACACCGGTGTCAATGTGTTCTTTTTTCCATTTCCAGGAGTGTATATGTAGAAACGCATCTACCAACTTTCGTTTATGTCGCACAACACTTTCTTGGTGTTGCGATTTTTTTCTGTCAGTGTATTTATCGTATGAATACCTGAATACCCAACTTTATAGGAATGGTGTTCAGACTGTGCGCAGGGTTTTACTTGTAAATGTAATTTTTAAAACAACCGCAATCTGCTGCTGCTCTACGCGAGTATCAACGCATTCGAGGAATACAGTGAGGTCCTCTTTCCGCAGTGGGCTTGAAGAACATAATTCAGAAGTCCGAAATAATTATCGATTTGGCAATTGCTGTTGGAACTGCGCCAAAAATTGTTCAAGAAGTTACTATTGCCATGTCTGAGAATGCCGGCCAGTGTGCCCGAGCGGTTCTAGGCGCTACAGTCTGGAACCGCGCGACCGTTACGGTCGCAGGTTCGAATCCTGCCTCGGGCATGGATGTGTGTGATGTCCTTAGGTTAGTTAGGTTTAAGTAGTTCTAAGTTCTAGGGGACTGATGACCTCAGAAGTTAAGTCCCATAGTGCTCAGGGCCATTTGAACCATTTAATGTCTGAGAATGATGGACGCAATGTGCATCTTCTTGCTGTACACCGCCTGTGTCATGACAGCCGAATTTCCTTGGTCCACCATTCGAAAAGTGCTGTGAACAGTTGTGGAAAGGTATCTCTGGTGATGTTCCAGAGTGTCGCGGGTGTAGATGATTGCCACACTGAGCAAATGATGTAACCGGGAACTTTAACGTGGTGAGCAATAAACAAATGTTACTCACTCACGTGCAAGCTAAAAAGTGTTTGTTTCAACCGTTTATTCACTATTTCTCCTCCGCATGTCGTTAAAAATGTTTCCACAAAGTTTAATTGTCCTACGATGACTCGCCTTTCATCGAGGCCATCTCAGATAGCGAAAGTTTAATTATAACCACCCTATATTTGTCTTTTCCAGCTTTGGTTACATTTAAGTACGCTGATGAGTCAAAACATCATGAACACCTGCTTAATAGCTTGTCCGTCTTTGGACGAAATACATCACTAATTCTGCTTATCAGAGATCCGACTGTTTGTTCAAATGGCTCTGAGCACTATGCGACTTCTGAGGTCATCAGCCGCCTAGAACCTAGAACTAATTAAACCTAACTAACCTAAGGACATCACACACATCCATGCCCGAGGCAGGATTCGAAACTGCGACCGTAGCGGTCGCTCGGTTCCAGACTGTAGCGCCTCGAACCGTATGGCCACTCCGGCCGGCTCCGACAGTTTCTTAGTAGGTTTTTGGAGGTATGTGGCATTAGATGTCTACGCACAGGTCATGTAATTCGCATAAATAACGGGCCCCTGGTTTGCGGAAGTGGTAATGGCGTCCGATAGCGACCCAGATGGGTCCCATAGGATTTACGTCAGGAGAATTTGGTCGCCGAGACATAACGTGAGTTCACTATAATGCTCCTCACACCAATGTGGCAGGATTCTGCCTCCGAGTCGCAGCTCTTAGCGTGTCTCACGTAAGCGCAGGAGAATCTCTCCCATACCGTGATACTGCTCTCACCAGCCTGCAGACGTTGCGCGCTGCACGTTACTAGGGCGCCGTACACCTCGATGACAGCGTTTGTAGAGACGACCATCGATCTAGTGTAGCAAAAATGTGATTCACCCGAAGAGCCGGCAGTTTCAATTGATCATCTTTGGAATCGTGATGGTCCTCTGCCCACTGCGATCGTACTGACGATGTCGTTGGGTCAACATGTGAACACATAGGGGAGGTCTGCTGCGGAGCTCAAAAAAAATGGTTCAAATGGCTCTGAACACTATGGGACTCAACTGCTGTGGTTATAAGTCCCCTAGAACTTAGAACTACTTAAACCTAACTAACCTAAGGACAGCACACAACACCCAGCCATCACGAGGCAGAGAAAATCCCTGACCCCGCCGGGAATCGAACCCGGGAACCCGGGCGTGGGAAGCGAGAACGCTACCGCACGACCACGAGATGCGGGCGCTGCGGAGCTCAATGTTCAACATTGTACGATGAACGGTGTGCCCCGAAACACTTGTGCGTGTACCAGCATTGTGCTCTTTGGGCAGAGATGCCACAAATCACCTCTGTCCCACTTTACTGAGCCCCCAAATTCCACTTTCTGTGAAGAGTCGTAGACGTCCAACCATTTAGCGCCTAGTGGTAGTTTCACTGTCGTTATACCACTTTCCATAGATGCATACGACAGTAGCACGTGAATGTTCGACCAGCTTCGTTGTTTTCAAGATACTTTTTCACAGGATCTGCATGGTAACAAAGTCGCTTATCTCAATGGATTTCCTCATTTGCAGCCCATATCGCAGATAGGGTGATTCCCCATCCGCTTATATTCCTTTGTTCCCGCGACACGCGACACGTGCCCAAACGTAACCAGGCGGTATCCAGCGTCGGGGTGGGCAGCAATCATAATTTTTTGGCTTAGCAGTGTATTGCAGAGAGACACTGTGAATTTTACCCATGCAAGTGCTTGTCTTTGTGCCTGAAGTATAAATATCTATCTCGTATCCACCACTTAACAATGCAGACACAATTAATTTCTGTACGAACATAAACTTCAGCTGAAAATGAGAAAGAATTCCGAGACTTTTACCGTATTTTGTTCAAGTCCACTCATCAGAGTAGCGTTAATTCCTAGAACACACGATCCTCCGCACAGATTTCTGACGTAGGGTTGTGAAACATAGAAATTGTAAATTTAGTAAGCTTTCCATGTAGATCACTGAACAAAATACTTCGGTTTCAGTGGCCATTCCTCAGAAGAAATAGAAAATGAAAGTCACTTTGTGTGTTTTATTTTAGAGTGGTGGCAATATTCCACCTGTAATGTCCCCGCAGAAAATACCCTCTACCACGCACCAATTAATCATTGTCAATCAAACCATCCACATTCATTCACTTTGGAAAAGTATCTGATCTGATTTTCTAGTAACATATGCGGCGACAGCTCGTCGACGCCAAAGTATTTTCTAGTGCGTTTATTCTTTGGAATAACAGAGATGCATATATGGATTCTCCATGGTTGTTAGAGTGGTAACGAGGACAGCTTCGGTAGTATCTGTTGAGGGATTGACGTGTTTCTGAGAGATACATATTTTGCTTTTCTTCTCGCTAAAGCGAGCCATTACCATTTGTGCCGCTAGCGGTTTGTTTGAAGAGAAAGAGACTGTAAACGGAAAATAATTAAGACTTGGAATCACCGGAGATCTGGACATGTAATGGAGATGGATTGAATACACAATTTCCTTCATAAATAAGGTTTCTGACTTTTTTGTTCTGGAGGGAATGAACGAATGAGTTTTTTTCTGAATCATTTGATGATCACGTTGGCCCTGTAATTAGTGGGGAAGTTTCAGCTGTGTCGAAGAGAGCCTGCAATCACTGAGTCTGTGTTAAATCGTCCAAAAAGGCTTCGTACACATCTGTAATTCGCAATCTTTCGTAAAAGGAACAAATTGTCCACACGATTGATTCTCCCGACTGAATGCAGTGCTTAACAGTAATAGTAAATGTAAAAATCTCTTACAGCAAGCCAGCCGCTGAATACCAAGACGAAGGGCTCCACCAAAGATTCTATTTGGCTGATTTCACGTAATGAAATATTATATTAAAAACTGTACATAGATAAAGGAGAGAGAGAGAGCGAATGAAAATAGAGAAAATACTAATAATCCTCCATTAGTCTAACTTTTCGCCTGTCTTATCACGGATCAGCCGAAAAAAGGGGAGGCCCTCACTTTACTGTATAGATTTATGTGTGAAGGTGAAGGGATCTTAAAGGCAACAGATACACGTCTATACAGACAAGACATTACACAAAGTTAGCGGCTAGCTGCATTCATCATCTATTCTTACATGAAGAGACGTCGACTTATTATCCTTAACATTAAAAAAAAATGTTATAATGGCCAATCCGTGACAGGACGCGTTTTTGGACGTTGCTAAAATAATTTTGTTCTCTGTTTCATGTGAACTACGACGAGCTAACGTAACTGACCCTTGGAAAAGAGAGGAAATACTCACAGGCGATATAATTGGATGTACAAATAACACCGAAAGACAGCACGCTGGGCGCAGAGAAAAGGCGAGATCTATAATTTTATTATTAAAGCTTGCTAGTACAGTTGAGGTATACGCTTTTCTGTTTAGTGTAATTTGATATTTGAACATTGATTAATTGAGTTCATGTTAGATGTGTGTGTATTAGATTGACCTGTCCATGTATATGTACATTAAGAAAGTAGACACTTGAGTACCCTTGTGTGAACGGAGTTACATATAGTGACAGTAGAAGGGAGTTATATATAGTGACAGTAGAACATTTATATGGTTTTAACTAGAGCAATGTTTAGGATGAGTCAAGCAGAGCATAGCAGCACGCAACAGCCTTCAGCTGTTAGCACTGATAATAATGATGCAGTAAGAAGTGTTGTAGAACCGATCGCTACAGATAGCGCAATAGAACGCCCTGTAGATACGGCTGGAGGTGTAACAGCAAGTACGCAACATGGATTAGATCCATTGGTAATTATCATGAGACAGATGCAGATGATAACCGAGAGCATGAATACTTTGAAAACTGACGTTAACGCGAAATTAGCCTCAGTTACTGAAGGGCAAAATGATTTGAATACGAAATTAGCCTCAGTTACTGAAGGGCAGGAAAATCTGAAAACCGATATTAAAGCACAATTAGTGACAGTCACTCAAACTCAAGAAGAAATGTAATTAGTCCAGACTGAGATTAAGCAGCAGTTACAAGACAGTTTTTCCGAATTAGAGCAGCGGATAAAGGCGAAGACCAAGGAACTCAAAGATTAGGCCGAAGAGACGGAACGAAAATTAACTGCACAAATAGAATGGGTGAAAGCACAATGTGAGGAATCTACTCACCGCGTACGTGTCGAAATGAAGGGGTATGTGGCTATTACGATAGATACTGTACGGGAACAGGTGGAAATGGTTCCGCAATTAGTACAAAAGCAAGACGCCATGTCATGTGCAATTGCGCAAGTTCCTGAATTGGCACGTACACAGACTAACCTAAAGGAAAGCGTTGAACATCTGACAGAGCGTCAAGACGTTATAGACCACCAAATTAACGTATTAACGGGTAAATTATCCGAAATCACATTAGAAAACAAAAGGCTAATGTGTGAAAACGTTGAGCAAAATGTTAAGGCAGCATTCCAGAGTTTATCTGGCAAACAGGAAGAGAATTTGTTTGCGAAAGGACTTGAGGAGGTGCGACAGCAGTTAGGTGCTGATTTGGAGCATTGGAAACAAACGATAGAAGAGTCGATGCGCGCTTCACAACAAAGCTCAGAACAAATGAATACAGGGCAGCAGCAGAAGTTGGCAGCGACTATAGAACCAGTTACTGCCCATTCGCACACAATACCGACTTGTGTAAGTAATTCAAACATTAAATTGCCACAAGCTGGTTGTTCGCGTGAATTCTTATCTAACGGAGATTACGAAAGCCTTCGCCATGCCGAAGAAAATATGATAAAGCATCGGGAATTCCAGATTTTTATCCCTGACAAAAGGGGGGTCCATCCAATTGTTTTTATTCGAAGTTTCAGAGGAGTGCTACCCAGAAATTGGTCGGAGTGGCAGAAGATCAGTTTTGTTACAGGATATATACAAAGTTCGGGGGCGATCTGGGCCTCGGACATGACTTCTGTTTGCTCGACATATGACGATTTTGTGAAGGCGTTTTTAGCAAAGTTCTGGTCAGAAGGGGTACAGGAACGCCTAAGGCAGGAGGTGCTCTACCCAGAGCCTTTCTCCTTTTCGAAAGGAAGCCTTAGAAAGTATTTCGAAAAATATATAAATAAAACAAGATACTGGGACACACCTATGCCCTTGCCAGACATAATAAACATACTTAAGGCAAGACTACCAACTAGCATCCGGAATCAATTGATTTACGGCAACGACAAAGACTTGGAGTCGTTCCTCACGACGTTAGACCATATAGATATTATCGAAGAGAACAACCAGAAAGCCCGTAATAACAGATTCCAATATAGGGAGATAGAACCTCCGCCAAACGGTAGGCAAGGTGGAAGTATGTGTTATACCAATGGCGATCAATCGACACTTAAAGGGAATGAACAGAGATCGTTAAATAATGGAGAAACCCCTCAAAATCTCAATAGTAATCCCGGCAATGGTCTTGCGAGGGGCTATTCAAGGAACAACAGGAACGGGAAAAGATACAATCCCGTGTGGGGGAACGAAAGAAATTTCAGACCCCAAGCCTGGAATAATAACAATAATAGAAAGTGGAATCAACCGGGGGGAATGAATTCAAATAGACAACATCAGTGGGGACGGACATCTACGAATCAACCGGTAATTACCGAAGTGACGGATGATGTCAACCAGCAGACAAATCAAAATCCAACAAACTAGTAAGGACCCACTCGTGCCCCGGAGGAGCGGTCAACAATTGGTTGAGGGGCAACAGGATATGTGTACCCATGCTAACGTATAATGATGGACGATTACTGGCAGATGAACTGACCGAGGACTTAGAACCACAAGATGAGGATAAGGAACAGGTGGCAGTAGCCGAAGTGCAAGTCATTACGGAGACCGTACCTATAGTGGCGGTTTTAGACACAGCTGCAACCACAAATGTTATTTCGGAGGCACTATTCAACAGGATCAGAAACATAAGACGAGTACCAGTATTTCCAGTTCAAAATTGCAGAATAATAGGCGCCGTTGGGGCTCGATCGGCTAATGTAAAAGTGCAGTCACTACTTGGTGTAGAAGTCGGAAATGTAGCAATATTAAGCACATTCCTTGTTGTGAAAAATTTGGTGGTAGATTGCATTATCGGAGTCGACAGCCTACGTCAATATGGATGCAGAATAGATTTTAAAACAGGAAAAATTTGGTGGAATGTTAATAAACAACAAATTGAGTTGGAGTTGTTGAAAAAAGAAAGCCTTACGAGAAAATATAATTGTGGGATCAGTGTGCAAGTAATCAGGACGGCCCAAAATTTGAAAGAGCGCGTAATTAATGAGTTCCAAGTAAAAGAAGATTTCGGTCAATTAGTGTTTGAGAAGTTAAATGAATCCGACTGCATTATCAAAGATCAGAAGAAGCAGCTCAATGAATTATTATTAACGTATGAAAACGTTTTTGATGAAAGGCCAGGAGTTATTAAGGGATACATATGCCATCTCTACGTTAAGCCGCACGAAACGTATTGTAGAACTTTCTATCCTGTTCCCTGGAGGTTAAAGGCTCAAGTTCAAAAGGAAATATTGAGCAGAGATATAACAACATGCCCCACTCCTCCATTGGATATACACCTCATGAATTGATGTTCGAGGCAAAAGAAGAAAACTTCTGGACTGAACATATGCCCAAAACTCAGGAAACTGAGATGCCTTGGGAAGAAAAAATCAGACAAGCCATCATAAATATGACGCAAAAGGCTGATCAGAAAAAACAACAATATGACAAATTAATCAAGAGGGTACAGGCGTACCATGTCGGAGAGAAGGTACTAGTCAAAAGACATACCAAATCATCCTTAATAAAGAAGAGTATAAAGAAATGGGAGTTATTATATACTGGCCCATACATCATTCTACAAATTCCGAACCCTGAGGCTTATCTGTTAGCATGCCCGGGATCTAACAAAATTAAAGGGTTATTTTCCCATAACGACTTGAAAAAATTTGATGAAGATTAGAAGATAGGGAGGAATGGTGTTGCGAGTGACAGAGATGAACGCTCGTAAAAACATAACAATAAACTGTGTGTGTTTAGTGTAAGAAAACTTTAAACTGAAATAATTAATCAGTGACACAAATTGTAGAAATAGTGACTAACTATTACTATCGAGTGCTGCAAAGAAGATAGTGGAGATAGGCTTCACCTGTGTTTGGGTAAACATGGAACTTTAGCATTGCTAATGTCATCAAGATTTATAAAGGATCTGAATGACCTTCAAGAAGAAAGAAATGTTTCCCGAAAATGACGCTGCATAATCAAAAGAGGTTCCCAGCGAATGTTCATATATAATTTCAAGTGCACGCTTAGATGTGTAAACGTGTGAAGTGATGCGTTTAGACAGTGAATCATGAGTGACGGTTAACGCCGCAAAGATAATTTCCCGCGCAAAACAATTGACGTCGGCGCGAGAGTTAGAATCGATATAGACGACACAGATATGCTTTGTAAGAGACTCGCATCAAACGCGAGGGGAAACTGATTGATGTTGAACTTAAAAAAAGTGTCATAATTAGACGTTAAGAGTTCTTGATTTATTGCTGAATGTCAAAAGAAAATAATATTCATAGAATTAGTAGTTATTTAATGGGTCTTGTTCACTTTGGAATTTTGTTTGAAAATCCATTTCCATATATGTGCATGTATGAAAGCCGGATGAATCAGAGAATAAATGAAAGAAGTGAATCGTGAATCCACATTCCTCAATACTAATAACTTTTACATTACAGCAATCAAGCGGAGAAATATATGTATTTAGGATAAAAATTTTATGAGTATAGATAAATTATATGACTTTTCAAGGAAATGATGGATTATGTCTTTGTATAAAATGAACCACACTTTCCATTATTCGATGACTTGAATCCAAAATCTACTGCAAGTTGCATGAATCCTTTAAATTACGAAGAATAAATCATTGACAGAAAATGTGTCAGAATTTTTGGACTTATAAGCACAAGTGGTGATGCAAAGCCCAAAAGAAAATTCAAACTAGAGTAAATATGATGTTGTGTTCGGCAACAGCATTAGTCAATGGCTAAATGGAAACCTTACGTCAATGGCTATATTCTTTGCAGTACATCGTAAGAAAAAGGATGCATGAAGCCATAGGGATTTTGTTTTCAAAAAGGAGAATCTTGGACGGTGCAACCTAACCAGTTCTTTTACAGGAAGAGTTTCCCTTTCGGTCATTGCTAATTCTTTTGGAATGAATGTTGCATGTGAAATCTGGTATCCCTGTCCCTTCTACTCTTCCCATTGTGGGCCGCGTAGAAGATCGACTACAAATGTGGACGTCGGGGACATGCAAGATCCTGGGGAGTTTCAGCACCGCAAGATATTGTCCTGGGAACAAGATTGTAAAACGAAAACTCGAGTTATTTATTGTATTTTTTTTTTTTTTTTTTTTTTTTTTTTTTTGCTAGAGGCACAAATCACTCTTCTCCACATCGTTATATAAATCGATACCTATCTTTCATTTAGCGATCAATTTCAAAATTATTTTTTCTCTTCTGCGGCTTTCCTATCTTCTATGTACCGTAGGCTGGGGGTCTAGGCTTAAGAGGTTTTCCAAGGTTTCCCTGCTTAAGAAAGTTCCCGAATGGGTAGACCCTGATAACAGTTTCATGAAAGAACACCTTCCTTGGTTGTGCACAGCAGACATAACACATTGATGCACGTAAAAGCAATACAGCCGCGGTACCTGTCTCTTCATTTCTTCTGTTTTCAATGTTTCTTTTCTTCGTCTGTCTTAAACATATTTTTTTTTTCAGTCGGAGGACTGACACTCTTTTCTTCCGGTTTACCCACACTAATAGATAGCTCGCGAAGTGTGTTCGGTAAATCAAAATTAGGCTCACAAACTTCGCTCGCTGCGAGGGACATTGTAATGTCCCCACAGAAAATACCCTCTACCACGCACCAATTAATCATTGTCAATCAAACCATCCACATTCATTCACTTTGGAAAAGATTCTGATCTGATTTTCTAGTAACATATGCGGCGACAGCTCGTCGACGCCAAAGTATTTTCTAGTACGTTTATTCTTTGGAATAACAGAGATGCATATATGGATTCTCCATGGTTGTTAGAGTGGTAACGAGGACAGCTTCGGTAGTATCTGTTGAGGGATTGACGTGTTTCTGAGAGATACATATTTTGCTTTTCTTCTCGCTAAAGCGAGCCATTAACATTTGTGCCGCTAGCGGTTTGTTTGAAGAGAAAGAGACTGTAAACGGAAAATAATTAAGACTTGGAATCACCGGAGATCTGGACATGTAATGGGGATGGATTGAATACACAATCTCCTTCATAAATAAGGTTTGTGACATTTTTGTTCTGGAGGGAATGAACGAATGAGTTTTTTTCTGAATCATTTGATGATCACGTTGGCCCTGTAATTAGTGGGGAAGTTTCAGCTGTGTCGAAGAGAGCCTGCAATCACTGAGTCTGTGTTAAATCGTCCAAAAAGGCTTCGTACACATCTGTAATTCGCAATCTTTCGTAAAAGGAACAAATTGTCCACACGATTGATTCTCCCGACTGAATGCAGTGCTTAACAGTAATAATAAATGTAAAAATCTCTTACAGCAAGCCAGCCGCTGAATACCAAGACGAAGGGCTCCACCAAAGATTCTATTTGGCTGATTTCACGTAATGAAATATTATATTAAAAACTGTACATAGATAAAGGAGAGAGAGAGAGAGAGAGAGAGAGAGAGAGAGAGAGAGAGAGAGAGAGAGAGAGCGAATGAAAATAGAGAAAATACTAATAATCCTCCATTAGTCTAACTTTTCGCCTGTCTTATCACGGATCAGCCGAAAAAAGGGGAGGCCCTTACTTTACTGTATGGATTTATGTGTGAAGGTGAAGGGATCTTAAAGGCAACAGATACACGTCTATACAGACAAGACATTACACAAAGTTAGCGGCTAGCTGCATTTATCATCTATTCTTACATGAAGAGGCGTCGACTTATTATCCTTAACATTAACAAAAATGTTAAACACCCAAGCGGGAAAGTCAATGTTAATAATGTCTCAGTACTAGGACCGCAAAACCCTAACAAGATTGACGAGATAAGCGAAGTTTTCGACGAGTGTACACGCTTTCTGCCTTTTTCCATACGCACGGTTATTTAGACACACACTTTCATCGTGGTAACGTTATTGGTAAATTTTCAGTACTGTCTTTTGCTACAGTGTAATTATAAGCCCCGAAAATTCATCCTTCTGTACGACGGAATATCACGCATTAAAGCGCCAGTACTGAACAGTTTCTAAACAACACTCTGTTTCAACGTTGGGTAGAACACTGGCTACGCTTAGCCCTATTATCTTGGAAGCCGTATCTTCAGATTGAATTACTGTTTTTTTTTTTTTCTTTTTATGAAACTGAAACGAAATTTTAAATAATTCTACCTCCGACGTCAATGCAGTTTAACTTCTCTTCGTAGTTTTGAGGACGCCATCTTTCAGGTCGTTTGGGCTCTGGGTTGTCAGAATAGCAGTCTTTAGAAAGCGAGTTGGTGTGTCGTTCTCCGACTAACTTCGTTGACTCAATCGTTCCTGCTGCAGCACACATAAAAATTCGGTATATATGAGGTTTAATGATTCGTGTGTGACAGAGAAAACTGTCAGCATAGTGTCACGACACGGGGCTTCGATCGACCCATTGCTTGTATGATGAATATCAGCACTTCCTGAAACGAATATTCAAAATGTGAACAGTAGATATGGTAGCTTGAAAATTTCCTGTGTTAAACATTGCCAGGTGAAGTCTTATGAGGAATGTCATAGATAATGTATTTTCTTACTGACGTGTCCACTTATTTCCCTTATTTTTCATTATTTTAATAAATAAAGTTCAAGATAGAAATAATTTTATTTGTTCCACAACTTCATCGAAAATTTCAAACATATTCACTGAGAAACCTAAAATAATACGACGTTGATTAATTTGCAAAATTTATTAGCTTTAAAATATTTAATACTATACAGATTAAGTTTCGAAAAATAACACTAGATTAATATTGCTGAATTGGAATATGTAAAACATTGAATAATATTGATGTGAGCCATCAATTTGCGATAAAACGATCTGATTCCTTGTCGTCTAAGTTATGCAAACTGGTTGTCGATGTGTTTGCGGCTATTACTTTATGCTGAATTGTTGGGAGTATGAACCTACAATATAAAGTTAAATGAAAATGGAACGAAACGTATCGTAGTTACCCTGTAAAGGAGCAGGTGCATTGTTTTCATGTCATTACTTTTCTGTAATCTGTAAATTTACTACAATTACAAAAAATCTTCCAATTTATGCAATTTATTTAAATATACAAGGATAGAACGCTTTCCAGTCAATATTTAGGTGCTTATTTACCCCACGTGCTTCACCAATGTGGAACGGTCGACAGATTGCAGAGTAGTGATGTAGATTAGAATGTAGAAGTAGATTATTTCCAAAATTAACAGTTTGTTCTTCTTAAACTTTGACTATTCGATGCAAAGGCCGTAAGACAGTGGAACCTTATGTAGGAAGAAGAAATAGTTCATTGGTCTCTAGGATCTCTAAACAGTTCGTTCCTCTTTTACATAATTGCTTAGCCCGATCAAGCACGCTACGGTGGTTGGACGAGTGTTATTGAGAGTGTAACAAGTTTATCTGCGGCCCAGTTTTGTCGATCGCGCCAGCGTGTATAAGCGGCTGCATTGCGGGCATTCACCCCTGCACAAACACTCCACCATATGGCTTTCCACGTGAATGCAGTACCGCCAAACTGTGTTCCCATTCATTAATTTGTTTATTGTTCTTTATTCGTAATTTTGACTGTCCTACTTTGGGTGGGCTGTCGGTAGCAACGTATGCGCTCTTAAGGCTTCGTAACCTTTTTCTAAATTACTTGATTGTTTATATTAATAAAGGAAGTCAAAATAGATCATTTAAATGCGAAAGACGTAATAATGCACTTGGTGATGTTTACAAGGACGTGGAGCTGTCTAATGGCTGTGCAAGCAGCTGCTCCTGCTAAAATTTATGGATTGCACTACAGGAAGACAGGCGATGCAAAGTATGAAAGTATCAGGCGCTTGATGAGGACCTTGTCATAAGACTATAACAAATTTATGACGTGATCGTTATGGAGGTGGAATTTTAAAAGTGGGTACAGATAATGTGGGTGTCGATGTACGGCCAACATAGAAAAAGAAGACTTAAATGACAGAAAGAGCTGATTTACGAATGGATTTTTGGACCAGGAATCGCTAATAGTTTATAGTGACACTGGGACATGTAGAGAAGTGCGAAGAAAAACTGAAGGGAAAGAAGTACATGTTGGTAGAGTAGCGGCATGTTCAGCGAGCAGCTGGGACACGGTGATATTTCCCGCTTAACGTAACGGGAAGCATTTAATTTTTCGAGGTGTTAGGAATTTCAGAGGGAATGCGAATTTAACTAGCTACTAAATGGTGGAATAGAAAATTTAAGAAACGTTAGCTATGGGAAAAGAGGTTGGATAAAACTGCTGTAAGTGTTAATAACAGCGAAAGGATTTCATCCCTATGCCCGACCTGTTGGTAGTTTTACTCCCTTTGGGACATTCTGCTGGGCAGTTTGCAGCTATGGCTCCTTTTTGTTTTTATGCAAGCAGTTACCCGTCTTGGCACTGATTGATAGAGTTGTTGAATGTCCTCCTGTGGTATTCGTGATAATTCTGTCCAATTGGTTCAGTATATCGTCAAAATCCCGAGCTGGTTGGAGGGAATGGCCATAATGCTCCAACCGTTCTCAATTGGAGAAAGATCCGGTGACCTTGCTGGCCAAGGTAAGATTTCGCAAGCACAAAGACAAGCAGTAGAATCTTTCGCTGTGTGCGTGTGGACATTATCTTGCTGAAATGTTAGCCTAGGATGGCCTTCCACAAACAGCAACAATACAGGGCGTAGAATATCGTTGACGGATTGCTGTGCTGTAAGGGTGCCGTAGATGACAAGCGGGGTCCTACTATGAAAAGAAAGGTCACCCAAGACCATCATTCCTGGATATCGGGCCGTACGGGAGGAGACAGTCAGGCTGGTATCCGACCGTTGTTCGGGGCGCCTCCAGACACGTCTTCGCTAGTCGTCGGGTCTCATTTCGAAACGAGACTCATCACAGATGAAAATTCTGCTTCAGTCGATGAAAGTCTCGGGCGACACCAACACTACTCACAATGACAGTTCCGCAGCGCCCTGTCTGGAAATCATTCCTATAAAGTAGGCTACCCATACGGTAAATAGTTATCCGCCTACACTGCCTCAAGTAGCGACAGTCTGTACTTTCCTCGCTGCGTCATGTTCCCACAAGGCTACCAGGCGGCATAATACTCAACGTAGTTGCTGTATGAGGCACGTTTACTGGTACAGCAGCTGCTTGTGAGTTAATATTGAGGAGCAGAGGCGAAATGTTGAACGGATTGTTCACAAAAATAAGAAAAAGTAAAACAATTAAAAAAGCCACTCCGCCTCTAGCACTCCTCCTGATTAGGTTCACTGCGTGTGGTAACAATAGACATTAACAAATCAGTGTCAAGAAGTTTCGAATGTATCTCCTGTATCGTCTGGAGATCTCTCTCGCATTATAAATTTACATGTATCCATTTGTGTCATGAATCCATATACTGTAATCTTAGCGTTGTTCTTCTGTCTCTTTTAATCGCCATATTTCCTTCCAAGTGAGAAGAGAGGTGACAGGTATGGGAGTGGATAGGCACTACTTGGTTCCCTCAACAAGTCATCAGGTGCTGTGCGCAACAGTCGTTAGGTTACACTGCAGAAAGGCAGTGGTGGTCGTAATGTGTGACTGCTTTGTTAACATTATGTTCTTCAGTCACAATTAGTTCAATTTTCGGTAAAGTTGGATTATTCTGGGCCGCGTGTTTCCTACTGCATGTGCAGCAGCAGGTTTTCATGTCATCAAGAACTAGCGTTGTCTGTGTGACAACAGCCGTCTTCGGAATGAGCTGCTTCACTACTGAGAACAACAACACGAAATCAGTGGCGTTAAATATGTTCTTCCATTCAGAGCATGGAATTCTTGACTATCTTTGGTTTCTTGTATCTTCCCTTACCATTAAAATGTGACGCTCGTTGCTGCAAAGTGGATGTTTCCCTGAACAATTGAGGCACGTGGCCACGGATAAGGTTGATTATTTGCTTCGTGTTTCCATAACCCAAAGTTGCCTCATGTGCACTGTTTACGTTCGCTGTTACACGAATACCCCCTTTCGAAGTTAGTCTCGAACATGTACTTTGATACGTTGGCAACAAATAGGTAAAAATACTAAAGAAGATGAAACACATAATGGGGTCGCAAATTTACGTTGTGAAAAACATTGTACGACGATATAGTTGTATTGAGTGACAAAAGAACAATAGTCCACCACAAAAAAGAGTGAGAAACATGGTGAACAGTGTGTGGAAGGCGAGAACACAAAGACGTGATTATATATCAGTGATAAAAGTGATAGTGCAACCTCCAGGCCAGATGTGAGGAAACGCAGATCAGGAAATCGCAAGTAACTACTTTTTTACAAAAAAAATCACGAAGTGAACTGTTTAATAATCTAAAACTAACGAAACTGTAGCGTGACAGATCCCACTGATGATTTTAGCCGGCACGGTAGCTCAGCGTGTTCGGTCAGAGGGTTACTTGCCCTCTGTAATAATAATAAAAAAACTGAGTTAATCTATCAACAACCACCTTAAACGGATGTCTTACGACGTTCGCCCCGAGCAGATGCGGCGAACAAAAGCGAACAAAAATGAGATTTAAAAAAAAAAAGCGGTCAGCGTGACAGAACGCCAATCCTAAGGGCCCGGGTTCGATTCCCGGCTGGGTGGGAGATTTTCTCCGCTAAGGGACTGCATGTTGTGTTGTCCTAGTCATCATCATTTCATCCCAACGACGCGCAAGTCGCCGAAGTGGCGTCAGATCGAAAGACTTGCACCCGGCCAACGGCCTACCCGACGGGAGGCCTTGTCACACGACATTTACATTTATTTACCAAACAGATCTTCCTCTTTTCTCAGGCTGGTGCGGCCTACTTAAATTTATTTTCCCCCAAACTCCTTGTATTAGAAAACTTCCATCTTATACACCAATAAATTCTTTTTATGTGTAGCACTATCGTTATTGTTATTATTACTGTCTTTATTATTACTATTATTATCACTATTAGTGGTAGCACCTGCAGTGGTACAATTACTGCCAGTGTTAACTTTATTAGTTCATAGTCAGTACTATTTACTCACATTGCCACTTCAGACACTCTCAAATTATTTTAATACTATTTGTAATATTAAAATCTTCGTTTCTTATGAAACTATAATGTAAAACAGGTTCGGTATGTGTGAAACCCTGGTCCGATGCAAGAGAGGGCCTGGTGGCTCTAATCAAATCAGGTTAAAAAAATAAATAACCGCTTGTAGACGTGTCTGTCACGCTGATTCTTTTATATTTCCTTTCACTATACCCTCCTAGCTCACTGCACAATATTCGACGTAACTTTGCACTGGACCAAACATTATCAGATTACTTGCGCCGACACAAAAACGTAAAGGTCACAATTTTGGGAGCGAAGTGGATATTTCAAGAGTATATGTTTCGTATCTCAGATGGTAGAAAGTTAATGTCGTTATTGAAAACTATTAACTTTTTCTTTAAAAATAATCTCTTGTTGAGGCGTTGCCTAGAGCAACAGCAGGAGCAATAATTCGGTTTATGTTACTGAACAAAGGAAACCAATAGACAGACAAAAAGAGACTGTTGTACAATGGGAGTGTAATAGCAAGCATGTTCGTCAGTGCTTGCTGCACAGAACATAGCACGAAAATTGTATGCATGTATTGGTAACATCATCCAACATCTGTTCTCGCCTTGAACTGTATGTTGCCCATCACTTTTAGGACTGAGGATACATTCCTTTCAAGAGAATCGTCGTGTTTCGATTCTCTTGAAAGGAATGTATCCTCAGTTCTAAAAGTGATGGGCAACATGCCTTGAACTGTATGTTGCCCATCACTTTTAGAACTGAGGATACATTCCTTTCAAGAGAATCGTCGTGTTTCGATTCTCTTGAAAGGAATGTATCCTCAGTTCTAAAAGTGATGGGCAACATACAGTTCAAGGCGATTCCTTTCAAGAGAATAACAGACTACTAAGAAGAGTAAAATGTGATGTTTAGGACTAAGCAGATGACTATACGGGCTTAGTCCACTCACAGTGGACATTAACATAATTTTAGGATTTTAAAGAAATAAAGTAAGTTTCACTTTTGTACATAACCGAAAGTAGTTGGACGATATTTTGATTTTTTATCCAAAGTATGATGATATTTACTTGTACATGGCACAAATTGTCAACTGCATACCATAGATCAATCGTGTGAATCCCTTAGAGATCAATCTTGTTTTCAGTATGTAAAAGCTTCGTGCGTATATGCTAGTGATATGTTTCAGATGTAGAATCCTCTGTGGATCCAATATTTCAAACCGTATTACACGCTTTGATAAACGGCTTTCGATCCTTCAAAGGTGCTTGGGAATGGAGCTTTCTTTTTCACAAAACGTCGCCGGTCGGTTGAGGGTGTTACGCAACTGTACAAAGGAAGCGACTTCAAAGGCATACAAATCCCCTGCCGTCTCCTTGTGTGTCCGGTAAATACTTTGAAGCAACTTGAGGAGTGGGAAATCTGAGCCTGCCGCCAGGAATACAGAAGCAGAGTCTGCGCCACGCAAACAGTCTCCCAGCACAATGGTTTTAAGTCGTCCGGTTAGCCCTCTTCTCAAACACCGGTTGCAGAAATGTATGAAAACTTCATACTCGATGCATCACATTTTTAGAGTATATTACGACAGAGAAGATAGCCGGTGAAGATATACCTCAGAAAGTAAAATATCTCTGATGTTTCAATTTGTCTGTTTCTGTGAAATTCTTCGCTTAAGATACTCAGTTACTCAAAACCGTTTTATGGTACTCAAAATTACGTCTCTGAAGTTTAACCACTAAATTTCTTCAGTTCGCTTCAAATTAAACATTAATTTCAACCAATTCACACATACTTCATCACCAAATTTGTAGTTTAACATTGAGAAAAATGTATTATCGTACAAATGCTTTGAGTATTTGGCGGCCTTGGCTACTTACTAACTTGAAACGTACTAAATAGCGATATCAATCTTACAGATATTAACTTAAAACACAGAAGAATAATAGCAACCAATCTCCCACAAATTGTAGACGTGCAAAAGGATCTTTTTGGAATGCAAAATACATACAATTTCTAGGGAACTGGAAACTCAAATCGGGGGTGTAAATGGACGCTATTTAAATTCCCTTTAGAGGAGACTTTTCCAGAAACAGCAACTTCAGCAGCAGCCAAACAAAACAGATAGATAACTGCGGGTATTAGAAACTTAAATTTCTCAGTTCTTTACAAAAGCACTAGAGTAATCCAAAGTTCGTAGATTACTATCGCAGGTTAAAAAATATGCTGGAGGGCACTGTTTGCTGCAGAAGAAAAGAAATCAAATAGTTAGATAATATTAATAATTAAAAATAAATTTATTTAGTTATATACATAATGCAGGATATGAAAGCTAAAAGGTACGGGATAATATTAAACATGAATTTGGAAACAGCATAACTATAATAACAATATAAATCAAAGTTGTAGGCTGGATAATAGAAAACTCTCAGGAGAAGTTGCAACGAAATCTTCCTTAAGCACATGTAGCACCCATAATGACTTACACAGCAAGCATAATGAAACGAGACTCGTCCGACCAGACAACATGTTTCCAGTCATCAGCAGTTTCCAGTCATCAGCAGTCCAATATCGCTGTTGTCGTGCCCAGGTGAGGCGTAAAACTTTGTGCCGTGTGGTTATGAAGAGTACACGAGTGGGCCTTCGGCTCCAAAAGCCCACATCGATGATGTTTTGTTGAATGGTTCGCACGCTGACACTCGTTGATGGCGCGGCATTGAAATCTGCACTAATTTGCGGGAAGTTTGCACTTCTATCACGTTGAACGATTCTCTTCGTTAGTCCCGTTCTTGCGGTATCTTTTTCCGGCCGCAGCCATGACGGAGATTTAATATTTTACCAAATTACTGATATTCACGGTACACTCGTGAAAAGGTTGTACGGGAAAATCCCCACTTCATCGATACCTCGGAGATGCTGTGTCCCATCGTTCGTGCGCCGACTATAACACCGCGTTCAGACTCACTTAAATCTTGATAACCTGCCATTGTAGCTGCAGTAACCGATCGAACAACTGCGCCAGACACTTGTTGTCTTATATAGGCGTTGCCGACCGCAGCGCCGTATTCTGCCTGTTTGCATATCTCTGTATTTGAATACGCATACCTATAATAGTTTCTTTGGCACTTCAGTGTATAATAAATGAGTCCCGTAAAGGAAGATAATGAGGAAAATACTGAAATTGACGGGCCAGTTGCACTACTGTGTTCATTTTTAAACCTGATTGAATGACTCGCGAAAGATAGGCTAATGATTTACAAGAATGAATACAAAATTTTTAACGAAGCACAATTTTGTTTCAGAAATGGGAAAATACAATATCGGCCATTACAGAGTTCACAAAAGTGATACTTGAAGCTCTTGACAACTATGACTGTGTTATCGCCATATTCTTAGACTTGTTCAAGGCCTTTGACGCCGTTGATCATAAAGTACTACTAAAGAAGCTAGGAGCACTATGTATAAGATGAATAATAACCTTGTGGTTTCTATCTTGCCTCGAAAACAAGGTGCAAAAGAATAGACAATTCACATGACTGCTGACAAAATAAGTTTTGTAAAACAATTGTCAGACAAGAAACATATAAACATAGGTGTCCCTTAGAGTAGGGTATATGGCCCATTTCTATTCTTGGTACATATCAATGATTTTACCGTCAGTAGGAGATGTGGAGAAAAAGTTGTCTTTGATTATGACAACAACATCACTGTCACTGATAAAGCACTAGAATCCCGATTAAAGAACGCAAATGAAATCTTCAAAGACGCTTACGACTAGACAGTATGTAATGAATGAACACTGAACGTAGAGTAAACATACAGTATGCATTTCAGCATAAAGAGGGAAAAAGCTCTGACACATTAAGAACTGACTCGTTTGATTTTACATCACATTTTCAAAAAAAGTAAACATTTTTACCCAAAAAGTACAAATTATTGTTAAAAATTTAATATAGTTTTGTAACTTGGATTGTGGAGCAAATCTTTTACTTTCAGGTATTTAAAAGATTGGCAAATAAGCCGCATTTAACGTAATGTAGTTTTCTGTTCCATTCGGGGTTGATTTCGGTGAGTCCCGACACCATCAGGATACTTGATATCGGTGAGTCTCGTCGAATCTTATCAGCAGGGTGACTAATTTCGGTGTCTTCTTCCGTCCTACAACCGAAACTATCGCACCTATTACAGAGCAGTCTACTACGAATGGAAAAAAATTGTTTCAGATAAACAATAAATGGAGGGGATGTTCCCATTTGAAAATAAAGAGTTGACGTGACCTCTAATTGGGGGTTGAGAGGGGATTAGGGCGTGGCCAGTTTTAACATAGACAGACGTGTCCTTCGAAAATAACTTCTCAGCTGGAATATTTTTTCTTTCGAGATGTTTCGTTGTCCCAAATGAAAATGAACCCTCTTTATACCTGCTGTAGATGGCATTGCTCCCACCTTTATTGTGTATTTGCACTATGATAGTAATCACTTGCATAGCCAAAATCGTAGAACATTTCGCGGCAATTTTACATCTGTTGCATGGTTCCTTCACAGCGGTACATTTTTAAAGGTTAACAGTGTAACTAATGGAAATAATGCTGCCCTACGAAACTCAGTGAATATATGCCCTAAGAGGCCAGGTAATTCCCAGCCTCCTCTGTAGTGAGTAGCAACGTGGGTCACAGAAATCAATGGACAAACATACTCAGTGGTATCAGCATCATGGAGAAAACAAGGTATTTAAGATCTACTTATCTCTTGTGTGGCGGAAGACAAGGGACATCGCTGAAATAAAGAGCTACTTTGGTGGGAGTCAAGAAAGTTCATCGATACGGTGACACACCAAGCAATTCACTGAAATCTATATTCTCCGTGCTAAGTGGCAATGTAACGCACTGATATCAAACTACTCTTTCTCGTGAAATAAGTATATTTACAGAAATCCATATCGCCTATCATACTAGCCAAACATTTTTTAATACCGAGCTGCTCGTGCGTGAAAGTCCAGGTAACTCACCGAAATAAAACATTCTGTGCTGAGAGGCAAAGGATTTAAAACTAAAAGCTTATGAACTGGGTCGAATTCACTCAAATCCATCATACCTACGTTGAACGATTACG
The DNA here is from genome assembly GCF_023864275.1 of Schistocerca cancellata. Taxonomy (NCBI): domain Eukaryota; kingdom Metazoa; phylum Arthropoda; class Insecta; order Orthoptera; family Acrididae; genus Schistocerca; species Schistocerca cancellata. Next base: position 61,769,526 of record NC_064629.1, read on the forward strand.
AAAGTCAAAGAGAAAAAGTTAGTCATTGAAATTCAGGAACTGTGTGTTGCGAGGTGAGGAATGTCGCTGAACTACTGTATACGTTTGATGACAGCCAAGTAACTTTGATCAAATAAAGCATTTCTAGAGAGAGGCATGTAAAATCTTTGAAATCGACCATCCCTCAAGTGTCAGGCAAATAGTTTCCTTAAATCAAATATTCCTATGGTAAATAACTAGCGGAAAAAATCAAATTGTCCGTGCCTGTCACAGGAGACAATGGAACTTACTGAATTCAAGAACCACTTTGATGACAGTTAAGCAAACTCAGGGAAATCAACCACTATTACGGCATGAAGTCAAGTACCCCTGTGTGATAGAAGAGTGGATGCACTGAAATGAGTAAACCCTGTTGTGAGTGGTTAAGGAATTCGATGAAATCGTACATCTCGATGGTGGGAAGCAAAGCGTCTGAATAAAAAAAATGGTTCAAATGGCTATGAGCACTATGAGACTTAACTTCTGAGGTCATCAGTCCCCTAGAACTTAGAACTACTTAAACCTAACCAACCTAAGGACATCACACACATCCATGCCTGAGGCAGGATTCGAACCTGCGACCGTAGCGGTCGCACGGTTCCAGACTGTAGTGCCTAGAACCGCTCGGCCACCCCGGCCGGCCCTCTGAATAAAGTTAAGAATAGCTGTTGTATAAGGCAATGAAACCCTTTAAAATCAAGTACTCCAGTATGGAGAGGGAAAAAAATCCACACTAAAATCGAACGCACTTGAAGTCAGAGATATAAGGACAAGCTGGAATCAGACATCACAAAGATCACAAAACTGTGACTCATCTATGCTGTAAGGAGATTTTAAGTTTTGGACGTTTAAGAAATCAAGGAACCTGCATAGGTCTCTCTCAGTGAGTGTTGATTTCAATTAAAGCAGCGCAACCTCGTGGAAAACTGATGGCGCCAATGTTATAACTCTCTTTGACACATACAGCTTCGCTTATGGATGATCTTTCCTTACGATATGTTTCGACATTTCAAATTAAATGGCTTCTGTATGCATGTCATTCCGCCTTTCAAACAGTTGCTCTGTAAGCAGCTTACGACGAGGCTTAGTTTGTTTGACGGGCTCAATCTTTCGACATATCGACAGTCCGACGTCTTTTGAGGTCTAATGACGTGACATTCAGCAATGAACGGAAAGAGACTATAATTCAATGTAAACAAAATTACTGATACACGTAGTACGCCATAGAAACAAATGTAATTCGTACAGAGAATTAAAACATTGCGGCTCGAGTAACCAATACCGTTTGCAGGCATTGGCAGTTTCAAACTACCCATCCGGCACAAATACAAGTCAGGTATTTTCAGTCCTCGGCTGTCATCATGTGGTTCCCATACATCTCTCGTAGGAATCTGCGTAATTTCAATGTCCTCCCATTTCTTTTCCTTTTTTTCTGTTTGCTGCACAATTTCTGCAGGGAGGGCGACATCAGGAGAGAGATGAGAGAAACTGCTCCATACCGCGGTGAGCCTTGAGCGCATGGAACGTCTTCAAAAGTGGTGTCTTCTCGGATAAGATCCATAACGCAGTGAGGACAGTAGCGAGATGGAGCACATTAACGTAAAGAACCAATAAAAGACCTCCTTCACTATATCATTATTCTGATGTGGAATATGAGACTCTTCTAACCCTAAACAATAATCCCTACTACTCTTATCGTGTGGTCAAAGCCTTTCCACATTTCCTATGTAGTTCACGGCAACTTATAACGAGGAAAAAAAACAAACTAGGATGGTTACTGTTTAAAGCACTCACGACGTCAAGGTCGCCACAGCCTGGAACTAGTTCTGTGGGAGAAGGAAGCAGTTAAAGAAACCAACCGCCTTAATTATTTTAGGGAAACCACGGAAACTGTACATCCGGAATCTGAAATGTAGATCCGCGTTCTGCTCCTCTCGGATATGAGTATTGCACTAAAACAACTACATTATGTTGTTCTGCGCTGCAAGTGACATTTGTTAACATTCATTTCGATACTACATCTTCGTTCGTGGAAGCTCCGCTTCTGCACTCGCATGGCTTGAACTTTTATTTTCAGACATACGTTGTTTGGGATTAAGCATTATCTACTTCTTACTTGTTTGCGATTAAGCATTATCTACTTCTTACCTGTAAATGAACAATGAAGAAATATTGCTAATTTCTTAAGGTTCAGTGACTGAAAATCGACATGAAACTACGTACAACTGTTATAATCAGATTCACTCATCTTATAATGTAGGTACATATTTTAGCAAATATAACATTGTTGTCAAACAATGTAATACTTCGCAGCTACCTACAGGGTGTTTCAAAAATGACCGGTATATTTGAAACGGCAATAAAAACTAAACGAGCAGCGATGGAAATACACCGTTTGTTGCAATATGCTTGGGACAACAGTACATTTTCAGGCAGACAAACTTTCGAAATTACAGTAGTTACAATTTTCACCAACAGATGGCGCTGCGGTCTGGGAAACTCTACAGTACGATATTTTCCACATATCCAACATGCGTAGCAATAATATGGCGTAGTCTCTGAATGAAATTACCCGAAACCTTTGACAACGTGTCTGGCGGAATGGCTTCACATGCAGATGAGATGTACTGCTTCAGCTGTTCAATTGTTTCTGGATTCTGGCGGTACACCTGGTCTTTCAAGTGTCCCCACAGAAAGAAGTCACAGGGGTTCATGTCTGGCGAATACGGAGGCCAATCCACGCCGCCTCCTGTATGTTTCGGATAGCCCAAAGCAATCACACGATCATCGAAATATTCATTCAGGAAATTAAAGACGTCGGCCGTGCGATGTGGCCGGGCACCATCTTGCATAAACCACGAGGTGTTCGCAGTGTCGTCTAAGGCAGTTTGTACCGCCACAAATTCACGAAGAATGTCCAGATAGCGTGATGCAGTAATCGTTTCGGATCTGAAAAATGGGCCAATGATTCCTTTGGAAGAAATGTCGGCCCAGACCAGTACTTTTTGAGGATGCAGGGACGATGGGACTGCAACATGGGGCTTTTCGGTTCCCCATATGCGCCAGTTCTGTTTATTGACGAAGCCGTCCAGGTAAAAATAAGCTTCGTCAGTAAACCAAATGCTGCCCACATGCATATCGCCGTCATCAATCCTGTGCACTATATCGTTAGCGAATGTCTCTCGTGCAGCAATGGTAGCGGCGCTGAGGGGTTGCCGCGTTTGAATTTTGTATGGATAGAGGTGTAAACTCTGGCGCATGAGACGATACGTGGACGTTGGCGTCATTTGGACCGCAGCTGCAATACGGCGAACGGAAACCCGAGGGCGCTGTTGGATCACCTGCTGCACTAGCTGCGCGTTGCCCTCTGTGGTTGCCGTACGTGGTCGCCCTACCTTTCCAGCACGTTCATCCGTCACGTTCCCAGTCCGTTGAAATTTTTCAAACAGATCCTTTATTGTATCGATTTTCGGTCCTTTGGTTACATTAAACCTCTGTTGAAAACTTCGTGTTGTTGCAACAACACTGTGTTCTAGGCGGTGGAATTCCAACACCAGAAAAATCCTCTGTTCTAAGGAATAAACCATGTTGTCTACAGCACACTTGCACGTTGTAAACAGCACACGCTTACAGCAGAAAGACGATGTACAGAATGGCGACCCACAGACTGCGTTGTCTTCTATATCTTTCACATCACTTGCAGCGCCATTTGTGGTTGAAAATTGTAACTACTGTAATTTCGAAAGTTTATCCGCCTGAAAATGTACTGTTGTCCCAAGCATATTGCAACAAACGGTGTATTTCTATCGCTGCTCGTTTAGTTTTTATTGCCGTTTCAAATATACCGGTCATTTTTGAAACACCCTGTATCTTCTAAGTATCAGATAAAGATATTGATTTTTGGCGGAGCGGTTTCTTTCGAAAATAATTTTTCTGCTGCCCGGAAAAGTTTCTGCGATGGAAAGATAAACAGTTAAGTGTAAACTCAACAGACCCTGTCCTCTGTCTCACTTATTGTGCTGTGGTCTCTTTTACCTAATTAATTAACCCTGAATACATTATGATAGGTACTATCAGATTGATTTGGTGGATAAATTTTGTGCAGGCGTCTTTCTTAATCCATTATGTTTTTCGTCCATTCTTCTGCAGTACATCAAGATGCTACCGCCCTTCTTCTTTACCATTCCTACATTTCATTTAGAGTATTGCGGTAACGCAGACGCATATTTCAGAAGCTTCGTTTCTGGTATCAAGGCCGTCCAATGCCACGCATGTTTTCATTTGTTTCTTCCTCAGACGTTTCGAATGGCTTTAGTTACTAAATAACAAACAACTTTTAGTTTTTATTATGACTCTCAAAACTCGGTTTTTTCAAGTACTTGTGTGCTGTTTCATAATGTATGTAGCTATCTTTCGTTCATATCCCTACAGTTCTCCGCAAAATTTTCATTTCAGTTCTCGAATATCACCTTATATATTCCTGGAAAGGCAATATCACCTATGCACTCTAATATATTTGGCTGTTTCCCTATCGATGGAGCTTCCAAATTTTCTTTCAGTTTCTTCCGTTCTATCAATACGCAAATAAAAAAAGAGTGATAGACGTTTCTCTCTTTTGTATACAGGGTGAGTATTAGTAAAACTGACGAACAGCATGGACGGATTCCTGACTGGAAATGGAGGAAAAAAGGTCCTATGAACATATGTCCGTAGCTGCATCGCTGCCGCGGTAGACGGCGCTGACGAATGAAAGTTCCTATGACTACGTGCCGTGTGTTCCGTGTGTGTTCCAGGCTGATGATGATGATGTTTAGTTTGTGGGGCGCTCAACTGCGTGGTTATCAGCACCCGTACAATTTCCCAACGTTTGCTCAGTCCAATTTCGCCACTTTCCTGGATGATGATGAAATGATGAGGACAACACAAACACCCAGTCATCTCGAGGCAAGTGAAAATCCCTGACCCCGCCGGGAATCGAACCCGGGACCCCGTGCTCGGGAAGCGAGAACGCTACCGCGAGACCACGAGCGGCGGACTGTGTTCCAGGCTGTGTGATTGACGCAGCGTACTGTACGCAGCAGAATGGTCCGGTATTCATATGGGGAACAAGCCGAGATGGTGCTTGTGTACGGAAAAGCAGATGGGAACAGTCGAGAGGCAGAACCCAGTCCTCCAGGTCTGGTGTACGCACAGTCCGCCTCCTCCCTGAACGTTCGTCTGTCTGAAACGACCCACGATCACACAAACGCTTCAAAATGGCTTGATGTGTAGTGTGATATGGTTTGTGTCTGTCAGAGTTCGTGTTTTGGTATAGCCGTCCTGCCTCTCGACCATTTCGATCTGCTTGGCCGTACACAAAAAACGTCTCGACTTGTTCTCGACATAAATACCGGACCGTTCTGCTACTTACAAGGAAAACTCCCCATCGCATCCCTCTCTGATTTTGTGGTAAAATGGCCCAGTGAATAGTCTGTCAAGAACTGAACATAGATCAAACATAAAAACAGGAAGAAGGTATATGAACTGTAAAAAAAAGCAAAATAGAAATAGCGAACGGTTCAAATCAAACTGTGCAACATCGAGCGAATTGCAAGAGTCACGGCGTCGAAGATGTGTGCTCATGGGTTGGACTGCAAACCGTGTTCAAGTCTCTCTCGTGCCCCTTTTTTTTCAGAAAATTATGAACTTTCCGTCCGGTCATTGACGTGTCTGTTCGCTGTATTCAGATTTGCGACTATGTCGTGGTGTAACTTGTAGCAGCGAAGTGTACGGTTCAAATGGCTCTATGGGATTCGACATCTGAGGTCATCAGTCGCCTAGAACTTAGAAGTACTTAAACCTAACTAACCTGAGGACATCACACACATCCATGCCCAAGGCAGGATTCGAACGTAAGACCGTAGCAATCGCGCGGTTCCGATCAGAACGCTTAGAACCATTTGGTCACAGCGGCCGGTGCGAAGTGTATGTAGGGGATATCCAGATGTTCGTACCTCCTACTTCTTCTACAGAAGTACCATATGTTATGACTCTTACGTTCCTTATTGGAAGTTTTAACTCATGGATTCCTATGTTGTAACATATTTTGCACCCGATTATTTGTTGTTTTCATTTCTGAGAGGTGTCTATGCGGCATTTCGCGTGCTCTCTCTATTCATATTTACTTGCGACGGTAATATATTCTTACCACTTGACTTTTATTCCACACCAATATATAGTATGACAAGTATCAAAACTGCAGAGGGAGAACAGACACGTCAATGGCAGGATGGAAAAATGGGTGCGAGAGAGATTTGAAGGAGAATGTCCCGCTCTGCAATTCAACACAGTGAACACACAACCACGACGCCGTGATTCTTGCAGTTCGCTCGATGTTGCACATCCTGAGCTTGAACCGTTCACTATTTCTGTTTTGCTTCTTTTTTCACAGTTCAGCATACCTTCTTCCTGGTTTAATGCTTGATCTGTTTTCAGTTTTTGACGGCCTATTCAGTGGGCCATCAGAGGGGGATGCGATGGGGACTGAGCCTTGTTAGAGTACGCATTGTCAGTCACACAGCGTGCAACACACAAGGAACACACTGCACGTGGTCAGAGGGACTTCCATTGGTGAGCGCCATCTACCGTGACTACGGTGCATCTCCGGGCACATGCTCATAGGAATTTTTTTCTTCCATTTCCAGTCAGGAACCCATCCCTGCGGTTTGTGGGTCCTATTAATGTTCACTCTGTATAAACGAGACATGTTTTTTCTTCTATACCAAATTTACGCATGACTCTGAATGTTACCGAAAATAGAACGTTTACGGCGTTCAAGCGTTTACTGTCACTGAAATAAATTCTTTTCTGTTTCGAATAAAAACTAGTGAAATCGCAAAATCCGTCCAGTTATGCGTTAAAGAACGTGTTGATAAATATCTGTGTTAATCTCTCTTTCGAATAGTGCAGTCACAAAAATACTGTCCCCTCAGTAGTAGATTTACTCAGTTCCAGAATCTTGCACTGTTTTTTACTTTACCTCTATACGCACAAGTGAGTGTAGTCGTTATCTGTAGTATGTGCCCAACTCGTTGATAACGAGAGATCGATACACGCTATAACGGGCGCAATCCGGAGTGCATGGAGGGTAGAACACAACGTGCCATTCCCTGTTAGTCTGAATAACGCGTGCGGAGCTATATATTTTAACGCAACTATTCAAAGGCCATTCACTATAGCGGTGTTTTAGATATCATTAAAATGCTCAGTCTGTGTATTCGAACTTGTAGGAGGTAGCCAAGACTCCTTGGATCGGATACCGTACAGCCTGGTATTTGCAGTGTCTCATGAATTGCGCAACGATGCTGACGATGTAGAAAAAAAAAATCCAAACCACAACTAAACTACAAATAAACTAACAAATAAATTATAGAGACTGCTGGGTATGGGGATACCATATGTTGTGACAATGTAGCATGTTTCAAACAGTCAAATGTTGTTCGCAGTAGTTGGCGAACGCAAGAAATCAATGTGGAATCGACTTGCATTTCTTCTGAGTTACAGTCAGTCTGATGGTCATCGTTTCTTATATCCAAGGCGGTTTTAACACAGTGAAACGCTCAAAACGGTTATAGAGAAACTAATACATGGAAATGCGCACAATGCAAAATTTAAAGTATTGTCTAAAATGAACTACTATAGTAGGTGACTGTCTCATAAAGGACGCGAGCTTTCCTCGTCGCTATGAACTCTCTACTCTCGTAATTTTTTCAAGTTTTTTTTATTTCAAGATGCTGTGTAAGTGTGAAAGTTAATGGAACAATGAATAGTAATATCAGTCGCTGAATCTTTGCGTATCAACTGAAGGCTCATAGGAGCTGCTCAGTGAAATTCGCCTTAGAAAATTGGAATAGTTACTTTTCAGAACGGCAACGAAAAGTAACAAAATGATATTTATGAGACCTAAGCATGATTATACCAAGTCGAAATCAGGAAAACTGAGCGTGTAAACCAAATTAAATGACAGTAGACAATATTGACGACCAATAAGAATCTTGATGTCAGAGTTACTTGGTGAAAGTTGAGCTCATTTATAAAACCCAGGTGACTTCAGGTAAAATTTTTCATCGACCCAAGATTACTGTATGAGACAGAGGCGCCGGCCTCAGTGGCCGAGCGGTTCTAGGCGCTTCAGTCTGGAACCGCGCGACCGCTACGGTCGCAGGTTCGAATCATGCCTCGGGCATGGATGTGTGTGATGTCCTTAGGTTAAATGAAATGATAATTAAATGGACACCCTAGCTGCAAACAGGCGTTGATGTTAAATCTCATAGTGCTCAGAGCCATTTGAACCATTTGAGACAGAGGCCGGGAGTTTTTAACTGTCCACCCTAAGCAGACTAGCGACTTTCTAATTGTGACTAGCCACATGAATGTTCCCAACATCGTGGATTGATGCAGTAACAAATGATGAAGTCTTCAGAACTACCACACTGAACTATAAAAATCAAATAAACAAATTTAGAAAATTTATGTACGTATATTACTTGCTGAGAAGCAAAAATTAAGTCCGCTAAAGTAATACAGAAAATCATAATAGATGACACGCGTGACGTTGCTAGAACACAGAGATTATGATTCAAGAACATTATGACATGCAACAGTCTGTGAGGTCTGTGTACCAGTAAATATTGCCATGTGGTCAGTTTTTCAATGAAACGGAAATAAGTTTCCGTTTTCAGATCTTACCTTATTCCCACCTCTCCCTGTCTTGTACGCTACTTCTTCGTGTCTCATACTTGATGCTCGGGAACACAGTAGCAATCCATCACGTTATGGCTCCAATGTAATGCTCGAAAGAATGTAAATGCAGATGCGAGAACTAGTGAAAAAGCATGTTTCTTATGGCATAACACCTTTGTGAATATCCGAGTGCGGGAAAGGAATTCTAATGAAAACTGGCTGGTAATGGAAGATCTACAATAATATGAGGGATTGTACGTTGAGTCTTCTAGAGTCCTGCGTTGTCAGCAGAAGATTAAGTGTATTTGGTGACGAAAATTCTGGACCCGTGTAACGTGTTGCAATCGTAAAACACAGGACTCGCATTCCTGCAGACGGTGGTTCAAATCCCCGTCCGGCCACCCAGATTTACGCTTTCGCTGGTTTCCCTTAAAGCGAATAATAGGTCGATTTCATTCCCCGATGTGCTCTGTCTCTCAGTTCTTTAATCTCCCCCGCTTTTTTGTGTCTGTGTTGCAGGAAAATGAAACAAAAATTTGTTTAAAATCGGCCGAATTGCATCAAAGGCGTACAACATCTTTATGGGAAGAAAAAATTTTAATTTAAGTCATATCTATAAATTTCAGGCACTCGTTAAGAGGGATCGCGATTCACTGGGATGCATATCATCGTAAACTGAATTGTAGGGTCTGTTTTTCTGAAACTGTATCTATACTGCGACTCTTTTTGTTTTTCTCCGTTTTTAGCAATCGGAAACTGTGATTGAGACACTTATACTGGCAAAATATGCTGTAAGCAAGAGTTATTCAAAAAACGTATGGAACATCTGAGACTGTCTGCTGCGTGAATGGATGATACATCGTTTGAAATGAAAGTTATTCTTTTTATTTCTCAAGAAAAAAACGCAGAAAAAAATGTTAGAGCTCAACGTTCAGTTCGCCTCGAGATCACTGGAGATGGAGCTCTAGCTGAATTGGTCAAGGATAGCACAGGAATTTTACTGCAGTTCTTCTAAAGTGACACTGCCAGCAATCGCTTCAGTGTCAGATGGAGAACGGCCAGTCTTTAATTTTACTTCGTTTGAATACATGTACAGTGCATTAATCAACGTGTCACTCCGCCAAGTTCTTCCTAATGAACCATGACGTTTGGTCGGATGACGTATTCTGACCTGTTACCCCATTCAGATAATTTACCATTTAACACTTTGAATCCCTAAGTGCTGACGGAAACAGCCTCGTATAACAACAGACATTCCATCGATTGCAAACGAATATCTGAGACTGATGTTGAGGAACGCATCTCAATATCCACGAAGAAGCTGAAAACAATCACTCGGATCCTGAGTAACTAGTAAGAAAATGAATACGTTTCGCATGTTTGGGCTTATTTTGATTTCAGTAGTCACGCACGGAGTACTCCCGGATGGCGTGGTGTGTCGCGTTCGACGGTTTTCTTGTCTGACGCTTTTAACTTTGCATTTGCAAAGTGCTTGGAAAGCGTACTAGCGGCCGTGGTTTCTACGTGCTCGGCGCGTACAATCGATTTCCTGTAACCCACTTCCTTTCGTAGCACGCCAACCGGCTGAAATAACTCCCCTAACCACGCTTTCGCGATTCGCTCTTCGTGTCACACGAATATCGCGTCGAACCCGAAAATTTTGTCGTTTCTTTTGAACTGCCGCATGTGGCTTAATATTTTACGCTATGTGTTTCAAGTCTGATACACTCTTTCAGAGAGCTAACGTATTTTTTATACGAGCACATTAACGTAGTTTATGAGTAGCGAATGAATATACCGGAAGAGTATTCAGGTTACGAAACTGTCTTCCAGTAAACTGTAGTCTATAAGCAATGCTTTCAGTTAACACCATTTCATTTTTAAATAGTTTTGTTACTACTTATTGACAAATATAATATCCGTGTTTTTGTGAAAGAACAGACATTTCGCACTGGTGTGTTACTACGTAAAACGTACCTAAGGAAAACTTCTCAGTGGCATAAGGCTGTTGCAGTCCAGATTATGTTTTGTCCGTTGTTATTCTTTACAGCGACAGTCCATTTTCTTTTGACGTTGAAAACTTTTGTAATTTCTTGTCTTGCAGTCGCTCACACTGTGTCAAAATACGTCCACAGAAGGTGCTGTGTTTTAAGTTTTAATGACTACAGCGGCTGACATGATGCTGTTAGATTAGCCCATGTCTTGTAATCGCTCAGACTTACAGCGCTAGATACCTATCACTGGGAAGGAGATGTGTAAAATCCGTCCGCAGAAGGTGTTGTGTTTAAAGTTTTAATGAATACAGCGGAAACATGACACCGCTAGCCCACTTTTCCATTTATTCAAATTCCTGATAACGCTGCAGGAAAAACTTTCTTCATTTGTGGGTGCAGCCGTAATGTTTTTCGTTTGGTTGTGAAACTCTCCCCTATAGTCAACGTAAATTCGTCAGAAAATAAGTGCTTTTCTTACAAAAATAACGTCATTCTGCGTTGTGCTCTCTTCCATCATGTTGCTAATACAGTGATTGTAATTTCTTATGTCAAATTATGAAAAACCCACGATACTGTTTTTGACATTTCTTCATTGATGTAGGTTTTCCCATGTTAACTATGTACAATGCTTAAAATTGTAAACAACTGGTTAGTGGTTGATCTGAGGAGTGACTACCTCGAATGTGGAAAAAACACCGTAGCGCAAACTGTGTTGTTTGTACGTTACTTTTATGGTGATAGAGTACAAAGACTGTTACTGCAGAGACCACTCGACCGCGCTGTGTGAAATGAATGGAAATTGACTAGAACCTCCAGAGAAACAGTAAGCTGGTCAAAAGGTCGAGGAGAGATTTCTTTGCCTTTGTGCTGCGACGCCATCCCACACCAAATGGGACGGTAGTAATGACAGAAGAAACTTTATTTCAGGTTATTTACTTGGAAATGACGGGGATTTGCAATGGAATTTTTGAAAGGTATAGACAAAACAGTGCCTACATTTTACCTATTTTTAAGACTAGTGTTCTTTCTTTCTTTAGGCTGAAACATCATTTTTTGATTTTTCTTTAGCGACAGGAAAATATTTTTCAATTTAATTTTACCTGAAGCAAAGAAAAAAAAACGTTTTTAAAATTGTCTCAAGAATTTATGTTGACGCAGGCTCAGACTGAAAACTGACAAGTATTCGTTTTATATATACCTTCATTTACGAAAAGAAAAGTGCACCCATTTCGTCCTTGTCCCTTTATCAGATAAGCTTTATTCAACACAGATTCATACTTTGATTCTTCCAAGTAAGGGAAAAGCTCTTTGATCAATGTTTTCTGCAAATATATGTCTAAAAGATATTCCAAGGTGCTCTAGTCTACTTAGCACTAAGGTGTGTACGAGAAAGCAGATTCTCTGTATATCTTGTCATTGGCCCACATATACCATATCTCTTTTGTAAGCAGGCACACATCCTCTTATCTAGTCGTCATTTATAAAGAAAAACATCCATTGAAATACTTTTCGTTGAATAGTTCCGGTGCAGCTTAGTTGTAACGCGGAAGAACGTTCCTATAGCTATTTTCATCTCGTATCAATGTTGGCTTTTACTGATAAGTAGCCGGTTGGAGTGGCCGAGCGGTTCTAGGCGCTACAGTCTGGAACCGCGCGACTGCTACGGTCGTAGGTTCGAATCCTGCCTCGGGCATGGATGTGTGTGATGTCCTTATGTTAGTTAGGTTTAAGTAGTTCTAAGTTCTAGGGGACTGATGACCACAGCAGTGAAGTCCCATAGTGCTCAGAGTCATTTTGAACTGATAAGTAATCATTGTTTTCGGATCGAGCACATTAAAATCCGTAATTTAAGTCTCATTTATATTTTGAACTTTTGGTCCGTGCAATAACGTTCCCTAGCACTACGCACTTGCGGGTTGCCTAAGAAGCTCGAGCCTTTGTGAATCTAGTAGCCTACAACGCGATAGCAAACTACGGCCACCTTCCTGAGCCAGTATACAACTTTCAGGATTGCTGGTATACGTATCCGCGGCTGGATCAGCGAGGTCACAACGTACTGCACCAGACTTGGGCAGCTGAGCGATCATGATCTCGATTCCATTCTGACTCCTATAGACTGCACTCCAGATTGCAAGATTTCTACATAGTGGTATGTAGAATGGCTCCGGTGCTGCTGCAGCTGTTATTTACGTTTGTAAGAATATCCGACGCCAGAGGTGCAACGCCCCGCAACGGAGCGCCGCCTTATGTCACAGTTATCTAATAGCGGTCGATAATCAATGGTGTCTTTACCGCCACAGGTAGCTATTTTGTCACATTACGTGCCAGCCCGAACATTTTAAACGAGAAGCGACACTACTCTGTCACAGGAACGTAACCATCACAAATGTACACAGCACTTTCTGTAGAACGAAAGAAATTTTAAAGTAATTTCATCCAAGTTTCTAAGCCTATTTACATGATTTTTCAAGACGTTGATTCCACCTAAAGGCCACATGCTTTTAGGAAATATTGAAGGTCGTGTTTTAAGTATAATATACGGCTTATCAATTAACGAAATAATGTTTTCAGCAATGAACGTTTAGTGGATTCTTCTGGCGATTAGACCCTTTTCAGATGACTTCCACTAACTATTATAGTAGGATTACTCTTATCTTCACGTGACGGAACACAGTTCTTCAAAATGTATTATCGTATGAGCCTGACATTGCTTCCTGGGTGTATATGTTTCATCATCTACACGTTGGATGTATACATTTTACCTAACTTTCATGAAAATCATCGTGTCAAAACTCAGTTGACAACAATACGCTCTGAAATGTCATTTGTTCAAATACTAGTGTGGTGACTATACTTCAGTCATGATAGTGAGACGTACTGAGATACTAAGGAGGAGCACTTCTTCTTCCTTTTTCTGTACTCTTCATGTTTATATCTTTCCCATGTCGATGGATGATGAGAACTTTTGCAGTGTTATTATTGATGGTTGTAAAAACGAAAAACGGAAGAAGGTGAAAGCTGTTGCCGGCTCATAGTCCTTGTCTTTAGGATAATACCAAGAAGGCTGCCAAACTAAAGGCGACGATTCGTAGGATTTATCAGAATCCCATGCCCAGCTCCGCGAGACAGCAAGAGTTCAAGGTTTAACGCTGCACCTTGACCACCTGTCTGAGTATCGAGGACTGTTCTCGTCTCTTTTCGTAGCTGACCAATAGTTCAACAAAGTTTCGATAACTATGAATCCACAGCAGGCATTTGTGTTCTAGACGTGCCGGTTACCAGCTGATGTAATAAGTGAGGGTTTTCTTCTGACCTATAGAGAGCTTTATGGACATTCAGATCAGATCGGAAAGTGGCTTTATCAGCTCAGTTGTGGATTCTAGATTTTCTTTCAGTAACTATATGCAGAAGATGATTTGTAGAAGTATGCAGACGGTACTTCTCCTTGTCCTTGTCCCAGAACCTAGTCCTATTCTTCGTGCAGAAACTCATCAGTCGAGATGTATTGCAACCGTGTCTTCAGTCGCCGAGAAAAACATCTTGTGGTGACGTGTAAGTTCTTGATGTCACTCTGCATAAACTCGCTTTGTTTGTAGGTAGTTTTAGCGCCATTGCTGGCCGCGGTGGCCGTGCGGTTCTGGCGCTGCAGTCCGGAACCGCGGGACTGCTACGGTCGCAGGTTCGAACCCTGCCTCGGGCATGGATGGGTGTGTGTGATGTCCTTAGGTTAGTTACGTTTAAGTAGTTCTAAGTTCTAGGGGACTGATGACCATAGATGTTAAGTCCCATAGTGCTCAGAGCCATTTGAACCATTTTTTTGTACAAATGTTTTCCATTTTCTATGTAAAATTCGAAGGTTGAGATCGCCTCGTGCATTTGTCTTGTATCTGTTACGTAACGAAAGGTTCATCATTCTATTTATCCTTATCGGATTGCCTGAATTGTAAATAATCGAATGCACCACTTGAGACAAGAAAAAGGTCAATGCATTAGATCTGAAGCACCCCGTGTATCACCTTAAAAGACTCGTTTTGTGAAGGCCATATGCCGCTGACTTCAACTGTTTTACTTCTTTTTTCAGTTCCTCACTTGACGCTATATACTTGTGGCTACAGTATTTCTTGAATTATGGGGCTAATTCTCGATGAGTATTACAAAGACATGACAGATGCCAGTAAACATTTGGCTACATGCAGAGGATATTCGTCGAAAAAATTCTGCACTACAATTTACAAAAGTACAAACATGTACCGAACTCAGTTACTAAATTTGCGCCTCGTGTAGAAGTACGTTGTATGAAGATTTAGGTTTCTTGTCCATAATCGCGTGACTCTGTACATGGTACATGTACGAATCATCAACACACGAGGAAAAGCGTCAAACGATACATATGTATGCTGTAAAGAAAAGACCGTCAGCGGCCGTGGGAATTAAATTGCTGTTTAGAATTAGTGCCTTATAATGATTTGTAACTTTATGTTGATTTGTTTCTTGGCATATCAGTCGATACAGGATTCCTTCTGTGAAAATGTTCTTTTATCTTAATGTAATTGGCTCCACAGAAAAAAATTTTACACAGCCTCCAGAAGGAATAACGTCAGGAATCATTAGTAACCGCTGAATTCTAATCCTCACGTAAGTTCCTTGTCATACATGAAGTTCATCATTTGTACAGCTCCCCACAAGAAAGGCCTCTGTGAATCTCGGCAAGATCAGTTTCACCGTCGTATAACACTGCTGCGCTCAAATGTACATAACTGAAGTACAGAAAATTTTCAAGCATCCATCAAGTGGGCGTGTACATATAAAATACAGAATATACGTTCTCGAGGGATGCAAGTAAGGTCGCAGAAGTGCCAAGTACAGATACGCAAGACTTCATGGGAGATGTTAAGGATCGCAGGAACTTCTGATCAGATGATTCATTATTAAAAAAAAAAAAAAGAAAAATGTTTTTGTAAATGGTTCTCTGTGGAAGTTTAACGAGCCTTCTGTATTAAGAGGCGTGTGAAACTTTTGATTCAAGTAGATAATCGTGAATAGTTTGTCTCTGAAAAGTAACAAAAGATTTTTTTGAACAGAATTATGCCACTATTTAAGTAACGACAAAATTAGTAATTAAAACCTAAAATTTTCTCGAATTAAATAAAATTTATTGGTTGTGCTACATACGAATTATCAGAATTCGTCAGTAAGAAGCGACATTCATTTAGTAATTGACAGGTATTGATTCTTTGCAAGACCGACTACTCATAAATTGCGACACCACTATTCGACTAATTGATTCCCATAACACAATACCCGACGCTAGTTATCTGTTTCGAATTACGAGTTGAAAAAAGCTTTATATGCATTCAGTAGTATAAAACTTAAACGGGAGCGAACGACTATTTGGTGTCATCTTCAAATCGCGAATTGCTAATGGTGGATTATTCATGAGCTGAAGTTACAGAAGAATGAACGTCCTGCCGATGACGACTTCCAGCATCTTTGTCGCAGCAGGCATCGTCTCAGTTCCACAGCTATATTTTACTGAGACGACGATTTTGCTATGTGATTATGACGCTAATGAAAGCTCATGAATACCTCATTCAAAGTGTACGGTCGCTGGCTGAACGCCAATCAGCCAAGTGAATGACTTACTTGTTTAGTTATTTGTCGCTTCAGTGTGATAATTACGTGGGTTACGTTCCATACACAACAGTGTTCATTAAAGGTAAATAACTGCGATACTGAATATAGGCTTCCTTTAACGCGGTCATTCAGGGATTTATTTAATTTCAAGCAGCATAGTGTTATGTTAATGCATGGAATTTAGAAATTTTGATCCTTTCATTTGACTGACACACACACACACACACACACACACACACACACACACACACACACAAGTGTGGGTGGGAGCTCACACACTCCCAAACAACTTCTTTCAGATTCATAGGACAATAAAATAAAAAGCCTTTATTACACTACTACAACAAGAAAAAACGCTGAACAAAACCGAGAAATATATGACAGTCGATGTGTGCAAGTGATAGTAGCGTTGGTTAATCTTTTGAATTTGGTAGTTTCCTGTCTGAGAAAGGACAGCATCAGAGCAAAAAGAGAGTTGAGTTGGGCCACGTACACATCGTCCTCTGTTCCCTTCATTGGGAATATTCCTCTCTTGCTCTATCCTGTGTAGGTTTCTGTGCCCTAGAATGCTGGAATAATTACCTGAAACCATTTTGTCACTTGTAGAAGGACATTAAGGTTTTTTCTTCATTTTTGTAATAGTGTATACAATGTTTTGTTTTACGTATGCCCCACGCCTTCTCGGCTCATCTATGTCTACAAGTACAGATAATCCACGCCTTTCACATTAATTCGAGCAATCTTTTAAGACTGAAAATAACGTTCGGTGCATGATTTTTGTTTGTGTATCTGGAGCTATCAAAATTTTTACGAAAGGAAATATTTTGTAACAGAGATAACTGAACACTAATAATGCAATATTTTCAGTTTAAAAATTTATTTTAATATGTCCGTGCATTATAATTTCGCCTTTATGACAAACGTCAAAGAGGACGCTTGTAACACAAGAAATCCCAACAATAATGTAGGAACTACTTTGCATTTTTTCTGACACCCGTGATCTTTTTCTCTGTATGGATACTTCCGTTTACTCGGAAAGTCCAGTCAATATTCGTTAACAGTTTCCTAAACCAGGTCCTTCGCAGCTAAGCTTAACAGATATACCAACATATAAACAATGTAGTTACCTTGACGACGTACGCGACCTACAGTATAAATATGAGTAATAACATTGTGGCACATTTATCGTCAGATGTATGGTTATGCGAAAATGGAGAGTAGAGGCTGCAATAGAATCGTTACTCAGCATTCCTCATAACATTTTACTGAGACCAGAAAAGAAAACTCAGTACCTGAAATTGAAACGCTAATTGAAAAGCAATTAATCAAGGAGAACCCAAAGTCTTCCTCAGTATCAGAAACACGCTAAAACAATCTTTTTTGTGTCTCCATTCTCGAAGGGAAGCATCGTCGTTTCAGCAACACTTCTAACAGTATTAGTTACACTAATACTCTGAGAAAGAAAACTTACTCTTAGGAGGCTGCGTTACGCCTGGAACTGGAAAGAAAAAATTAATCATGAGTACGATAATGGCTATGCAGTGCTCCCGAATAGCGAGTGGTAAGAGAATGCTATCGGTAGCCCATGTCACAGCTGTAGGCGAGGGCGTTGTAGTCGCGTAGCTTTTGTCCTCTGCTGACGCCGTGTCGGGGAACTGTGAATGACGTACGCAGAAGGCTCTCCCGTCTTCCCTCTTTGCTGAATATACTATTGAAAGGAACAGTTTCAAAAACTTCACCATTCTTTCTGCGAGCAACGTTCACCGTTCCTTCAAAGAAACAAAATGTTAATTGTCAGTTATTTACTATTTTACGCTATCCTACGAAAAAATGAAAGTATTGTATTATACAAAGAAGAGCTGAACCGTTCCTTAGCTGCTAAAAATTAGGTACAGAAGGTTAATCAGAGTAAAACAAATCATTTTACTAGATCCTCGGTGTTTGGAAAATATGACATGGTGAACGCTAAGGTTCCTGCAATAGACATAAAAGTCATCGAATGCCATCATTATAACTATAGAATGGAGAGAATCAGCTGTGAGTTTCCTTAACATCACACACAGAAAAGAGAACGCTAACGTTCCGATATGAATGCCGCTATGCAGGCACTTTGCCAATTTCCGGACCTGCCTGACGTCTTTTCTGGAGCAGTCCATCGATCAGTTTCTTCTCATTCCGTGCCTTTTCTCTGCGACATTGGCAGTGATACCGGAAGACGCAATAAGAAACGCTCTTGCGAAAAAATTGGTAATCGTGGGTAAGAATTGTAATTTCGTCGGAGAGCCACACTAGCGAAAGGAGGTGTCGCAACGTTCGTGACTTCTGCGAATTAGGTCTCAGGTTGGAGATGTGCTCACACACATTTGTGCGCACGCACACGGTCGTCCGGTCGGCCACCCCTAGTCACCCCCACCCACATCCACACACACCCAACCACCCAACCAACCATCCACACACAACCTCACACCCACACCCACCCACTCACAACCACACACAACCAACACACACACACACACACACACACACACACACACACAAGGCCACGAATTTGATGAAACAGGGTAAGGTAATCGTTGCAGTGAATGACGTGTAGAAAACTGGTCAGATTGACACATACGAAATTATGAGGAAAGAGCTATGTGACATTCATCTATGTTGTGCAGTTCGCAATAAGGCGACTAAAGGGCAACCTTTAAGAAACGAGATGATTTTTTTTTGTTTTTACATTTTTTGTGAGATGGAGAATAAAGAAAAAGAGAAAAGGACGCCTTTCAGATATCTGAGTGAGTGGACGACGCTACCTGTCTGCGCTAAGGCTCAAACCACTGTTTCCGATAGTGAAATGCGATGATGTGTGAATGGAGGTATATCATAGTATAAGACTATCTCAGTTCCCTGTTTCTGCAGAGAGATGCGACTGGGCACCGGTAACAACACTTACGGAAGAAAAGTGGAGGTGCACATGGAGAAACTTATTACTACGATACCTACTAACACTGAGCCACACTACACGTAGACAGTTAAAAATACCTGAAAAACACGTAAAACAAGAACCTCGCACGACAGTCGGGCATCGAATTGGCTCACGTAACGCTGAAAGTACGCAGTGCCACAAAATGTAGTATAACGGTGCTGCGAGTATTTGCTAGTGAGACAAATGAAAATGTGAGACGCCCACGTACGTCTGTTCTTCTAGGCAACAGAGAAATAATTATCAGAGAAAATAATACAGAGGTGGCTGCCTTTGGCAGTCTCGAGACTGTGTCCCAGTGTGAAATCTTCCTGTACCGACCGGTATTATCCTGCAACTTACGATCTACACGTTATTTGATATCCCACGAGTGAAATGAAAAGTGGGTGATGAGGGCATCCAGCAGATCAGTCAGACATGCTGGCCAATTTGCCGTGGGAATATCGCTAACCAGAGACATCAGCACGCTCATTCTACAATAGCGCAAATGCGCTAATGTTGGCCACGGGCGTGTCTGATATACAGTATTTAAGTGTGTAAACGTGTGTGGCCCTCCTGCGTTGTGTAAGGGGAAAAAGGTAGAGTGGACGTGTCGGCCGAACCGCCTTTACTGACCTGCGGGCGGCGGCGGCGGTTCGGGCTCCCTGAGCGGCGCGAACGCCTCGGCCCTGGCGGCCAGCGGGGGCGGCATGGCCAGCGGCGCCCTGCCGGGGCCCGCGGGGGGAACCCCCGTGCCGAAGCCCCCCACGCGGCCCACCGCCGTCGGGCCGCGCCGCAGCTGCTGCTGTTGTTGTTGTTGTTGTTGCTGCTGCTGCTGTTGCTGCTGCTGCTGCTGCTGCTCCTCCTCGCTGCCGATCAGCGTGTTAAGCATCTTGCTCGCGAAGCTGAACATGGCGAGGCGGTGGCGCCGGCTGTTCGCCTCGGCGCCGGCGGCTCGACTGTGCGCGCCCACGGCCACGGCCGCCTCCGCCTCCGCCGCCGCCTCCGCTTCCGCCGCCGCCGCACGCGCAGCGCCGCGGGCGGACGTCGCCGCAACTGACGCCGGTCGATATGGGCGGCGCTCCGACCCGCGCCTCGGGTCGATGCTGCCGGCCGCGAGATGAAAGCCTCGGCCCTCGGCGCTCTTTCGTGGGCCACCCGACACCCGACACAGACGCGACACGCTCCACCCCTTTCACTCCTCTTCCGGACATACTACTGAGCTCCCGACTCGTGTATATCGCGTGCCCCCTCCGTCTACCCTTACGCGCTCGCTCGATCCTCGCCGTTTACAACCGGACGGACACGTTTTGCATTGAGCGATCGACAGTTGCCCACCAAATTTTCACAGTCATCTGTAACGTTTACCCGTCCTCACAAAGCGGCTGCTAATGGTCCTCCTGTTCTTGGAGGGACTGACCACACAGACAAAAATTCAGTCACTGCCAGATTCAAATGGTTCAAATGGCTCTAAGCACTATGGGACTTAACATCAGAGGTCATCAGTCCCCTAGACTTAGTACTACTTAAACTTAACTAACCTAAGGACATCACACACATCCGTGCCCGAGGCAGGATTCGAACCTGCGACCGTAGCAACAGCGCGGTTCCAGATGAAGCGTCTAGAGCCGCTCGGTCACAGCGGCCGGCTCGCTGCCAGAAGAAGTGACGCTAATACAGTGGAACTCTTCCTCTAGCATCGATGATTGTTCAGTTCAGCGAGGAAAGGAAACCACAAGGTTCTTCAGGTATTCCTTGCTCAGATGAAACAATGCATTGATGATCGAAATGTTAGTGTGATATCACATATAAATATCACCCCACTTGCAAGTTTCCGTCTGACGCCAATAGCGGTCAGGCGGGATGTGTGAGACCGAATGGTGCGTGCCTCTCATTGACGCCTCCGGTGGCTGCGGACCACGAGGGCTCTCCTCCAGCACGATATAGGAGCAGCTACTCACATCACTTGCACTCGGAGCCTCATCATTAGGACACCATCGTTCCTCCTTAATACAGAGAGCCTCGTGCTAACTGACATTGTGATAGCTGGGCTCTGTTTCTTGCTGAGTCTTAGAGAGATGCAAGTGTAGTAAATCTTACATTTGCTGTCGTAACTTGTTCACTAATCATTTCCGCTCCTGCCCAGCTTTCCTACCACGACAGTAGCCGCAGCACTCTGTTGTGTACAAAGTCGTCAAAGTCGTACACAACAAAATGGTTCAAATGGCTCTGACCACTATGGGACTTAACATCTGTGGTCACCAGTCCCATAGAACTTAGAGCTACTTAAACCGAACTAACCTAAGGACATCACACACATCCATGCCCGAGGCAGGATTCGAACCCGCGACCGTAGCGGCCACGCGGTTCCGGACTGAAGCGCCTAGAACCGCACGGCCACACCGGCCGGCCTCGTACACAACAGTTAGCGTTCTCAAATTAAGAGGATTTTCATTGCTACATTTCACCCGCTGTTCCAGATAGTTCCAGACCTTTTCTATGAGATTAAAGTAGGGCTATTTAAGAACCAGTACAAATTTGATAAGCTTCCTGAGTGTTCGTCAAACCAGGAACATATGCATGCAGCTCTACGAACACCGTTACTGGAATCGGGGACTACGGGAATGTCGACAGCACGCTCATCATGAAATGTTGTAGTAAGGGCGAACCTCGCTCACCAGGAACGATAAAAAGAAAGTTCTGATGGATGTTCACGGTAACCTGGATCAGTGAAAGCAAGTCACGGTACTAAATAAACCCAAAATACATCAGAGAACCACCTCCGGGCCGAGCTACACACCATTCTCTCGCTGCGCCCATTGCGCAGTCGCTGTACTCGACGTTTTGCGTCATTTGAAAAGAAGTAAAATAGCAGTTTGTCGGAGTACACTTCTCGCTTCCAGTCAGTTTTTGTCCAGTGTGTTGTTTGATCCGCTGAAGACCTCTGTGAGCAGTGGCCTTTTGCGGGGTACATGATTACAAACTTCCTAATGCTCGTTCAAAAACTGGTTGACATGGACCTGCATTCAGTGAAAGCAGGATCTGAAACAAGTAGGAACACTTTTCTCTGGTCTTTGTTGAATATGATCCTTTTCCAACCGTTGTTCTTATGTCCTATTACGTGGCTGCGACTGATATACCATTCCTTGTGGACACATGGTGTGGTGTCGACCGAAGAGTGACGTCCCAGGTTACAGTTGGTACTTCAGAACTGCACCACAAGCTAAAGACAGTTTCGCCAGACGCAGCCACTAACGAGATTCGTCGGCGAAGACACGCCATCAAGAAGTTCCATACGCCGCCACTACCACAAGACTACTTACGTCAGTGCGTAGCGCCGCTCACCCCACTCTCCAGTGCTACTTTATTATTCAGGACTGTGTATCAAACTTTGA
Organism: Schistocerca cancellata; assembly: GCF_023864275.1. NCBI lineage: Eukaryota > Metazoa > Arthropoda > Insecta > Orthoptera > Acrididae > Schistocerca > Schistocerca cancellata. Next base: position 61,792,238 of record NC_064629.1, read on the forward strand.
CGTTAAATGGACGTTGAAATGTGACTGCCCCTAAGTGCTAGTCAAGTAGAAACCGTTCTCTGTATTCTGCAACAGTGTCAAATTGTAAGTAGACTGTTTAGGTTTTTATGTTGGTAACGTCTCGTAGCGCTCTGTATGAAAATCACTGGCTGTGCTGTGCACAGTCTGTGGCTGGTTGGCGTTGTTGGAATATTCGCTATTGTAGTGTTGGGCAGTTGGATGTGAACATCGCGTAGCGTTGCGCAGTTGGAGGTGAGCCGCCAGCAGTGGTGGATGTGGGGAGAGAGGTGGCAGAATTTTCAGAGCGGACGATCTGCACATGTGTCCGTCAGAAAAACGAAATTTGTAAGACTGGATATAATGACTTGTGAACGCTATTAAGGTAAGTACATTGTTTGTCCTGTATCAAAATCTTTCATTTGCTGACTATGCCTATCAGTAGTTAGTGCCTTCCATAGTTGGAATCTTTTATTTAGCTGGCAGTATTGCAGTAGTTCGAGTAACGAAGATTTTTGTGAGGTAAGTGATTCATGAAAAGTATAGGTTATTGTTAGTCACAGCCATGCTTTTGTAGGGATTATTGAGATTGCGTTGCGCTAAAAATATTGTGTCAGATAGTGATGATCAGAATAAGTAAAGAGAGAAATATCTGAGTACGTTCAGTTTTGCTCAGCTGTTTGAAAATCAAATAACGTAAGGGGTTTGCCAGCACAGTAATTCATAAATTTTTGTAAGGGGAGGTTTCAAAATATTCGAGGGTCGTTCAATAAGTAATGCCCGACTTTTTTTTTAAAAGAAGCCATTAATATACAGGTTGTACATAAAGTCCGTGAACACTTTTAATTATTTATTGCACAAGACCTAAACATTGTACAGATGTCATACATGTTGCATTTTGAAGAGAACCTCTGAAAGTTCTTTTTACAAACGTTCGATATGTAAACCGTGAGTAACCCGGAAGACGTCAATACGGTAATCGAATTCTTGACATACTCGTCCCAGCATGGCATCGTCGACTGTGGCAGTCGCTTCCCGTATTCTCTCCCGGAGCTCTGCTACATCACATGGTAGAGGCGGTACATACACCAGATGTTTAATGTGTCCCCACAGAAAAATTCAGAGGGAGAGAGATCTGGTGTTTTTGTCGAACTCCAACACACAGAAAGCTCGCTCCGCACATGAGCTCGCCATGTTTGCGACTAGCGCTGACTATCGGCAAATTACCAAACTACGCTGTGGCGGTATACATGAAAAAAAAAACTTTCAGGGTTTCTCTTCAAAATGACATATGTATGATATCTGTACAATGTTTGGTTCTTGTGCAATAAATAATTGAATGTGTTTCTAGAGTTTATGTACATCCTGTACATGACCAAACAATCTTGGTGGTGCTTCACATTTGATGTTTGTTCTGCGCGCCGGTGAAGTTCCGAACCGTTCTAGCAGATAGCAGAGCCGTAGTGCAGCGTCAAAATAGCGTCTCATACGACACCCGTTACAAACAGTGTGCTGTTATTGAATTCTTGTGTCAGAAAAAGAAACCGTAGTGAACAGGCATAAACGTTTGCGGCCCGCATCTCGTGGTCGTGCGGTAGCGTTCTCGCTTCCCACGCCCGGGTTCCCGGGTTCGATTCCCGGCGGGGTCAGGGATTTTCTCTGCCTCGTGATGGCTGGGTGTTGTGTGCTGTCCTTAGGTTAGTTAGGTTTAAGTAGTTCTAAGTTCTAGGGGACTGATGACCATAGATGTTAAGTCCCATAGTGCTCAGAGCCATTCCATAAACGTTTGTGTGCAGTGTATGGTGGCGCTGCAGTTGATAGGAGTACAGTTGGGCAGTGGGTAAGGAAAGTTACAGCCTCAGGAAATGCAGAAACAGAGCTCCATGATCAGCCTCGTCCGGGACGCCCTTTCACAGCCACTGCTCCAGACATACTGAATCGTGCGGATGCCATTATTCGTGCCGACCGGCGCATCACGACTCGACAACTCGACAGTTGGCCGGTCAGCATTGAAAGTACGTCGTCAATAATTGAGATTCTCTGATATTCAAAAAGATGCTCACGATGGGTTCCAGGAATGCTCCCAGCGGACCGCAAGATTCATGGAAAGGCCATTTCATCTGAATTTCTGGAGCTTTTTGAGACCGATGGAGAGGCCTTTCTGTCACAGATCATTACGGGGGACGAAAGCTGCGTGCACCTCTTTGCGCCGGGAAGAAATGGCAGTCCATGGAGTAGCATAATTCTCATTCACCGCAAAAGAAGACATTCGAGGCAACCCCCTCTGCCGGAAAAGTCATGGTAACAGTCTTCTGGGATTGTGATGGCGTCATTCTTGTGGATGTGATGCCAAGAGGATCGACCATCAATTCAGAGGCACACGTGAAGAATCTGAATAAACTCAAGAACCGTTTCCAACGTGTTAGATCGCACAAGAATCCTGCAGAAATCTTGCTCCAACATGATAATACACGCCACACACAAGTCTAAAAACCCGGGAACACATCGCAAATTGGGTTGGACATCATTGCCTCATCACCCTACAGTCCAGACCTGGCACACTCGGATTTACATCTCTTTGGACCAGCCGCGGTGGTCGCTCGGTTCTAGGCGCTCCAGTCCGGAGCCGCGCTGCTGCTACGGTCGCAGGTTCGAATCCTGCTTCGGGCATGGATGTGTGTGATGTCCTTAGGTTAGTTAGGTTTAATTAGTTCTAAGTTCTAGGGGACTGATGACCACAGCAGTTGAGTCCCATAGTGCTCAGAGCCATTCTTTGGACCAGTTAAAGATTCTCTCTGGGGAACACACTTTGGAGATGACGAGAGTGTCAGGCATTCAGTGAAAACACGGGCTACTCCTACAGGACGTGAGCTTTTACCAGCAGGGAATACATGCTCTTCCACAACGTCGGCGTACGGCCACAGAATGTGATGGAGACTTCGTAGAAAAATAGGACATGGACAAGACATTTTGATGTATATTGTCATCAAATTCTGACTCTTAACAATAAATATGGTCTGAAAAAATAGGGGTATTACTTACTGAATGGCCCACGTACGAGTATACTGTTATTTAAGTGGACATGCAAAGCGTAAAAGTTAAGTGTTAGAGTTTTTTTTAGCAAAATTCACTAATATTTAACGGGTATTGTAGTTACTGCTTGACCTTCTCCTGAAGTAAAGATACGCTCGCTTCGATACACAGAAACGACAACGATGATGTGTGCACGTTAATTCCAGTGTATTGACTTCCTCCCTGCTCTGCCTCGTGGATGACCTTAGTGTCCTGCTAATCTGAGCGGCGAAACTTCTGTTGTATTGTATCTACTACAGACTGTTTAAGCCTGTATGAGCCTCCACGAGAAATGGCTCTAAGCGAGATTGTTAGTTTCAGGTGCAGTAGATTGAACGACTGCAGCTCAGTGTAAAACAGATGAAAACCTTACTGTCACAACAAGCAACGACACAATCGGATGCTGCTCCCAAGCTTCTCAATTTCATCAGAATAGAAGAGGACTGGTCGGAATATAGCACGCATCTGGAAGCCCACTTCATTGCATTGGACATTTAAGGTGTGGGGCACACTGATTTTCTTCTATCGAATGTTGGGGCAAACGTGTACAGACTGTGTCTCAAATTGTGCCCCGACTCTCGTCCAGAAGAAATAGCTTATGAAGATCTCTTTTGCAAAATAGACGAACATTTTGAATCAGTCACTAAAATAGTAGATTGCTGAACTGAAAGGGCTAACGAGACATTGCAGGGTCAAGTGTTCTTGCAGACTAAGTTACAGTGATGTTATGTTAAAACACACAATCAAGTAAATTGTGTCATAGGCAGGCATACGCAGTGCTATCCTAAAATTGTCAGTTCCGGCTCTGAAAACAGTTTTGTCAATTGCAGAGTCTCATACTGTTCTAGATACAACTGCAGTTAATTTTGAGGTTCTATCTATTTCTGTTGCCAGCGACCTTGCCGCAGTGGTAACAACGGTTCCTGTAAGATCACCGTAGTCGGGCTGGGATGGTCGACCGTCTGGTTTGCCGAGTGCTGTTGGCAAGCGGGATGCACTCAGTCCTTGTGAGGCGAGGAGCTACTCGATTGAGCAGTAGCGGCTCCGGTCTCGGAAACCGACAGACGGCCTGGAGAGCGGTGTGCTGACCACATGCCCCTCCATGTCCGCATCCAGTGACGCCTGTGGGCTGAGGAGGACACGGTGGTCGTCAGTACCGTTGGGCCTTCACGACCTGTTCGGAAGGAGTTTAGTTTATCTATTTCTGTTGTTCATAGTGCACAAGGTACACAGCCTAATGTTAATCTTAACGTGACTTAAAAAAGGACTCGATCAACAGTGAAACAATTAAATTTCGATTAGACAAAAGTGCGTCTTTTTCCCTCATCAACAAAGACACCTACGAATTGATCGGAAGCCCGTGGCTAAAGAAGTCTGCTTCTGTTTTGTCTGCAGATAACAGATGTGAAATACCTTAAATAGGAATGTGCAGTTTGCCAGAAAGTTTTTGTGACCTTACAAGTTGTGTTTCATTTCATATCGTATGCTCTAGAGACAGTGCAGACAACTTTTGTTTAGGCTTGTTTGATTTGTTCAGACTGCGCATACAAGACAGTGTGTTAAAAATCAGTGTTTCAGTGTCTCATACTCGTGTTTCTGAATTGTGGAATAAGTCGAGTGAACCTTCTGACCCAGGCTTAGGAACGGCTAAATATTTCGATGTGGACATTACTATTAACGCTTTCACAGCTCCAGACGTATACCGGGTGTGTCTCCTAAGAGCAGTCAGGCGCATTTTCTCTGGTGTTTCGTCGTGACTGTACCCTGTTACATCTTCTGCGAACCCCACAAAAACAGTACGTTCTGCTAGGTCAGACAAAGTTTCAGCCGCAGGACGAAATTTTCTTCACAGTGTTTGGCAAGAAACAGCGTCGGAAGCACAGTGTCATCACACACGTATTGAGTCTTTTGCCTTGCTTCCTTCAAAGTTCTTCTGGACTGAATCGGCGTCGTGAGAATCTGCTGCGGCACTCTCGTATCTGCCCCGGCAGTCGTGTACCTCACCGCCCGAAGCAGTCGGCGCCGTCCAGAGCTGAGCCGATCGAGATCGACTTCGCATCCCCGCCGCCGACGACGTCGCCATCGGTCCTGCGACCTGAGTCGATATCCGTGGAGCCGCCGCCCCAGGGCAGCCGTGAAGACGCCCCTGGAGATCCGCCAGTTGTCCTCCACATCGAAAGATCTGCGTCCCTGGACGCAGGCGTGCACACTGTGGCCGGTTTTCCGGCCGGCATTCTCGGTCACTCGGAAGGTGGATACCAGAGTGCGGACAGGGAGCTGCCGTACGGTGGTGCGATGGTTTGGAGAGCGGGGGGCGGAGAGATATCGTGTCGTTCGAAGAATGAGGTCCCAAGTTTCAGCATGTACCTCACAATGGCACCACAAGCTAAAGACAATCGCCGCGCAGCCAGACGCAGCCGCGAATGAGAGTCGGCGAACACACGCCCTCAAGAGATTTCAGACTCTGCCGCTGTCAGTAGACTACTTACGTTACAGCACACTGCCGCTCGCCCTACTCTCTGATCGTCAATGAAGACTGCAGCATCAGTATAGCTCAGATCCGGCAGCGCCAGTTTATTATTCAGAACTGTGTATCAAAGTTTGAGGTAAAATGAACATTGAAAAGTGACTGTCGCCAAGTGCCAGTAAAACTCTGCCACAGTAACAAAAACACTGACGCTAAAAAGTTACTATATCCTTCGAGACATTCTAGTTCACTCAAGATGTATTGTTGCAACAGTGCATATGGAGTACACGAAATGATTATATTTACAGATCAATAGCACAAGCAGGTCTGAGGTACCATATATCGAGTTGTTGGTCACGTGTCGTCCCATCATATCACACACGTGATCGAATGGAGTCTAGTCCGGAGATCACGCTGGCCAGGGAAGTTGCTGCACGTCTTGCAGAGTACGTTGAGATTCACGGGAAGTGCACGGGCGAGCGTTATCCTGTTAGAACAACACATTACCTTCCTATTTCAAGAACGGCAAAAGAACGGGTATAACAACATTCTGCACGTACCGAGCGCAGGTTGGCGTTCCCTCCAGAAACACTGAAGGTGAACAGGAGTTGTAGCTTATCGCACCCCTACTACGAGGCCTGGGCTGGCGCTAGTGTGTCTTGGACAAATGAACTCTGCGAGACAGTGCTCACCAGGTCTACGTTGTACGCATAAACGACCATCACTTACTCGCAAGCAGAATCTTCTTTCGTCGCTAAAGACCACGGCGTGCCTTTCCATCCTCTGACGACACCACTCAAACCGTGCACGTCGATACTTTGGCTAGAGGTGTGTGTCAGTAGTCCCAATGCTAATAACAGGTTCGCAACAGTTCGTGTTGACATGTCTGGGTTCAAAAGCTCTCGTATCTCAGCTGTGGTAGCTGTACGATCTGCCACCGCTGCCTTTACAATAGGACAATTCTGGCGGGTGTCTGCGCTGCGTGGACGTCCAGAAACTCATCTGCGGGTGTGAGAACATTCAGTTGACCACAGACACCAGCATCGTTGCACAACTGAAGCAGCACGTCCAACTTGCGTGACAGTTCTCCGAAAGGATCATCACTATTTGACCCATTTCAAACTCGCTCAGTTGGCTGCAGGAAGCACGAGTGCATCTCCGTGGCATGCTTGTCTGCTTGCTTCACACTTTTGCACGACACTGATCCTTCTGGCTGTGAGCATTCCGTATTAAAATGTACACACAGGTGGCGCTCTAGAAGCTATGCCACTATTCTATCTGTTGTCGGATGACGGTGACACCATTATCTGGGCATCTATCATCCCCCGTCATCGGATCACAATCGACGTCGTCTTTCCAGATGTACTTTTTTTTTCAGGCAGTATATGCTTTGTTATTAAAGTGGACATGGAAGGCATCGAATTTAAGTATAACAAGCGTTTTACTAAAGATTACTGACATTTTATGTGTGTTGTTGTAACTGCTCGACCTTCCTGGTGAAGTAAATCTAGGATTGCTATGACGCACAAAACATGGGATCGTCCATGTTGTTACACCAAAACAATCAAGCAATTTAAGTCACATCGTGTTTATGGACATGTCTGAATGCGTAGCTCCGTCTTACCGTTCTGTCTCCACGGTGATTCATCTTACTGACTCCATAAACTGACTGGCACATACGTATCACTTGATTGCTATGACTTATGTCAGCAGTTGAGGATCAGATGACCGCGTGCTACTTCTCTGCGCCATCTACAAATGACCAGTGCCCTCTTTTAAAGGGCTTATTAATGTTTTGTCCGACGAGCGTACATCATTCAATCAACAAAGAAATAGGTTAAGGGAACGCATTCTTATTCTGGAGGTCTGACTTTCAAATCCGTTAGGTTTTCCGGATCGAATTTATTCTTAGTAGCCCTAAATCGCTTGATGTTGAGGCCGGAAGGGTTGCTTCAACAGAGCACCAACGACATTATCACTTCAGACCTGCGTCTTTCGACCTATAGCCAGTATATATCAACGAACGTAATGATTGATAAGACACAACCTGAGAAATCAAGGAATAGATAATCTTTATGGGATGTAAAATTTGTATTTCTTTTAACCAGATTCGAATTATGTGGTCTGGAGTAATTTTTAGGAGCGATACAGAGGATAGAGTATTATGGAGAGCTGTCTTCGGGATGAAGACCACAACGACATTAACAACTTCAAACCTGGGTGATTACAGTCTCATGACGAAAGCCGTGGACGTCTGTGCACGCACCTCGTCCGAAGGGAAATATTGGAGCCGCCAATACCACGTGTCTGGTGTGATCCAGGAGGTCAAAGGTGGCGCACGTAAACCACGCATCGGAATCCAGTACGAGTCAAATACGCGCCATAATGAGCATTATGCAGAGTGTTCCTAAAGACCTTCCGGCATTTAAAAAATCATAACTTGGAAACTATTGTAATCAGAGAATTGAAGTTGGTTGTAATACGTTTAGCAGCTCTCAAAGTTTTCTTTTCCTTTGTCATTTGTTGGAGATTTGACTTGGAGTGCATTAAAATGGCAATATGTCGTCTGGCATGTTAAATCCATGTTTGTGACAACAGTACTGCGGAAAGATGGAGAGGGCACCACCAACAAAAGCAAGTACGAGAGTTGCCAAGAAAGTAATGCTCCGCATTTTTTTCCTCAGTTGAAAACAATGGTACGAATGCGAAAAGTTACGTATGTATTATTTGAAGTCTCCTGAGTAAGCTTTCCAAGTTTGAATCACTTTCCACAGATAGCGTAGCTGCGGGACAGTTTCAAATGGCGTCTGTAGGTGATTCACAAACGCTTGTGCAAAGCCTATGAAGCATCTGCTGTCCACAGAAGTACAGTTTTTCGCTGGGCACGGAGGGTGAGGTCATCAGAAGTCGGTTCAGCGGAGCTCCACGATTTGCAGTAGTCGGGGAGACCATCCATGGCTGTCACACCCGGCATTTTGCAGCGAGCTGATGATGTCAATCGCGAGAAAAGACGCATTCGTGGAAGACATTTTGAGGACTATGAGGAGGTGATTCACACAGTGAAGCACTGACTCCGCCACCAGGACAAGGATTGGTAACGACAGGGCATACACGCCTTTGTTTAGCGCTGGAGGAAGGCCATAGGACGGGATGGAGATTTCTTGGAAAAACAGGATGTGTAGAATAAACACCATTTTTTCGTGTGTGTAATTCTCATTATGTTCAATAAAGAATTATTGAAGAAAAAAATGCGATGCATTACTTTCTGGGCAACCCTCGTATAATGAACTACTTCAAAAATTGTAGACAGCTAGGCAGTGTTAACGCCCTTTTTCGAAGTGAACGTTATCCTGTGTCTCAAGCACGTGTTGAGAGACGGCAAGATGTTTTCCAACGTAGTCCCCAGGTGTCAACTGTTCATGTATCGCACGAATTTCAAGAAGCAAGATCAACGTCCGTTAAGTGTTACATAAACTTTTTCACCTTTCTGCGTACAAAGTGCAAATTGTCCAAGTATCGCAGCCAAATGATCGTCCCATGCGGTTTTGAGATGAAGCAACGTTACAGATTTTTGTATCTGTGAATCGCCACAAAATTAGGATTTGGGGCTCGGAAAACTCCCACAACACACATGAACACATTCGTGACAGGCCGAAGCTTAATGTCTGGGAAGGTGTAATATAAGAAAGGATGATGGATGGGTGATAATGGTCCCATCGCATGGCCCCCGCGCTCTCCCCATGCCACGTCGCTAGACTTCTGTTAGTAGGTCAAGTACACAACATCAATGACATTGCTACCCTCCATGCACGAATCAGTGAAGCAATCAGAGCTGTTGATGCTGTAATTCTAACCCGGACGTGGGCAGATGTTCTATGAACGACAAGTGGAGCACACATTGAAACTCAGGCATAATAAAAAAAAAAATTCGGAGCTGATATACTTTTTTTACAACAAGCCACGATGCTCTGTTTTTTTTTATAATAGTTCCCAATTTACGATTTTTTGAAATGCTAGCCGGACTTTATGAACATCCTGTAGTATTCACATGGCATCGCATTCGTTAGCTTCGCCAGCTCGCAATCAGACTGTCCTCAGATAAGTATATCATCACAACTAATATTCCATATTAAAATATGTTGGCGTCGCCAACTCACAGCTAAACTGACAAATTGCAATCTATTCAGACCTCGGGATACGGTAAATATTTATGTGTCGCCACAACGCACAGTCCGAAAATGAAGCTGAAATAAAATAAACTTTGTCAGTATTCTATTCTATCTGTATCTTCGCACATATTTCGTCACACTACTTTCCACAAATATGCCGCGGGCTAAGGCTGTCTTCTGGTATCGTTAGGTTCAACCGATCCGTCTTCTAGCGATGCAGCGCATACCCTCTTAGCTCCTAAAAGTCAGAGGTTAAAATATATGTATCCTTACTTTACTAACAGGTTACGTGAAAATTTAAGAACTTTCCTATGACTTGATAATTATTTAAACCCAAAAGATGCAGCTGCACTACAAGGAAATACCAGAATAATTGTTACAAGAACCAAGTGGCGCTTATAACACGACGAGACAAAGACTTCATTTACAAAGTAGTCTGGAAAACATCGAAATGCAAAGTATTGGCACACTTATAGTAAAGACTGTTCGAGAGATAACCGATGCATAAAACATAATAACTATGATGTTGATCATAATAAAAGGCAACATTCAACTCCTAATCTTAATTTATCGCTGTTGTGTAGGGTCCGCTGTTCAGCCTGAATTTTCTTATAGATCCTATTTTTTCTTGTTTTCCCACACATTTCCGTTTTGAAAGAGTCTGTGGATACAAAACGAGCAGCCGAACTACAGATCCAGAATCAACTGGGTCCTACTTTTTTGACGACCACTACCAAAGAAATATTTTGTAAGTTTACAGAACAGCAGAATCAATTTCGTTACCTTCGTATCACATCTTGAACATGAAGTTTTACTACGGAACACAAGTACAAGCCCATAATAAACCCATCCATTAATTTCAGGAGTGCAGCCAATTGAAATGAATTCCATCTAATATTCCTGTCGTATACGTTTCAGCCATCTTTTAGAGAGAACCGATAGGCTGAAGCTACAGTACACGTTATGTCATTTTAAACATTCGCACTGCGAAAACATGAAAACGCACTTTGGCAAATCGCTCGTCCACTTCGACGGAGATGATTGAGCAAGTTGAAACGTGTAACATCGCAAGGTAATAGTTCAAGATCGAAAAATTGGCGTGTACTATAAAATCAACAAATTTCGTAATAATTCGAGCAGTTCGTTGTTTTGATAAAATATTTTAATGGTCCATGTGCTACAAATCTGAAGCTGTCAGTACTTATAAGAAAGTATGCGTTTGAACCCTGCTTAGTTCACTCATGTTTAGCAAAATCCTTTGACTTACATTTTGACGAACTAATGAGCTTTGTATCGCCATATTAATAATAAAATTATCGTTCTGACATTAAGTAGTTGTTTATTTATATCTTTAAAATTAATTATTTCCATGAAGCTTTGTAACAGATGGATTGAACACACTTGAAAAGCCTGCGATATGCGTAACATTTGAATATTTGGCAGACTTTGTGACATGTACATAATTTATTATTCTTTCTTTAATTCTATAAATGAGGTTTTTTCATTAACTAGTTCAATGTAAATACTTACTGTATCACCTGTTCCTTGTATTCAGTTATTTTAACATCAAGAAATATTCACTGAAGATAAGAGAGAACAATTTTAATTCCATCTTCGTGAGAGTCCTAGATTGTACAATAAATTGTAAGCAGAAATTTCAGAATTTGTAAGTTTTTTTGTTTATTGTTTGAACTGTCTAGTAACTTCACCTCATTTCCCCGCAGACCTGCAGTTGCTCGAGAGCTATCACGCGTTGTTAACTGTTTGCTGTGGAAGAGGATGTTGAGGTAGAAATTGACTGCGTTATGATTAGGAACTTGAACAAAGACGCAATGGTCTTTACTCTGTCCATTCCAGCTGCTTATTGTTTGCATGTGGATTAGGTCATATTGAAGTGTTCATCTGCAGTCTTCATGAAATTTAATTGCTTGTATTGCATTGTCTATTAGTCCATCTGTCTGTGCATCGTTGTCTTCAGAGGTATCCCAAAAAATTGCCTTCGCTGAAACTGAATAGGCATAGAGTAACATTCGTGAGAGAATTAATAGTGCCAGTCCACCCTTGGAATAGGTCTTCATCTCTCTCTGAAACATCATAGCAACCCATCATTGCTGTTTCTGTAATGTCCCTCCATCTAATTCTGATCTTAAGCAGCTAAGAGGTTTTGTTGTTCTCTAGTCATTGTGAAGGGTGCGATCAGAGCTGTCTGCTTGTGCGATGGCTTATAATTAGAACATACCCTCTGGCATCAGGTCTTGTCAGGTGCTTTACATTGCTTAATATGTGCTCCATGCTATGGTTGCAGACAACCCCCAGTAATATGATAGTGACATACCACACCTGTAAGTATCGTAGTGCCAACAGCTCCAGGCCAAGTTTTCCTTACTGTGGCACCTGGCTTAGTATTTTCATTCTTTTCTGTCACATCAGGTTGTTAGTTGTCTACACTTTCATACATCATATCTTACAAACACCCTGAGAAACCCTAGATGCATTTTGATCAGCATACAGCAGTTTGTTAGGACTGCATTTTTCCTTTCTTTAAACAAGATTCCTGAGTGCCTTATTAGGGTATATTAGCCTCCAGTTTCGTCACATCCCCTATATCTATGTGCCATTCACGTAAGTTTTCAGAAAACTCTATTTATTTATTTATTTATTTATTTATTTATCCTTTGACAAAGTACATTGTATGGATCAAGATATATTTTCATTTCATGAACCGGCAGGTACATAGTATTTACTGTCTACTGTTTAACAAAAATATAGTTTATTACAAAATTATTCTAGGGCAATTTCATATTAAATTAGGTTTTGTACAATTTTTTTGTGGTACAATAATGGTATTGCAATTGTTTTGAACCGTAGTGCACATAAATTCATTTACACTGTCATAACAGTTTTCTATTAGAAAATTTTTGAGACATTTTTTGAAGATATTTTTATTGTTTATTTCTCTCAAGAATGAAGGGAGTTTTTCAAGGGCTTTTGGTCAAGCGTATGATGGCTTTTTTTTTGTATTTCGTGGTGTGTGTAGGCTCATGGAAGAGGTTTCGTTTCCTTGTGTCATGGTTGTGTTGATTGATTGATTGATTGATTGATTGATTTTTATTGTTGTAGAGACCTCAAAGATCATCTGAGGCATTACAAAAGTCAATATTACACAGTATAAATGTTACACAAATAATTACAAAAATAAGAAAAATATTATACAAATACAAAACAGAGAAACTTCTGGTACAAATTGATATTGCATAGTAAATTTAGCCCCCCATGAACCATGGACCTTGTCGTTGGTGGGGAGGCTTGCGTGCCTCAGCGATACAGATGGCCGTACCATAGGTGCAACCACAACGGAGGGGTATCTGTTGAGAGGCCAGACAAACGCGGTTCCTGAAGAGGGGCAGCAGCCTTTTCAGTAGTTGCAGGGGCAACAGTCTGGATGATTGACTGATCTGGCCTTGTAACATTAACCAAAACGGCCTTGCTGTGCTGGTACTGCGAACGGCTGAAAGCAAGGGGAAACTACAGCCGTAATTTTTCCCGAGGACATGCAGCTCTACGGTATGATTAAATGATGATGGCGTCCTCCTGGGTAAAATATTCCGGAGGTAAAATAGTCCCCCATTCGGATCTCCGGGCGGGGACTACTCAGAAGGACGTCGTTATCAGGAGAAAGAAAACTGGCGTTCTACGGATCGGAGCGTGGAATGTCAGATCCCTTAATCGGGCAGGTAGGTTAGAAAATTTAAAAAGGGAAATGGATAGGTTAAAATTAGATATAGTGGGAATTATTGAAGTTCGGTGGCAGGGGGAACAAGACTTTTGGTCAGGTGGTTACAGGGTTATAAATACAAAATCAAATAGGGGTAATGCAGGAGTGGGTTTAATAATGAATAAAAAAATAGGAGTGCGGGTAAGCTACTACAAACAGCATAGTGAACGCATTATTGTGGCCAAGATAGACACAAAGCCCATGCCTACTACAGTAGTACAAGTTTATATGCCAACTACCTCTGCAGATGATGAAGAAATAGATGAAATGTATGACGAGATAAAAGAAATTATTCAGGTAGTGAAGGGAGACGAAAATTTAATAGTCATGGGTGACTGGAATTCGTCAGTAGGAAAAGGGAGAGAAGGAAACATAGTAGGTGAATATGGATTGGGGGGAAGGAATGAAAGAGGAAGCCGCCTTGTAGAATTTTGCACAGAGCATAATTTAATCATAGCCAACACTTGGTTCAAGAATCATAAAAAAAGGTTGTATACCTGGAAGAATCCTGGAGAAACTAAAAGGTTTCAGATAGATTATATAATGGTAAGACAGAGATTTAGGAACCAGGTTTTAAATTGTAAGACATTTCCTGGGGCAGATGTGGATTCTGACCACAATCTATTGGTTATGAACTGCAGACTGAAACTGAAGAAACTGCAAAAAGGTGGGAATTTAAGGAGATGGGACCTGGATAAACTGAAAGAACCAGAGGTTGTACAGAGTTTCAGGGAGAGCATAAGGGATCAATTGACAGGAATGGGGGAAAGAAATACAGTAGAAGAAGAATGGGTAGCTCTGAGGGATGAAGTAGTGAAGGCAGCAGAGGATCAAGTAGGTAAAAAGACAAGGGCTAATAGAAATCCTTGGGTAACAGAAGAAATATTGAATTTAATTGATGAAAGGAGAAAATATAAAAATGCAGTAAATGAAGCAGGCAAAAAGGAATACAGACGTCTCAAAAATGATATCGACAGGAAGTGCAAAATGGCTAAGCAGGGATGGCTAGAGGACAAATGTAAGGATGTAGAGGCTTGTCTCACTAGGGGTAAGATAGATACTGCCTACAGGAAAATTAAAGAGACCTTTGGAGAGAAGAGAACCACTTGTATGAATATCAAGAGCTCAGATGGCAACCCAGTTCTAAGCAAAGAAGGGAAGGCAGAAAGGTGGAAGGAGTATATAGAGGGTTTATACAAGGGCGATGTACTTGAGGACAATATTATGGAAATGGAAGAGGATGTAGATGAAGACGAAATGGGAGATAAGATACTGCGTGAAGAGTTTGACAGGGCACTGAAAGACCTGAGTCGAAACAAGGCCCCGGGAGTAGACAACATTCCATTAGAACTACTGACAGCCTTGGGAGAGCCAGTGCTGTCAAACCTCTACCATCTGGTGAGCACGATGTATGAGACAGGCGAAATACCCTCAGACTTCAAGAAGAATATAATAATTCCAATCCCAAAGAAAGCAGGTGTTGACAGATGTGAAAATTACCGAACTATCAGTTTAACAAGTCACAGCTGCAAAATACTAACGCGAATTCTTTACAGACGAATGGAAAAACTGGTAGAAGCCGACCTCGGGAAAGATCAGTTTGGATTCCGTAGAAATGTTGGAACACGTGAGGCAATACTGACCTTACGACTTATCTTAGAAGAAAGATTAAGAAAAGGCAAACCTACGTTTCTAGCATTTGTAGACTTAGAGAAAGCTTTTGACAATGTTAACTGGAATACTCTCTTTCAAATTCTGAAGGTGGCAGGGGTAAAATACAGGGAGCGAAAGGCTATTTACAGTTTGTACAGAAACCAGATGGCAGTTATAAGAGTCGAGGGGCATGAAAGGGAAGCAGTGGTTGGGAAAGGAGTAAGACAGGGTTGTAGCCTCTCCCCGATGTTATTCAATCTGTATATTGAGCAAGCAGTAAACGAAACAAAAGAAAAATTCGGAGTACGTATTAAAATTCATGGAGAAGAAGTAAAAACTTTGAGGTTCGCCGATGACATTGTAATTCTGTCAGAGACAGCAAAGGACTTGGAAGAGCAGTTGAAAGGAATGGACAGTGTCTTGAAAGGAGGATATAAGATGAACATCAACAAAAGCAAAACGAGGATAATGGAATGTAGTCAAATTAAGTCGGGTGATGCTGAGGGAATTAGATTAGGAAATGCGACACTTAAAGTAGTAAAGGAGTTTTGCTATTTGGGGAGTAAAATAACCGATGATGGTCGAAGTAGAGAGGATATAAAATGTAGACTGGCAATGGCAAGGAAAGCGTTTCTCAAGAAGAGGAATTTGTTAACATCGAGTATAGATTTAAGTGTCAGGAAGTCGTTCCTGAAAGTATTTGTATGGAGTGTAGCCATGTATGGAAGTGAAACATGGACGATAACTAGTTTGGACAAGAAAAGAATAGAAGCTTTCGAAATGTAGTGCTACAGAAGAATGCTGAAGATAAGGTGGGTAGATCACGTAACTAATGAGGAGGTATTGAATAGGATTGGGGAGAAGAGAAGTTTGTGGCACAACTTGACTAGAAGAAGGGATCGGTTGGTAGGACATGTTTTGAGGCATCAAGGGATCACAAATTTAGCATTGGAGGGCAGTGTGGAGGGTAAAAATCGTAGAGGGAGACCAAGAGATGAATACACTAAGCAGATTCAGAAGGATGTAGGTTGCAGTAGGTACTGGGAGATGAAGAAGCTTGCACAGGATAGAGTATGATGGAGAGCTGCATCAAACCAGTCTCAGGACTGACGACCACAACAACAACATGATTAGGAAAGTTCTGTTGTGCAGTTTACACAATGTTTGTATTCTTGCAGAAACCTCTAAATTCAAAATTTCTCTGTTGAGTTTTGGTTTTTATGGTGCACAGAAATCAGAAGAGGCTATTAATTTATTGTGAGCAACTATCGGTATTCACTAATTAGATAACAAAAATGTCAGTGGCCCTTTTGATATCAGTAGCAATTAAATGACTAGTGTAATTTTTTTAGTATATTTTTTGTTTTAAACAAGTTTTGCTCAGCTCACATTTCTGTTGTCATTCGGTATTATTACATGGAGTACATACGAATATTTACATGATTACGTTCTAAACATATGTGTGTGAAACTTTGGTGAGTATTACTTTCTTTATATTATGTGGCATGACGAGACTGTCTACTAGATCGTTAGATAGGGATTACGTCAGAGTGGGTTCCTAGCATATATTGTTTTGTGTTCACGCCATATTTTTGGCTATTTCTATAGCACACGGGTATGTGAATACTAATAGATATTTCTATTTTATACTTTCATGGTGTTGGTAGCAGTGCACTTTCCTCGGACATGGAATGAAAACTCTACTTAAATGAATATTCAACAAGTAGCTCGAAATAAACCTTGTGTGCTAGTTTCTTGGCGCTGTTATAAAACATCTTCCTCAAAACATATGAATTTCTGGGCTTGGTAAGCTGCCTTTTGACGAGAAATATACTGAGTGGACACTCAAATCCGCACATAAATATGCTCTGATGATGAAGCTCTCTTTTCTAAGAATGTTACCCAATGAAAATGCGAGTACTATTATACGCAATCTGTCTTCATTAATAATCTAACACAGGGAAAGTTAATTAGCACAAGACTTAAATTGGGCATCTGTACTGATTAATTCTGCGTAATAATTAAGTTTGGTATCAAAAGAACTAACACATTAACTGACAAGTTTAATTTGTCCCACCTTATAGGCAAAACCAGTACGGTCAGCATGCTTAGTTCACAACAGTGATACGAAACTGTTTTCTGCAAAGGACAGGGTTATATTGAATATTGGTATAATAATGCATGGAACATGGCATATTAAGTGCTGGTTGACGGTGTACACGATAACTTACCTTGTGGAACGGGTAAAAAATCTACTAAGAACGTGGCAAGTAATCCCACGCTGTCGAAGAGTCTATACGACATTAAAAAGTAAATCTCAGTGAAGCAATGATCTTGTTGATGGCACAAGATCTCAATCAATTAACATTACTGAGCCGTGTTTAAGCGCATACCCTCTTAGCTCCTAAAAGTCAGAGGTTAAAATATATGTATCCTTACTTTACTAACAGGTTACGTGAAAATTTAAGAACTTTCCTATGACTTGATAATTATTTAAACCCAAAAGATGCAGCTGCACTACAAGGAAATACCAGAATAATTGTTACAAGAACCAAGTGGCGCTTATAACACGACAAGACAAAGACTTCATTTACAAAGTAGTCTGGAAAACATCGAAATGCAAAGTATTGGCACACTTATAGTAAAGACTGTTCGAGAGATAATCGATGCATAAAACATAATAACTATGATGTTGATCATAATAAAAGGCAACATTCAACTCCTAATCTTAATTTATCGCTGTTGTGTAGGGTCCGCTGTTCAGCCTGAATTTTCTTATAGATCCTATTTGTTCTTCTTTTCCCACACATTTCCGTTTTGAAAGAGTCTGTGGATCTTCTCTGTTAATTTGCTTTCCTATATTCTCCCTCGACGACTGTAGCGTGGAACAAATCTTTTCCTCATCTCATCTGTTACTGTAGGGCAGGATGAATTGATTTACTCATGAAGTCTCAAAACTCAATCGTATTCTTTGTTCATGATTTGACTTAACATGTTTCGCTATATTCTTTTTTCTTCCTTTTCCAAATCTTCTAATGTTATTTTGCATCCAGATAAAAAGTATTTACGATAGTTAGATGACTTCTGATTTTATAACTGTATTATAATGCCTTAATTTATCCTCTTTAGAAAAACATTTTTATTATCCAGTTTTGTCACTTTTATGTATGCTCTTTTCATTGTTCATTTCTTATAGTAATTGTTTCCTTGTAACTTTTAGGTTCATATTTTCACCCACGTGTTTAAAGCCGTCTGTTTTGTTGATGATGCCATACTTGGTTTTTTAAATTCATGGCGAGTTACTTTCACTGGTCATGTATTCTGTCTCTTCAAAAGATGTTTGAAGACCTGCCTCTTTAGCTCTCTCCTTCAGAAGTTTTAGTGTCTTTTGCATTCTCTAAAGTTTCATCTGTTAATAAGAGATCGCCTGCAAAGGCCAAAGAATTTATTGCTTCTCTTTATCTGCACAGCTTTATGTAGTTATCAACATATTGTTTCCATTTTCCATTCGCCTATTACTTTTTCAAGCACAGAAGTGAAAAATAGTTACGAAAAACCGTATTCTTCTCAGTTAATTTAATGCAGCGTCTCTAACGACTGCAAATTCCAGCTGTTCTTGCTGACAGTACAAAATTAAACATGGATTCGACATAACTCCTTGCTCCTTCCCAGAGAGCGTTTACATTATGGAAGGCGCTGCCAAAGTAACTGTGTTGGACACTTCCACCTTTTTGATACGAACTGCAGGTGATTTCCTAACTCAAAGACTGCGTTAACGAATCAAAATTAATTTTGGGACTATAAGAGGGTATTTAAAGTAATCTCCAGGTTAGTTAAGACACTCTACTAAGAACCGCGATCAGTAAACTCTGTGCGTCGTCACGCATCACCTGTGCGTCTTAGATCCATTAGAGTCACGTTAAATACCGTGAAAAGTGACATTTATAGCACATGCATTTGTCCACGTAGAGCTTTTGCTATTCTAGAGGGGGGGGGGGGAGGGGAGGAGGAGGAGGGGGAAGGGTGGAGTTGTGAAGTTCCAGAGCACTTCGGCGACTGATGTCTTTTTTACCCCGTTGTGCCTATGTACGCAGTCTGACAAACTGCTGAAGAGAGTACAGGCCGTGTGCAGGCTGACTGGGTTTTCCTGGCGTGTATTGTCAGACGATGCCATTGTGCTGGTGACGTCTCTCAGCGAAGTAGGCGCGGTTTTCTACACGGGTTTCGGAGCGTGGCTCTTTCCACCCACGCAGACTTGAGTGCTGTCAGCTCCCAGTGGCTACATTGACGGACGTGCAGATCGATTCGCTCCTAACGCCAGAGAGCAGCCGCTCCTACCACATGCTTTTCCCACACCATTTCGAGGCACGTACTCCTTCACGCGACGTACTACGATTCGTGGCAACGCACGAAACTCTTCACAGTGTCGCACGAACAAGGAACTCCATTCTTGGACTATAACTGTACGAGAGGAGGGTTTAAAGTCAAGAAGACATCTCAGTGAACCAATGTCGTGGAAATGCTATCGTTCTACATATTTGAGAAAAAACAACTGTGACGAACTTAAGCTCACTTAAGCATGATGTGTTCGTGTAAAACACAAATTTTTGAGTACATAAGTATATTTAGCCTACAACTATATGTCAACTATCTCCGCAGATGATGATGACATTGATAGAATGTACCCATACATATTATAAAAGTGTATGTATGTATGTTGCACATCTCTGCGGTAGCGTTCTCGCTTCCCACGCCCGGGTTCCCGGGTTCGATTCCCGGCGGGGTCAGGGATTTTCTCTGCCTCGTGATGACTGGGTGTTGTGTGATGTCCTTAGGTTAGTTAGGTTTAAGTAGTTCTAAGTTCTAGGGGACTGATGACCATAGATGTTAAGTCCCATAGTGCTCAGAGCCATTTGAACCATTTTTTTGTTGCACATCTCCTCCTAAACCACTGGATCGATTTCGATCAAACTTCGAACACATATCTATCATTTTCTGGAAGGAACCACTGTGGAGGTTACAACCACCTACCTCTCAGAGGGTGGGGGTGGGTGTGAAAAAATAGCGTATCGCAAATACTCAGAATATTTTAATCCATTATTTGAGAATGAGAGAACTTAATAACTTGCAACTAACTTTACACGTAATTTCCGGTGACATGCCCCATAAATTGATGCAACGAAAAAAAGTTTATCGGTCACTACATTTTCGCTGTTCATACAGTAAAACTGTTGCATCTGGCATGATCTTTTAATTTATTACTTCTTTATTACTACCTCTATTCGCAACACATTTCGTAGACAATACCCACATATACCTCTGGATGTACCTGCAAGATTATATCATTGTATGACACGTATTTCAGGAGATGTGATGTCATAAACATTGAGCTAAGAGAATATTTGAATGCAGGATGTTGCGCAAGATCTGTCGGAAAGTTTAAGATAATGATGATACGTGCAGAGCTAGACCGAATTCCGTATTGAACCGCCTTATACGAGAACCTGAAATTGCAAGTACAATAAAAAAATAGGAGACTCTGGGTTGTATATGGGAAGAACCGCACTGGAGAAGGCAGAATTGGAAAAACTTGTTGAAGAGTCTAAAGACCCACACAAGGTCCATGGACGTTTAATCGATTCCAGCGTGGAGAACGTATCAGAATAGATTATGTTATTCCAAGTAACCCACAACAAGAGAAAAAATGTTCCCCAACCCTTAAAGTCTCATCAATCAAAATTTGAATGCTGATGATGACCAAGATATTTCAGTCTTATAACATAACAAAAATCAATAACAATGAAATCAGTAGTAACACGAAAATATTAATCATATAAAACTTTTTATTTGCTCCAGAAACCAACTGCGTGTTGATAGAATAACTGCATAACAATTAAAAGTATCGCTAGCCACGGATATGATGCAGCTCGTAGCAGTGGCAAAAGTGGACAAGACTGCCATTTCTTTAAAATATTCCGCCAAAGCCTGTCTTGTGTTAACCGTGATGATCCTTAGTGTTGTTGTTGTAGTCTTCAGTCCAGTGAATGGTTTGATGCAGCTCTCCATGCTACTTTATCCTGTGCAAGCTTCTTCATCTCCCAGTACCTACTGCAACCTACATCCTCCTGAATCTACTTAGTGTACTCATCTCTTGGTCTCCCTCTACGATTTTTACCCTCCACGCTGCCCTCCAATACTAAATTGGTGATCCCTTGACGCCTCAGAGCATGTCCTACCCACCGACCCCTTCTTCTAGTTAAGTTGTGCCACAAATTTCTCTTCTCCCTAATTGTATTCAATACCTCTTCATTACTTATGTTATCTACCCATCTAATCTTCAGCATTTTTCTGTAGCACCACATTTCGAAATCTTCTATTCTCTTCTTGTCCAAACTATTTATCGTCCATGTTTCACTTCCATACATGGCTACACTCCATACAAATACTTCCGGAAACGACTTCCTGACACGTAAATCTATACTCGATGTTAACAAATTTCTCTTCTTCAGAAACGCTTTCATTGCCATTGCCAGTCTACATTTTATATCCTCTCTACTTCAATCATCATCAGTTATTTTGCTCCCAAAATAGCAAAACTCATCTACTACTTTAAGTGTCTCATTTCCTAATATAATTTCCTCAGCATCACCCGACTTAATTCGACAACATTCAATTATCCTAGTTTTGCTTTTGTTGATGTTCATCTTATATCCTCCTTTCAAGACACTGTCCATTCCGTTCAACTGCTCTTCCAGGTCTTTTGCTGACTCTGATAGAATTACAATGTCAATGGCGAACCTCAAAATTTTCATTTCTTCTCCATGGATTTTAATTCCCACTCTGAATTTTTCTTTTGTTTCCTTTACTGCTTGCTCAATATACAGATTGAATAACATCGGGGAGAGGCTACAACCCTGTCTCACTCCCTTCCCAACCACTGCTTCCCTTTCATGTCCCTCGACTCTTATAACTGCCATCTGATTTCTATAAAAATTGTAAATAGCCTTTCACTCCCTGTGTTTCACCCCTGCCACCTTCAGAATTTGAAAGATAGTATTCCACCCAACATTGTCAAAAGCTTTCTCTAAGTCTACAAATGCTAGAAACGTAGGTTTGCCTTTCCTTAATCTATCTTCTAAGGTAAGTCGTAGGGTCAGTATTGCCTCACGTTTTCCAGAATTTCTACGGAATCCAAACTGATCTTCCTCGAGGTCGGCGTCTACCAGTTTCTCCATTCGTCTGAAAACTATTCGCGTTAGCATTTTGCAGCTATTACTTATTAAACTGAAAGTTCGGTAATTTTCACATCTGTCAACACCTGCTTTCTTTGGGATTGGAATTATTATATTCTTCTTGATGTATGAGGGTATTTCGCCTGCCTCCTTTCCTTAGTATACGTTTTTAATTGGGTATTTAACGGATGTAATCTAAAAACGAATTTGAATTATAGCGTGGACTGAACACTGTAGTAAGCGGACAAATTCCGCAGTCATCTGTAGTTATAAACACATAGCACGTAGGTCATCTGTAGCTTATTAAGCAAGCTAGATAGGATTTACGTGACAAAGAACATGGAGAAATAAATATTAAGCTCTGAAATGTGATGTTTGTTCCTCTGACTATGCAGTGTAAGCGATGGCAATAAAATTCATAAACAAGAATCATTTAGATGGAGAGAAATTTAGACAGAAAATAAAGCGGATCTTGGTGACAAGGATGGTTGGTTGATTCATGGGAGGGGACCATACAGTGAAGTCATCGGTCCCATCGGATTAGGGAAGGATGGGGAACGAAGTGGGCCGGCCGCGGTGGTCTAGCGGTTCTGGCGCTGCAATCCGGAACCGCGGGACTGCTACGGTCGCAGGTTCGAATCCTGCCTCGGGCATGGGTGTGTGTGATGTCCTTAAGTTAGTTAGGTTTAAGTAGTTCTAAGTTCTAGGGGACTTATGACCTAAGATATTGAGTCCCATAGTGCACAGAGCCATCTGAACCATTTTTTTGAACGAAGTGGGCCGTGCCATTCAAAGGAACCATCCCGGCATTTGCCTGAAGCGATTTGAGGAAATCACGAAAAGCCTAAATCAGGATAGCCGGACGCGAGTTTGAACCGTCCTCCTCCCGAATGCAAGTCCAATGGGCTAACCAATGCGCCACCTAAGGAGCTATAACAAATGTAACGGAAGCACACAACTAAAGCACAAATATATGCGACCCCTGTAGGCCTGAAACAGAGTGGTGGAAGCAAAATTAAGTTAAGAGGTTTGTTTAGCAATATGCTTCCGAAAAATTCCAACAGATGAAGCAGTAAACAAAACTGCTGTATGGTTATTTTAGAGCACAGGGAATATAATAGAAGGTCGTATCGCAATCAAGATACTCTACTATGATAGAACTACAATGACGAAGAAAGAAATGGATGGCATACCGATCAGATTCCAAACAAGGAGTCGGATAGAAAAACGAAACTTCGCATTGTTACATACCAGGGCAATGATTAAAAGAGGAAAACTTCCTTACTGCATAACTTACAGTTTCGAAGCTCCGTAAAAAATTATAAAAGCACGAGTATATTTGAATATTTCAATAACTAGAAATAAAAATACAGACCGAAGAGGGCACACTAGAGACTTTTCTGCTCCACACAGGTCCAAAGGTATCTGACGCAGAGAGTAGACAACTCCTTAAAACATTTACGAAAGACGAAATACGGATCAAAGTTAACAAGAGACTCAAGAACAGTCTGCCGGACCGTATCGCTTATCAGCTGAGCTTTACTGAATAATATGGCACATAATTACAGATAAAATAGTTGAAGTTATAAATGAGGTAACAGAGGAAGGCCATGTATCACTACACATAAAAGGAGGAAACGTAAGCTTAAAAAAAGCAGACAGTCAAAATTAATGTAAATGAGGCCACTAACACTCTTCATTACTAACTCGACAGACTTCCGAAGTACCTGGTAGAACAACATCCATTACAGAAGCTGACTCTAGAGATATAATTAATCAAGTAATTTCCAGCAGAAAAACATCAGAACATCAGGATAAATAGCCCAGAATCCTCACGAGGCGTTCTGTCTGCTAAATCACAGCTATTTACAATTAACAATGACAAAGATGCGCTTCCCACTAGAACGTTAACAAAATTCTTACAGACACAACATCGAAATGGACGCTTGATGTCACAAACACGAACAAAGTGCAAGTGCCACGATCTGCAAGAGAACGTTATCTCTTAATGTTTCACGGCCATTGCACCTTCCCGACAAAATTAGACAGGAACTTCCCGGGCACAAATGTGCAAATGAAGGTTAGTTTTTATCGACCTTTCGACGACGGGTCACTAGAAAATTAGTACAGACTCGAATTTGTAACGACTGAAGGACAGGACCCTGTCGTGTCCGCTTCTAAGGAGCCAAGAGACTTACGGATACCAGGGTAGCCTTAAGGCTTAGTGGCCGGACGAGGATTTGAACATCTTTCATTCCGAATGGAGTTCAGTGACTTAACCACTGCGCCACATCGCTTTATCGTGAAGCTGGCCGCTCAGAGAGCAATGCCGAGTGTGTGGTGATTATAATCACAGACATGAAAGAAATAGGAAAGTTTAAAGAGTTCACAGAATTGTTTCTGTAAATATTAGAGCAAAAATAGCTGAAACTGAATCCGAAATGTTACCGATTGGTAATAGCAACCAATATCGATTACAAAATTGACTAAAGGATGTAGAAATGATGAGGTAAACATTTCTCAGAAGATGAAGGCTCCTCGTATTTGAATTTCCACGGTATGACCTCCGACCCCGGTGGCATAATTGTTGTAAACATGAGCGTTCACAACATGGGAGCCACAAGCACGTATGGTGGACTGGTTCTCCATGACCAATAAATCCAGCCCCGCAGCCTTCTCTAATACACTTCTGGAAATTGAAATAAGAACACCGTGAATTCATTGTCCCAGGAAGGGGAAACTTTATTGACACATTCCTGGGGTCAGATACATCACATGATCACACTGACAGAACCACAGGCACATAGACACAGGCAACAGAGCATGCACAATGTCGGCACTAGTACAGTGTATATCCACCTTTCGCACCAATGCAGGCTGCTATTCTCCCATGGAGACGATCGTAGAGATGCTGGATGTAGTCCTGTGGAACGGCTTGCCATGCCATTTCCACCTGGCGCCTCAGTTGGACCAGCGTTCGTGCTGGACGTGCAGACCGCGTGAGACGACGCTTCATCCAGTCCCAAACATGCTCAATGGGGGACAGATCCGGAGATCTTGCTGGCCAGGGTAGTTGACTTACACCTTCTAGAGCACGTTGGGTGGCACGGGATACATGCGGACGTGCATTGTCCTGTTGGAACAGCAAGTTCCCTTGCCGGTCTAGGAATGGTAGAACGATGGGTTCGATGACGGTTTGGATGTACCGTGCACTATTCAGTGTCCCCTCGACGATCACCAGTGGTTTACGGCCAGTGTAGGAGATCGCTCCCCACACCATGATGCCGGGTGTTGGCCCTGTGTGCCTCGGTCGTATGCAGTCCTGATTGTGGCGCTCACCTGCACGGCGCCAAACACGCATACGACAATCATTGGCACCAAGGCAGAAGCGACTCTCATCGCTGAAGACGACACGTCTCCATTCGTCCCTCCATTCACGCCTGTCGCGACACCACTGGAGGCGGGCTGCACGATGTTGGGGCGTGAGCGGAAGACGGCCTAACGGTGTGCGGGACCGTAGCCCAGCTTCATGGAGACGGTTGCGAATGGTCCTCGCCGATACCCCAGGAGCAACAGTGTCCCTAATTTGCTGAAGTGGCGGTGCGGTCCCCTACGGCACTGCGTAGGATCCTACGGTCTTGGCGTGCATCCGTGCGTCGCTGCGGTCCGGTCCCAGGTCGACGGGCACGTGCACCTTCCGCCGACCACTGGCGACAACATCGATGTACTGTGGAGACCTCACGCCCCACGTGTTGAGCAATTCGGCGGTACGTCCACCCGGCCTCCCGCATGCCCACTATACGCCCTCGCTCAAAGTCCGTCAACTGCACATACGGTTCACGTCCACGCTGTCGCGGCATGCTACCAGTGTTAAAGACTGCGATGGAGCTCCGTATGCCACGGCAAACTGGCTGACACTGACGGCGGCGGTGCACAAATGCTGCGCAGCTAGCGCCATTCGACGGCCAACACCGCGGTTCCTGGTGTGTCCGCTGTGCCGTGCGTGTGATCATTGCTTGTACAGCCCTCTCGCAGTGTCCGGAGCAAGTATGGTGGGTCTGACACACCGGTGTCAATGTGTTCTTTTTTCCATTTCCAGGAGTGTAGTTGATGAGACCTTCCGTGCAGACCTAAAACTATCAGCTCACTACGAATTTGATTGCGGATCTGTTGTTCCATCGTTTCTTATTATAAAGCGTACGACGGAATTGACGTACGTTGAAGGTACTGTTTGGGTCGCCAGTTTCGCTGTCTCTCTGCTAACTTACGACGCAGTCGCGTCGTCTGGACTGTATGTCGCTCAGTGGGTGGCGGTACTCGATGTGTGTATCCGTAACCCACTCTGTTTTTAGGCCGAATACTAAGCCTGGGCCATTTACAGGTGTGCACGATTAAAGTGAAATGGATTTTAGTTTCCAATGTCACCTCACATGACAGGATTTGAATGTTCTAATCAAGAATACAGCAACATAATATGATAACAGAAATGCTAAGAAGGTAAGAAGATACACAAAGATGGATTAATGTAGTGACAGCGACACGGCCGTGCGACGGCAGTGCCTGGCTCGACTTGCGGTATAGACAAAACTTTGGCGTTACAGCATTAGTTTGCAGCATGCATAGAAATTAGGAAAATTAACAGGGGGAGTGAAATTCTAGTCCCTATCAATATATTCCGGTGCTTCAAAGGAACACAGTATCGGCTTCGTGGAAGAGTACATAGGAATTGGGCAATTAATCGGCCATTTTCGTTCACATTCTCCCGGGCACTTGTGGTTTCTGATGAGTAATCCGAGTTGGTTCCTCGTATATCCGTTTCGTTTCCAGCCATATAATTACGCTGGAGTCGAAGTTTTGGACAGAAGGAGGCCAAATGAGGTGAGAGCTATCGCGTCCTGTTCTGCGAACCACCACTTCATCATGACTAACAATTGTGTTAACGACTAGTCCTAACATAAACAGATGGCTCCCCTAGGATATAGTTGGCACACTGCACGGCTCATAGCATTAGTTATAATACTCGGCAACATCAAGCTGAAACACAGTAAGTCTACGAGAATATGTCCTACCTGGTACTGCCACAGACATACGGCTACTACGAAATGTTTCACAGGAATATTTTAGTACAAAATGAAAAAGTTTTATCAGGTGTATACTAATACCAAACTATTGTTCACTATGGAAAATACCGAATCCTTCGAAACAATAGGCAGTAGCGCCTGTTACACTGACGGAAAAAAGAATCACAACTCTAAGAAGGAGTTGTGCGACATAAAACAGAGTTGGTAGGCGTGTTTCTACAACTGAAAGACGACGTCTATCGAAATTTCGACCTAGTCGCAAAAGAGAGGCGCTAGTAGCGCCACTATGAAGATCCAAATCAGGTTTTGCTTTAAATACACAATGTAACGGTCGTGAGCGTTAGTTGCCTTTGAGATTGGACGTGGTGAGTCGATGTTAATCAAGTATGCTTTTAAGATAACAAATGCGTGTTTGTCAGCACCTTACTGAGATTGAACGAGGTCGTGTAATACGGCTACGAGAAGCTGTATGTTCCTTCTGCGACACTGCAGAAAGACTTGGCAGGAAGGTAGCGACTGTACAAGATAGCCGGCAGCAGTGGTCACGAGAATGTACGATCACATCTGCAGCAGCAATCTGAGCAGCAGTTGGCACCACAATGACGCAACGAGTTATTTCAAATCGGTTACATCAAGGACAGCTTCGAGTCAGATGTCCCGTAGCGGGTAGCTAACTTAATCAAACCACTGCCATTTCCGATGTCAGTGCTGTCAAGCGAAAGCTCACTGGAAGGCAGGACGGAGGTCTGTTGTGTTTTCTGCTGGAAGCTGGTTCTGTTTCGGTTCCAGTGACTGCCGTGTGTTCGTTAGAAGAAGGTCAGTTGAGAACCTGCATCCAAATCGTCTGCGTGCGAGACACACTGGACCTAAAAGCTGGAGTCACAGTCTGGGGTGCTATTTCGTATGGCAGCTGGAGCACTCTCGTGGTTATACCACGGACTCTAGCTGCTAATTTCAACGTCGATCTTGTGATTCGACTTGTTGTGCTGCACATTCCTGAACAGTATTCCAGGTGGTGTTTTTTTAACAAGACAACGCTCGCTCGCATACAGCTATTGCAACCCAAAACGATCTACAGAGTGTCGACATGTTGCCTTGGCGTTATCGATCACCAGATGTGTCTCCAATGGAGCACATATGAGAGATCAACGGACAACAACTCCAGCGTCATCCACAAACACCATTAACCTTCCCCAAGTGCAACACGCCTGGAACTCTATCCCAAGAACTGACATCCGGTACGTGTAGAACACAATGCGTGAAAGTTTGCATGCGTTCATTCAACATACTGGATGTTACACCGGCTATTAATGTACCAGGATTTGATATTTGGAATGGCTTATCTCTCGTTTACATTAACATGTGATTTTGCAACGTTAATCACTTGAATGTGTTACGTAGGCAAATGTATACTCGAAAACTCATTACTATACATTATTTTTTTGTGTTGCGATTGTTAGCACATTGGTCGACTCATAACGTTAGTCATAATGCTGGGCATCATCAAACTTATCATCTACATTGTGAAACATAGTAAGTGTTGTCGATTGGCAGGAGAGCCAACCCCGTGTTATTAGAGGAAGCCGAAAGGCACGCGTTTTAGCTCACGCAGACTGGCGTGAAGTCTGGAACAGGACAACGAAATTAGACTTTAGCAAAAAACGTACGTAGCTGCTGGAATACTTAACTTTAATCCATAAATGGTGAACATCGCTCTTGACGGTACATGTTTTACAGCATCAATAGTAACTGGTAATGGCGCCTTGCTAGGTCGTAGCAAATGACGTAGCTGAAGGCTATGCTAACTATCGTCTCGGCAAATGAGAGCGTATTTTGTCAGTGAACCATCGCTAGCAAAGTCGGCTGTACAACTGGGGCGAGTGCTAGGAGGTCTCTCTAGACCTGCCGTGTGGCGGCACTCGGTCTGTAATTACTGATAGTGGTGACACGCGGGTCCGACGTATACTAACGGACCGCGGCCGATTTAAAGGCTACCACCTAGCAAGTGTGGTGTCTGGCGGTGACACCACAGTAAGTCTACGGGAAAATGTCCCACATGATACAGCCACAGATATACGGCTACTGCGAAATGTTTCACAAGTAAATTTTTGGACAAAACGGAAGGTTTTCATCGAGTGCATAATAATACGAATCCGTTGTTCACTAAGGAAATATCGAATCCTCCGATAGCACTGCTTTTCACAAATTAGACGGTTGTGCCTATTATCATCACGAAACCTGTCCTTGACACCCGCACCCTTGCTTTGTTTTCAGCTTCTTGAGGCAGTATGAAACAGTATCTAGCAGTCCAGGAAACGCAATATAGTGTATAAGCTGCAATGCATTTATGAACAGATTTTTCCATGAAGAACTCGCGACTTCATTACTCTAAAACAGTATCGCAGTACTTCGAAATTCACAACTGTTTCGCGTACTGGATTCTCATGATTCTGGATACTATCGTATTCACCCTCAAGCAGCATGCTGTAGAACACAATAAGGTGCCAAGGCCTCCAATATTGTCAAATTTCTTTCCTCCGCGTGGGCACTAGGGCGATAATTTTGTGTACCGGTGAAAATAAGATGTGATATACAGATGAAGTGGCTGGACTCTGAATCGACGATTGTAACTAGCTGACGTAGCACTAATCATGCGCTTACAGACATACTGGGTGTAACAAAAAGGTATGACCAAACTTTCAGAAAACATTCCTCACACATAGAGGAATAAAATGTGTTCTATGAACATGAGTCCGGAAACGCTTTAGCTCCATATTACATCTCATGTTATACTGTTTTTCACAAATTAGTTATGGGAATCACACAGAGCGTACCAGCATTACATGAAACGTTTTCCTGAATGAGATATTCCAAATACCCTGTTGCTAAAGTTTGGTTAGAGTGAATAATAAGTTTTAATTAAAATTAATAAAAAAGTCTCGATTACACAGTCATTTATTAAAAATATGACAGTTTTTGGCCTCTAGTAGTAGGCCATCTTCAGCTAACGCACATCCACTGTTTTGTCACTGGGTTCAGCACAAGCTGTTCCAAACGTCATCATCATCAGCCATGTGGTGGATTCTCTGAAGATGGCCTATTACTAGAGGCCGAAGCGGTCATTATGACTTTGCGGTCAAGACTCTTTTTTACTAATTTTACCTAACTGATACATAGCTATTTCCCAATAATGTTATGGAAAATTACGTTGTAATTCTTAGGTTCACTGCCGGTGTCTGTCGTTACATTTGAACGGAGGTAATGTTGACATGTAACTCACTTCATTGTTTGTGCTAACATACAACTAACCACATTCCTCTGCTGGTACCAAGCACATACAGGTTGACAATTATTGAACTATATGAAAAAAACGTAAAGCAGATACAAACTACGGCGTGCACATACTTCATTCAACATGTATACGTCACTATAGGTATTCGGATTTAAGTTATGACATGTTCGATATGCCTGCCATCATTGTCGATGATGTGGCGCAGACGAATAGCGAAATTCTGCATGATCCGCTGAAGTGTCGGAACATCGATGCTGTCTATGACCTCCTGAATGGCTGTTTTCAGCTCAGCAATGGTTTTGAGGCTATTGCTATACACTTGTGTTTAATATATCCCCACAAAAAGGAGTCGCATTTGTTCAGATCCGGAGAATACGGCGTCCAATCGAGGTCCATGCCAGTGGCCTCTGGGTACCCAAGAGCCAGAATGGCGTCCCCAAAGTGCTCCTCCAGGACATCAAACACTCTCCTGCTTCGATGGGGTAGAGCGCAAACTTGTATGGACCACATATTGTCGAAATCAGGGTCACTTTGGATAATGAGGATGAAATCATCTTCTAAAACCTTCACGTACCGATAGTAGTCATCGTGCCATCAAGGAATATCGCACCGATTATTCCGTGACTGGACACTGCACACCACACAGTCACCCGTTGAGGGTGAAGAGACTTCTCGATCGCGGAATGCGGATACTCAGTCCCCCAAATGTGCCAGTTTTGCTTATTGACGAGCCCATCCAAATGAAAGTGGGCTTCGTCGCTAAACGAAACCATGCATGCGCATATTAATTCCCATCATGCCCCACGGCCAACCGTGCAGTTTGAACGTCCTAACGCAAACCGTTCAGAAGTTATGACGATTTTATTTCATATAGTTCAATAATTGTCACCCTGTAGCACCACCTGGTTAGTGTTCATCACGGACTTGGTTTCCAGTACAGTGAAATGGAAGTGTACGCAAATGCAGTGTTGGAAGATGCCCATTTTCTGTACAGATTCGCAGATGGTAATGGTCCTCGTGCTCAACGTTTGTATCGAGAGAGATTTCCAGAACGACAGTACCCCGACAGGAGGACGTTGGAAGAAACTGAACGTCATCTTAGGGCGCATAGGAGGTTGAAGCCTGCTACTCGCGACTAAGGTAGACCTTCAAGGACGAGGACAACTCAACTGAAGGAAGAAATTCTTCGTTCAATTGATGGAAACGCTAGTGTCAGCGTAAGACGATTAGCTGCAACAAGTAATTTTGACTACATGGCTGTCTACATGAAATCCTGCTGTATCTGTACCACGTACAACTTGTGCAGGCACTATCAGCAGCTGATTTTCCTGCACTGGTGCACTTTTGAGAATAGTTCATTCAGCAATGCGTCCACCCTCAATTTAGTGCAAATGTGCTGTTCACAGACGAGGCCTCGTTTCAAAGTGGATGATTAATATGTCGAAGAGTTGTAAAAACTGAGCTCTAACATGAAAATAAAGCGTTTCTGGATCACGTACACATATTTTCTTCCTCTGCTTGTCACGAATGTTTCCTGAAAGTTTAGCCTTACCTATTTGTTATTCGCTGTAGATTACTGCATTTGACTGCCTGATCAGGAGCATAATATTGTTAACATATGTGGGATGACGTCAAGGATGACACACTGTTCTACATAAAAATCAGGATGACGATGTAGATGGAGTGGGCGACTCTTTAAGCAAAATTTATTACATTTATCTCAACAGTTTTGTCTACATAGATTTCTTTTGTGAGAGCAAGCATTCTGAAGATAGTACGTTGACATTCTTTGAAAAAGCGGGCGTAATTTGGCCCGGTAGCAACAGATAGTGTTCACAACCAGATGCCAAGCCATTGGTGAAGACCAAAAGGAAACCTCAGTCACGTGACTGCAGAGAGTATGCAGCTGCGTCACAGAATCTTTCGTATTCCCGCCAAACAACGATTTCAAAAACCCCAAGATTGGCGATCTTTTACAGAAGCTCGAAATTTAGCGCGGGCGTAAATGCGAGATGTTTATAATAGTCTCCACGACTAAACTGTGTCTCAAACCCTGGCAGAATATCTAAGGGAATTCTGGTCGTATGTAAAGTATGCTAGCAGCATGACACAATCAACGCTCGCTTTGCGCCATAGCAATGGAAATACTATCGATGACAGTGATGCTAAAGCAGGGTTATTGAACACAGTCTTCCGAAATTCCTTCACCAAAGAAGACGATGT
Organism: Schistocerca cancellata; assembly: GCF_023864275.1. Lineage (NCBI taxonomy): Eukaryota > Metazoa > Arthropoda > Insecta > Orthoptera > Acrididae > Schistocerca > Schistocerca cancellata. Next base: position 61,825,199 of record NC_064629.1, read on the forward strand.
AAATACTTCAGAATTCGAATCAAGAACAGCTGCCAACATGAGTAACGTAGAAGTAGATATCCTCGGAGTAGTGAAGCAACTTAAATCACTTAATAAAAGCAAATCTTCCAATAGAAACTGTATACTAGTTAGCTCCATACTTAACAATCGTACACAACCGATCGCCCGACGAAAGATCCGTACCCAAAGACTGGGAAGTTGCATAGCTAACACCAACGTTCAAGAAAGGCAGTATGTGTAATATACTAAATTATAGGTCCATATCATTAACGTCGATATGCAGTACGATTTTAGAACATATTTAGTGTTCGAACATTATGAATTACCTCTAAAGAACGGTCTGTTGACACACGGTCAACACGGATTTAGAAAACATCGTTCTTGTGAAACACAACTACTTCTCTATTCACATGAAGTGTTGAGTTCTACCGACAAGGGATTTCAAATCAATTCCGTATTTCTAGATTTCCAGAAGGCTTTTGTCACTGTACCTCACAAGCGACTTGTAATAAAATTGCTTGCTTACGGAATATCGTCCCAGTTATGCGACTGGATTCGTGATTTCCAGTCAGAGAGGACACATTTCGTAGTAACTGACGGAAAGTCATCAAGTGAAACTGAAGTCTTTCTAGCTTCCTCAAGGTAGTATTATAGGCCCTCTGCTGTTCCCTATCTTTATAAACGATTTAGCAGCTGTCTTAGGTTGTTTGCAGATGACGCTGTCGTTTATAATGTAGTAAAGTCATCAGAAGATCAGAACAAATTGCAAAACGATTTAGATAAGATATCTAGATGGTGTGGAAATCGGGAATCGACCCCAAATAATGAAAAATGTGAGATTATCCACGTAAGCGCTAAAAGGAATCCGTTAAACTACGGTTACACTGTAAATCAATCGAATCTGAAGGCCACAAATTCAACTAAATACCTAGGAATTACAACTGCGAACAATTTAAATTGAAAATAGCACACAGAAAATGTTGTGGGGAAGGCGAACCAAAGATTGCGATTTATTTGCAGAACACTTAGAAGATGCAACAGATCTACTAAAGAGACTGCCTACACTACGCTTGTCTGTCTTCTTTTGGAGTACTGCTGCGCGGTGTGGGGTCCTTAGCAGGTAGGATCAATGGAGTACATCTAGAAAGTTGAAAGAAGAGCAGTACGTTTTGTATTATCGAGAAATTTGGGAGAGAGTGTCATGGACACGATACAGGATTTGGGGTGGGCATAATTAAAACAAAGGTGTTTCTCGTTGTTGCGGGACCTTCTCACGAAATTTCAATCACCAGCTTTTTCCTCCAAATGCGAAAATATTTTGTTGACGCCAACCTACAGCGGGAGAAACTATCATCATAATAAAATAAGGGAAATCAGAGCTCGCAGGGAAAAATATAGGTGTTTGTTTCCTCCGCGCCCTGTTAGAGAGTGGAATAACAGAGAATTATTGTGAAGTTTGTTCGATGAACTCTCTGCCAGACACTTAAGTGTCATTCGGAGAGTATCTATGCAGATGTAGATCGAGTTCGCAACTACCGAAGGTGCCACCAGTGTTTGAAAGCAGCGCTCTCATCTCGTCTCCACCGGTCAAAAACTGCAGATAATGTTGAAGAAAAGAACGATATATTACTTTTGAAAACATGAGTGCCGTGTCTGAAAATCCCTAATACAGAACATCTAAACAAACCCATGGAAGGTGTGGTACTGTCCAAAGATCGCGGTACCACAACGAAGTCGGCAAACCGAATCGATGCCACAGACATTAGCGAAGGATCTCTGCGATCCGCTACGACGTATGGGAGACGCTCTAGAAGACCACGCCTCTCTCTCTGCCTTCACACTGAGCTCAGTACAGTATTGCACATGCAAGAGTACAGCCCAGTTCGAGCCCTCAGCTACAGCAACGACTAGTTAAAGTTTTGGATGAACTTGTAGTGTTGTAAATGTTGTACATTGTGCATCAAGAGAATAGTTTACTGCATCACGTGATGCTTTGCTAGTCCATGACAGTTGTAAATTGTCCAGTACTGCTGTGGCAAAGATGTGTGTCAAAGTTAAGTAAATCGTTTATTCATTTATGTAATAAAGAGAAGTAATACCTAATGTAATAAAGTGAAGTAATACCTACGATGAGACTTCTCCCACAGCAATCAAAGAACCTTCTGCTGTGGCCGGACGAAAGTAGTTTCGCCTGGTCGCAACATAAAGTAATATTGGTTCCTTTCCATAGTCCCATATGTCATCTAATATGAAGGCACCTCAGCGACCATTGTGGTGGTAAACTTGTGCACCTTTGGTTACAAGATATCTTCTTATGTGTTACGTCACACACGTCTCAATAGAGTATGTAACTACAAGATAGCAATTTAGTTCATGAGCAAACAACAAGAAGTCGTTTTTAACCGGTCTTTTGTTCACATCTTACAAGAAATTTGCCGAAAATGTTCGTTCACAACTGAGTGCTACTTACTACGTTAGCGTGAGCGCGATTTGTACCATTCCGTTGTTTCTTGCTCAACATTTTTGAAATTCAAAAATGGCTCTGAGCACTATGGGACTTAACATCTGAGGTCATCAGTCCCCTAGAACTTAGAACTACTTAAACCTAAATAACCTAAGGACATCACACACATCCATGCCCGGGGCAGGATTCGAACCTGCGACCGTAGTGGTCGCGCGGTTCCAGAATGAAGCGCCTAGAACCGCTCGGCTACTCCGGCCGGCAATTTTTGAAGTAAAATGTATTTAGCGTCCCACTATTTTCCCGGTATCTGGAACACTAAATTATTACCATTTCGGCCCATACGTGGTATATAGGTGAATCCTGATACCTAACGCTGTGGTATTCTCAGCGTTCTCACCAACAGCTTAGCTATTTTACAGCACCAGAAAATAAAACGTTTTGAACTTCATGTCTACCAGTATCAGCAGAAATAGCAGCTACTGTTAAAAAAAAGAGTATAAAGTCAATAACACCCTTCTGAAATTGTAATTCTTATGACTGAATGTTCCTAACACAAAACATCTAAACATATCCAAGTACCTGTGAACGGTAGTATTTGTTCCATTCGAAAATATATTCGTGTAATTAAACTCCGTAAAACTCTTCTCCATTTCTCTTCACTGACACTGGAACTTGTAGACAGAGTGGCGACAACTACAAATATTGAAAGCGTATGGTCTAATAAAAATCGGTTGCTGCATATCTGAAATATCATTATTTGAGAAGGGCTCGATTGATTTGGTTATTTTTTTTTTGCTGTGTTCTTAATTATGAATGGTAATGGTATTTTTGGTACGAAAAAGAAAATAAAAAAAGTTTGCGCTCAGTTTGACAATTCTGCTATCACATGTTTTCATAACAAAAAAAGAAAAAAAGAAAATTCAATTTGATAGTAATCTTTGCTATCAAAAATCTCGAAAAGTTCTTGACCGATTTAGTTCAAACTTTTACACGATATTTTAATAGTTGAACGGACATAGGGAGGCAGGCTACTATATATTTTTGCAATATATGTAACATGCACACTGAAGAGCCAAAGAAACTGGTTCACCTGCCTAATATCGTATAGGGCCCCAGCGAGCACGCAGAAGTGCCACAACAAGACGTGGTATGGACTCAACTAATATCTGGAGTAGTTCTGGAGGATCGTTGACACCATGAATCCTGCAGGGCTCCCCATAAATTGGTAAGAGGATGAGGGGATGGAGAACTCATCTGAACAGTACGTTGCAAGGCATCCCAGATATGTGTCTTCGCAGCCTTTCGTGACGACATACATGAATATAACGTTCTCGGTTTTCCAGCCACGTCAGTTCGAATAAAATCCTCGAGCTTTCAATGGCCATCTCCGTCTTCGTCGTCAGGAGTTCACTGACTGCCGGAACTGCTTTGTTTTTTCCTTATTGTATTTCAGTTCCCCATCGGGACGGGCTGGGAGCAGCATATGCTCTGCTCTTCAGCTGAAAGACATAGAACAAACAATAGAAGACATTTAAAAATAACAAAGGAGAATACACGGTGAACATAGATATAAAAAAGGGGGAACATCATGGAAGACAATACACAAAAAAGGGGCGACTGTAAAATGGAGATAAAAACCGTAAAAAAGTAGCGCACACAAAAAAACCACACACTGGGACAATTAAAAGGACACAAGGCGCAGTATGACTGGAGCATAAAAGTATCAACGGATGGTGTAGCACACAACAAACGCTGACAGTAACACTAAGTACAAGGCCAGCACACAATTAAAATCACGCCTCTCAACGCACAGGAGAAACAGCACTAAACACACCATTGACGTTGCACACTGACGATGATCAAAATGGAGGATCTGTCAAGCACGAAGAGATGAGGGAGAAGGGAAGAAGGGAGGGAGGGGGGAGATGGGCGGGAGGGGGGGCGTCGAAGAAAGCCAGGTAGGGAAGGATGTGGGAGGGAAAGAGGCAAGGTTGGGGTGCATGGCCTCAGGGGGGGGGGAAGGAGGAAAATCCGCTCTGGGAGAAAGAGGGGAGAGGAAAAAGGGGGCCCTGTGGAGGGGGGGGGGGTACAAGGCCAGATTATAGTTGGAAGGACGGGTATATGTCACGGTGAAGTTCATCATCTGGGAGGGGGAGGCGCTGGAAATTTCCCTGATGAAGGGGATGGAGGGTATAGAGGTGGAGACAGGAAGGGATACAGCGATAGAGGCGCGGCAACAGGCAGGGGCTGGAGAGGAAGGAGGAAACCATGGGGTGGGGGGGACCAAGCCTGCAAAGGATGTAAGGGATGCAGAGACGTTAGAGGAACAGGATGAGGTTGAGGAAGGGGATGAGTTCATACAGGAACTGTGTGGGGGAAGGAAGGCTGATACAGAAGGCAAGGCGGAGCACATGGCATTTGAGGATTTGGAGGGCCTTGTAAAAGTGGGTGGGTGTGGAGATCCAGGCAATGCTGGCATAACAGAGGATAGGACGGATGAGGGATTTGTAGGAGTGGAGGATGGTGGAAGGATGCAATCCCCATGTCTGGCCAGACAGGAGTTTCAGGAGGCGGAGGCAGGAATGTGCTTTCTGCTGGATGGTCTGGAGGTGAGGGGTCCAGGTGAGATGACAGTCGAGGGTGAGGCCAAAGTATCTCAGGGTGGGGGTGATCTGGATGGGACGACGATAAAGGGTGAGGTTGAAATCATGGAGATGGAAGGAGCGGGTGGTGCGGCCTATGATGATTGCCTGGGTTTTGGAGGGGTTGAGATGTAGGAACCACTGGTTACACCAAGTGGTGAACTGGTTAAGGTGGGTTTGGAGGATGCGTTGGGACCATTGAAGGGTAGGATAGAGAGCCAGGAAGGTGGTGTCATCAGTATATTGGAGAAGGTGGACAGGTGAGGGTGGCTTTGGCATATCAGCCGTATACAAGAGATAAAGGAGAGGCGAGAGGACAGAGCCCTGGGGGATGCCAGCAGTGGGATGAAAGATACGGGAGTTGGTGTTGTGGAGGGTGACATAGGAAGGACGGTGCGAGAGGAAGGAAGTGACCAGATGGATAAAATTGATAGGCAGGGCGTAGGTCTGGAGTTTAAAGGTGAGACCAGGATGCCATACGCAGTCATAGGCATTTTGGATGTTGAGGGAAACAAAAATGGTGGAGCGACGGGAGTTGAGCTGGACAGAGAGAAGGTGAACGAGGTTAAGGAGTTGGTCTTCAGTGGAGAAGGAGGGTCAGAAGCCACACTGGGTAAGGAGGAGGAGGTGGTGTTGATTGAGGTGCTGATGGAAACAATGGGAGAAGATGTATGCAAAGACCTTACTGAAGATGGAGGTGAGACAGATGGGACTATAGGGTGGCAGAAGGGGGGTTTGTTGGGTTTGAGGAATAAGAGGATGTGGCAAGTCTTCCACAGGTCACGGTAGAAACCGGTAAAGAATATGAAGTTATAGAGATGGGTGAGGACAATGAGGAAGGAATAGGGGCTTTCTCTAAGGTGGCGATAGGTGACACAGTCGTGACCAGGGACCGTGTTGCGTTTGGACCAGAGAATAAGTTTAATGTCTTGTGCTCTAATTGGAGTGTTGATGTCGGAGGGGGGAAATTGCCCCTAGTACTGGAGACTAGGAGCAAGTGGAGCGACCGAGGTATCAGCACGTTCCATGATGGTGGGGAAAAGAGAATAATCAAAGTGGGGATCATCTGGGATGGAGAAGACCTCGGAAAGGTGGGAAGCAAAGTGGTTGGCCTTACTGAGGTTGTCAGGAAGGAGGTGGTCGTTATGGAGAAGGGGGTAGTTGGGAGTGGAATGGGAGCCAGTAAGGTGATGGAAGGCGGACCAGGAGTTGATAGTGAAGGTGGCGTTGAGTCATGTGCAGGTCTGGCGCCAGTCTCGGCGTTTCGTTGCTGTAATAAGGTTCCATACGTGTCACTGTATTTACCAGTGGCGTTGGAGTGTATCCCTGTCACAAGTGCACAGGAAGGAGCGATAGAGGCAGCAGAATTCACGGAGGAGGACGGCAGCCCACGGAGGGAGAGTTGGATGGTGGTGTTGGATGGTTTTAGTAGGAACATGGGCCTCCACGGCGTCAGTAATTACCTTCTGAAGGAAGGACGAGGCGTCGATGATGTCATCAGGATGGCGATATGTAAGAGGGTGGCTTTCGACCTGGGTGGTGATGGATTCCCAGCAGGCACGCCAGTTGGCACGGTGGTAGTCATGGACGACCTTGGGAGGGGCTGCAGGGTGGGAAGCCAGAGGGGGGCGGTGAGTAGACGTTATGGTGAGAAGGACGGGGAGGTGATGGCTACCTGTGGGGTCAAGGATGGCGACAGTGATATGCCCAAGGAGATTGGTGGAGGCAATGACAACATCTGGGGTGGTGTCACTTTCAGGTCAGGTGTGCTGGGGAAGGGGAACAAGGTCACCTTGGATCGTGGAGACGAACTGATGCCACCACCGCAGAGTGGCAGGAGAGCGGCCATGGATGTTGAGGTCGGAGGAAATCACATAGGTGGAGAAGGTGCAGTCAATGTGCGAGATGAAGTCATAAGGAAGAGGATCAGTGGAGCGAACATAGATGGTGGCACAGGTAACGGTAAGGGAGGGGAAGAAGATGCTGAGGATAAGGTGTTCTGTGGGGTCATTGAGGAAAGGTTGTGGCCAGGCAGAGATATGCTTAAGGTGGCCAATCGCGGTGGCCAATCGCATGAGGACCAGGAGCATCAGTGCGGTTGAGGATATAGGTAGAGGTGCAGATATAATGGTGGGGCTGGAGAAAGGTTTCGTTCAAGAGGAAGGTGTCGACCTGGTGGTGGGAGACGGTGTGCATGAGTAGGTATTTGTTGGAGCGGAAGGAGCAAATGTTCTGAAGGGGATGCAATACTCGTGCCACGCCATGGCAGGAAGAGAGGGGGGGGGACGAGAGGGAAAGGAAGAGGCTTAAACTAGGGTGTCAAGGCGGGTGAAGGTGAAGTGGGTTTGATTGTGGGAGTAAGTGGCAAAGGTGTTCAGGTGGAAAACGGAGTGGTTGGCAAGGGAGATTTTTTGGAAGGTGTGTGGGCGCTGAAAAGGGTGATTGTTTTGGAGTACAATGGTAAGGAACCATATGATGTCCTCAGCGATGGGGTGTGGACGGAAGGAATTGTTTGGGTAAACAGGGGGATCAACGGGATGGACAGGAAGCACGGGGGTGGCTGGAGGGGGTTTGGCTTGACACATGTGGGAGTAGGTGGGATGGGGGCCATTGCAGGTGTTACAGGAAGTAGGAGCAGTGAAGTTGGGGCAGTTTTTAAGAAAGTGGGAGGCCTTGCAATGGGGACAGTTGGGGTGGGGGGGGAGGTTTACAGTTGGGTGTCAGATGATCATTGTACATGAGGCATCGCTAGCAGCAGTAGGGGAGGGGATTTGGAGGATTCAACAGGGTGGCGACATCAGTAAATCAGGGCATCCTGGTTAAGGAGATGGTCAATAATGAGGGGGGTGGACTCTGAGAAGACCTGCATGAGGTAGGTGGGACCAGAGGCATTGTGCATAGGGGGGGCAGAGCGGATTTCCAGGTCTGGGTGGGAGTTTATTTCCGCCAAAACCTCCATGTTTACCAGGCTGAGTTTGTCGATCACAGCAGTGTAGGGGGGGGGGGGGCAACGTGGAGGCTGGGGCTGACAAGGAGTGGAAGAGGAGAGGAAGGGTGTCAGAGATGCATGGGGGCTAAACATAATGCGTGGGAGTTTACGGAGGAGGTCCGTGTCAAAGGAGGGGGATGGGGACTCGATAAGGACTGAGTCCCTGCAGCGAATGAGTTTGGAGATGGGAGCACCAGGTATATACTTCCGTATGTCCATGGTGAGGGTACAGGCATCAAAGAACTTAGGATCAGGATTTGACAGGACAAAGGTGTGGAGGGTGGGGGCTGGGGTATGGGTGGCTGGTAGGAGGGCTGGTGTCCAAGGAGACGACGGGAGGAGGGGGAAGTGGGTGTTGACTTTTTGTGGGAAGTGGTGGGAGCAGAGTCCCTAATGACGTGCTTTTGGGGTTTTTTGGAGACCGGAGGCTGGGAGGAGGGGAGAGGGACGGGGAGGAGAGGGAGGTGGCGGGTGGCAGATCCCTGTGGCGTAGTGGAGGTGCCGGGAGAAGCAGCCGTTCAGTGGTGGCGATGGTGGATCGGCCAACGCGATGCTTGCGGGAGATGCACATGACAAAGTGATGGGGTGGGTGAGAGAGGGGAAGCCGACCACCTGAGGGGTGGCAGCAGAGGTGGCAATAGAGCAGTATGTGAGGGCGAGGGTAGTAGTGGGAGCTGTTGAGGGTATGGGGGCTGGAGGAAGGGTGTAGATGTGGGGGTACACAGCAGGGGAGGAGATAGGGTAATGGGTAAGTGGGGGAAGGGGAGGTGAGGTGTAAGGAGGGAGGCCAGGGGCGGCACTCCAGTAAGTGACTGTGGAAGATTGAGAGGGGGAGGTGTAGATGACACTGGAGGTGGGAGCGCTCATGGTGGACGAACGGCGACGGACGGACAACAGGCAGCGGCGGCGATGGACGGCGACTAACAGACGGACGGACAGCAGGCAGCGGCGACTAACAGACGGACGGACAGCAGGCAGCGGCGACGAACAGACGGACGGACAGCAGGCAGCGGCGACGAACAGACGGACGGACAGCAGGCAGCGGCGACGAACAGACGGACGGTCAGCAGGCAGCGGCGACGACGATGGACGGCGAGCAGGCAGGCAGGCGGATAGACAGGCGGCAACAGCAGCAGCAGGCGACAGACAGACAGACAGCAAACATAACAGCAACAGCAACTAGCGCTTCGAAGACGTAGATCACACCCTGAGGGTAGCCCAGTCTCTGGAATCTTGTGCCTTCGAAGGAGGGAATCCAACCCTCTAGATGTGCCAGAACTGCTACGGTTTCTCACTTATATAGGCATGATGGCATCATCAGCAGCCAATCAGATCGACCCAACGTGGCGCGCGCGCGTAAGTCGACCCGGGCAGCTAGCGGATCGGCAGAACCGGTGACATCAGGTGGCGCCAGGGGCAGGCGCCACGTTTGAAACTGCCACTCCAGCGTCGCGCATCTGTCTTTGCTTTCTTTCGATGTCCAACGCCCGCCCCCATGCCCTGCTGAGTGTGCATCCCTGGTCTCTGTTGAAATTGTTGTTGTTTAAACGAATCTCGGTCGCTTTCTTTATAACGGAGTCCTAATATGAAGCTACCATTCTTGGATGTTTTGGCTGAGTGGAAGACAGGAGGCCAGCTCGGTCATTCAGTGTACCGGAAACCATCACACAAAGATAGGTACTTGAACGCCAATAGTTTCCAACACCCTGTACACAAGAAAGCTGTCCTGAACACGTTGGATCATAGAGCCAAGAGTATCTGTGACGACGACAACCTACAGTCTGAACTGCAGAACATAAAACGTGTCTTCGGGGAAAATGGATACAGCAAAAGAGACATCGCAAACGCTTTCAAGGATCGCCGACGAACGACACCTGGTGAATCAGTAGAAGAGACCAAACGGGCTGTATTCCAGCCATACTGTGGAGCAACTAGCAGTAAGTTAGGACGCCTGGTGCAGAAACATGGGCTAAGACCAGTGTGCCGGCCTGCCTGCAAGAGACGAGATATGTTGCGCCCTGTTAAAGACGACATTGCTCTTTGAGTGTCCGGTGTGTATGGTGTACCCTGTGAATGTGGCAGCATGTATATTGGACAAACAATTCGCTCGGTTGTGGAGCGTTGTACTGAGCACAAGCGCCATATAAAACAAAGGGAGCTTGACATGTCGGTCATAGCGGAGCATTACCTAGAAAACGGACATAAAATACAGTTCGAAAATACAAAAGTGTTGCCTCATGCGTCTACATATTGGGACTCTGTTATAAAGGAAGCGGCCAAGATTCGTTTAAACAACAACAATTTCAACAGAGATCAGGGATGCACACTCAGCAGGGCACGGGGGCGGGCGTTGGACATCGAAAGAAAGCAAAGACAGATGCGCGACGCGGGAGTGGCAGTTTCAAACGTGGCGCCTGCCCCTGGCCTCACCTGATGTCACCGGTTCTGCCAAGAGCAATAGATCCGCTGGCTGCCCGGGTCGACTTACGCGCGCGCGCCACATTGGGTCGATCTGATTGGCTGCTGATGATGTCATCATGTCTATATAGGCGAGAAACCGTAGCAGCTCCGGTAGTCAGTGAACTCCTGACGACGATGGCCTAGATGGCCATCGAAAGCTCGAGGATTTTATTCGAACTGACGCGACTGGAAAACCGAGAACGTTTTATTCATCCCAGATACGCTCATTAATGTTCACGTCTGGGGTGTTTGGTGGCCAGCGAAAGCGTTTAAACTCAGAAGAGTGTTCCTGGAGCCACTCTGTAGCGATTCTGGACGTGTGGGGTGTTGCATGGTCCTGCTTGAACGGGCCCAAGTCAGTCGAGCGCACAGTGTACATGAATGGATACAGATGATCAGACATGATGCTTACGTACGTGTCACTTGTCAGAGTCGTATCTAGACGTATCAGGGGTCCGATATCACTCCAACTGCACACGCCCCACACCACTGCATAGCCTCCACCAGCTTCAAAATTCCCCTACTGACATGCAGGGTCCATGGTTTGATGAGGTTGTCTCCATATTCGTACACGTCAATCCACTAGATACGATTGGAAATGAGACTCGTCCGACCAGGCAACATGTTTCCAGTCATCAGCAGTCCAATATCGGTGTTGACGGGCCCAGGCAAGGCGTAAAGCTGTGTGTCCTGCAGTCATCAAGGGTACACGAGTGGACCTTCGGCTCCGAAAGCCGATATCGATGATGTTTCGTTGAATGGTTTGCACGCTGGCACTTGTTGATGGTCCAGCATTGAAATCTGCAGAAATTTGCGAGAGGGTCGCACCTCTGTCATGTTGAACGATCTCTACAGTCGTCGTTGGTGTCGTTCTTGCTGGATGTTTTTCTGGCCACGGCGATGTCGGATATATGATGTTTTACTGAATTTCTGATATTCAAGGTACACTCGTGAAATGATCGTACGGGAAAATTGCCACTTCATCCCCTCGTCGGAGATGCTGTGTCCCATCGTTCGTGCGCCGACTATAACACCACGTTCAAACTCACTCAAATCTTGATAACCCGCCATTGTAGGAGCAGTAACCGATCTAACTACTGCACCAGACACTTGTTGTCTTATTTAGGCGTTGCCGACCGCAGCGCCGCTTTCTGCCTGTTTACATACCTCTCTCATTGAATACGCATGCCTATACCAGTTTCTTTGTCGTTTCAGTGTATTACACCAATGATAGTTATGCTCTCCAGATAGGCCGTTGTTCTGTGAAATTTTTGGTGTATATTTGATTTCCCTCTGGTACAACAGTTGTGTACATTTCCGTTTCATAGTAGTTTGCCTGTTTTCAAGAGGTAGCCTATAGTGAACAAAATAGTTCCATAAATGAATAAGATTGGAACATCCAGAACACAAAGCTCAGCAAAATGTGATTTACAGGACTCCATCTTCTTAAGGCCACAAACTATTCTTTGTGTTCTTTTTTTACAATCTAAAAACCTTTGCACTGGAGCTGGTTGCCCTAGAAAATGATCTCATATCGAAGCAGTGAGTCGAAATGCGTATAGTATGCCTGCAGTACTGTTGTTTTGATTGTTTTAGCCTTTAATATTCTTAGACCATAGCACATAGGTGAGAGTTCCTAGAGAAGTTATTTGTATGTGTGTCCCAATTAAGTCTTTCTGAACCGACAGCCCCATAAATGTTGTGACACATACATTTCCCAGGGGATCCTTTTTAATCATGCTTGAGCAGACATTTGATTAGATGGAGGAAATAAACGGAAGTTAATACACACAGTTTTATCGATATTTACAATGAGTTTGGTTTTGGTGAACTTTCTGCTGTCGACTGCAAGGTTTGTCAGGCTGGACCCAGTACGCAATATGCTGATTTCATCGGTAAATAGGATAGTTTTTGGAGGATTCATATATTCAACAAAGTCGTCCACAAAAATCAAGAAGAATAGTAGACCTAATATTGATCCCTGCGCTAGAAAGGAAGGAGTTGCTTTTTGTTTTACTCTTAGTGTTGAGTTCATACTGAAGTGATACCTTTTAGGTACGAACGCAAGTAGCTATGTGCTACACGTCATACCCCTCGTCATTCTATTTTTTCGAGCATAACGTTATGGTGCAGGACGTCGAAGGCTTTTGACAGGTCAAGAAAAATACCCGTAGCTAATTTATGTTGATCATGGGATTTTAAAGCAGAGTTCACGAATTCAAAATTCGCCGTCTGTGTAGAGTTAGACTTTCCGAAACCACGATGTTGTACGGTAAGAGAAGACTATTTATTTATGAAACTTAAGTGCGTATCATAAAAGAGTTTTTCTAGAATTTTTGAGAAGAAACTTAACTGTGATACAGGTCGGTAGTTTGTCCTTTTATCAGAGGAACCTTTTTTTTAGCAGCGGTGAAAAATTTGCTACTTGCCACAGACAATTGCAGCTTAAATAATTTACATACCCGCCGATGGTGTTCACATGTTCACAGCTACACTGACATCAGGCAAAGTCTCCTGAGTGCTTCACTTTTTTTTTTTTTTTTTTTTGCCAAGCAGTGTATTTATAATTGAAACTCTCTTTCACCCACTACCAGCTCACCAGGTAGTTGACTGAAAAGACCGTGACTCCACAACAAATCTGAAATCGAATAAACCGTTCTAAATTTAGCAGTAGAAAATGAAAAGCTAATAATAATAATAAAACTCTCAACGAATGCTGCGTTTACCGTAAATGCTGTGTATACCTTCTTGCTACACCAGTTATTGGGTAGTTACTATGGACTTCCTTCCAGTGGGATAACTTCGCAGTTGTTTACTTGTAAGAGTAATACAGAGACTCGAGCTACACTCTGGTGTTTATTTAAACGTTCGTAATTCAGACATCTCTGAAGACTATGGCGAATGTGTTGCCCTAGGCTTATCATTGTTTTTGTCCATTTTCGCTGCCACGAATAAGTAACAAACTTATCTTGCTGCAAACACAAAAATGGTTGTGAGGTTCACTTAATGTCAGTGAAACACACGTTTGTCCGAATCACTTTATGCACTCAGCATCCCAAATGTATTTCGCAATCGTACATCTCCCAGAACAGTAGCACAGCAGGGGCTGCATTTTAAGCTACTGCGACAGACGGAAAAAAAGATGTGCCACGAACAGCAAGAGTGCAAAACGTAAATAAAGCAGTCGAGCAAAACAACAGCGGAAATTGTAACAGCAGTAAATCTTAAATGAAATCTTGCAGCAGCGAATCCATTCAACGAACCAGATCAGACCACTACTACAGTTTCTAACTTCTGACATAGAAATTGAACACTGAGACTCTTATGAACGTCTGTTTACTCTACATTTCCAGGCAAATGACATATCTGTCGCTAACTAGCAACGGGCCTGTTCGCCGTTTTGTACTACGCAAATTTACAATTTGATTCTGAAGTTCTTCCCTTTGGTAAGCCCCATTATTAATTCATACGAACATATCTCTACCATGCTTTTTAAACATGTTTTGTTCGCAAACACATTAGGACAAGCCAAGCTAAAATTTGTGGAGTCTCGTAAAAAATGTCCAGCCATACTTAACTAGGATAGTTGCTTTGGTAAGTCTTAACGTTGACAGTTTTCTTGTGCTAAGTGTTGTTGTTATTGTCTTCAGTCCTGAGACTGGTTTGATGCAGCTCTCCATGCTACTCTATCCTGTGCAAGCTTCTTCATCTCCCAGTACTTACTGCAAGCTACATCCTTCTGAATCTGCTTAGTGTTTTCATCTCTTGGCCTCCCTCTACGATTTCTACCCTCCACGCTGCCCTCCAATGCTAAATTTGTGATCCATTGATGCCTCAGAACACGTCCTACCAACCGGTCCCTTCCTCTTGTCAAGTTGTGCCACAAACTCCTCTTCTCCCCAATTCTATTCAATACCTCCTCATTAGTTATGTGATCTACCCACATTTCGAAAGCTTCTATTCTCTTCTTGTCCAAACTATTTATCGTCCATGTTTCACATCCATACATGGCTACACTCCATACAAATACTTACAGAAACGACTTCCTGACACTTATATCTATACTCGATGTTAACAAGTTTCTCTTCTTCAGAAATGCTTTCCTTGCAATGCCAGTCTACAATTTATATCCTCTCTACTTCGCCCATCATCATCTATTTTGCTCCCCAAATAGCAAAACTCATCTACTACTTCAAGCGTCTCATTTCCTAATCTAATTCCCTCAGCATCACCCGACTTAATTAGACTACATTCCATTATCCTCGTTTTGCTTTTGTTGATGTTCATCTTATACCCTCCTTTTAAGACACTGTCCATTCCGTTCAACTGCTCTTCCAAGTCCTTTGCTGTCTCTGACAGAATTACAATGTCATCGGCGAACCTCAAAGTTTTTATTTCTTCTCCATGGACTTTAATACCTACTCCGAATTTTTCTTTTGTTTCGTTTACTGCTTGCTCAATATACAGATTGAATAACATCTGGGAGAGGCTACACCCCTGTATCACTCCCTTCCCAACCACTGCTTCCCTTTCATGTCCCTCGGCTCTTATAACTGCAATCTGGTTTCTGTACAAATTGTAAATAGCCTTTCGCTCCCTGTATTTTACCCCTGCCACCTTTAGAATTTGAAAGAAAGTATTCCAGTCAACATTGTCAAAAGCTTTCTCTGAGTCTACAAATGCTAGAAATGTAGGTTTGCCTTTCCTTAATCTATTTTCTAAGATAAGCCTTAGGGTCAGTATTGCCTCACGTGTTCCAACATTTCTGTGGAATCCAAACTGATCTTCGCCGAGGTCGGCTTCTACCAGTTTTTCCATTCGTCTGTAAAGAATTCGCGTTAGTATTTTGCAGCTGTGACTTATTATACTGATAGTTCGGTAATTTTCACATCTGTAAACACTTTCTTTCTTTGGGATTGGAATAATTATATTCTTCTTGAAGTCTAAGGGTATTTCGCCTGTCTCACATGTCTTGCTCACCAGATAGTAGAGTTTTGTCACGACTAACTCTCCCAAGGCCATCAGTAGTTCTAATGGAATGTTGTCTACTCCCGGGGCCTTGTTTCGACTCAGGTCTTTCAGTGCTAAGTGTAGTGAATGATATTGAGACACTTTCATTCCTGACGTCATGTTCCGTTTAGTTCCCGAATCAGAATTTCAAGCTCAAGCATTAAAAATGGCAAGCCCACTGTGGGTGGCAATACTCGTCAGTGCAATAGTTGACGAAGTTTCCTTAGTAACCCAAGAATCTTCGTGAAATACGAAATGTCTAACGAGTTTAAATGTCAGGCTCATACCCGGAAGCAGTCTAATAAAGTCATTTGTAGTTGTCTTCCTTATCATTCTGCAACCTGCCCATCGCAGCATTACAATGCTAGAAACTTTTGAGACAGTAGCAGTCAAATTTATAAGCGTAAAATACGAGGGTTGGAACTTAAATAGTGGCAACTATTTATTCACAACCGATACAAAAGAGTTACATGTTTGCACCTGTTACTGTCCTTCAAAGTAGTCACCAGCGTTTTGTAGAACCCGTTGCCAGCGATGTGGAAGGCGTCGTATACCGTTAGCAGAACCTGTACTTTTGATGGTGCGAATGGAGCGGTCTACTGCCTGTCGAATCTCTGGAACAGTTCTGAAGCGAATGACACGAAGTGGTTTCTTCATCTTCGGAATCAAATCAAAGTCACAAGGACCTAAGTCCGGGGAGTATGGTGGACAGTACAGTACTTCCCAGTACCATCGAGTGAACAGAGCAGCCACAGTTTGCGCTGTATGCGCCCGCGCATTGTCGTGCAAAATGATGGGTGGGTTGCGCAGAAAGGGTCACCGCTTTTTTCGCAAAGCTCGTCGCAGGTGATGCTCCAAAATCGAAGAGTAATACTGTCCTGTGACGGTCTGCCGTGGAGGAACTTAATGCGTTAGGATAACACCATCACAGACGTACACGAGAATCATCATAACTTTAGACCGCTCCATTCGCACCATCAACAGAAGAGGCTCTGTTAACGGTATACTACGCCTTCCACATCGCTGGCAACGGGTTCTACACAACGCTGGTAACTACTTTGAAGGACAGTAACAGCTGCAAACTCTTTTGTATCGGTTGTGAATAAACAGTTGCCACTATTTAAGTTCCAACCCTCTTAAATGACAAGCAATCGCGGTCCTCATCATTTTCTAGTCAGCTAAATCAGGTATGGATTGTTTCCATCCACGGAAATGGTGCCCATAACACGAACTAGTCTATTTTTCTTCCCTTAAGTCCGGTCTTACGCGCTCTGTGATCACGGAAAATGGGCACCACTTCGGCACTCCGACTCTCTGGCTTAAACACTATAGATCGTGTAAAGAGCGGCCACTACCAAAATAATGTAGACCTGGAACACTGCAGAACAGAGACGTACAGATGAAGCTAGACATGGTGCCTAACGAGGACATGCATGAGGTTATTAGCGCACCAGTGTTCTTTCGGCTTATTAAAAACTTTTCCCATAATAGCACAAATTGTCATCACAGACACCTTCAAGAAATCAGTCGCAGGTTCACATTATTCGTCCAAGAAAGTAATAAGTCATCCTGTTTTTTTTTTTTTTTTTTTTTTGATGTCTTGACTCCATTTATTTCACAGTTCATGATATAGTCAATTAGGTGTCTGAATTCATTTCATTCGCAGATTTAGAATCTCTCTACGAAAACTAAAGTGACCTATGTGCAACTTAGTTGTGCTGGACTAATGATTTTAATGCCCACTTAAAAACGAAACATTTTGGATGCACATGTTTCTGTAAACAGAGATCTATCCCCTTTGTCTTGTGGAATGGATTAAAATAGGAGTTAAAGTGATTGAAAGGACAATAAGTTATCACCATATTGCTGTGCCTGTGTTGTTTCATGCATACATGTCTGTAGAAACTGGCATTGCTCCGAACGTTAGCTGTAAGAAATACAAGAATCATATTCGCATTGCGAATATGGTGGCATTCCAGCTGCAAAATATACTCATGACAACGAAAACTGGTGTAGCATTGGGACTCGAGCCCGGAATTCCCACTTTACGCTAGCGGTCGCCTTAACCGCTTCGGCTATCCGAGCACGCTGCCCAGACAGATCCAAACTTCCATATGTAATGGTCTTTTCTGCATCCAATACCCGCACAGATACTGTGAATCTTCAACAGGGAGAGACGAAGGAGTCCCAGCCTATTCAACCTATGATGACTAGGCTCTCTTAGGCTGATCATTGTTTGTTTCTGTACCTGCTCCTAAGCGTTTCTGAAGTGCTGTTGTAATAAGTTTGTCTTTGTAGTGTACGACTTCCTACACAATGGTAAGGAGAGGTGGGCAACAGAGTAGTGCAGTAACTGTCATTGTAGGAAAGCTGGACAGGAGCAAAAACGACTAGCGAAGAAGTTAACACAACAAACAGAATATTTAATTAACTTCTATATCTCTATGTGAACGAAAACTCATTACAAATAATGCAGTAAGAAATAGAGTTCACCTATCAATGTCCACAAGGATGAGTCTCTTTGTGCTAAAGTACGAACTATGGTGTCAGAACAAAGCGGCTCCGAGTGCAAGTTGGTTGAGTATCCGCTGCCATCCATCCTATATAATGGCAGCAGAGGGCACTCGTAGTACGGAGCCACTGGAGATGTGACACAGCAGGCACGCACCATTGGGTCCACCAGATATTGTGTGGCCGCTATCGGCGTCAGATGGAAACTTGCAATTCTACTGCAAATTGTGACGCCCGTATGGTGGTATCATTACGTGCCTTAGTCCTAAAATAAGAGAGACAATGAGGGGATGGGCACGTCGACAGAGAGAAGGGGAGAGAATAAGGGAGAGGGAGAGAGGGCGTGGGGAAGGAAAAGTGAAAGAGATAGAGAGATGGTCTATAGTTCACTTTCTAAAGTGCACTACAGTGAGGGCACCGCGAAATACTACACACATCAAAAAAGTTTCCCATTACTTCGGTTCCGAGAGTTCCGGAACGTGTATAGGAAACCAGAGTTGAGATCAACATAAACATCATTTCCGCCCTTTTTATTGCTCATGAAAACCGCACGCTGCATGTTGTACCACTATACAGCGAGAGCTTCAGAGGTGGTGGTACAGATTGGTGTACACACCAATTTGTACCTCTAATACCCAGTAGTACGTCCTCTTGCACTGATGCAGGCCTGTATTCGTTGTGCCATATAATCCACAAGTTCATCAAGGCACTGTTGGTCCAGATTGTCCCACTCCTCAATGGCGATTCGGCGTAGATCCCTCAGGGTGGTTGGTGGGCCACGTCGTCCATAAACAGCCCCTTTCAATCTATCCCAGGCATGTTCGATAGGGTTCATGTCTGGAGAACATGCTGGCCACTCTAGTCGAGCGATGTCATCCTGAAGGAAATCATTGACAAGATATGCACGACGGGGGCGCGAATTGGCGTCCATGAAGACGAATGCTTCGCCAATATGCTGCCAATATAGTTGCACTTTCGGTTGAAGGATGGAATTCACTATCGTACAGCCGTTATGGCGCCTTCCATGACCGCCAGCGGCGTACGTTGGCCCCACATAATGCCACCCCACTACGGCAGGGAACCTCCACCTTGCTGCACTCGCAGGACTGTGTGTGTAAGGCGTTCAGTCTGACTGGGTCAGCTCCAAACACGCCTCCAATAATTGTTTGCCTGAGGGCATATGCGACACTCCTCGGTGAAGAGAACGTGATGCCATTCCTGAGCGGTCCATTCGGAATGTTTTTCGGGCCATCTGTATCGCGCTGCGTGGTGTCGTGATTGTAAAGGTGGACTTCGCCATGGACGTCGGGAGTGAAGTTGTGCATAATGCAGCCTCTTGCGCACAGTTTGAGTTGTAACACGACGTCCTGTGCCTGCTCGAAAAGCATTATTCAACATGGTGGCGTTGCTGTCAGGGTCCCTCCGAGCCATAATCCGTAGGTAGTGGTCATCCACTGCAGTAGTAGCCCTTGGGCGGCCTCAGCGAGGCATGTCATCGACAGTTCCTGTCTCTTTGTATATCGTCCATGTTCCAAAAACATCGCTTTGGTTCACTCCGAGACGCCAGGACACTTGCCTTGTTGAGAGCCCTTACTCGCACAAAGTAACAATGTGGCCATGATCGAACCGCTGTATTGACCGTCTAGGCATTGTTGAACTGCAGACAACACGAGCCGTGTACCTCCTTTCTGGTGGAATGGCTGGAACTGATCGGCTGTCGGACCCCTCCGTCTAATAGGAGCTGCTCATGCATGGTTATCTACATCTTTCGGCGGGTTTAGTGACATCTCTGAACAGTCAAAGGGACTGTGTCTGTGATACAATATCCACAGCCAACCTTCGGGAGTGGTGAGATCTGGGGTGATGCAAAACTTTTTTTGATGTGTATATTATCAATGACGATCACTGTGCTCCAAGTCCCATGTGTTTATTTATGTTTTACCAGATTTATTTTTTATTATGAAGGTATTATCTCACTATTTCTGACTTACCAGTAAGCTCAAGCTATACACTGCGCAAAAATGTATCACATTTTCGAAACCCCCTAAATGTGTCCCATCGTGACGTAGAAGTTTGAATTTTGGCTCCAAGGTACCTACAACATTCCTCTGTAGCTCTGCAAAAGTGTGGCGACCTGTGACCTTACCCTCGAGCTCGGCGACGCCTCAAACAACAAGGTGTCGACACAAGCAAAAAAAGAGACCACAACTCACGAGTTCATGTGACGTGTAAGGCTGGTTAATGATGTCAAATTGGCACCAAATTTCACCAAAATTCGGCCCAACGCCATCATGGGCGTGTCACGCGATGTGAAGGTCGTCACATCCCATCCAACCCCTATTTCGTCCTTTCTTCCGACGCCTCTGCGATGGAGGTCTGAACCGTGACATCCAGCGCTGAAATCACGCGGTTTTCTTACGGGTGGCTAACAGAAACGTTTCAGATAAATTGCAGCTAAGAAGCAACACGAAAAATTGTCGGGAGGTGGCATAAAGGACGTCAATGAAACCACCTCTTCTTTAGGGCGAGTTGGTTCTCGCACATTTCACGTCGAAAACGACAATTCGCGCTACGATAAACAACAGGACGACGTTCTTGACGGAGTTCGACACAGCTGACAGCATACAGACGATTCAGCCCTTCTACATATAAGGCCATCATGGGGCTACAACCTCACTGAACGTGATCTGACCCTTTTGGAGTATAGTGCGACCGTAAATGTTGCTCTGGTATACAGGGGGAAAGCACCAGGGACCGTTCAAAACCATTCAGTGAAATTTGAAAATGATCCAAAGCTGAAAACGGTGTTTATGCATTTTTAGCTCTCCTGGTTCACTTCCTACTGCGGCGTAATCTTGGGGGAGGGGACGGGGAGGGGGGCGAGAGACGGGGTCTAACCTCAACATGTGCGTAAATAAAACGGCATGGAGTCCCTCTATGACACCCAATGCAGGCAACACTCTCGCTGTTACTCAAACACCTTTGTTGAGCACGTTAAAAATATGTGTGTCAGAAACTTCGACACCCGTTCAGCTGAGTGGCTCCTAGAGACTATTCTAGCGCCTGAGGGCAGGCATCTAATGTATGTCGAAGCGGTTGCCTGCCCCCACACCCTAGTGCAGTCGTGAAGCAGCACGCAGCTCAATAGGTGACGATGTCCCTGACAGGTACATTCTTAATGTGCTGAACAAAGGTGCATGGGCAGTACTAAGTCTGCTGCCGAACAGGGAGGCATTAGAGGGACCCCATGTCGGCTTATCCACCCATATGTCTATGTCGTACCCCCCTGCCCCCTCCTTTCCTTTATCACACCACAGGAAACCGCGAAATAGGAGGGCTGAGAAAGCAGAAACACCCTTTACTGCTTCGGATCAAATTCAAAATCGGTTCCGGACGATCACTAGTGGTTTCATCATGTAGACCATAAAAACAATTCCGTTCACACTACACTCCAAAGGGGTTGCAGCTCCATGATGTCTTCAGAGTAGGGTTTAATAGTCTAGTGGATGTTAGCAGTGTTGAACGTCGTCAAGAACGTGCTCATGTGGTTCATCACAATGCGAACTCTCGTTCTCGACCGCGAAATGTGGAGAGTTAATGGCCCAAGGGAAGGGGTATTTTGATTCACGCCCTTTATGCCACCTCGACCATTTCGTGTCGATTCTGAGCGGCAGTGGGTCTGGAATGTTTTCCGCAACCACCCATAAGAAAACGGAGTGATTTCAAAGATGTTTGTCGCGGTTCTGACCTCCTTTCCACAGGCACCGAAAGAAATGATAAAATGTAGGTTAGAGCGGCTGTGGCGACCTTCAGATGGTGTAACACCTCCACAATGGCATTGGGCAGGATTGTGGTGAAAGTTGGTGTCAATGTGACATCATTAACCCACCTTACACATCACATGAACTTCTGAGCTGTGCCCTTTTTCCCGTGTGTCAGCATCTTGCTGTTTGAAGCGTCGCCGAACTGGAGGGTGACGCCTTAGGGCGCAATGCTTTTGCACCATTACACAGGGCGGATACAGGCACTTTTGAGTCAAATTTCAATCTTAAGCGTCGTAATGGGAGACAGTTACGTGGTTTCGAAAAAGTTATCGTTTTTTGGGCAGCGTATCATGAAATGTTTTTTATCGCAATTCTAATCCTTCCTCCACATGGAAACATAATTTAAAAGAACAACGAATAGCTTTGTGATACTCATAATGGAGAGGCCTACATCTACATCTATACTCCGCAAGCCACCCAACGGTGTGTGGCGGAGGGCACTTAACGTGCCACTGTCATTACCTCCCTTTCCTGTTCCAGTCACGTATGGTTCGCGGGAAGAACGACTGCCGGAAAGCCTCCGTGCGCGTTCGAACCTCTCTAATTTTACATTCGGGATCTCCTCGGGAGGTATAAGTAGGGGGAAGCAATATATTCGATACCTCATCCAGAAACGTACTCTCTCGAAACCTGGACAGCAAGCTACTCCGCGATTCAGACCGCCTCTCTTGTAGAGTCTGCCACTTGAGTTTGCTAAACATTTCCGTAACGCTATCACGCTTACCAAATAACCCTGTGACGAAACGTGCCGCTCTTCTTTGGATCTTCTCTATCTCCTCTGTCAACCCGACCTGGTACAGATCCCACACTGATGAGTAATACTCAAGTATAGGTCGAACGAGTGTTTTGTTAGCCACCTCCTTTGTTGATGGACTACATTTTCTAAGGACTCTCCCAATGAATCTCAACCTGTCACCCACCTTACCAACAATTAATTTTTTATGATCATTCCCCTTCATATCGTTCCGTATGCATACTCCCAGACATTTTACAGAAGTAACTGCTATCAGTGTTTGTTCCGCTATCATATAATCAAACAATAAAGGATCATGCTTTCTATGTATTCGCAATACATTACATTTGTCTACGTTAAGGGTCAGTTGCCACTCCCTGCATCAAGTGCCTATCCGCTGTAGATCTTCCTGCATTTCGCTGCAATTTTCTAATGCTGCCACTTCTCTGTACACTACAGCATCATCCGCGAAAAGCCGCATGGAGCTTCTGACACTATCTACTAGGTAATTTATATATACACTCCTGGAAATGGAAAAAAGAACACATTGACACCGGTGTGTCAGACCCACCATACTTGCTCCGGACACTGCGAGAGGGCTGTACAAGCAATGATCACACGCACGGCACAGCGGACACACCAGGAACCGCGGTGTTGGCCGTCGAATGGCGCTAGCTGCGCAGCATTTGTGCACCGCCGCCGTCAGTGTCAGCCAGTTTGCCGTGGCATACGGAGCTCCATCGCAGTCTTTAACACTGGTAGCATGCCGCGACAGCGTGGACGTGAACCGTATGTGCAGTTGACGGACTTTGAGCGAGGGCGTATAGTGGGCATGCGGGAGGCCGGGTGGACGTACCGCCGAATTGCTCAACACGTGGGGCGTGAGGTCTCCACAGTACATCGATGTTGTCGCCAGTGGTCGGCGGAAGGTGCACGTGCCCGTCGATCTGGGACCGGACCGCAGCGACGCACGGATGCACGCCAAGACCGTAGGATCCTACGCAGTGCCGTAGGGGACCGCACCGCCACTTCCCAGCAAATTAGGGACACTGTTGCTCCTGGGGTATCGGCGAGGACCATTCGCAACCGTCTCCATGAAGCTGGGCTACGGTCCCGCACACCGTTAGGCCGTCTTCCGCTCACGCCCCAACATCGTGCAGCCCGCCTCCAGTGGTGTCGCGACAGGCGTGAATGGAGGGACGAATGGAGACGTGTCGTCTTCAGCGATGAGAGTCGCTTCTGCCTTGGTGCCAATGATGGTCGTATGCGTGTTTGGCGCCGTGCAGGTGAGCGCCACAATCAGGACTGCATACGACCAAGGCACACAGGGCTAACACCCGGCATCATGGTGTGGGGAGCGATCTCCTACACTGGCCGTACACCACTGGTGATCGTCGAGGGGACACTGAATAGTGCACGGTACATCCAAACCGTCATCGAACCCATCGTTCTACCATTCCTAGACCGACAAGCGAACTTGCTGTTCCAACAGGACAATGCACGTCCGCATGTATCCCGTGCCACCCAACGTGCTCTAGAAGGTGTAAGTCAACTACCCTGGCCAGCAAGATCTCCGGATCTGTCCCCCATTGAGCATGTTTGGGACTGGATGAAGCGTCGTCTCACGCGGTCTGCACGTCCAGCACGAACGCTGGTCCAACTGAGGCTCCAGGTGGAAATGGCATGGCAAGCCGTTCCACAGGACTACATCCAGCATCTCTACGATCGTCTCCATGGGAGAATAGCAGCCTGCATTGCTGCGAACGGTAGATATACACTGTACTAGTGCCGACATTGTGCATGCTCTGTTGCCTGTGTCTATGTGCCTGTGGTTCTGTCAGTGTGATCATGTGATGTATCTGACCCCAGGAATGTGTCAATAAAGTTTCCCCTTCCTGGGACAATGAATTCACGGTGTTCTTATTTCAATTTCCAGGAGTGTATATTGTGAAAAGCAATGGTCCCATGAAGCACCCCTGTGGCACGCCAGAGGTTACTTTAACGTCTGTAGACGTCTCTCCATTGAGAACAACATGCTGTGTTCTGTTTGGTAAAAACTCTTCAATCCAGCCTCACAGCTGGTCTGATATTCCGTAGGCTCTTACTTTGTTTATCAGGCGATAGTGCGGAACTGTATCGAACGCCTTCCGGAAGTCAAGGAAAATGGCATCTACCTGGGAGCCTGTATCTAATATTTTCTGGGTATCATGAACAAATAAAGCGATTTTGGTCTCACACGATCGCTGTTTCCGGAATCCATGTTGATTCGTATAGAGTAGATTCTGGGTTTCCAGTAATGACATGACACACGAGCAAAAAACATGTTCTAAAATTCTACAACAAATCGATGTCAGAG
The DNA here is from genome assembly GCF_023864275.1 of Schistocerca cancellata. Taxonomy (NCBI): domain Eukaryota; kingdom Metazoa; phylum Arthropoda; class Insecta; order Orthoptera; family Acrididae; genus Schistocerca; species Schistocerca cancellata. The sequence continues at coordinate 61,850,188 of NC_064629.1, forward strand.
GTGTAGGCCTATAGTTTTGCGCATCTGCTCGACGACCATTCTTGAAAACTGGAATTACCTGTGCTCTTTTCCAATCATTTGGAACCTTCCGTTATTCTAGAGACTTGCGGTACACGGCTGTTAGAAGGGGGAGCAAGTTCTGTCGCGTACTCTGTGTAGAATGGAACTGCTATCCCGTGAGGTTCAGTGGACTTTCCTCTGTTGAGTTATTTCAGTTGCTTTTCTATTCCTTGCACACTTATTTCGATGTCAGCCTTTTTTTCGTTTGTGCGAGGGTTTAGAGAAGGAACTGCAGTGTGGTCTTCCTCTGTGAAACGGCTTTGGAAAAAGGTGTTTAGTATTTCAGCTTAGCGCGTGTCATCCTTTGTTTCAATGCCATTATCATCCCAGAGTGTCTGGATATGCTGTTTCGATCCACTTACTCATTTAACGTAAGATCAGAACTTCCTAGGATTTTCTGTCAAGTCGGTACATAGAATTTTACTTTCCAATTCACTGAGCGCTTTTCGCATAGCCCTCCTTACGCTAACTTTGACATCGCTTAGCTTCTGTTTGTCTCAGAGGTTTTGGCTGCGTTTAAATTTGCAGTGAAGCTCTCTTTGATTTCGCTGTAGTTTCCTAACTTTGTTGTTGAACCACGGTGGGTTTTTCCCGTCGTATCGGATCTGAATGTATTGTTATTCTAATTAATCGACAGCATTGACACTACAGTGAAGATTTCCTACGTCAATCTTCCTGTAACACGATGTATTCATCTGCTCCAGGCATCAGCTATAGTCAGATAGCTCAAAGCAAGTCGAAGAGGTTTTTTTCAATTTCAGTCCTTCCACCTTAGAAAAGTACCTGGTGATACAGAGAATTCAATAAAATGTCATAACCGAAATGCTCACCACACGGCCACGGTGTCGGACAACTTCTCCATATAGCTCTATTAAATAACAACAAAGTCAAAACTCTTGTCACCAGTACGTTAATAAATCACTATGTACACTGTAGTAAAAGTATTCACTAAGAGATTGATCCACAGAGTTCGATACACTTTCGTTAATAAAAGAACATTTGTGAGTGATGATGGGTTTTGTTTCTAAATACATGTTGACGCTGTGGTGGAAACTACCAGTTGTCTTTCGTTAGCGGAGATAAGACAGTTAGTTTGCCTCTGAGTGCTACACCCTTTATGATAGATGTAGACATATGTCTGCTTCTTAATCATTAGTTTGTTTTTACTATCAGGTACTTCAATGTAAACTGTCGACTGTCCATTACGCAACTTTGCAATCGACATCTGCGTCTCACATTAGTTCACGTGGTGTCCCCCCGCTTCCATACCGGTTATTGCTAAAGCTCCCATTTGTCCACTCGCAATACACATTCAGCACAGCTGCGCGAGGAATGTTCATAAACTGCGCTATTTCAGAGATACTACCATATTTGGCATAAAAACAGGCAGTCATCCCTATTTTGCAAAACACGTTTTTTTTCCGGCGACAGCAACGATTAATAAGAGGGCACACTGCACGTCAACCACCACTCCAGTTCACGTTATGTGACGTATCAGATGCGCTACACGATACTGACGTGAATTGTGGATCGTCAAAGTAATGTGACTCGATTATTTATGTAATACTGTATGGGGATCTGGACAGCATATAAGCTGAAATACAGTGAGTAGCAGTGTGGTAGACAGATAATCAGAGCATATAAGAAAGCCAGCAGCAAACACAGATTGCAATATGTATGTAAAAAAATTATTCTTAAGTCAATAGACGACAGAACTCTGACTCCATAAAGTTTGTGTAGAATCTCATCCAACGTCAATGGCCTATCAGTTCCAATCTTTCAAATGGCTCTGAGCACTATGGGACTTAACATCTGAGGTCATCAGTCCCCTAGACTCAGAACTACGTAAACCTAACTAACCTAAGGACATCACACACATCCGTGCCCGAGGCAGGACTCGAACCTGCGACCGTAGCAGCCGCATGGATCCGGACTGAAGCGCCTAGAACCGGTCGACCACAGTGGCCGGCGGCCTATCAGTCTCAGGTGGGCCGCGCGGTATTAGCCGAGCGGTCTTGGCGCTGCAGTCGTGGACTATGCGGCTGGTCCCGGCGGAGGTTCGAGTCCTCCCTCGGGCACGGATGTATGTGTTTGTCCTTAGGATAATTTATGTTAAGTAGTGTGTAAGCTTAGGGACTGATTACCTTAGCAGTTAAGTCCCATAAGATTTCACACACATTGAACAAGTCTCAGGTGGAATAATCGTATTTCTCTGTCGTGAACCCAACACCAACTTAACCATTTGCTCTCTTTGCAGCAACTAACAGCTGGATCAGTGACACCCTGTTCGTATATCTTTCCCATCTCTGTCTCTACTCTGTCTTTGTAAACCTGTGATACAGGACAGGATCTCTTAAAAAGCTAGCCAAGCTCCTTTGCTTTAAACTGAAAAAAACCTATGACTATCCTCCGAAAACACCATTGAATGACGTCGCAATACCTACAACAAATATAATTTTTATTTCTTCAGTACAACGAATTCGATTCAATACCTTTAGCGAAGCTGAAACATATCTTTGTCAATCTAACAATGGAACTGCACTGACACCACTCTCACTCTCAGCAGGTTTTGGATCGAAATACAAGACACATCTTGTGAAAAAATTTGGCGGATAGTGTGAACTCCTTTCCCTAACTGCAGATGCATCAAATAACATCGCAGACCTGTTATTCCCAAACTCCTTTCACCAAAATGCAAGTTCATCACTGCTATGTGCGTCAACAAGAAGTTTACTCCGAAAATTGCGTCAGTGGGCAACCTTTTCACAACAGCAAAATTCACACAAACTTTTAAACTTGAGAAATAAATTAAACACCAACTTGTCGCTCTTCAACAACTCGCGGACCTGAATACCTGCTTTGTCATCTATGTCAACATTATGAACGTTCTGCTGTTCAAATTGAACTCTGCAGGTAGTAGGTGTTACAGAATTAGCTGACAGAAAACCACAACTACTAGTGGATTCAAATGGTAATATCGCCTCAGAATCGTCTGCACCTCCCTAGCATCGACACAACTAGCCTCCTGAGTTCTTACATCTACAGTACTAACGTCAACACTCTCCGTTTGATTATCCAATATCCAATTTGAATCACGAGAAAGCACATGTTCATCATCTTGAGTAGCAGCAGACAGAGTATCACTAGAACCAGATTGCAACACTGACATTTCTCATTGCTATCCAAGTTTCTCCCTAATTTGTTGCTCCTTGTTCCTCTATGATCTTCATTACTTCTATCCATTTTTGTAAATAATGTTAAAAAAAATCAAGAATCATAACCAATTTCCCTCAGCAAACTACTCTAAACAATAATAATGCTAATAATCAAAAGTCAAACAGCTGGCAAAGAAAATAATCTTGCTCTGTGTCATCAGAGTCTCTGTACAGCACTACAAGACCATAAACATGAAACAACGTCATTCGATATTGTTCCTCAAGAACCAGCAATATAGTCAAGAACCACGAATGAATCCAGACAAACATAAAAATGTAAAACGACTAGGACTCGCGCACTGAGGGTTCCGTATTAACTGGATTATGTATGTAGAAAGTTCATACATTCCGAGAATCGAGCATCTCGACGAATTCTGCCTATTATTGACATTGATACTGGCAAGATGTCGGTCCCTGGATTTCAAAGACATCCGAGAATATTTTAATGTTTGACTTGAAGTCGGATAACCAATGACAAGAAAACATTTTTTCTCGTGTGATACAACTACATATTTACAATTTTCTTATTCTTTTCTTTTATTTTTACTTTGAAACTTTCCTTTTTGCCAAATTTCACGAATATACGTCAAGGGGAGTATCCTATGGGTTTTAATGAGTGAGTTTACGAGTATCAGAATATTGAACACGATGTATCGTATCTTTTGACTGCATTGACGTAGAAGCTGACCATTTTTGCTGTAGCAAAGGACTGTAGATCAAAACATGTGACATAAATTTCAGCATGACACGTCTACCTGCTCCAGGGAAAAAGGTCTTAACAGACGGAGGGAAACATGGAAAGCCTGGTACCAAATTACAGAACATGTGATATTATAAGAAATTAACAGTTTCGAATTTTCCTCTTTACCGATACTGTGAAACCTTTCTTCTTGCCAAATTTTATGATTCTAGACCAAAGGGAAGTAACCTATAGGTTTTGATGAATCAGCAAAGTTTATATTGTGGGCATCCACAACTTTAGAATTGAACCATGATGAATAAGACAGCTTTAGTTGCGTAAGAAATCATTATTTCAGATCCATCTAGTTTCGCGGCATTTGAGCCACATCTTCCGCGATACAGGTTTATTTCTGGGTGGTCACTGCCAACCTCATGTCGACACAACGATGTTAAGCCTTAGTTTTCCAGTATTGGGATGTTGTTCCGTGCCTTCTACTCAATTCTGAAATTGAATATCGCCCTCCTGACAGTTAAACAGCTTTATCACGAGTGGAGAAGGGATACTGGGTCATCTACTGCACGTCGTTTGAAATAAACTATGAAATAAATTTATATCCCTGAATATATGGCTCTAACGCCACGAAATTAGTTGGAAGGAAATAAAGATTTATCATACACAACTGAAGCGGTCTTATTCATCACGGTTTTATGAGTGAGTTTGCGAATATTAGAACATGTGACATATATGGCCATACCTTTTGTTAGCTCTGACTTACAAGCTAACGTTTATTATACTGCCAACGGATCATAGCCCTTAGTATGTGGCATAAATTCCAACTTGATACGTGTACTCGTACCTGAGAAAGCAGGGGTCTCAACAGATGGACGAACGGAGAGACAGTCTGATAACAAATGACAAAATTTTTTCGTGTGATATAATTTCAAATTAACAGTTTCCGGCTTTTTCCTTCAGTTGTAGTGTGGTACCCAGCTTCCTGGCAAATTTCTTGATTTTAAGTAAACGAGAAGTACCTTGTAGGATTTGATGTGTGAGTTTGTGAGTATCAAAATATGTGACATAAATGGCTGTAACTTTTCACTGCGCTGACTTAGAACCTTCACTTTTTTATATCGTCAAGGAACCGTAGGCATAAATATGTGACATAAATTTCAACTTGATGCGTCTGCCCGATCCTAACAAGAAGGGTTTTGAGCAGCCGGACAGAAGGACAAATAGACACACAGACGGACAAAAAAGTGATCCTATAAGGATTCTGTTTATACAGACCGAGGTACGGAACCTTAAAATTAATAGAAGTTCTCCTCATACACACAAAATCAATTCTCAAAGTCTCAAAATCAGTCACAAGCAGTAGAGAATCAATACTAATAGCGTGAAACACTTCTGATCTCTACAGTCAATGCTCAACAGTACCTCATAGCTGTTCACGACACAAAATTTTTGATAGTTCATAGGACTATCCACTGAGTAAACAGATTTATCAAACCAATAAAACGGTGTTTTCTTACGTATTTAGCACTATTAAGATACGTGAAATTGATTCTGCACTCAGCTATACACAAATCACACTGAAGATCAGCAAGAGGACGGGGGGGGGGGGGGGGGGGGGGAAGTTTGAGAAGATAATATTGCTCTACACCCTACCAAGTCACCATTTCGAGCCACAACTAAGTGCAATCGTTGACTTTGTAAACAAGGTTGCTCCGCTCATCCCACTACATTTAAACTATCTGTTGCAACAGTCCAAATGATCCCCAGTATCGAATCTAATTAACAATACAAGAATTATTAAATGAAAAAGGTAAATGGCAGATTCATAGGAGTCAGCAATGAAACTATCAACCATAGAACCCACCCAATTAAATGTATCTAGCTCATAGTGATATTCTCTTCACTTAGTGAAATAAACATTCAGAACTCCAATATCAATCACCACAGCACAATTCCCGATTGTAAATTCACTTTTGAATAGCAGAATACAACAAAAAGAAAATATTCCATCACTGCTCACTGGCTTAGTACTCACTACACACAAAATATCTTTCAATGCCAGCAGTATCACACAGAAAAAAAATCCCCGCTACATATCATCAGTATTCAACACACTTGTCTCTACATCATTATCGTTGTAAATTCTGACAAAGCCCCCAAACTATTCACTGTTCCAAGGGAGTTTTCCTTATTAAACAATCATAAGAACTTTCCAACCTCATCTAACAAGCAAAAGATCTCGGCATGAAGTACAAACTTAATTATCTACATTTGAACACACAATGTACTTACAACCTTCATTTACAGTATAACACATCGGTTTCATCATTTCTAATGGAGTTCAAGAAGAAAGCAGGGAAATGGGTTAGTATACTTTTACAACAGCAATAATACTATCCACAAACCTGGTTTGGTGAAATTATTCCCACAGACCAACATATAAGCACTCACAGTGTGTATCTTCACAAACAGACATGTGTATCAAGAATTATATCCGTAATGACTCAATACTATAGTAAATAAAGTAACAATTAGCATCTGATATTTCCCCGCAGAGTATCACATACAATAATAATTTATGCATGCAGTTAGCAAACACCATACACCACAAGAAAGCAAAGAGCATATGTTTCAATACATAGTCAGGAACCACAATGTAGTTAGTTAACAAGACAATATACTAAATAATCACTGACCCTGGGATACGTAAATACTTTGTTCACTTATATAAATGTCTGTTACACTGACCTGACATCATGTAACAACGTAAAGTGCAATTTAAGTTGATTGCTGTGTCCCTCAGAAAATTCACAAGTAAGAAAAGCAAATGCAATAGTCGCTCGGTTAGGTTAAATATGAAACGTTACATCGCAAATGAGTGACCATAAAAAACAAAAATTCATGTTCTGGTCGGTAAGTCGACGAATTTAAGGCTCACTGACGGGATTAAATGAGAAATGAGTATAGAATTTGAATTAAATTAAGAACTTCTTTCCCATCTTCAGAGATGCCGAAATTCAGAATGCAAACAAGGTAAAGCTAAATGTAAGCTGCCTGTCTCGTTTCAAAATCGGATTACATACTAATGTGTGTCTGGAAATATGTCATTTATTAAAAGCTACCCTTCTACACACAAAATGTAGGCCCATGAGATCGTACGATAACGCTATTTGAATGTACTCACAAAGAGCGTACTAAACAAGAACAGGTGACGCTTACTTTGTGCAGCTTATTAATATTGAGCATAAAACAGAAACTTGACTGTACTCCACAAACGTATTAACTACCGATAAGAAAACGGCCTAAGATTAACAATGTGTAAGTAATCCAGCTTATAGCCAAATCAAGTACTATGACCATTTTTCATCCAGCATGTTCGTTCAGCCTTCCTATTTAGATGTCTGAAATTTCAAAGACAAGCGATTATATTGTACATAATGTAATGAGCTCCCAGCCTCTTCTCGAATGCTATTGAGTGACTTACGTCCTGTTCTGTAAAATCGTGCACAGAACGTGAACACAGAATATTGGACACCGCAATTATCTGAAATATATACCTATTTACCACAGTGATAATGCAAGAAAATTGCTATCTAAACTGAAGACAGAATGAACACTGCACTGATATAATCCAACGCCAATTGCAAAGTGCAGTTTGGCCATAAATATGTCAAAATTTTAAGTTAATGACAAGAAATAAAGAATAAAGTTTTGGAATCTTTCAGTACGAAAATGCTTAATTGGTTTTAAACCATTGCTAGGGCCGCCACTGAACACGCAACATGAGTACATGTAACATGCAGAACAAAGAATCACAATGGATGCAGCATTTGTGCACAACAGAATCGATATACGTCATAAAATAATGAAAAGTGCTCCCTGAGACGGGACGTAAAGAATTCATATATCCTTATATCCGAATGCAGAAGTATAAACCTGCTTCTGTTTAATGCCTCGACTGATACGTATCTCAGAAAAACTACGAACGTATTATTTCAACATAGAAAGTGCTCATAAGTTCTCTAAATGCTGCAAATATTGACACACAAAGTGTTGCAATACAAATTAGAAAATGGGCACCTAGTAGAGGTTAAGTACAAAAGAAACGTTGTAGGGTTCAAATTAATTGCTTTACCGTATCTATGAGGCAACGCTATTTTAAAATGCATCAAAAAATGAAATATTTATGTTGCAACAGAATAAAAATACATCGAATGATCTCAGTCTGATAATGTGTAAACTGTCATCACTTAACGTATCTTCCTTTCATCACCAGTTACCGTTGGGCGAAGCGAAGATAACGCATCGCCAGAAAAAATACACTCGATGAAAAGAATTGCAGACAAACTACTGTTGCATTTTGGGAATCTATGGCTTGCTGATATGAAACCTGTAATCAGCTACACCAACATCTAATAAAAATACCTGCACACACACACACACACACACACACACACACACACACTAACAGACATGCACAACACTGTTGTTTTTCGACAGATGGAAGGAACAATGTTCTCGATTTTAGGGACGAATAATGTGTTTTTATTAGGAGATATTCCTGAAAACACAGAATGACAAGGACTGCTTATACATGAGAGAGAGGATCAAATACGGTAATAGCGAGAGATGTGACATATCGAAAGACCATGTCAACGACAATATCTCGAAAACAAATAAAATGATTTATCATTTAATGCGAGGTGTCTCACACTTATCAAACACAATGAAGCTGGCAAATTGAAAAGTTTAGCGTATACAGTTTATTTATTAATGCAAATAGTGTGCTTGCTTATCGTAATATATATTACGTCTCTATGAAAATTCGTGCAAAATAAAAATCTATCATTATATGTAAGATTTCTGACACTCTGGAAGCGCAATGAAGCTTCATACTGATGACTGTCCGGATCTAAATTGTCCGTATTACTTATTAACACTGCTGTTCTTGTACGTAGCTGCCATTACCTATGGACTGGCTTAAATATGTGGTTTCTCGGAAGTTATAACTTGCGTTTAAAAATATATATTTGGAATTTTTAAACCATTTTAGGTTTATTGAACTTTTTAAATATACATTGTATTGCATTGCTAGTTTTAAATCTGAAAAAAATGGTCTTTCTGTTTAAATTTTCTTTACAGCTAATTTAAATCAAAAGAAACACACAGAACCCAACCACAAACGAAATTTTGCGTTCATAGTGTGCACAATGTGATACAATTTCACACACGCAGAGATACACAGACCAAAATTACACTCACTGGAGTCATATTCTCGGACTGATTTCCTGATTCACCTGCAGGAGAATCCTTAATAACAATTAAATCTGCGAAAATAATACGTTAAACGGTAACCTGAATCATTATCAAATATTTATTTCTCATCATCTGCAGGGTTATAAATAATTTTCTCCAGAAGTTTCTCGTCTTCATTGTACATTTTTAACACAAAATTAAGACAAAAAGACACAAAACGCACAATACAGAAAGAACGTGAACGTCAGGTAACGCCAACGAAACAAGAGAAGAAAACAAATGTTTCTAAATTGACGAATTTTTACAGTGATACCGCTACTACCATCTAAAAGGAATTACGAAGCCAACAGACCTGACAGACGTTTGCGGGAACTGTACATCTGATATCATGAAAATTCATCACAACCGGCGTGACGTAATATTACGCCCGCCATAGATTCCCGTTTCCCGCAAGCGCCGTAATACGAAGTCATACGCACACTAAGTTAAAATAATCGCAGCTTGCTTATAGGCTATACTGACAGGAACTTTTAGTTTGTAAAGAACCCGTTTTTAGGAAAATTCTATTCATGTACAACACTTACAATCACTATGCCCCGTTAAACTAAATATTTTAGCACTTCTAAAACTGACTACATAGTTTATTAAAGTAAATGCAGCTTGCATGCGTATTGTAATATACAAGGCCTCTAATAAAACTGGAGCAATATAAAAAGTTGTATCGTATGTGATACTTTGCACACGTTGCAAGCCCAATGACACATCAAATACGCTAACGCCGAACGCCCAACAGCTAATAGCTAACGCATAACACCTGACCCATAATGCCGAATGGCTAATGGCTAATGTGTGACGCCTAACGCATAACACCTAACAAATAATGCTGTGAGGAGTGGTTTAAATTGAGATGTTTGTTTTCAAAGGGTAATGGAAAAAATTATGGTTAATGACTTTAACAAATAGGTAAACACCAAACAATAGAGGGAGTCACACGTCTGTATCATGCTTGTGACATACCATATTCACATCCTGAACTACAAGTTCATAGATGATACATACCTGAATGTATTTAGCAGCAGCACCCTGAGGAATAACATCCACTTCGACAAACACAGGCACTGTACGTCAGTTTTCCGTTTTTAACACTAAAATCATAAGTCCTTAATGCCTTAAGTTTTGAGGCTGGCAAAGTTCCGTACGTGTACCCTAAGGCTATGAGATTTATGTAACAGCTACCACATGGTGGAACTGCAGAACACTATTTCTGATCTGGGATCTGGTACACATTATCAGCTTCTGATAGTGGTACAATGCAGTTGTAAGATCCAGTATCCGACAATTAATGTCGTGCTGTGGCAAATACACTATCTAATCAAAACGCTTATAGGGGGAATACATCCCATCGCTTTTTCACATTATCTGACCAAATATTAAGATGCTAAGACTTTGCTGTAAGCACTCCATTGTATGGCCAACTTTCATTGCTATAAATGCTAAGCAAATACCACAACGCTTATTAAAGTAATGTTATTCTCTATAGCATGCGGATATGGAGATGTAGATGTGGAAGCAGGTATGTTCTAAAATTAAGGGGTCACAACCGGAAATGATGCAAGAAATTCTATCAAGCTTTGATGCTGCTACTGCTGCAATATAGGCTTAACTTCAAATCCTCAGCCCCATCTTTCATGTTCAGACCTCCAATCACGTTCTGCTGTAGACCACAGGAGCGTGTTGCACCTTCGAATCTATCACCCTTATAATGTAAGTTTGGATTTTCCCAACCCCGATTTAGAATTTCGATATGTTTGTTATAGCACTTTAACAAGAACTTGTATTCAGGGAGAAAAATGTTTCCCCAGCTAAAATATAGCGCCTATACATAATATCCATGTCGTTTGTGGTAGTAGTTTTGTCCTACTTCCAAGTAGCCTTTCTAAGATCTATTCAAATAGGTGATTTTAAACGTCTAACAAGTAGCACAGCGCGATACGTGTAAAGCAGGCAGAAAAGCGAGGCATCTGATGTCATTCACATGTAGGCAGAATCACCTATGGAATTTCAAGTTAGTGATCACGTGATCAACTTAGAAGTAGATACATTGCAGTTTGTAAGGCTCAATTTATAGATGCAGGTATACATCTGCAACATAAGTTTATACCACAATACCCATGAAGTCTGTAGTTTTCTCGCCAAGTATGTTGGTGGGAGCACTTTGACACCCATATACATGAATACCTTGATGTCTAGCAGTTCTTTGTATTCTCAGATTTACTGTCATGGAGACAATGATTTTCAATACATTTTTCCAGATTCTTAACGTTGCTCTCATCATAAAAAGCGTTTCTCTGGTTTAATGTCCTTTTTGTATCCACTTTTACGCACCATTTTGCAAATACTATTCTCAGTTACAGATAGGCAACATGCAAATCTGTATCATATCACATCACAGCGTCCATTTGTGGAAGCCTCATGTGGTAGGGTTCGGAATCAAACCCACCTGTATCGCCGGCCGCGGTGGCCGTGCGGTTCTAGGCGCTACAGTCGGGAACTGCGGGACTGCTACGGTCGCAGGTTCGAATCCTGCCTCGGGCATGGATGTGTGTAGTGTCCTTAGGTTATTTAGGTTTAAGTAGTTCTAAGTTCTAGGGAATGATGACCTAAGATGTTAAGTCCCATAGTGCTCAGAGCCATTTGAACCACCTGTATCACATCCAGAATAGCATGTGCTGGCTGATCATTGCTTAATTTTTTGAATTATCGATCTTGATCAAGTGATGGGTTCAACCCCATAGCAAAAATGCTCTCAGCGGTTCATGAAACCTCGACCTCCAGATTCAGACCCTAGGCTGTGGGGTATGCTGAACGCATCACCCAGTGACTGTCTATGTACATCTTACAGTTTTAATATTGAACTAAATTACCTTGCTGTGCTATTTCTTTTTGCGTGTGTTACCGGTTTATTCTGTTAGACTATCGCATTGTGCTACACGTTAGACATTTAAAATCACCTATTTGCATATATCTTAGAAATAGACGAAATTGCTAACACAAACTACATGGATATTATATATAGAAGCTATATTTTAGCTGGCGAAACATTTTTCTCCCTCAATACAAGATTTTGTTAAAGCGCTATGACACACACATCGAAATACTACATCAATATGGGAAAAATCCAAACTTGCGTTTTAAAAGCTAAAGATTAAAAGGTGCAACTTCTGTGGTCCATAGCAGAATGTGAATGGAGGTCTGAACATGAAATATGGGGCTGAATACTTGAATTAACCTTATACTTCAGCAGTAGCAGCATCAAAGCTTGATAGACACTCTCACATCATTTCCGGTTGCGATCCCTTAATTTTAGAACACAACTGCTTCCACATCTACGTCTCCACATTTGTACGTTATAGAGAATAACGTCACTTTAATAAGCGGTGAGGTATTTGCTTGGCAATTATAGGAATGGAACTTGGCCATACAAAGGTGTCCTTACAGAAAAGTCTTAATATCATTAATATCTAGTCAGAACAATGTGAAAAAGCGATGGGATTATTCACACTATAGGTGCTTTTGATTAGATAGTGTATGTGCACAGCATGACATAATGTGTCGGATATTGAATCTTACAGCTCTATTGTACCACCACCAGAAGCTGACAGTATCAACTCCCAGATCACAAATAGTATTCTGCAAGTCCACCATGCGGTAGTTGTTACATAAATCTCATAGCTTTTGAGTACACATACGGAACTTTGCCAGCCGCAAAACTTAAGACATTAAGGAGTTATGATTTTAGTGTTAAAAACGTAAAATTAAAATTGACTCACAGTGGCTGTGTTTGTCGAAGTTGATGTTGTTCCTCAGAGTGTTGCTGCTAAATACATTCGGGTTTGTATCATCTGTGAACATGTGGTTCGGGATGTACATATAGCATGTCAGATACTCGATACAGGTATGTTACTTCCTCTACTGTTTGGTGTTTACCTATTTGTTAATCATTAATCATAATTTTTGCTGTTACCCATTGAAAGTAAACATCTCAATTTAAACCACTCCTCACAGCATTATCTGTTAGATATTATGAGTTGGGCGTTATGCATTAGCCATTAGTCATTCGGCATTCGGCATTATGGGTCAGGTGCTATGCGTTAGATATTAGGTGTAGGGCAGTAACGAAAAATGTTATTGTAGTTGCAATAGAAAGTAAGTGTGGATGAAAGTGAAATAGAATGATTATTTCCTGATTAACATAAAATAATTAAGGGCGAAGGAGGCAGATTAATGAACCAGTACATCGTCAAAAGATATAAAAAAGCCAGTGCCTGCTACTTGCCAGTTGTTCATTCACGACAACTTCCGGACCGACGATGCTCATAAATTTCTAATTTCTCGATAATATCAACGTCCCTACCCGTAGGTTCAACATGTTAAATGTCCTAAACATCAGTGATACAGGGCAATAGATTATCTTTCTCTCTTCGCAAATCGAGGCATAAGCTCTCTCCCTGTCTGGCCAAAGTAAACACTATCACAAGAACCACACCTCAGTCTGTAACCACCTGGGTTTTTAAATTTATCAGTACTTTCATCGAGATTTCTCCGAATTGTTGTGGCAGAGATTTTGCGACACCATTTAGGCAGCACACTTACAAAAATAATATTGCACTAGATTCTCATTTGAGAGAGAATGGTCATTTGTTGCCCGTATCAATGACGGTTTGGACACTTTTCATTTCATTGTAACGTGTGACATATATTTCTTTATCACTTCTTGGTCTGGACTGCCATGTTTATGACTGTTTTCTTAAATATTTTTGACAGATCATCCGATAATGGGCTATGCCCGAAATGCGTAATATAATACAGAAATTCAATATACAAATTCAAATACAAATTAGCATTGGTTAGAAATTCAATATACAAATTCAAATGCAAATTAGCATTGGTTATAATTTTCACGTACTTCATTATGCTCGTAGGCCTCATGCACGAATTTCTGTCGTATTTTAAAAATAAAATAAAATGAAATCTCAAATACAAGACGTCTATATTTTGCCCGAATCTTCGTTGTATCACATACAACACAACTTTTTATTTGCTCCAGGTTCATTAGAGGTCTTGCATATTACGATAAGCATTCAAGCTTCGTGTACTGTAATAAGCTATACAAACCCTTTTATAACAGGAAAAATTTTTATTTTTATGGTCCATACTGCTTACAGGTCTCGAACATGTATCGAACTTTCGTTGTAATGGAGTGCTGCCGAACCTAAAAGTTCCTATCAGTACAGCCAACATGCAAGCTGTTTGTATTTTAATAAGAAATACAGATAATTCAGATGTGGACAGAACTTGATTCGAAGCTTCATTGCACTTCTAAAGTGTCAGAAATGTTACATATAACGAAGCATTTTTATTTTGCTCGCATTTTAGTAGAGATCTTGCATACATTACGAAAAGCATATGAGCTGTAAGGATTTTAATAAGTACTACAGACAATTTAAATGCTGAAATATTTAATTTTTGAAGTTTCATTGTGCTTTAAAAACTCGGAAGTAAAGCTGTGGGGACATGCCGTGAGTCGTGTTTGGATAGCCCAGTTGGTAGAGCACTTGCCCGCGAAAGGCAAAGGTCCCGAATTCGAGTCTCGGTCCGGCACACAGTTTTAATCTGCCAGGAAGTTTCATATCAGCGCACACTCCGCTGCAGAGTGAAAATCTCATTCCGGAAATCTCTCATAATAAATGATAAATCGCTTAATTTATTTTCAAGATATCGACTCCGACATAGTTTTTCGAAATGTGAAATCTCTCACTGTTATCGTCCCTGCACATCTCACTCACGTATAAACAGTTCATGTAGTTCTGTGGTGTATGTGATTTGTCGTAATAAAAACACCTCATTCGTTACTAAAATCGAACGCCTTATTCTTTCCTTCTCTAGAAAAGTAATCATGTTATTAATTACTATAGACTATATCGTGTTAGTGATTCATTATCTTCACTCTCTGCTTCCCTCGACACATACTTAAAGTCCACAATTATGACGAAATATGTGTGGAAAATAATTTTGATGTAAATGCACCATGATAATCTGCATAAACGTCACACTTCTTTTTGCACAGTTTAAATACACACTTTACGTATTTAGATACTATTCCGAAGTAAACATTACCTCTCGTGATGCATTTTAGAATATTGACTTCATGGACGACGTAAAGTAATTAATCTGAGCCCTACTGCATTTCTTTCTTGTACTTAACATTAACTACAGCCCAGCTAATCGACATATACACCGCACTTTTGGCGGTGTCGACATATTTTACAGACATTTTAGACTATTGAGACATCATAGACGTGGACAATACTTAATTTAAGGCTCTGTTGTGTCTTATGTAGTTCATATATGGAACTCTGAACGCTTTTATGAAGATTTGTTGCTTTTTGTTTTTAACAGTGGGACCCTCTGTTGGTGACAGTAAGCAACTGGGCTATGAGACAGCAGTTTATTTTATTTCGCATTTTCAGTTTTTATGAGACAGTATTTAAGGTAAAAGTCGTATTTGACAACAAAAAATTACCAATTCTTTATTTATATTTTACAAGCAAATGTTGGTTTTTAATTATATATAGAGAAATATGACATATACTCATTCCAATATTCCATAGTAAATTATACATAGCTTCAAATGAAATTTACTATTGTGATTGGTGATCCAGTCCATAAACGATATTGTCGAAGCCAGTTATACAAATAGGGTGGATAACATTTTCGGTATATTGTTCAATTCATGCACTGTGATGTATTTGTTGGTAATTACACAGAAGAGCCAAAGAAACTGATATACCTTCCTAATATCATGTAGGGACCCTGCGGGCACGTGGAAGTGCCGCAGCATGACGTGGCATGACTAATGTCTGAAGTATTGCTGGAGGGAAATGACACCATGAATCCTGAAGGGCTGTCCATAAATCCGTAAGAGTACGAGAGGGTGGAGATCTCTTTTGAACATCAAGTTGCAAGATATCCCAGATATTCTCAATAATGTTCATGTCTGGGGAATCTGGTGGCCATCAGAAGTGTTTAAGCTCAGAAGAGTGTCCCTGGAGAAACTCTCTATCAATTTTGGGCGTGTGGGGCGTCGCATTGTCCTGCTGGAACTGCCCATGTCCAGCAGAATGCATAATGGACATGAATGTATACAGGTGATCAGATAGGATACGTACGTAGGTGTCACCTGTCACAGTCGTATCTATACGTATCAGGGGGTTCCATATTACTCCAACTACACACGCCCCACACCTTTACAGAGCCTCCACCAGCTTGAACAGTCTCCAGCTGACATTAAGGGTCCATGGATTCATGAGGATGTCTCCATACCCGTACACGTCCATCCGCTCGTTACAGTTTGAAACGGTACAGTTTCAAACGAGACTCGTCCGACGAGGAAACATGTTTCTAATCATAAACAGCCCATTGTCGGTGTCGACGAGCCCAGGTGTGGCGTATAGCTTCGTGTCGTACAGTTATCAAGGATACACAAATGGAATGGGTCTTCGGCTCCGAAAGCCTATATTGATGATGTTCCGCTGAATGGTTCGCACGCTGACACTTGTTGACGGCCAGCATTGAAAGTTGCAGCAAACTGCGGAAGCTTGCACTTCTGACACGTTCAACGATTCTCTTCAGTCGTCGTTGATCCCGTTCTTACAGGATCTTTTTCCGCCTACAGCGATGTCGGAGATTTGATGTTTTACCGGATTCCTGATATTCACGATACCCTCAAGAAATGGTCGTACGTGAAAATCCCCACTTCATCGCTACCTCGGAAATACTGTGTCCCATCGCTCGTGCGCCGACTACAACACCACGTTCAAACTCACTTAGTTCTTGTTACGCTGCCATTGTAGCAGCATCTAACAACTGCGCGAGACACTTGTTGTCTTATGTATTCATTGCCGACCGCAGCGCCGTATCCTGCCTGTTTACATATCTCTGTATTTGAATACGCATGCCTATATTAATTTCTTTGGCGCTTCATTGTATTTTGGTTATATTTTAGCGCAGCCCAGGTATAATAGCAGTACTAAGTTCTGACTGGAGGAGAGGAGAAGGAGATGCTTCACTATGCAGTGTGTGTGTGGGTTCCATTTTACATATATAATGCGTATCTTTGACCTTTCAGTCATTTTAATATTTTATATATGTGTGGAAATAACGTAAATTTGTCACTATTTTTATACCTGAAGCAAATGTCTTTGAGTTTAATCCGAGGATTAAGTAATTTTTACTGCTCATTTGACCGTATTTTTAATACTATGTTCTGATTGGTTGGAGTAAGGAAGGGGTGTGGTGTACAGAGCTCACAACTGGTCTGTTTGCATCAGCTTGGGCTGATACCCTATGACTGCCTAGAGATAAGGAATGCTGCATTGCGTGACTGGCTGGAGGCAGGTGGAAGGGGAGGGATTTGTAAATTTTTTTAGCATACGCAATTGGATTATTTCCGCCATCTTGTATTTTCATTGGTTCTTACATTTTTAATACTGTGGCATAATTGGTTGGAGATATGGTGGTGGGGAAAGAGAGCGGACCAAGTGGAGAGGGTAAGGGGAAGTATGAGTAGCTTCGTGATGTAATGTATACAAGGTTCTTGACCCTGTCCCAGAATGTAGGCAACCACATCTTTACTGTTTAAATTTGCTGCCCACTACCTCCATCTTGACGACATCATAAGTTCAGGGTCATTGATGATGTCATGCATGCAAGTGATGGACACTTGTGTATGACCTTCATGACACGATGACGTTGAAAGTCATATGAAGGTCAATCTGCAGTGGATAGTGCAGTACCGTGCTACACTAAGTGCATGTGCACAGTTCCACAGAGTAGAAATTTGGTAATGCTCATAATTCAGAAAACCATAATTCTCCATGTGGACATGAAGTACTCGAAACGGATAATGGGAAAATAACTACAAACAAAAGTAATTGCCGGTACAATTTTACTGCACTTCATTGTCGAAATAGTCATCTGTAATTGCCGACTGCTATAAATGAGTCCGTACTACGAACAACGAAGTGAAATTCGAGTCCACACTCCTCAGAATCTAGTTTTCACGTATTTCAGAAGTATTTTTACGAAAACTTCACAGAATTGGAGATTCTTCAGATTTGTCGAAAATTTGGCATCTAATTGAGCGTATACTGAGCAATACAGGCAATCTCCAGAAGCTATATAGGGAAAAATACACTCCTGGAAATGGAAAAAAGAACACATTGACACCGGTGTGTCAGACCCACCATACTTGCTCCGGACACTGCGAGAGGGCTGTACAAGCAATGATCACACGCACGGCACAGCGGACACACCAGGAACCGCGGTGTTGGCCGTCGAATGGCGCTAGCTGCGCAGCATTTGTGCACCGTCGCCGTTAGTGTCAGCCAGTTTGCCGTGGCATACGGAGCTCCATCGCAGTCTTTAACACTGGTAGCATGCCGCGACAGCGTGGACGTGAACCGTATGTGCAGTTGACGGACTTTGAGCGAGGGCGTATAGTGGGCATGCGGGAGGCCGGGTGGACGTACCGCCGAATTGCTCAACACGTGGGGCGTGAGGTCTCCACAGTACATCGATGTTGTCGCCAGTGGTCGGCGGAAGGTGCACGTGCCCGTCGACCTGGGACCGGACCGCAGCGACGCACGGATGCACGCCAAGATCGTAGGATCCTACGCAGTGCCGTAGGGGACCGCTCCGCCACTTCCCAGCAAATTAGGGACACTGTTGCTCCTGGGGTATCGGCGAGGACCATTCGCAACCGTCTCCATGAAGCTGGGCTACGGTCCCGCACACCGTTAGGCCGTCTTCCGCTCACGCCCCAACATCGTGCAGCCCGCCTCCAGTGGTGTCGCGACAGGCGTGAATGGAGGGACGAATGGAGACGTGTCGTCTTCAGCGATGAGAGTCGCTTCTGCCTTGGTGCCAATGATGGTCGTATGCGTGTTTGGCGCCGTGCAGGTGAGCGCCACAATCAGGACTGCATACGACCAAGGCACACAGGGCCAACACCCGGCATCATGGTGTGGGGAGCGATCTCCTAGACGGGCCGTACACCACTGGTGATCGTCGAGGGGACACTGAATAGTGCACGGTACATCCAAACCGTCATCGAACCCATAGTTCTACCATCGCTAGACCGGCAAGGGAACTTGCTGTTCCAAAAGGACAATGCACGTCCGCATGTATCCCGTGCCACTCAACGTGCTCTAGAAGGTGTAAGTCAACTACCCTGGCCAGCAAGATCTCCGGATCTGTCCCCCATTGAGCATGTTTGGGACTGGATGAAGCGTCGTCTCACGCGGTCTGCACGTCCAGCACGAACGCTGGTCCAACTGAGGCGCCAGGTGGAAATGGCATGGCAAGCCGTTCCACAGGACTACATCCAGCATCTCTACGATCGTCTCCATGGGAGAATAGCAGCCTGCATTGCTGCGAAAGGTGGATATACACTGTACTAGTGCCGACATTGTGCATGCTCTGTTGCCTGTGTCTATGTGCCTGTGGTTCTGTCAGTGTGATCATGTGATGTATCTGACCCCAGGAATGTGTCAATAAAGTTTCCCCTTCCTGGGACAATGAATTCACGGTGTTCTTATTTCAATTTCCAGGAGTGTATAATCCAATTTAGGCGCAACAGGAATTAATTCTGGTTTTCTCGAACAGGTATGTAAATTAATTTATGTGATATCTGATATAAAAACCGTGAATGCAGCTAACAGACATGTTCTGAACTATCTGAATACTACAGCTGAATTACTTATGTTGGGTTTCATATTTGCTGGCAGAGGATAAGGCATTGCAGCCATCGACAGTAAAACCCGTGGTTGTAAATACTGAAGTCAAAGATGTTAAAAGTGTGACATTCTGTTGCGAATAGTATGGCACCTTAGAGCCAAACAGTTCATCCGTTTGTCATGGTTTATTGTATGGTCCCATTAATTTCTACTTTGAAATCTAACTATGGGTCCCAGAATAATCGAACTAAAAGGATCATTGCGATTAACTAAAACTCAGTTAGCAGCAGTTTCACAGCTTTCATGATGACTGTGTCGCAGGAAGGCAGCGTTGTGGCTAAATGTTGATAATGCTTTAATCTATGAAAACGACAATAGAGATGAAGTCCTCGGCCAGAATAGATTTCCTATGAAAGGAGGCTTCACCTTTTGTTTAAGGTATCGTACCGGCGCGGTAGAAGTTTGTTAGGGAATTTGAGAAATTTGTGATGTGTACACACTACCTTTACATAAAACCGGATTATATTTTTGTACGTAACTGATCAGATGCGTTTTTGCTCTAACGGTACAAGCGCCCTTCATGTCTGGATTTCATTGGGCGTCAGGTACGACACTTCATAGGTGAAAGTTGAAGAGTGGTTAAAGCTGAAGAGTCGGGAATATAGCGTGTTTCGATGGAAACGTTTAGAAGAGACGGAATCTGAATGCTACCTGATATCAGTCTGGCGTTACTAAGCCTTAACGTCTTACCCAATGTGTAGTCCAGTGATCGCGTAATGCGAGTACGTTATGACAGCGCGAGTATCACATGTAGTTGGAAGGAAATTTGTGACTTGGAGCAGATAGCTGAACCACTATGGATGGCGATACAGTAATGTCGGACTATCTAAACGCCGATGTCTAAAAAGTGCCAACACAGCTGAATATATAGACGATTCAAAATAGTGTGAGCGGGGTCGCAGCTTAGAGGTGTATATTTTTGCAGTTTATCTTCGTCCGGAGCTGAGGTAAAATGTGCGTGAGGCGGTCACGCGGCAGAAATATGTCATACATAACTGTGGCCCTAGCTTTCGCTAAGTGTGATGAATTTGCTGACACAAAGCGAAAATAAAGATGTAGAAAAAAGCGGGCAAAAGCTATGTCTTCCCCCCATCAGTCTTGAGTTCTTCGCCAAATACTCTGAAAAGCGAGCAGCGAACTAACTCCGTCGCCCAGGCCTGCAGTAAAACTTCAGCCCGGTTCACTGGAGCAGCTATTCAGGGCTCAGCTTCAGTTTTCTTACCGAAAGCGCTTTCATGTGTAGTGCAGAGGATTATGAAGTATTTATGTAGACCAGCAGGAATACGAACAAATATTGAAAGACTGGGGAAAAAAGGAGAGCGCTCGAAAACGAAGAGTATCGTGAGACAGATCGTGAGACAGATCGTGAGACAGATCGTTCTGCGTAGTGTGGCAAAGAACATAAAAGATGTACTGAAGTCGAGTGGTATTGTTTGAAAGACAGGCAATTACGTATGGAAGTGTGCCGCATTCTCTGAGCATTCATCGACAGCGATGCTGCTTATAAGCCGTCATCTATTAGTACGGTCGTTCCACCACTATTGAGCTGGCCGGAGTGGCTGTGCGGTTCTAGGCGCTACAGTCTGGAGGAGGAGGAGGAGGAGATTAGTGTTTAACGTCCCGTCGACAACGAGGTCATTAGAGACGGAGCGCAAGCTCGGGTGAGGGAAGGATGGGGAATGAAATCGGCCGTGCCCTTTCAAAGGAACCATCCCGGCATTTGCCTGAAGCGATTTAGGGAAATCACGGAAAACCTAAATCAGGATGGCCGGAGACGGGATTGAACCGTCGTCCTCCCGAATGCGAGTCCAGTGTGCTAACCACTGCGCCACCTCGCTCGGTGCTACAGTCTGGAACCGCCCGACTGCTACGGTCTCAGGTTCGGATACTGCGTCGGGGATGGATGTGTGTGATGTCTTTAGGTTAGTTAGGTTTACGTAGTTCTAGGTTCTAGGGGACTGATGACCTCAGATGTTAAGTCCCATAGCGCTCAGAGCCATTTGAAAAACTGTAATTTGTTTTCTTTCTGTGTAAGTAACTATAATTTTCATAATATTAATGTTAAAAACTTTGTTTCAACAAGTTAAGTATTTACTAGCCACTACGAGCATCTACGGTACACGCTGAATGTAACAACTGACCTTCACTAAAGATTATATTAAGATTACCCAAATAATGGAATTTCACATTTTCGAACATGATATGTATTACTTTTAAACTGACAAAAGAAGCAAGAGTGAAACTTTCCCCAATAGATCCTTAATGCAATGAAAGTCTGTATTCTTATAGTGACAGAGCTTGACTTTTACACAGATTTTTGAAAATGCTTGTTACAGAGAATCGCGCAATTAAAAAAAATATATATTGATCCATGTTGCTTCTACAGCCATCCATAGTTGTGAAAGTGTTGCCGATGCAGGAATTTGTGCAAGAACTGACCTCTCGAATGCATCCCATAAATGATCGATGGGATTCACGGCGGGCGATCTAGGTGGAAAACCATTCGCTCGATTTCGTCGACATGGCACATTGTCATCCACAAAAGTTCTATCGTTGTTTTGGAACATCAAGTCCATGAATGGCTGCAAATAGTTTCCAAGAAGCCGAATATAACCATTTCCAGACAGTGATTTGGTCAGTTGGACCAGAGAATACAGTCTATTCCATGTAAACACAGCCCACATCATTGCGGAAACATCACCAGCTTGCACAGTGCCTTGTTGACAACTTGGGTTCATGGCTTCGTAGGGTCTGCGCCACACTCGATCCTCACTATCAGCTCTTATCAACTGAAATCGGGACTCGTCTGACCAGGTTACGGTTTTCCAATCGTGTAGGATCCAAGAGATATGGTCACGAACCCAGGACAGACGCTGCATGCCATGTCGCGCTGTTAGCAAAGGCACTCACGTCAGTCGGTAACACCGAAAATGCAGATAAAATACCTTCTGCACCATCCAAAATTTTTCGTCGTTTAATATCTGGAGATAAACCGTAATGTACTGCTAATTCTGAACATACAAGCTTTATTACAGAAAATATATTTAATGTGTGATGGATGTAATAGTGTATTTACACTCCTGGAAATTGAAATAAGAACACCGTTAATTCATTGTCCCAGGAAGGGGAAACTTTATTGACACATTCCTGGGGTCAGATACATCACATGATCACACTGACAGAACCACAGGCACATAGACACAGGCAACAGAGCATGCACAATGTCGGCACTAGTACAGTGTATATCCACCTTTCGCAGCAATGCAGGCTGCTATTCTCCCATGGAGACGATCGTAGAGATTCTGGATGTAGTCCTGTGGAACGGCTTGCCATGCCATTTCCACCTGGCGCCTCAGTTGGACCAGCGTTCGTGCTGGACGAGCAGACCGCGTGAGACGACGCTTCATCCAGTCCCAAACATGCTCAATGGGGGACAGATCCGGAGATCTTGCTGGCCAGGGTAGTTGACTTACACCTTCTAGAGCACGTTGGGTGGCACGGGATACATGCGGACGCGCATTGTCCTGTTGGAACAGCAAGTTCCCTTGCCAGTCTAGGAATGGTAGAACGATAGGTTCGATGACGGTTTGGATGTACCGTGCACTATTCAGTGTCCCCTCGACGATCACCAGTGGTGTACGGCCCGTCTAGGAGATCGCTCCCCACACCATGATGCCGGGTGTTGGCCCTGTGTGCCTCGGTCATATGCAGTCCTGATTGTGGCGCTCACCTGCACGGCGCCAAACACGCATACGACCATCATTGGCACCATGGCAGAAGCGACTCTCATCGCTGAAGACGACACGTCTCCACTCGTCCCTCCATTCACGCCTGTCGCGACACCACTGGAGGCGGGCTGCACGATGTTGGGGCGTGATCGGAAGACGGCCTAACGGTGTGTGGGACCGTAGCCCAGCTTCATGGAGACGGTTGCGAATGGTCCTCGCCGATACCCCAGGAGCAACAGTGTCCCTAATTTGCTGGGAAGTGGCGGTGCGGTCCCCTACGGCACTGTGTAGGATCCTACGGTCTTGGCGTGCATCCGTGCGTCGCTGCGGTCCGGTCCCAGGTCGACGGGCACGTGCACCTTCCGCCGACCACTGGCGACACCATCGATGTACTGTGGAGACCTCACGCCCCACGTGTTGAGCAATTCGGCGGTACGTCCACCCGGCCTCCCGCATGCCCACTATACGCCCTCGCTCAAAGTCCGTCAACTGCACATACGGTTCACGTCCACGCTGTCGCGGCATGCTACCAGTGTTAAAGACTGCGATGGAGCTCCGTATGCCACGGCAAACTGGCTGACACTGAAGGCGGCGGTGCACAAATGCTGCGCAGCTAGCGCCACTCGACGGCCAACACCGCGGTTCCTGGTGTGTCCGCTGTGCCGTGCGTGTGATCATTGCTTGTACAGCCCTCTCGCAGTGTCCGGAGCAAGTATGGTGGGTCTGACACACCGGTGTCAATGTGTTCTTTTTTCCATTTCCTGGAGTGTATTTGTGAAGGTATATAACTGATTGTAATTATAGTTTACATATTGTAAACTGCTGGGTAATGGACAAAGGAACTTTATTTAAATGAATCGATAGCGACGACGAAATGGCGGAAGCTGTGCCACTGATTATCCTTGCGCATGGAGAGTCTCCGAGGAGACGGAGCAGCTTGAATCATGAAAGAGTGCGGAAGCGTTTGTTGGGGTATTCCCGCAGACGCGGTGTGCAGCTACGACAGCGCCAGTGTAGGCGCACCTACTACGTTAACTCGCCAGGACTGAGAGAACAGTAGGATTTGGCAGGCGGAGGAAGCTGCAATTCTAACTATTGCCTACCCCATAGCTATCCGTGGCTCTGGAGACAACTCGTGGTTCTCAGCCAGCACCAGCTCAGCACTGTCGTCAGTTACATTATTCCGCACAGCTACAACATTGTAACACTGTTAACTGACGGAGTATAACTAATATTGTACAACCTGTTGTGGCGTTGCAAGACAGCCACGCCACTCGGAAGTAGCCGAAATGCACGCGTACACACACGCCGGCTGGCGTGAGGGCTGAAACAGGGTACTTAATGAATGCCATAAAGAAAAGTACGGAGCTTCTGTTTACTTAACTTTAATTAATCCTTGTGGTACATCGCTCTTGATAACCCTGCTGTTCTGTTCGGGTCTATATGACCCGAAACGAATATGAACGTTATTTTACATTATGTAAATACCAATATATATTTATGAAACTTTGTGACTTTGTCTGAAAATGGATGAGCAGCATGTGTTTTAAAAGGTTTTAAAAAAGTTTAAGAAGTTTGGGCTTCAACTGTAATAGTTGCATATGTAATGTTCGGGTCATAATGACCCGACACAAATATGTTTAGTGTAACTCGTATTTATTTCTAAAATCTGGAAATGGCGAAAATTATTTTTGTTGTGTTGTGTGGGAATAGTGACTGCATCATTCCAACTTACTCTCAACAATCACCTAAAGCTCCATGCGTTCACAACAATGGGCTTGTTTGTTGCTTTCCCCAGGAAATAATAATTGGCAGTTCTCAATAATTGGAATGCTTTGTTTCTGCCCAGTTTGACTTGTGACACCATGGCGATGAGACCATTGAATGATCGTGAGTTGGAAGAAATAGTAAATGCCTCACCAGATGAAGGATCACTTTCTGAGTTTGAAGATCACATCAGCAATGCATCTGAAAGCGAGTGTTCCGATGACAGTTACGACAGTCCACAGCCCATACAAAATAGTGTAGAGACTTTTCTTTCTAAAAATGGGAATATAGAATGGCAGTTGCATCCACCAGCACAACATGGTCGCCTACCAGCTTCGAACATCATCAAGAGTACCCCAGGAGTTACCAGGTATGCAGTCAGCAGAATATCTGATGTAAAATGTTCATTTGAAGCAGTATTTCACACAGCGCTTCAAAATGAAATAATAGAGATGACAAATATTGAAGGGCAGCGAGTTTATGGTGAACAGTGGACAGATATTGATGGTTCTGTTTTCCATGCATACTTAGGACTCTTACTCCTAGCGGGTGTATATCGATCTCATGGGGAGTCTACAAAAAGTTTGTGGGATAAAGATACTGGGCGAAACATATTTCGAGCAACCATGTCTCATGAAACATTCTGTAAGATATCACGTGTCCTGCGATTTGACAAGAAATCTACTAGAGAGGAAAGACGACGTACTGACAAACTTGCCGCAATTCGTAGTATTTGGGAGAAGTGGGTAGAGGTCCTTCCTAAACTGTATAATCCAGGAGAAAATGTTACTGTTGACGAGCAGTTAGTAGCATTTAGAGGTCGCTGTCCATTCAAGCAGTATATCCCAAGTAAACCGGCAAAATATGGGATCAAAATATGGACCATGTGTGACAGCAAAACTTCATACGTACTGAAAGCCCAAATTTATACAGGAAAGGTGAGTGGAGCGGCACCAGAAAGAAATCAGGGAATGAGGGTGGTATCTGATCTCACTTCTGAGTTACGTGGTCAGAATATCACGTGTGACAACTTTTTTACGTCGTACAATTTGGGGCAGCTGCTTCTGAAAAGGAAATTGACTATGTTGGGAACTATACGGAAAAATAAGCCGGAGCTTCCACACAAAATGACCAACAAGGAGGTACACAGCTCTTCATTTTACTTCACAAATGACACTACTGTGGTTAATTATATTCCTAAGAGACACAAGAATGTTGTACTTATGAGCACTCTCCACCATGATGCGGAAATCAGTGACAGGGCTGATAAGAAGCCAAAAATGATTTTGGACTATAATTCAACCAAAGGTGCTGTAGACACGCTTGATCAGTTATTAGGTACATATACATGCAAACGAAAAAGTAATAGGTGGCCAATGATAGTTTTCTACAATATTCTTGATGTTTCTGCTTATAATGCATACGTTTTGTGGATTTCGGTTGACCCTAATTGGAATGCAAGCAAATTGACTAGAAGGAGAATATTCTTGGAGGAACTTGGAAAGTCACTGATAAAAGAACATATTGCATCAAGAACGCATTTCCCAAGAACAGAAGATTCTTTGAGAATGGTCACAAGCATCCAAAACCCGAATGATGTGGGTGGTGTGTCAGAATCGGTAACAACAAGAAAATCTACAAAACGTGCACGCTGTAAGTTCTGTCCATCAAGTAATGACAATAAAACAAACATGGTGTGTGGAAAATGTAGTAAACATATTTGCAAGAAACATGTAACCTACTTGTGTCCACAGTGCAAGCAGTAAGAAAAGAACTGTAGTA
Organism: Schistocerca cancellata; assembly: GCF_023864275.1. Lineage (NCBI taxonomy): Eukaryota > Metazoa > Arthropoda > Insecta > Orthoptera > Acrididae > Schistocerca > Schistocerca cancellata. The sequence continues at coordinate 61,877,546 of NC_064629.1, forward strand.
TTTTATAAGATGATTGTATTGAAAATTCTGTTGTTTCAAATTTATGTGAATACTTGTGCCTAAACTACAATCAGTAAGAAGAGAGGATTCTAAAGTTGTAGTGCTTTCTATGTTGGAATGTAATAAAAAAACTGTAGTGTGTTCTGTACTGTAGTGTGCTCTAAGATGAATATCTGTAATGACAACTGTCTGTTGTTAGAAAATGTCAATACTTACGTCTAAACTGTCAACAATAAGAATAGAAGTATGGAAAAACTGTAGTGCTTTCTAAGTTGAATGCCTGTAATGGAAACTGTCTGTTGTTTCAAATTTATGTGCATATTTAAATGAAAAATATCCCTCAATAAAGTTGTATGCATTGTTATTATTATTATTATTACCATTATTATTATTATTATTATTATTATTATTATTACTAACAAGGTACTGGAATAGAACAACAATGTCGATAGCTAAAACTGTACCAAAATTTATGTTTCTAAAGCATTTTGATATGTCGGGTCATATTGACCCGAACAGTATATATGTCAAGTAAAAGTGAACAGAACAGCAGGGATAATGCAAGTGAGACTCTCTCCAGAAATGGTTAATGGCGCCTTGCTAGGTCGTAGCCATGGACTTAGCCGAAGGCTATTCTAACTGTCTCTCGGCAAATGAGAGAAAGGCTTCGTCAGTGTAGTCGCTAGCAAAGTTGTCGTACAACTGGGGCGAGTGCTCGTACGTCTCTCTAGACCTGCCGTGTGGTGGCGCTCGGTCTGCAATTACTGACAGTGGCGACCCGCGGGTCCGACATGTACTAATGGACCGCGGCCGATTTAAACCTACCACCTAGCAAGTGTGGTGTCTGACTGTGACACCACACAACCCAGTGGCCTTTATTTCACAAACTTTGACTAACACTCTTGAATAACAACCTGCAATAGTTAAAACTTGCAAGGCCCCTGTGTTCTCATTGTCCGCAGACATTATTACCGAGCAGCGTCCCTTACCTTTCCATGCAATCACCGGGTGTAGTAAACATATGAAAATTGATTAACTATTCACTGCCAGTTTTGTTTGTTTGCTAAAGACCAGTTTCAGTCAAAATTATGCTGCCTCAGTAACCGCTGATTCTTGTATTGCATAACGGAGGGGTTAATGAATTTGCAATTTTGAGTATTAACTTCACTCACTTAAAGTAACGTAAAATTTCTCTGAAAAAACTAACAACTAAAGATACAGTACTAATTAAGAGTGTAAAATCTCATTTATTTTGTTTTAGATTAGCGAGTGACTTCTATTAGCTTGGTATGTATTTGCCCGCATCTCGTGGTCGTGCGGTAGCGTTCTCGCTTCCCACGCCCGGGTTCGCGGGTTCGATTCCCGGCGGGGTCAGGGATTTTCTCTGCCTCGTGATGGCTGGGTGTTGTGTGCTGTCCTTAGGTTAGTTAGGTTTAAGTAGTTCTAAGTTCTAGGGGCTGTTGACCATAGATGTTAAGTCCCATAGTGCTCAGAGCCATTTGAACCATTTTTTTTTGTATGTATTTAACTGTTCGTACACTCCTGGAAATTGAAATAAGAACACCGTGAATTCATTGTCCCAGGAAGGGGAAACTTTATTGACACATTCCTGGGGTCAGATACATCACATGATCACACTGACAGAACCACAGGCACATAGACACAGGCAACAGAGCATGCACAATGTCGGCACTAGTACAGGGTATATCCACCTTTTGCAGCAATGCAGGCTGCTATTCTCCCATGGAGACGACCGTAGAGATGCTGGATGTAGTCCTGTGGAACGGCTTGCCATGCCATTTCCACCTGGCGCCTCAGTTGGACCAGCGTTCGTGCTGGACGTGCAGACCGTGTGAGACGACGCTCCATCCAGTCCCAAACATGCTCAATGGGGGACAGATCCGGAGATCTTGCTGGCCAGGGTAGTTGACTTACACCTTCTAGAGCACGTTGGGTGGCACGGGATACATGCGGACGTGCATTGTCCTGTTGGAACAGCAAGTTCCCTTGCCGGTCTAGGAATGGTAGAACGATGGGTTCGATGACGGTTTGGATGTACCGTGCACTATTCAGTGTCCCCTCGACGATCACCAGTGGTGTACGGCCAGTGTAGGAGATCGCTCCCCACACCATGATGCCGGGTGTTGGCCCTGTGTGCCTCGGTCGTATGCAGTCCTGATTGTGGCGCTCACCTGCACGGCGCCAAACACGCATACGACCATCATTGGCACCAAGGCAGAAGCGACTCTCATCGCTGAAGACGATACGTCTCCATTCGTCCCTCCATTCACGCCTGTCGCGACACCACTGGAGGCGGGCTGCACGATGTTGGGGCGTGAGCGGAAGACGGCCTAACGGTGTGCGGGACCGTAGCCCAGCTTCATGGAGACGGTTGCGAATGGTCCTCGCCGATACCCCAGGAGCAACAGTGTCCCTAATTTGCTGGGAAGTGGCGGTGCGGTCCCCTACGGCACTGCGTAGGATCCTACGGTCTTGGCGTGCATCGGTGCGTCGCTGCGGTCCGGTCCCAGGTCGACGGGCACGTGCACCTTCCGCCGACCACTGGCGACAACATCGATGTACTGTGGAGACCTCACGCCCCACGTGTTGAGCAATTCGGCGGTGCGTCCACCCGGCCTCCCGCATGCCCACTATACGCCCTCGCTCAAAGTCCGTCAACTGCACATACGGTTCACGTCCACGCTGTCGCGGCATGCTACCAGTGTTAAAGACTGCGATGGAGCTCCGTATGCCACGGCAAACTGGCTGACACTGACGGCGGCGGTGCACAAATGCTGCGCAGCTAGCGCCATTCGACGGCCAACACCGCGGTTCCTGGTGTGTCCGCTGTGCCGTGCGTGTGATCATTGCTTGTACAGCCCTCTCGCAGTGTCCGGAGCAGGTATGGTGGGTCTGACACACCGGTGTCAATGTGTTCTTTTTTCCATTTCCAGGAGTGTATATTAAAAGTAAAGTCTGTTGCTCATTGCTTAAAATAAATTATATCTTTCAATAATAAAAAGTAAATTTCTCGCCTATTTCCAAATTTTGCTTTATGTTCTAATGGTTCAAAGCACTATGGGACTTAACTTCTGAGGTCATCAGTCCCCTAGAACTTAGAACTACTTAAACCTAACTAACCTAAGGACATCACACACATCCATGCCCGAGGCAGGATTCGAACCTGCGACCGTAGCATTCGCGCGGTTCCGGACTGAAGCGCCTAGAACCGCTCGGCCACCGCGGCCGGTTTTGCATTATGTTATGCTGTGGTTACTGGACGTCAGTTTTTACGTAACAAAGTTTCAGTGACAATCATTCATTTATTTAACCAGAAATTTCATTTAGTTTTACTTTCAAAACTTATTATTTCAGATTAAGCAACTACAAGCTCAATGCATTCTGATACTTTTATTTTCTCGTGAACTGTTGTATTTTGGAAAAGTGTGACGATCTCCTGTTGCCACGCCAGTGATTATTTGCTTAATTTTCCTTACCATTACCTTTCTTAGGATTCTGGATATTCATCGTCCTAGTAGGCTGAAAACCGTTTAATTTTTTTGTATTAAATATTGTGTGGTTCACGAGCGACTGCAGTAAATTCCACACACTTCAAAATTATTATCAATATTTAGATTATGTTTAGAATAAATGCATCCTTCAGAAGGGTCTGTTGTACATTTTCCTCCTACTAACCGGTATTATTTTCCTTCCGTAACGATAGCCTTACTCACTGCAAAATTTCATTAGGCACAGCTATCACGGTCAATTTTATCGCAATCAAATGGTTCAAATGGCTCTGAGCACTATGGGACTTAACATCTATGGTCATCAGTCCCCTAGAACTTAGAACTACTTAAACCTAACTAACCTGACTACAAATGCAGTTCTCTTTCATACCTTGTGTATGCGATACTACCGTCACTTGGATGTGTACATATCACTATCCCATGACTTTTGTCCCCTTGAGTCTGAACTGCAATAAGCCTCACACATGTTTCTGCACGTCTTTTTCAGTACATCAAACTGCCTTACTTCATTGCCTTATTTCACTGTGACTGCGGTTGACAATTGTCTTGCAAAAATTCTTCATAGTAATATGTAGACGAAATAATTACTCTGCTACTAACTGGACGCTCACTGGGGCTAATATGCCCGCCGGGGTGGCCGAGTGGTTCTAGGCGCTACAGTCTGGAACTGCGCGACCACTACGGTCGCAGGTTCGAATCCTGCCTCGGGCATGGATGTGTGTGATGTCCTTAGGTTAGTTAGGTTTAAGTAGTTCTATGTTCTAGGGGACTGATGACCTCAGATGTTAAGTCCCGTAGTGCTCAGAGCCATTTGAAACATTTTGAACGGGGGTTATGTGTATTCGAAATTACGTGTTAGCCGAACAAAGACTGAATTTTGACTTCACAAACTCCTTTGAGATATTTAGGACATCATGGCCAACGTTGATGAAAACACTGCCCGCGAAGTCGTCTAATAATTCTATCCCCTGTGTGTAAAAATTAACTGTTAGATTCATCATTTTATATTGAGTGTCCTACTTATCCACGTTTCCTATCATATTAACGTTGGTTGACGTTATGACGAGCAGCTAGGAGTCCAGAAGAATATGAGCAGAGGAGGCGCCCCCGTGACCGACCAACGCCCCCCTCGAGGGGCGTGACGTCACGTTGCCAGCGGCACGCACAGCATCCCAACAACCCTCGCTGCCGGAGGCCGCTGCGCGCCAAACTCTGGGGAGCAATGTTGCGCCCAGGGAGTACAAGCACACTTCACCAACTTGCTGCACCCCACACCAATTTTAATAAGAATATAATCTATAGCAAGTGGACGCTACGTTATGATAACACAGTCACGTCATAAATTTGAAGTTAGCACTATGTATTTTACGTGTTGTGAGCTTGCTGGGGTTTATACATACGGTCCAGACGAATTTTCTTACAACAAATATGATACTTTTGCTAAAAATGCCAGCTGTATGAACAAGAAGGTATAACAGAAAAAAATCCTACGATACCACGAAATCAAATTATAACCATCCAAAAAGTATATGGATGGTCGTTTATTTTTGACGATGTGTACTATATAAGTAACAAACTGGCATGTTGTGTGCAGACCTTTGGTGCCAATTATACTTTCAGGTTTGTAGGCAGAGATTCCAGAGGCTATTTAGCGTCGTATTGCCAAAAGTTTCTCTACAACCTTTACAGGTGCCACATGAACTCATTTCTTGAGCTAACTTCCTTACCAATTATTGTCCACAAGTGTTCAGTTTGATGAATGTCATCTTATTCTTGAAATGTTTGTAGTGCAGTCTGGGCACTAACGTAAGACCTGGTACGTTCCGTCTTCTGGCAGTAGTCCTGCGTAAAACTGAAGCTCTGTGCATATTCAAGCCAACCATCTCTGGGACAATCTAACCAATAATCTGTATACGTTGCAGTTGCACATTGCTTTCAATAGGACTGTAAAGCACTGCCTCAGCTATCGTTATATCAAACCAGTCTTCATCGAGTGCAAACACACAGCTTCAATATTTGTTTCATCTTGTTCTTTTCCCTGTCCGTAAGTTTCTGTTTTGGTAGTTTCTATCCTACCCGCAATTTCATTTCTTTATAGTATTTTAAGGACCTTTTTCGCTCCCTCTTTCTTTAATCGCACCATCAGTTTCATCGTTAAATAATTAGTTATACCGCTGCCAAGACTACTATTAGAACGTCATAACTGTGCAGTAAAATAAACGCTTTGTGATTGGAATAACTATTCCTGTGGTTGTATTAACTCGGATGTTGTTATTCAAAAATGGTTCAAATGGCTCTGAGCACTATGGGACTTAGCTGCTGCGGTCATCACTCCCCTAGAACTTGGAACTACTTAAACTTAACTAACCTAAGGATGTCACACACATCCATGCCCGAGGCAGGATTCGAACCTGCGACCGTAGCGGTCTCGTGGTTCCATACTGTAGCGCCTAGAACCGCTCGGCCACTCCAGCCGGCGATGTTTTTATTATTAATTGTATTATTTTCAACACTTTTATTTTACCACTATTACTTCTTATTATTACTTTTACCATTGTTATCACTGGTTTGTTTCTATCACCAACGAAATGTTATTTGTAGCGATAATCTCAATAACGATGTCCAATTAGATGTAAGAGAGGACCTGAAGGCCATAATTTTGCCATATAATTCAACGTGTAGTGAAGGGTGAAAACCATGCTTCGCCGACCACTTTACCTCACTCAGGAAGGACTCCTTTGGTTTCCATTCGTAGTTACTGTACCTTGTGAGTACACACTCTTATCTCCGTGTGTTGTGACATCTATTAAAAAGGTAGGAGCATTAATTCCCAGCTTCCTTCACAGGTGACTGATGATATTTGTGCCGATGATTGATCGTATAAATTTCAGCTGCACTCTTCATCTCTGGTCTGCTGTAACTTCAGTGTTTTTATAACCGCTTATTACGTACTATGTCATGGACAAAGTTACGTCCAGTGTGCCTCCAACATCTTACTAGACTTTTAGTTGTCTACATAATGCATATAATAGTTTCTTTGACACGTTCTCACAAATCCTTTATGGATTACCCCACTGCAACTGAAATTAGTCCCGCATACCATACAGTACAATCAAATAGGTACGCTCAAATGGTCAAGCGAAATCTATTATTTTTATTGATATAACAAATCTATAGGAATAACTTTATGTTAGTCACGTAGTAGTGTTTGTTTCACGTTGCCGTCGATATCGAGCCAACGGTCTTTCCGCAGTGGTAACACCGTTTTCCATCAGATCACCGAAGTTAAGCGCTGTCGGCCTTGTCCAGGAACTGGATGGGTGATTATTCGGGTCTGCCAAGCGCTGTTGGCAGGTGCGATGCACTTAGCCTTTGTGAGGCGAGCTGAGGAGCTACTTAACTGACGAGTAATGGCTCCGGTCACGGAAACTGATAACGGCCAGGAGAGCGGTGTGCTGATCACATGCCCCTCAATATCTGCATCCAGTGACTCCTAGAGCTAAAGATGACACTATCAGTCGGTACTGTTGGACCTTCCATGGCCAGTTCGAAAGGAGTGGATATCGGAAATTTATGACTTGTTGTACGACACATATTTCCTCATTGCCTCTGACTTATTTTTCTGTTGATAGTAAAGAGTAGTGGAGCCACAAGGACACTTCCCCAGGGGGACACCATCCCAGTGGGGACACCACCCCAAAGCACCGTTATCCAAGAAGGCGGCCGTGACGTCAGCTGATGACGTAATTTATGTCATTCAAGATGGATGCTTTTGTTGGGAAGATAGGTCAATTAGGCTACCTCCACTAACCTAAGAAAATGGCAGGAAAGAAAGGGCAGTTGGGCTACCTCCACTAACCTAAGTCACCTCGTCCTAGGAAATGGCGGGAAGTTTGAATTTTGCTACCTCCACTAACCTACGAAAATGGCGCCAAAGAAGGGGCACTTAGGATATCTCTACTAACCTAACTCGCCTCTTCCTACGAACTGGACATAAATATTTATTTAAACAATTAGAAACAGTACCACCAACAAGTGTGTTCGCCATTCTCTTCGAAAATGTGTGCGATTTTTGCTGTAAGAGCTTACTCCTGCAGCTGAGGGGGATTAGCATTGTGTTGCCATTCAATTCGAATATAATTTCTTTAAATTTGTTTAAATTTATTATCTACCCACACTAGAGGCTGAGATATCAGTTGTTGGTGTTTTAGTAGCTGTATTACAGGCATTCATTCAGCTGACCATTAATGCTTGAACATACGTATAGGAAGAGTACTGTCCTGCAAATAAATGCCTTGCACAAGAGGCAACTGCTTCTAACCGAAGAACTGACCTAGTTCTCCGCTACAGCGCTTTGCGATAGGTCACGTTGTCGTCCGGCTGTATGTTCGTGTCGCGGTCGCATCCCGGGCGACCAAGCGCATTGATAATAAGAACGACAACCGACTAGCCTACTTTCAGACCTGCTGACGTCTGCCGGACACAGACAGTCTCACTTTCTCTAAGACCACTCTCGCCCGCTAGCTGGACACGCCTGAGCCTGCCGAAGTCCGGCAGAGCTTTCATACGCTGCGGCGCCAGCTGGACGCCCCCCAAACAGGAACCACACAGCTGTTCTTAACAGATCGCTCAACCGACATGCTTAATAGCATGGAGAAAACATTTCCAAGCATTGAAAGACTATTAAAACACGTACTCCAGCTGTAAAGAGTTGGAAACATATAACACTATACATTTCTACCTAAAACTTTTCCATTATCACGTTAGTATAATTTACTAAACTTTCATCGCTCATATAATCCGCCGATAGCGCTACTTCAAATTTCATCTTCTCCACTGCACACCATTCCTAAATACTAAAATTCCCATTTTTATCATCTCAAGACTTTCAAAATAATTTGCTTCAGCGTTCACAAAGCTAAACTAAATTTAAGAAACACTAGTCTTAATACCAGCAACGTAGAATTTCCCATATATAATATTCATCGTCGAAAATCGCAGACTTTGAGCGAGATTCAATAAAAATAACTCCCTTCCTTTATCCAGAATATATCTAACTGCATTCTCCTCAGCTGAGCTAATACACGTGATAACTCCATATGCAGAGGCTAAATTCAATATCGTACAGCGTGTATTCCAAATAGTATGAATTCTTTTGCTTTAAATCCGTAAATTATCAGACACTTAGTTCTCCTCGAGATTTTGGATGCATCTGGCTATTTCAGCTTCTAGTCGCCAGGTGTGCTAGTGGACTCACCCCAAGAAGCTGAACGCCCATTACGGTCATTAGCGAGTGTCTTGGTGACGTAGGAGGACGCTCAGGGTCCTATTTAAACACCAGTATTCATGTGCTCACCCTGATTCCGATACAGTCTCGATCATCTGAAGCGATCCTCAGCCAACTTCAGCGGTGAGGGGAAACGCCCCCGCCTGAACGAAGTCCCGCATAAGTTATTACTTTCGTATCACTGTTATTTAACATGTGAAGCCCCGTTTAGAAATACAAAACTGCTCTGTTTATGCGTGAAATTGAATTTGTTTTTCTCATCATTTCAGCATTCTTCGCTGAAGTGTTGTATGATGCGCTAGGGCAGGGGAAATCCAACCACTTCATCTCGAAAACGTTAGTATTAAATTTGTTTTTCTGTTTTTCTAATAGCTCCAGTGTTCGATAATACTGTAATATAACGTATACTTGATTATTGTTGTAGATGAATCGGGTGCGGTCCAGCCGCGTAAGTTAGACAATGGTATTCACCAGAGTGACGAGCCATCTCTCCTGCGTAAGATTCGATTCCGCCGATATATAAATACATTTTCATTTCTGTTGAATCATTTTCTCTAATTCTAATTTTTTTTCCTACAGGTGATTCAGATTGGCTCGACCAATTAAATGCACAAATTGAGCGCGATGCAGTTGTTCAGGCGCAGTTTCTGGCGGATGGGGAATTCGGTCCTGATGTCCATGACGAGGGGCTGGCTGCTGTGATGGAGCCGTGGTCCGGGAACGAACAAGGTGACTATTATGATACATTTAATATTCTTATTATCATTCATACAGGGTGTTTCAAAAATGACCGGTATATTTGAAACGGCAATAAAAACTAAACGAGCAGCGATAGAAATACACCGTTTGTTGCAATATGCTTGGGACAACAGTACATTTTCAGGCGGACAAACTTTCGAAATTACAGTAGTTACAATTTTCAACAACAGATGGCGCTGCAAGTGATGTGAAAGATATAGAAGACAACGCAGTCTGTGGGTGCGCCATTCTGTACGTCGTCTTTCTGCTGTAAGCGTGTGCTGTTCACAACGTGCAAGTGTGCTGTAGACAACATGGTTTATTCCTTAGAACAGAGGATTTTTCTGGTGTTGGAATTCCACCGCCTAGAACACAGTGTTGTTGCAACAAGACGAAGTTTTCAACGGAGGTTTAATGTAACCAAAGGACCGAAAAGCGATACAATAAAGGATCTGTTTGAAAAATTTCAACGGACTGGGAACGTGACGGATGAACGTGCTGGAAAGGTAGGGCGACCGCGTACGGCAACCACAGAGGGCAACGCGCATCTAGTGCAGCAGGTGATCCAACAGCGGCCTCGGGTTTCCGTTCGCCGTGTTGCAGCTGCGGTCCAAATGACGCCAACGTCCACGTATCGTCTCATGCGCCAGAGTTTACACCTCTATCCGTACAAAATTCAAACGCGGCAACCCCTCAGCACCGCTACCATTGCTGCACGAGAGACATTCGCTAACGATATAGTGCACAGGATTGATGACGGCGATATGCATGTGGGCAGCATTTGGTTTACTGACGAAGCTTATTTTTACCTGAACGGCTTCGTCAATAAACAGAACTGGCGCATATGGGGAAACGAAAAGCCCCATGTTGCAGTCCCATCGTCCCTGCATCCTCAAAAAGTACTGGTCTGGGCCGCCATTTCTTCCAAAGGAATCATTGGCCCATTTTTCAGATCCGAAACGATTACTGCATCACGCTATCTGGACATTCTTCGTGAATTTGTGGCGGTACAAACTGCCTTAGACGACACTGCGAACACCTTGTGGTTTATGCAAGATGGTGCCCGGCCACATCGCACGGCCGACGTCTTTAATTTCCTGAATGAATATTTCGATGATCGTGTGATTGCTTTGGGCTATCCGAAACATACAGGAGGCGGCGTGGATTGGCCTCCCTATTCGCCAGACATGAACCCCTGTGACTTCTTTCTGTGGGGACACTTGAAAGACCAGGTGTACCGCCAGAATCCAGAAACAATTGAACAGCTGAAGCAGTACATCTCATCTGCATGTGAAGCCATTCCGCCAGACACGTTGTCAAAGGTTTCGGGTAATTTCATTCAGAGACTACGCCATATTATTGCTACGCATGGTGGATATGTGGAAAATATCGTACTGTAGAGTTTCCCAGACCGCAGCGCCATCTGTTGTTGAAAATTGTAACTACTGTAATTTCGAAAGTTTGTCTGCCTGAAAATGTACTGTTGTCCCAAGCATATTGCAACAAACGGTGTATTTCTATCGCTGCTCGTTTAGTTTTTATTGCCGTTTCAAATATACCGGTCATTTTTGAAACACCCTGTACTTACATATTAGTCTATTTGAACATGCTCTGTAACTCAATCCTTTTATTTATTTATTTTTTTCCTCACAGAGGTGGACCGCGCGGGGTCTTAGGCGTCTTGTCACGGTCCGCACGGCTCACCCCGTCGGAGGTTTGAGTCCTCCCTTGGGAAGGTGTGTGTGTGTGTGTGTGTGTGTGTGTGTGTGTGTATGTGTGTGTGTTGTCCATAGCGTAGTTTAGTTTGAGTTAGATTAAGTAGTGTGTAAGCATAGGGACCAATAACCTAAGCAGTTTGGTCCCTTAAGATCTTACCACAAATTTACACAGATGTGAAGCCTCAGATGGCCGTAACGCGCGTCAGGGCGCGGCGCACTGTAACTAACCCCCCCCCCCCCCCCCCAACCCCCAAGTACGACGAGCTGAGCCGTGCGTCACGCCCATCACAGCGAAGCTATCGGCCGCCCGGACCTGCACGTCAGCGAGCCAGCCGTCGCGAGCCCCATCCTCAGTCGCCCGTGGAGGTGGGGGCGGTGGTAAGGCAGCGGCGCCAGACGACTGCCGACGCCTCAGCCATTGTGGGCGCGGGGGGGGGGGGGGGCGGGACTGGTTATTCCACAGTCCCGGGCCAGCGTTACACACAACACGCTGCCCGCTGCTAGAGCGGGATGCTCCCACTGGCCTGACACTGCTACCTCACCCCTTGCTCCACCCACCGACCGGGTACAGCAGACCGCCCCGCCTGCTCAATACATTGGTTGTAGTAATCACAGTAAACCCATGGCTAGTGGCAGTTCCCTCCCCCGTTCTTTTAGTGAAGGGCATCAGGTCAGTGATACCGTACCGCAGTTGGAGTACAAGGTGATTGCAGACGCTTTTGAGGAGCGACTCTCGTTCATCAGGGACGGGAACACGGCAGGAGGCTACCGCGACCCTGTTGGTTTTCTGAGCGCGTACCTTCCTGTCGTGGAAACTGAGCCTCTCAAGGTAGTCAATGATCCGCGATATCCCGCCCTTAAATTCAGTGCGGTGCTTTGCATCGAATTATCGCACCCTGAACGTTGAGTCTGTCGTTGAAGAGACACGTCTTCATTATCTTCCGGGGAAAATGGTGTGACAAAGCGGAGCACGTCAATCGCCGAGTGATTTCGTAGCTCCACCTTGAGTACTATATTGGGTCGTTTTTCCCAGTGGTGTACAGGTTCCGCTTTTAACCAACACAGACTCAGAGGAAGGCCTCGGCGCTTGTTGGTGACGTCACGTCAGCTAGGCACGGCGAACGCCAGGTCTGTTGCAGGCAGAAACGCCTGGACGTGCTTATCACTATAAATCTCTTATTTTTGGACAAAATGTTTGGTATTGTTTTCGATTATGCAGTTTTATTTAGATGAAAGATTTTCTTACTATCGTAAAGCTACAAATGAAGATAATAGTTCTGTATTACTGAATCCTGTCGAAACAAACGTAGATCAATATGAGAAGATCCTTTGCCCCATTGCAAGCTTCGGAAATTTTACATTCAAGTAACTATATTTACTTGATCCATTTTGTTATCCAAACTTACCCCAACCCCCTTACAATGAACTCGTTTCTTTTATTTATTTATTTATTTTCGTTTGACATCGTCACTGGAAATGTGAACTAATTTACATGTGTAAATGTTCAACGTTTGCCAGTCATTAGATTACAGTCGGTTTCAACGAAAGGAATTCTAAACATGAAACAAAATAGCTTCATACATCGAAAATACTGCTGAGCTTAAACATTTTTAAACATGCACGTTAGAAAAGATAAATATTCCCCTCTTGCAACTGAAAGGAGAAATTTTATAAGATAAAAAAAATTTATTTGATAAAACAAGTATCTCTCTTTTCCCTCTTCTTCTGTCCCCTCCCCCTCCCCGACGTGTACAATCGCAAGATATTTCATTAACATTCAGTGCTCCTCACCCCATAGTCAACCAAGACGTAACTTCCTCAGAGTTACAAATCAGGTAAAGAAGCACGAATGCTGTTGCTGCTGGACCATGAAGTTGTTTTGCATGTCAATCCTTAAAACACATGTAAATTTAAGTTCAGGAGTACACTATTTGTTAAGAAGTGTAATGGATTGCACAATTAATTGATTGCAGAAATCTCTCAGAACAATGTGTGTTGGTCAACTACCGCCAATAGTTTCACATTTTCCTCTGTCGGAGAGGGAGACACCACCATTATGAGTGTGTCTGTCGTTCACCGTGCCTAGCTGACGTGACGTCACGAACAAGCGCCGAGGCCTTCCTTTGAGTCGGTGTTGTTTTAACCCGGCCATGCTTGCCCGGTGGCCTGGTGTTGTCAACAGAACGGGCAGGCTGCTTCACTCCCAGCCAAGCCAAGCAGAACACAACCCGGGCAGGCTGCGGGGAACTTGCTTGCCTGCCCATATTACTGCTGAGCTGCGCTACGCAGCCGTTTAGTCTGCGCGCGTCATTGTCCTATTATGAACGTTAATTAAAAGTTTTTATTTTACCTGAGCACCAAAAGACAAACCCCAATAATATATACATATATTAAATTCAGGTCAAAAAATATTGAGTTTTATTTGTACAATCTTCCTTTACGCGTATATTTCGGGCTTATTATCTATATAAATAAAAATGAATTTGCAAATGTGTTGATAAGCGTAAAACTCGAGAATGGCTGGACCAGTGCGGATTTTTTTTTTTTTTTTTTTTGTTGCTGTGTTCGTAATTCTCAGGACAAGGTTTTTATGAAATAAAATTTTTTGGAAAATCAACCGAAGAATTGGAAAATTTGAGAAGAACTGAAAGTGCGTTTTCAAAAAATGGTTTAAATGGCTCTGAGCACTATGGGACTTAACATCTGTGGTCATCAGTCCCCTATTACTTAGAACTACTTAAACCAACTAACCTAAGGACATCACACACATCCATGCCTGAGGCAGGATTCGAACCTGCGACCGTAGCGGTCACGCGGTTCCAGACTGAAGCGCCTAGAACCGCACGGCCACAACGGCGGCTACAAAAGATTTTGACATCGTTTGCGGGTTACCATGAAAGTTGGCACATGTTCGCATGTTTCCATGGAGAAGGTTTCTGAATATTTCCATGTGCATCTTTGTTTACTAACGGGGTTCCATTTAAAAAAACGTAGGTTTGTGTTTTTTATGGTTTGTATTAACCAATTACACTAGCCCCTCTCCTCACGTTCGGTCTGTGGAATCGATTCGTCAGTATTTGATGTGGTTTACGAAATATATCCAGCGGTAATGTTAGGTGACTCGCCCTGTATATATATACAGGGTGTTACAAAAATGTACGGCCCAACTTTCAGGAAACATTCCTCACACACAAATAAAGAAAAGATGTTATGTGTACATGTGTCCGGATACGCTTAATTTCCATGTTAGAGCTCATTTTAGTTTCGCAGTATGTACTGTACTTCCTCGATTCACCGCCAGTTGGCCCAATTGAAGGAAGGTAATTTTGACTTCGGTGCTTGTGTTGACATGCGACTCATTGCTCTACAGTACTAGCATCAAGCACATCAGTACGTAGCATCAACAGGTTAGTGTTCATCACGAACGTGGTTTTGCAGTCAGTGCAATGTTTACAAATGCGGAGTTGGCAGATGCCCGTTTGATGTATGGATTAGCACGGGGCAATAGCCGTGGCGCGGTACGTTTGTATCGATACAGATTTCCAGAACGAAGGTGTCCCGACAGGAGGACGTTCGAAGCAATTGATCGGCGTCTCAGGGAGCGCGGAACATTCCAGCCTATGACTCGCGACTGGGGAAGACCTAGAACGACGAGGACACCTGCAATGGACGAGGCAATTCTTCGTGCAGTTGACGATAACCGTAATGTCAGCGTCAGAGAAGTTGCTGCTGTACAAGGTAACGTTGACCACGTCACTGTATGGAGAGTGCTATGGGAAACCCAGTTGTTTCCGTACCATGTACAGCGTGTGCAGGCACTATCAGCAGCTGATTGGCCTCCACGGGTACACTTCTGCGAATGGTTCATCCAACAATGTGTCAATCTTCATTTCAGTGCAAATGTTCTCTTTACGGATGAGGCTTCATTCCAACGTGATAAAATTGTAAATTTTCACAATCAACATGTGTGGGCTGACGAGAATCCGCACGCAATTGTGCAATCACGTCATCATCACAGATTTTCTGTGAACGTTTGGGCAGGCATTGTTGGTGATGTCTTCATTTAGCCCCATGTTATTCCACCTACGCTCAATGGAGCACGTTATCATGATTTCATACGGGATACTCTACCTGTGCTGCTGGAACATGTGCCTTTACAAGTACGACACAACATGTGGTCCATGCACGATGGAGCTCCTGCACATTTCAGTCGAAGTGTTCGTACGCTTCTCAAGAACAGATTCGGTGACCGATGGATTGGTAGAGGCGGACCAATTCCATGGCCTCCACGCTCTCCTGACCTCAACCCTCTTGACTTTCATTTATGGGCGCATTTGAAAGCTCCTGTCTACGCAATCCCGGTACCAAATATAGAGACTCTTTGTGCTCGTATTGTGGACGGCTGTGATACAATACGCCATTCTCCAGGGCTGCATCAGCGCATCAGAGATTCCATGCGACGGAGGGTGGATGCATGTATCCTCGCTAACGGAGGACATTTTGAACATTTCCTTTATCAATGTGTTTGAAGTCACGCTGGTACGTTCTGTTGCTGTGTGTTTCCATTCCATGATTAATGTGATTTGAAGAGAAGTAATAAAATGAGCTCTAACATGGAAAGTAAGCGTTTCCGGAAACATGTCCACATAACATATTTTCTTTCTTTGTGTGTGAAGAATGTTTCCTGAAAGTTTGGCCGTACCTTTTTGTAACACCCTGTATGTGTGTGTGTGTGTGCGTATATATGTATATATACATACATTTTTTTAAACGAAGTGTCTATGATCTTTTTGAAATTTGAGAGATGTCTGACACATTCACAGTCATCGTGTTTGACAATTCGCGCACAGCAAATGTCGTCTAACAGTTGCAAACCATTTTTGGTTGAGCGAACGTGTTATACTGGCAGCAAAAAACCTAGATGTTAACGAAATGAATTTTTATATTGAAAATATGATACCTGGCGAATTGATGACATACAAGTCGGTTTATTCCGTTACTAACCAAGATGATGTAGTCAACTATCCTACGGAATTGTTAAATTTTCTGGATTTGCCCGGATTACCGCCTCCCAATCTGCAATTAAGTCGGATCGGCAATCATTATGTTGCAAAAGGTAAACCAGCCTCTTCTTTGTAATGGCACCCGGCTTGCAGTGAAGAAATTAAAGAACAACGTAATCGAAGCCACAATTTTAAAAGGAAAGTACAGAGGTGAAGACAGTTTGCTTCCACGTATCACTATGATTCCGACCGACATGCCATTCGACTTTGAACGGTTATAATTTCCAGTGCAGCTTGCATTTGCTATGTCGATAGATAAATCGCAAGGGCAGTC
Organism: Schistocerca cancellata; assembly: GCF_023864275.1. Classification (NCBI taxonomy): domain Eukaryota; kingdom Metazoa; phylum Arthropoda; class Insecta; order Orthoptera; family Acrididae; genus Schistocerca; species Schistocerca cancellata. The sequence goes on from NC_064629.1 coordinate 61,894,156, forward strand.
GTTATATGTTTGTGGCATCAATCTTGAAAATCATGTTTTTCACGTGACCAATTGTATGTCGCATATTCCCCTGTCGGGACACCTTCAACATCATTTGTTTACGCCCATACAACAAAACTATCAATGCTGCGTATCAAAAAGTATTACAATAAATGCTACCTAGCAATAAACTTTGGCACTGCTTCACTGATCACCACAAAAGTTGACAGATATGTATGAGTTTTCATAGATAGGTGAAGAGGACATGAACTGAGGTGGCGGAGTCCAAGATTGAGAGGACGAGGAGAAGGATAGAGGGTGGGGGGGGGGGGTGAACAGAGAGATAGTAGGACCTCTAATAAATGGATAGAGAGAAAATAGGGGAGGGAAGATGGACTACGAGAGTATGGAATAAGTAAATGCCCAGGGAACGCCGGGTTTTCAGCTAGTTGTCAAATATAAAAGGATTTCTTCGGGACTTCACAATCTCTTAATACTGGATATTCTCCATTCGAACCACCATCAGATCACATCTCAAACAGGTTTGTGTACCAAGCAGAACAATCACTGAAAATGGAGCTCCTTTATACACTAAAAGCTAGAGATAACCACCAGGGGCGTAGATAACGGGGAGGGGGGAGGGGGTAGGCCCCCCCCCTCGAGCCCATGAACATAGTGTTTTTTTGTTTTAGTGGAACGCAATGCAGTCTGTGTTGCAGTTTTCAACACTGAAACGGATGGATATTTGCACTAAAGAAGTGAAAGGACATCACACACAACCATGCCCGAGGCAGGATTCGAACCTGCGACCGTAGCGGTCTCGCGGTTCCAGACACACAGAAAATGTTGTAGATGTTTTAATGACAAAACACTCTTTTGGAGCATTGCTACGCAGTTGGAGAGCCTTTTCTGGTACGATTGATGGAGGAGGTCGAAAGAGTCTAAAGAAGGGCAGCTCGTTTGGTCTTATCGTGAAACAGGGGAAAGAGTGTCGCGGAAATTATACAGGAGTTGGGGTGGGAATCATTACAACAATGGCGTTTCTTGACGTGGCGCGATCTATATATGAAATTTCGATCACCACCTTACAGCTCCGAATTCGAAGATATATTGTTGAGTCCCATCTACATTGGAAGAAATGATCATCAGAATAAAATACAAAAAAGCAGCGCTTAGACGGAGAGATGTACGTGTTTTATCCCGCGCGAAATTCGAGAATAGGAGACAAATAAGTTGAAAGTGGTTGGATGAAGCCTCAACCAAGCACTTTCGTGTGACTTGCAGAGTACCCATGTACATGTAGATGAAGAATATATGCATTATCTTAGGAGCTTACCTTCAGCACACATCTGTCGTGCTGCTTGGTAAACATCAATTTTTTCATACTCGGTTAACTTTCTTTATGTGCGGTAGTTAGGCACCATAAACGTTGCAATTTTATGCAACATACTAACGCACATTTTCTTTTCTAGGAAGGCACCGGCGGCTTGTTCCAAAGGTTTCATGTCCTGAAAATACATTTTATCAACATACATATTTCACAAGTCGTTCTATAATATTCAGATGGAATAAAATTATAAACCTCTTCATCGTATCTCGTACAGTATAGTGAGCTTTTAAGGCATAAAACCACGGTAGAACTAAATGTAGGGTTGGGTCCTTGTCACCCTCTAGATCAGTTGTGGCTTCTTCAAACGGCTTAAGAACTGCTATAAGCTGGCCAGTTATATGGTGGTTGTAACCCAGCATCTTATCAGAGGCACCTTCGTTATGTAAGACAGCCTTCAACGAAACAATCTGAGAATGGACTGATACAAGATGTCAAAATAACTATTCTAACGAGTTGAAACCCACTGCTTTAAAGAGGAGTTCAGTCTGACACAGAGACATCTTCTCTTGAAATAGGAAACCGTAGCCCGAACTGTATTAAGAATGGCTAATATATTTGGAACATTTTCTTTCAAAAACTGTTCGCTCAGAACATGTTTCAAGACTGTGTTTATACTATGAGCCATGCATGGAAGACGCTGATATATTTCGAGAGCTTTGACAATGTTACTGCCCTGGTCTGTGACAAACGTAATTTTGGCAATGTCTTCACGAGAAACACCCATAGTTTCTAAGCGATCTTCCAACTCGTTTCGAATATTCGAGCCAGTTTTTGGGCAGTCAGGAAACGCAGAGCACATCAGTACATATTTATTCAAACGCCAGTTTGAATTTATGTAATGCATTGTCACGGACATGTAATGCACCCCTTTGTAATTGTCTGTCCATAGATCAATTGTACTGGCACATATACCAGAACGAATCGCATGCACTATATCTGGCAGCATTTTGCCGCGCACGTTGTCATCTAAGGTTTGAACTTTTCTAGCTACTGTCACTCGGAAAGGCATAATATATTTAATATCAATTGAGCCATATTTTTTACCTAAGTCGATCAGTGTCTGCCCTAAATTAAGAAATCCTTCTCCCTCTCTACTGCTAAGTGGTCTCAGGTCCTCAGCACACATTTCGGCGCACTTTTCAGCCACTAAATCTTTGTCCTCTTTCAAGATATTTACGGAGTGAGGGAACTGCTTGTCAAATTTGCACACATGTCGTGACATACTCGAGGTTCCCGAATAAGTACTTAAGAGCTTTTTACATAGTTTGCATTGAGACACACTTACCGATTTATTTGAAGCGGCTTCATAAACACACGAAAATGTTTCCCATGCGGCACTTGTGCTCTGTTTCGTTACCAGCATGTATTCGCCAGTTATCAATTTTTTTTTCAATCTCACTAAAGTTCGACCTACTCATTGTGCTGCCCCCACCGTTGCGATAAATGAACTGCGGGCAAACTACCTGGCTACTCTAGTCACGGTAGCTTGACAGCGCAACCTGTTGTCAGGCGCAGCAAGCTGAGCGGGTCGCGTGATGCTTGGCAGGCCTGCGGGAACCCAGGTAGCCCGGGCTTGCGGGAGCCCAAGTCGCCGCATTACCCACTATGCACACGCGCACTCTTGTGTTTACGTCGCGGCAGCCTGACCTGCACGAATGGTTGCATAGGAGCTAGGGGCAAGCAGGCTGCAAGGGGAATTTGTACAACTCTGGTTTTTCCGAGATGGAAGTGAAAGGCTCAGCTGAAGCACTCAGCCAAATACATCATCTGGAAATCCATACACATGTCTACGATCCGGTAAATGGAGGGTCAAGCTATATCGAGTTCCCTATAGATAAAGCTAATAAGCAGACATGCATTATTGTCGAAAATAGAAAGGATCAGGGTTGGTTCGCATGGTCAATCCTGGTTTGCGAAAGAAACTACAATTACAGAGATCATCCTGAGCGTCCCATTATATACCATGGAGGTGATAATATTCGTGGGTGTTATAACTTCAATGGTATAGAATTCTCCATCAGGATCCAAGACATACCTTAAATTTGAGGTTTAGAATACCGGCATATCGGTTCATGTTAATGGCCTGGAGAAGAAAAGCAAGTCAGATGAGCAAGACAAGCGTATTGTCGTCGGCCCCTCCATTTCTCAAAATTTGCTGGTGAGTGTGAGCTGAAGGCGATAATTATCATTATCTTTGGATCAAAGACATGTCCCGCCTCCTATTCTCTCAAATGAATAACGACAGGTCTAAAAAGCATATCTGCTTAAGGTGCCTCAATTATTTCACCCCAGACAAGTTATTCACAGAGCATCTAGTGGACGGCGCTTCCACGGACACGGTACGTGTTATTATGCCTACGGAGGACAACAAATTCATAAAGTTCAAGACTGCTAACCACCAGGAGCGATGCCCGTTTGTAGTGAACGCTGACTTTGAATGCCTCCTCGATCCCGTGACCTGCTTTGAAGGTGACCCTACAGCCTCACCAACCACCTTTGCAGACAAACACATACCATATGCGGCACCGTACCAAACTGTATCATCATATTATTCCAGTCTTAACCGCTACAAATCTTTTGTCGGGGACTGTCCTGAGCTTTGGTTGCTCACTGAGCTCGAAAAATTTTCACAGGCGGTTGATAAGCTTTACAGTGGCAACGTACCCATGACCGAATCGCAGGAGAATGAAGATTTGTACAATAACGCGACTGATTGTCATTTTTGTGGGCTACCGTTAGACAGAAAAGTGTAAACTCCGCATAGGGACCACTGTCATCTTACGGGGAAGTTCCATGGTGCAGCTCACAATGCATACAATTTGAAGTTGCAGCTAGCTAGACACATACCCATTTTATTCCACAATTTAAATGCGTATGACGCTCACTTTCTAGTTCAGCACTTGGCTGATTTCGGTTTGGAGAAAGATCAGGTCAGTGTCCTACGTGAGAGCCTGGAGAAATACATTTCATTCTCCAAACGAATAACGCGAAGAATTACGCTCCGATTCCTTGATATGCTACGTTTTATGCAGGCACCACTTCAGAAACTCGGGGGTATATGCATATCACTAGAGCTCCATTTCCTGATGAGGAAAAGTTTCAACTTGTCACTAGGAAGGTGGTTTTCCCATATGAGTATGAGGATAGTATGGCGAAACTCGACGAAACCAAGCTACCTGACATAACTGCATTCTCCAGCAACCTTACAAGCGGTGCCTTGACAGATGAAGAGTATGAGCATGCAGTGAATGTCTGACGTGAATTCAATATTTCCACTTTAGGAGAGTATGCATAGCTTTATATGGACACAGACATGCGCTTGCTTGCGGACGTTTTCGAGAAATTCTGGAGTCTATGCATGACCATATATTCTCTGGTTCCCGCCTTATATTACACGGCACCTGGGTTGTCTTGTGATGCAGTGCTCAAGAAAACGAACTGCAGCATTGAATTATTGACTGATGCTGACATACATTTTTTCTTTGAGCGAGGGATCTGCGGGGGACTTTGCCAATATGTACATAGGCACGCAAAGGCAAATAACCCACAGATGGGTGACAGGTTAAACGCATCCGTTGATTTGAGATATATAGTGTACTTCTACGTGAATAACTTATACGGAGGCGACATGAAGCAATCATTGTCGATTGGTGAGTTTCTATGGGTGCCCGAAGACGAATGCAAGGGAAAAATCATTGGGGCGGGGGGGGGGGGGGGTGTATGGTAGCTGATTCTGATGTAGGGTATGTGGTAGAGGCATAACTCACATACTCTATTAGCTTGCATGATGTGCACATCGATTTGCCGCTGTGTCCAGAGCAACTAGTTCCGTGAGGAGGCTCCATGCCAAAACTGATAACTGATCACAATGCTGGGGGACAAGCGGAGATGCATTATTCATCATTGTAAGCTCCAGCAGTGCCTCAGCTTGGGTATGGAGCTGGTTAGAATAACCCGGGATATCTCCTTCAAGCAGTCCCCCAGGTTGAAGGAGTATATTGATTCGAATACGAGACAGAGAGCTTCCGTGACGGGTGACTTTGAAAAAGATTTTTATAAATTAATGAATAATTCAATTTTAGGTAAAACAATGGAGCATTTGAGGGAACGACGTGAAATTTTGAGTAGAACCAAATGGGATGGACGTTATGGCGTAATAAAATGCATTGCAAGACCTACTTTTAAGTAGGTTACCATATTCAATAAGAACTTTGTTGCTGTGGACATGGCGAAGACTGCAGTAGAGTTTACAAAACCTATTGATCTCGGGATGTGCATACTAGACCTATCCAAGCTCCACATGTACCACTTTCATTATGAATTTGCAAAAACTCATGCGCAGATCCTAAATCACTTTATATGGATACAGATAGCTTCATCTATTGAGTGAAGAACTGCAATCCATATGAAGTAATGAGGTGCCATGGTAATGAATTCGACATGTCCTCATACAAGGCCGATAATCCTTATGGTATTATTCCACAGAGCAAGAAGTTTATTGGTCTTATGAAAGATGAGGTGAATGGATGTGAATGTATGCTTTCCCGGCGTATACAGCTGGCGAAGAGTTCTCGGGCTTCCAGCCGGGTGGCGGTGTCTTCAAACTGCGACGTTTCGCCAGAAGATGATGAGTATGTCACTCGTCGAAACGTCGCAGTTTGAAGACACCGCCACCCGGCTGGAAGCCCGAGAACTCTTCGCCAGAGGTGAATGGAGTTTGTAGGTCTACACTGAAAAATGTATGCGTATCGCAAATTGGAAGGTGCCACGCAGAGATGGGCTAAGGGTTTGCATTGTATGGCAACGAGAGCCCTCTCTGTCGAAGACTATTTGCAGTGCCTGTGCAGCGGTGTTCACAGTGCTGCGCTGCAGTCACCGCATATGGTAAGTCAGACCAGTATTCGATCGAGAGGGCACGAGGTGTACATTGTGCAATAGTCTAAAATCGATGTGCCACCTCATGATTATAAAAGGGTCATTTATGATGACGTGGTTGAAACTCTCCCATACTCACACTATTCACTTGCAGCGAGAGAAGGATTGGGGGACTCTGAGTTAGAGAGAGAGAGAGAGAGAGAGAGAGAGAGAGAGATAGAGAGAGAGAGAGTGTCTGCAGAGTAGTAGTATGTACCTTTTATCATAGTGTAAGTACTTTTGTGTGTGTGTGTGTGTGTGTGTGTGTGTGTTTACTATGTACATGTGTGTATACAGAGGGAAAAAGGACAGAAAAAATATATATATAAACCATGTGTGTGTCAAAGAAAGAAAGCATAAATCGGTTTAAAAAATTAGAAAACCTCAAATATTTACATATTCATTTAATTTGTTCACATGCAGCGTACGTCTAGCCTTTAAATATATAAATCTACACACCATGTGCGTTTTGTAAATACACTCCTGGAAATTGAAATAAGAAAACCGTGAATTCATTGTCCCAGGAAGGGGAAACTTTATTGACACATTCTTGGGGTCAGATACGTCACATGATCACACTGACAGATCCACAGGCACATAGACACAGGCAACAGAGCATGCACAATGTCGGCACTAGTACAGTGTATATCCACCTTTCGCAGCAATGCAGGCTGCTATTCTCCCATGGAGACGATCGTAGAGATGCTGGATGTAGTCCTGTGGAACGGCTTGCCATGCCATTTCCACCTGGCGCCTCAGTTGGACCAGCGTTCGTGCTGGACGTGCAGACCGCGTGAGACGACGCTTCATCCAGTCCCAAACATGCTCAATGGGGGACAGATCCGGAGATCTTGCTGGCCAGGGTAGTTGACTTACACCTTCTAGAGCACGTTGGGTGGCACGGGATACATGCGGACGTGCATTGTCCTGTTGGAACAGCAAGATCCCTTGCCGGTCTAGGTATGGTAGAACGATGGATTCGATGACGGTTTGGATGTACCGTGCACTATTCAGTGTCCCCTCGACGATCACCAGTGGTGTACGGCCAGTGTAGGAGATCGCTCCCCACACCATGATGCCGGGTGTTGGCCCTGTGTGCCTCGGTCGTCTCCATTCGCCCCTCCATTCACGCCTGTCGCGACACCACTGGAGGCGGGCTGCACGATGTTGGGGCGTGAGCGGAAGACGGCCTAACGGTGTGCGGGACCGTAGCCCAGCTTCATGGAGACGGTTGCGAATGGTCCTCGCCGATACCCCAGGAGCAACAGTGTCCCTAATTTGCTGGGAAGTGGCGGTGCGGTCCCCTACGGCACTGCGTAGGATCCTACGGTCTTGGCGTGCATCCGTGCGTCGCTGCGGTCCGGTCCCAGGTCGACGGGCACGTGCACCTTCCGCCGACCACTGGCGACAACATCGATGTACTGTGGAGACCTCAGGCCCCACGTGTTGAGCAATTCGGCGGTACGTCCACCCGGCCTCCCGCATGCCCACTATACGCCCTCGCTCAAAGTCCGTCAACTGCACATACGGTTCACGTCCACGCTGTCGCGGCATGCTACCAGTGTTAAAGACTGCGATGGAGCTCCGTATGCCACGGCAAACTGGCTGACACTGACGGCGGCGGTGCACAAATGCTGCGCAGCTAGCGCCATTCGACGGCCAACACCGCGGTTCCTGGTGTGTCCGCTGTGCCGTGCGTGTGATCATTGCTTGTACAGCCCTCTCGCAGTGTCCGGAGCAAGTATGGTGGGTCTGACACACCGGTGTCAATGTGTTCTTTTTTCCATTTCCAGGAGTATAGAATAGCTTTTCACCTGACGCTAGCCATCCAAGTCAGAGTACCTTTTAAGTGTATATATAGTTCACAGTCCTTCATAATTGTTATTCTAAAAACCTTTGCTATTGTGGACTGTTAAAATTATGTTCTAAGCGTCCACAGTCCATCAGAATTATTGTAAGAGTTATGCTACTGGGACTGTGGAATTTAGTTGTAGTAGTAAAGAAAGTATCTCCACATTAGTTTTTAGCGTAGATTTATAACAAAAAAATCCTACCAGTGTTACTGTTGTAGTGTGTAAGTAACAAGTATTTTTCTTCATTGGAAAAGCAGAGTCAATTTGTAACTCAAGAATACTATATTATACCTCAACAACTATATTGTGTTTGTGTGAACTGAATAAACCAAGGAAAAATGTCTTGGTTGCTCTTATTTAAAAAAAAAAACCTATTCCCTATTGTGATATGTATATAAAGGCTATGCTTGTCTCAAATGATAACAGGTTTGCTGAAGATGAGTGCTATTAAGGATTTGAGGTCTAAAATTTAAGATACCAAAATACATTTAGTCATTGCATGGGGACAGGCAGCACGTGATCGTGTCCGCTTCAAACAACATGCCTGAAATTATCTCTATGTACTGTCTAAGTAGGGGCTAAATACAAAGAAAAAAAAAACAGAATTTGATTTAAAAATTCATTTATTTTCCTTAATCCAACTTAAAATGTAATTTTACATTTTCATAAGCAGATACAAGACTATTTTCATACATCTTCTTCGTCTTCTTGAGCTTATTGATAGCAGGGCACCCGTAGGATTCCAGGTCTTGAATAGATGCAAACTAGAAGATTCGCTGCATCCATGCGATCTTCTCCTTGCCTTTGACGTAGATGAAGGTCTCAGGATGATAGAATATTCGAAGTGACGTCATCATTTCTTTTTAAGGTATACCAGGATCGTCCCAGTGGAGTCCATGAAAGAAATGTGTTAGCCACTTTGCACCTCTCCTTCTTTTAACGCACTTCACATCCTTGAAAGGGTTCAGCGATGCGATGCTTGCTACGAATGTTTCTATTAGTCCATCACTCTATGTGAAGACTATTATTACACAGTCTTTAATTATGAATCGCTTGCGTTCGTTGTAATAGAAGCCTTGAACGTCAGCTACGATCCTTACACCCTAGGGTAACATCGTGAACTGTGCTAGAGCTAGCAGAGCACGTATTAATTTAATTTCTTTGTCTTGTCGTAGACGTTGTAAGACAAATTCTGATTGTAGCATTCACTTGTGGGTGAAGGCGAGTGGTCCTTCTTCTTTGGAAGATTGTCGCATTGTGGGTGATTGTACTTTATATAATCATTGACAGTAGCAGTTCTCAACAAATGGCTCTTTTCAGGGCCACAATAAGTAAAAACCTCAAAAGTCCTTCTCAGACGCACAGCCGAAGGCCATCCTAGAAAGTGGCCTCACGGTAAGTGAGGTCTCCTTCTCAGGGTAGACTTGTTGTTGAGCCTCAATAGATGTCGAGCACAGTCTCTCATTGGTTGACGTGGTTTTGGCGCGCGATTTGAATTCCGTTGGAGCAACACGCTGTACAACACCTGTGAGTGGACAGTAGTTAACAACATGATCATGCAGAGCATACGCTGCCATATGATCTGGGAAGTTTGTTGAAGATTGAAATTCAATCCGTACATCTACCGGTCCTGATTTAATTATCTCATTCTGTTTTTAGCAGTCAATCACGATTATTGGTGCCAACTTCTTCAAATTCTGTGGACTGAGTATACATCCCTCATTTTCAATTCCTTCATAGTAAGATGCACGGAATCTCGCATACATGTCAAATGCTAGACTGTATAATTGCTGCCCCACTGAATATGTAAATTCTCGTATGGGTAGTATTCCGAATTCAAGTAGACTCTTGCCTTAGTTAACTTGCAGTGGTTAAATTCACTTGAGTCTTTTGATACATACCCCCGCCTTTGTGTTTGAAATGCAAGTATGATGAATCGAGGTGTTTCCAATTGAACTGATGTTTTAATAGCCCACGTATGTGTTGATGCTTTAGGTAAGACAGGGTATTCAAAAAGCTCCCATGACCGGAAAGTTAGCGGCAGATAAGTGCCTGCATTCAGAACTTCTAAAAATTTCATACGTTCCTTGTCAGCAACGTTGATTTTGGGCATATTCGATACTAAGCTATTAATCTTGATTTCGATGTCCTCTGCTGCTATTTGAGTGTATGAATTGGCGTCACTTCCACTCCACACCAAAATGAGTTCCTGTTTTGCGTTAATAATAATTCGTTGCATGTCCTCAATGTTACCCATAAGCATTCTTAGAGGCACTCACATGGTAAATCGGCTGTATCCGACATCTGGTGTGTCTATGAACCAGCCCGCATTTCAAAGCTGTTCGAATCGGTGGTTGAGGCTGAAATATACGTCTAAGGGTTGATGCCAGCCCGACATTACGTGTGTAGTCGATTTCTATTCCATTAAGTTCATAACGGATCTCTTGAAACAGGAATGCTAGAGCATTACGTGTCAGCTTCGAGAGTGTTACCACAGCGCCATCTGTTTTCTTAAATGTACAGTCCAGGTGTAAGAAGCTCTTGCAAGGGAGTGTTAAAGCGTCCTGGTGTTGAATAATAACGCTAATTTCATCATTTTTGTTAAATGTGCTTGAAGCGTAGGACTTATGTGAGTGGAATTCAGGACATATAATTTGATCATCACACTCCACTGCATGGAGAGCTGCATCAAACCAGTCTCAGGACTGAAGACCACAACAATAACAACAACAACAACAACAACACATTCCACTGACTGCGTTACGTTGAGTGACGGTATTGCGCAGCTTGAGACCAGTTCAAGTAAGGAACCCCTAATTAAGGCGTGTTTTCACCTTGCGCTTCTGTGGCACATTGACTGACAGTGAGCTGTGCGTGGTAGCTTTATACCTTACCCCCATCTTGCCTTAGATGCAGACGTACAATGATTTTTTCACCCCAAAAGTCGACAAGTCGATTATTCTGATCCACAATACGTAGCTCCAGGTAGTACAGTGTCTGAACTGTCACCGGGAGGCATATCGCGTTTGTGGGGGTCTGAACTGTCTTATACCAGGTCCCAAATGTAGGGAAGAATCCGTAAATAGAGTGAGTTAACTTATCGTTGAGATATGAGCGTGTAGCTATATTACAGGCAACGTGGATCGTGCTGACTGGCAGTATGTCCACAGCCTGATCTGATGCATAGAATTTGCTGGAATCCTTCACCAAAACACGGTCTTTAGCAAAACCTAGCAGTGAACCCATTGAATATTTCTGCCTAAAGTCAATCGTAGCATTATCTGTACGTATTTCAGATTTAAGTGTATTGATGTTTGCGCGTAGTTCAGTTCCCTTTCCCGAGTGTTGTAAGACTTCGTTTAAATCATCAATGTCGTAGGCACCAGGTTGTATTTCTGGAATCTGCTTCTGACCGTCAATTTCCAGATGCAGTTTATTATTGGCCTGTGTGATATTTGGGATGCTGTTATACATCTCCAGAGCAATCAACGCAATACTCCAATCACCAGAACTTAAATCAATTGGTGGGAAGTAATTTGCACGTAATACAGACGCTCGTTCTTTGAACGTCAGAGTGTATGACATCGCATCTAAACCTCAACTGATAGTGGTGACATTCAATGATGGTTCTCATATACATCAGCCGTCTTGGATGTTGAGCATTCACTCAGCTTTGGTGTGGCTTTAGATGCTGTTTCAACAATGATGTAAGGAGGAACATGATGTATAGACATCCACACAAGTATGTGTTAAATCACTGATATCGCTGAAAATTGTACAAGACTCGTCTCTTGCTCGTGAATTATCGTTGCAGTTCTTCAGGTGGTTGTAAATCTCCAAATGAATCAAAATAATAAACTGTTCAAATGGTTCAAATGGCTCTGAGCACTATGGGACTTAACTTCTCAGGTCATCACTCCCCTAGAACTTAGAACTACTTAAACCTAACTAACCTAAGGACATCACACACATCCATGCCCGAGGCAGGATTCGAACCTGCATCCGCAGCGGTCGCGCGGTTCCAGACTGTAGCGCCTAGAACCGCTCGGCCACTCCGGCCGGCTAATAAACTGTATTTGCACTTTTCTTGACATATGAGACCCAATGGGTTCCTGAGCCGCTTGCAACATTTAAATTCACAATTCCGCAGTCATTAGTTCGCCACATTGTCTTCGGTAATGTATCTCGTATAAGGACGCCACGGAATCCTGGAACGCGTTTTTCTTTAACAGTCTTAAAGAGATCTTTATTCGTGAGTGCTCGATCAGGTAGAATAGCTAACGCGCTTTTTTTTTATTTATGAATAGGCCCAGTCCTTTCTTGTTCGGTTTCAAGTGTAGACCCTTTCCATTGGCTGCAGCTTAGCTTAATTTCACGCGCGCGTATCGTAAGTAAACAGTGACTTAAAGATATACGTAATCACCGTTTTTTTTTATTCGGTACTCTCTCAAGTTATTTATATCTGCCTGAACAGTTTCTAGGGTCCGTGTTTACGTTTTAGTCAGTACTTAAATCAGTTTATACGAGTTCTGTTTTTACCATGGGTGAGCTGTAGTTTCTCTCATTGGGGCGAATGTAGTGGCGTGGGAGATGGGGACATAAATGAGGCTCACCAGTGGTATTGTAGGATATGCAGTAGAGATTGGAAAATACTGGAACATGGAGGGAAAATTGCAGCTCGTCAAGCTAGACAAGGCAAGGGAGGATCTGGACAGGTTAAAGAGGGAGAAGGGTGCACCGAGGTGGGAAGTGGCAACAGGTAATAGGGGGAACAGGCAAAGGAGAGCATTAGAGAGCTTTGTAATAAATCTTGAAAATAGATTTTACCTATTGCCTCAGTCGGAAGCGGATTAGCCTCATGTAGCTGAAGCTGCAGAAAGGGCACAACAAGCTTTCAAGGACTTGAAAAAGGTAGGGAAATTTGTAAAGAGAAAGAAAGTTCTGTTTTTAGGAAGTTCCCATGGTAGAGGTGTTGGCCAACTACAGCAGGAAAATCTAGGTCCAGAGTACCAGGTCACAAACTTTTTCAAGCCTAGTGCAGATCTGTGCCAGGTAACAGAGGATGTAGGTTCTTTATGCAAAGATTTCACAAAGGAGGATACCGTGGTTATAGTGGGTGGTCCGGGAAATAGCATTGACAGAGACTCTGAATATTCCATAGAGAGTGACCTGGTGAAGATAGCATCAGCAACAAAGCTTACGAATGTGGGATTTGTGTCTGTGTTGAGACGCCATGATCGGCCTCATTTGAAATCTTCTGTAGGGAGGGTGAACTTGGAGTTGGAGTGGCTGCTTAGGACGGATATAGGGTCCCATATTGGTTTGATTCCTGTGGATGCTACCGATAGGTGGGACTACACTAAGCATGGCCTTCACCTCAATAGGAAAGGGAAGGGAAAACTTTCTGGGTTGATTGTAGAAAACTTAAGGAGGGAGACTGTCACACGTGGTAAAATACCAGTGGTCACAGGTGTTAGATGGATGCCTTTTTTAGGATAGAGGAAGGGGGAAAGAAAACGAGTTTTAAGAGAGATTGGCAGACACACTCAGTTTGAGAAAACAGATGAACAGTAGTCAGATTTTAGCATACAGCCTCCATTTAAACAATGTTTAACACAAAGTAATCAGAAACTGCCAGTTCATCTTTGCCAAAGCAGTTATAATCCTATTAGTATGCAGTATCAGTTATCTTCATTACACCAGAACATCCCGGGACTCAGAAATAAAGTTGATGAACTACTCATTTGTATCGATGAAATGAATTCATCTAACCAAATTGACATAATCTGCCTCTCTGAACATCAAGTGACCACTGGAATAGATATGTTAGACATTTCAAGATTTAAGCTAGCTTCCTACTTCTGCAGAGTAGATATGGATGGAGGAGGAATTGCCACATTTATTAAAAACTGCCATAAACTCAAGAACATTGACATTAATAAATTCTGTTTAGAACAGCTTCTAGAAGCATGTGCAACAGAAGTAGAGTTCCATAACAGAGCCAACAGATCCTATATAATAGTAACTATTTACTGAGCACCTGCAGGAAATTATAATCTATTCATAAATCATCTAGAAGCTCTTTTGGGTTATTTAACAGGAAGAAACAAAGAAATTTTGATTGCTGGTGTCTTTAGTACAGATTTTCTAATGCAATCTTCCAGTAAACATCTACTGCAGTTAGTAATGTTGTCTTTCAATCTAACTCATACTGTAAACTTTCCAACTAGGATCACTAAATCCTCAAGAACAGCCACTGATAACATTTTTATAGACAAAGGAACAAAATCATATCATAAAACCTCTAATAAATGGACTATCAGATCATGACAAGCAGCTCCTTGTTTTAGATGGAAATTCTAAGCAGATTATCAAGACTGCTAAATCTGAGTACAGGAGAGTAGTCAATCAATCAAAAATTGAGTGTTTTAGAAAACTGCTCAAAGATATGAACTGGAAAGATGTTTATAGTGCTCACGATATGAATGAAAAATAACACACATTCATGAAAAACGTCAGTACCATGTTCGAAAACTGTTTTCCACTAAAAGTTACTCAAACAGAAGTCTATAATAAAACCATGGATTACACGAGGAATAAAGATTTCCTGTAAGACAAAAAGGAAAATGTATCTGTCGACCAAGAATAGCTCCAACGCTGATGATTTAGCTAAATACAAGAAATAGTGTAAAATATTAAAAAAAAGTAATTCAGACATCTAAAGAAATGCACTACGAGAAGAAGATAGCAATGTCAGGGAACAAAATAAAAATATGGGATATAGTGAAAGAGGAGAGTGGTAGAACCAGAAGGGAACAGGAGCAAACAGCACTAAGGGTAGATGACACATTAGTAATGGATGGGCATAGTGTGGCAAATCTATTTACCAAGTACTTTATATCCGTTACTGATAGAATGGGATTGTCAGGATCAGTAAATAATGCCATTGAATATCTGAAACTAGCCTTTACGGATAGCTTCAGGTACATGAATATGTCACTCACTTCACCAAAAGAAATAACTTCCATAATAAAATCTTTAAAAACTAAGCATTCTAGTGGTTACGATGAAATATCAACGAAGTTAATTAAGGCATGTTCTTGTGAGTTTAGTACAATTCTAAGTTACTTGTGTAACCAGTCAATTATAACTGTGATATTTCCTGACTGGCTAAAATATGCAGATGTTAAGCCTATATTCAAGAAAGGGGATAAAGAGATACCATCAAACTACAGACCGATTTCACTTTTGCCAGCATTCTCAAAAATTTTAGAAAAAGTAATGTGAAGGCAGCTTCTCAACCATCTGACCACAAATAACATATTATCAAAAACACAGTTTGGATTTCTGAAGGATTTTGATATCGAGAAGGCTATTTACACCTACAGTGAAAATGTACTTAATTCATTATATAACAAATTACAAGCAGCAGTATTTTCTGTGATTTCTCAAAGGCATTCAATTGTGTGAACCACAACATCCTTTTAAATAAATTAGAATTCTATGGTGTCACAGGCAGTGCTGCAAAATGGCTCAAGTCATACCTCGCTAGCAGGAAACAAGGGGTGTCAGTGCAAGGGACTAGTGAATTAAGTCATCAGTTATCATCAGAATGGGAAGAAATTACATGTGGTGTCCCACAAGGATCCATCTTAGGGCCATTGCTTTTTCTTGTTTACATTAACGGTCTCTCATCAGTTACACTGCCAGAAGCAGAGTTCGTTTTGTTTGCAGATGACACAAGTATTGCAATAAATAGTATGTCGAGTGTAGTTCTAGAAAGATCTGCTAATGATATTTTCATGGATATTAACAAATGGTTTAAAGCCAACTCACTGACATTAAACTTCGGAAAGACTCACTATATGCACTTCAGAACCTGTAAGAGGTTTCCACCTAGCATATGCATAAAGTATGAAGAAGAGCAGATAGCAGAGGTTGACAGTCTTAAATTCCTGGGATTACAACTTGATAATAAATTCAGTTGGGAGGAGCACACCACTGAACTGCAGAAACGCCTTAACAAATCTGTATTTGCAATTCGAGTGTTAGCAGACATAGGCGACATAAAAATGAAAAAGCTTGCATACTTTGCCTACTTTCATTCCATAATGTCATATGGTATAATATTTTGGGGTAACTCTTCAAGTCAAACAAAAGTTTTCAGAGTCCAAAAGCGTGTAATACGTAGTACTTGTAGAGTAAATTCACGGATGACTGCTTCTCAGTACATTTACTCCTTAATGAAATTTGTCCTAAACAATATATCTCTTTTTTCCAACGAACAGCTCAGTTCATTCATACAATACCAGGAACAAAAATGATCTGCACAAGGACTTAAAAGTACTTACTTTAGTTCAAAAATGGTCCACTACTCAGGAACACTCATCTTCAATCATTTGCCAGCAAACATTAAAAAAATTTAGTTACAAATAAAGACCAGTTTAAAAGGAGCCTGAAAGACTTACTAGCGGCCAACTCCTTCTACGCCATTAACGAATTTTTTAATAGAAACAAATTATGTATTGTATATATTCATACTATTAGTATTGTTATTTCAGCTAAAAAGAAAATTGATATGTTCCACATCCACGAGGATCTCCTCAGCACGGATCTATGGAACGAACAACAATCTAATGTAATCTAATCCAATCCCTGATATGATTATGCCTTCTTGCCTCAACTAGCTGCGCTTGGGCGTTTTGAGCATTCTTCACTGTTTTCGCCACAGCCGCAGCGCCTACTGTGAGTGAGGCTACTGCTGGTGGAGCCGGAAGGGCTGCACAACGAGGATCGGAATAATTCCACCTGATGTCTTGGGTACTGCTAGAGCGCGAGGTGGTTTAATTGTATCCTCCTTCTTGTTCTTCTTCTCACTCATCATCATTGCATGCTTAGCTGCACACATCGATGTGTGAATGCTGCTTTTCAGACAGCCTGACTTCTTCTTCTCCCTCAAAGCGGACCGCGCTGCTTCCATAATTCCTTTGAAATTCATAACTCCTAATGTAAGTAGGCTGTTTATGTTTCCTTATCGGCAACGTTACGTAGCGCACGGTATGAAAATCACTGGCTGTGCTGTGTGCAGTCTGTGGCTAGTTTGCACTGTTGTCGGCCATTGTAGTGTTGGGCAGCGGCAGCTGGATGTGAACAGCGCGTAGCGTTGCGCAGTTGGAGGTGAGCCGCCAGCAGTGGAGGATGTGGGGGGAGAGATAGCGAAGTTTTGAAATTTTTAAGACTGGATGTCATGAACTGCCATGTATATTATGATTTTTCAACACTATTAAGGTAAATACATTGTTTGTTCTCTATTAAAATCTTTCATTTGCTAACTATGCCTATCAGTAGTTAGTGCCTTCAGTAGTTTGAATCTTTTATTTAGCTGGCAGTAGTGGCGCTCGCTGTATTGCATGATGTAGTTCGAGTAACGAAGATTTTTGTGAGGTAAGTGATTTGTGAAAGGTATAGGTTAATGTTAGTCAGGGCCATTCCTTTGTAGGGATTTCTGAAAGTCAGAGTGCGTTGCGCTAAAAAATATTGTGTGTCAGTTTAAGCACAGTCTTGTATAAATGTTCAAAGGGGACGTTTCACTAAGCCTAGCTTAATTTTACCATACATGTCTTTATCAACAACGAATGTAGCCACACGTTGACCTATTCCTGTACCTTTCCTTCGTCTTATTTCCTTGGCTCTATCAGCTAAAATTCTGTCTGCGACGTGACGTACTAGAAAATCTTTGTTTGCGGCGTAATCAAGGTCGTGCTCGAGGCAGGCTTCGTCGATTAGGTTACTACCTCTATCGCCACGTGCCAAGCGTTTCTCGAGCTTTGTTCTGGTCCACAGAAGTTATATCCCGGAATGTGTAATTCAACTGGTAATTTGTCGAAAATACCACCTCCACCTCTTATTATGGTGTGTCGCCTATCGCGCATTGGACACTACTGTGCTGATTGAGGTTTACGCATCCTATTATATTCTAATTCGTCAGCATTAATCCAGCTGTCTTCCGATGATTGAAATCCCAGCCATTTAACTAGCGCTCTATTCCCACGACGTCTTATTACACGTTCGATGAGGAATACATCTGGTACAGAGCTCTTCTGCAATTCCTCTGTACAAAAGCATCCTGCAGTTTCTTCACCCTTGCTATCCTTTAAGATATATGTTCTAGGGTTCGTTCTCTCCACTTTGGAGACTAAGAATATTTCAGCTGACCAGTTTGGCAAGTACGACTTCTCAAATGCAGTCTTTTGCTTTGAAATACGTACTAAATCACCTCCATTAAACCTTTGATTTCGTGGATCGAGCATTTGAATGCGGAAATATACCGACTACATGAGTGAATTGTCACGAACATCAATAGCTTTTAATTTTATTGTACTATATTTGGTTCGATTATAGCGTGCTATTATCCGCCATAGGATAATAGCCGCCGTCCATTTGTACGACCCGCAAAGCTTAAATCGCTTCCACATTTGAGCTTTCACTGTTCTGTTCAGATGCTCGGCAATACTCACTTTCAGCTGGGTATACGTTCAGTAGTGGTGTATTCCGTACCGCTCCATTAGAGTCTTGAAATTTTCATTCTAAAACTCTCCACCATGATCGGTTTGAAGGCTTTCTGGACATCGATTCGTTCCTGTTTGTAGCGAACGCTCGAACACTGCAGCAACATCTCTCCCTGTCTGTTTTCACACGTAATGCCCATGCGAATATAGAGTGTGTATCAACGACCATTAAAATATACTTGAAACCTCTATTCTCACGGCTGCACAGGTCCATATCCACAAGAAACACCTGCCATTAGTCATCCAGTCCTTTAATCATGACATGTCTACGTGAGTACGCTGGTTTGTGCATCTCGTATCTACTGTTTCCACACTTACTATTACCATTACTATTTCTTTCTATTCTCAGACGTTATGTCTGGTCAAAAATGGACAGTGACGCGGACCTTGATCAAGCGTGACTTCCTTTTAACTGTACGGTATATGTTATACTGCATTTAGGAACTACTACTATTACTATTACTATTATTATTATTATTATTATTATTATTATTATTATTATTATTATTTCTTCCTTTCTTTTTCTGAGACGTTATGTCTGGTCAAAAATGGAAAGTGACGCGGACCTTGACCAAGCGTGACTTCCTTTTAACTGTACGGTATATGTTATATTGCATTTAGGAACTTTTGTGTGATTGAACATGTATCAATAATTACGGATTTCTGTAGTTGTATATATAAGTTTGGATGTAGCTGTATTGCATTGATGTACTGGTGGATATTTTGTGGTATGACTCGTGTAGTTGATAGTATAATTGGTATAATGTCAACTTTATCCTGATGCCACATGCCCTTGACTTCCTCAGCCAGTTGGAGGTATTTTTCAATTCATTCTCCTATTTTCTTTTGTATATTTGTTGTATTGGGTATGCATATTTCGATTAGTTGTGTTACTTTCTTCTTTTTATTGGTGAGTATGATGTCAGATTTGTTATGTGGTGTTGTTTTATCTGTTATAATGGTTCTGTTCCAGTATAATTTGTATTCATCATTCTCCAGTACATTTTGTGGTGCATACTTGTATGTGGGAACGTCTTGTTTTATAAGTTTATGTTGTAAGGCAAGCTGTTGATGTATTATTTTTGCTACATTGTCGTGTCTTCTGGGGTATTCTGTATTTGCTAGTATTGTACATCCGCTTGTGATGTGATCTACTGTTTCTATTTGTTGTTTGCAAAGGCTGCATTTATCTGTTGTGGTATTGGGATCTTTAATAATATGCTTGCTGTAATATCTGGTGTTTATTGTTTGATCCTGTATTGCAATCATGAATACTTCCGTCTCACTGTATATATTACCTTTTCTTAGCCATGTGCTGGATGCGTCTTGATCGACGTGTGGCTGTGTTAGATGATATGGGTGCTTGCCATGTAGTGTTTTCTTTTACCAATTTACTTTCCTCGTATCTGTTGATGTTATGTGATCTAGAGGGTTTAGAAGTGGTTATGAAATTGCAGTGGTGTAGCCAATGTATTTATATGAATGATTGATTTGTGTATTTTGCTAGTTTCTGCTCGTTCGAGAAAGAATTTTCTTAAATTGTCTACCTGTCCATAATGTAGGTTTTTTATGTCGATAAATCCCCTTCCTCCTTCCTTTCTGCTTAATGTGAATCTTTCTGTTGCTGAATGTATGTGATGTATTCTATATTTGTGGCATTGTAGTCGTGTAAGTGTATTGAGTGCTTCTAGGTCTGTGTTACTCCATTTCACTACTCCAAATGAATAGGTCAATATTGGTATAGCGTAAGTATTTATGGCTTTTGTCTTGTTTCTTGCTGTCAATTCTGTTTTCAGTATTTTTGTTAGTCTTTGTCTATATTTTTCTTTTAGTTCTTTAATATTCGTATTATCTATTCCTATTTTTTGTCTGTATCCTAGATATTTATAGGCATCTGTTTTTTACATCGCTTCTATGCAGTCGCTGTGGTTATCCAATATGTAATCTTCTTGATTAGTGTGTTTTCCCTTGACTGTGCTATTTTTTTTACATTTGTCTGTGCCAAAAGCCATATTTATATCATTGCTGAATACTTCTGTTATCTTTAGTAGTTGGCTGAGTTGTTGATTTGTTGCTGCCAGTAGTTTTAGATCATCCATGTATAGCAAATGTGTGATTTTGTGTTGGTATGTTCCAGTAACATTGTATCAATAATTTGTATTATTTAGCGTGTTGGATAGTGGGTTCAGAGCAAGGCAGAACCAGAAAGGACTTAATGAGTCTCCTTGGTATATTCCACGCTTAATCTGTATTGGCTGTGATGTGATATTATTTGAATTTGTTTGTATATTAAGTGTGGTTTTCCAATTTTTCAGTAGTATGTTTAGGAACTGTATCAATTTAGGACCTACTTTGTATATTTCCAATATTTGTAGTAACCATGAGTGGGGTACACTATCAAAACCTTTTTGGTAATCAATGTATGCGTGGTGTAGCGACCTTTATTTAGTTTTAGCTTGATATGTCACCTCTGCATCTATTATCAGCTGTTCTTTACATTCTAGTGCTCCTTTGCAGCAGCCTTTTTGTTCTTCCATTATAATTTTGTTCTGTGTTGTATATGTCATTAATTTCTGTGTAATGACTGAAGTTAATATTTTGTATATTGTTGGTAGGCATGTTATGGGGCGATATTTAGCTGGGTTTGCTGAGTCTGCTTGATCTTTAGGTTTCAGGTAGGTTATTCCATGTGTAAGTGTATCAGGGAATGTGTATGGGTCTCCAATGTAACTGTTAAATAATTTAGTTAGATGTGAATGTGTTGAGGTGAACTTCTTTAGCCAGAAATATGGTATTTTATCTTTTCCAGGGGCTTTCCAATTATGAGTAGAATTAATTGCTTGGGTGACTTCATGTTGCAAAATTATCACTTCAGGCATCCGCGTTATCATCTTGTATGTGTCTGTTTCTGCTTGTATCCACCATGCATGCCTGTTATGTTGTACCAGGTTTGACCATATGTTGCTCCAGAAGTGTTCCATGTATGTCATGATTGGTGGATTGTCTATTTTAATGTGTGGTATCTATTGTCTGGTAAAATTTCTTTTGGTTTGCGTTGAATGTTTGGTTTTGTTTCCTTCTATTTTCACTTTTTTTCTATCTTCTAAGTCGTTTGGCCAATGCTTGTAATTTCTGCTTCTTTTCATCTAATTGCAGCATCGCTTCTTGCTGTGAGATTTTTCCTAACCTTTTTCGTTTTTTTTCTGACATTTCATTTCTTATAAATTGTGTTAGCTGTCCGATGTCTTTTCTCAGTTTTTCTATTCTGATCTGTAGCCTGTGTTGCCATGCTGGTTTTGTGGGCTGCTTCTGTGTGTTGGTTGGTTCTGATCTCTGCCTAGTGTGTATATTTAGTGTAGTGAGTGCTCCTATATAAACCAGTAGTTGTAACTCTTCCATAGTTGTATTTTAATTTATTTTGTTGTGTATGATTTTGTTGACAGTTTTTATTGTTGTTTCGACTTGTGGGTTATTTGGCGGTCTATGCAAGAATGTTCTAATGTCTGTATTTGTGTCTTTGTATTCTATATATGTCAGCTGAAATTTCTCATCTATATCTAACATGTGTGTCACTTCGTGTTCTATTTGTGCTTGTTCTGGTGGCTGTCTTAAGATTTCGTTTTCCTCTGATTGTTTAACTGATGTGTGTTGTTCTTGGTTTGTTTTCTCTGGGATGTTTGAGTCCATTACTGTATTTTCTTCTTCTTCTGGTTGCACATTATTTTGTTCCAGTACTTGTTGTACTTGTTGTTTGATGTTTTCTAATTCTGACTGGCGTATCCTGTTATTTTTGATTATTACACGGATCTGATCAGCTAGTCGTTGTTCTGTTAAAAATTTTAATTCTGGTTATCTGGTAATAAATGTTGTGTATACTTGTGATCTGTTTCCAGTTGTGTTGGTTCCTAGGTTTGTTGCTTGGTAATAACAGAACATGAGGTGTCAATTAACTTCATCTGACCATCTCATCCTCTGTCTTTGTTTTCCTTCTAGGGTGGTTGCAGGAAGCAAAACACCTCTATTTGGATTTAAATCATTTTCCAGTTGGCTAGCAGTGTCGTTACCATTGTGGGCGGGCATAGGGTTCAAGCGTCGTCCCCGACCATGACGGCGCTTGTCCGAGGCTTCTTTAGTTCTGTCCTGATCCAAGTAATCACACTAAAAGGGGGGGTTAGCCCTATTAGTGGTTTGTTCTTTTCGGCGCCTTTTACGACTGGCAGAACATACTGGAGGCCTATTCTTTTCCAGGGCCTTATTATTATTATTATTATTATTATTATTATTATTATTACTATTAATATTCCTCTTTCTCCAAGTTCTGAAATTATTGAGACAACTTCATTCGAGTGTGCTGTATTACCTGCTGCAGCTGAAGCCATCAACAGCCGAAGTCTATCTATCAGTACATGTGTCTCATCGTAATATACAGGGTGAGTCACCTAATATTACCGCTGGATATATTTCGTAAACCACATCAAATACTGACGAATCGATTCCACAGACCGAACGTGAGGAGAGGGGCTAGTGTAATTGGTTAATACAAGCCATAAAGAATGCACGAAAGTATGTTTAACACAAACCTACGTTTTTTTAATGGAACCCCGTTAGTTTTGTTAGCACATCTGAACATATAAACAAATACGTAATCAGTGCCGTTTGTTGCATTGTGAAATGTTAATTACATCCGGAGATGTTGTAACCTAAATTTGACGCTGGAGTACCACTCCGCTGTTCGATCGTGTGTATCGGAGAGCACCGAATTACGTAGAGATCTAAAGGGAACGGTGATGGACCTTAGGTACAGAAGAGACTGTAACAGCACATTCCGTCCACATGCTAACACATTTTTATTGGTCTTTTTCACTGACGCACATGTACATTACAATGAGGGGTGAGGTACACGTACACACGTGGTTTCCGTTTTCCATTACGGAGTGGAATAGAGTGTGTCCCGACATGTCAGGCCTATAGATGTTCAATGTGGCGGCCATCACTTGCTGCACACAATTGCAATCTCTGGTGTAATGAATGTCGTACACGCCGCAGTACATCTGGTGTAATGTCGTCGCAGGCTGCCTCAATACGTTGTTTCATATCCTCCGGGGTTGTAGGCACATCACGGTACACATTCTCCTTTAACGTACCCCACAGAAAGAAGTCCAGAGGTGTAAGATCAGGAGAACGGGCTGGCCAATTTATGCGTCCTCCACGTCCTATGAAACGCCCGTTGAACAACCTGTCTAGGGTCAGCCTAGTGTTAATTGCGGAATGTGCAGGTGCACCATCATGCTGATACCACATATGTCGACGCGTTTCCAGTGGGACATTTTCGAGCAACGTTGGCAGATCATTCTGTAGAAACGCGATGTATGTTGCAGCTGTTTGGCCCCTGCAATGAAGTGAGGACCAATGAGGTGGTCGCCAATGATTCCGCACCATACATTTACAGTCCACGGTCGCTGTCGCTCTACCTGTCTGAGCCAGCGAGGATTGTCCACGGACCAGTAATGCTTGTTCCGTAGATCCACTGCCCCGTGGTTTGTGAAACCCGCTTCATCGGTAAACAGATAGAACTGCAACGCATTCTCTGTTAATGCCCATTGACAGAATTGCACTCGATGATTAAAGTCATCACCATGTAATTGCTGATGTAGCGACACATGAAACGGGTGAAAGCGGTGACGATGCAGTATGCGAATGACACTACTTTGACTCAGTCCACCGGCTCTCGCAATGTCCCGTGTACTCATGTGTGGGTTCATGGCAACAGCAGCTAACACACCAACTGCACCCGCTTCTCCTGTGACGGGCCTGTTACGGACCCGTTTGCGTGCTACGACCATACCTGTCGCATACGGTTGGCGGTAGATGTTTTGCAATGTGCGGCACGCTGGATGCTCTCTGTCCGGGTACCGTTCTGCATACACCCTGCAGGCTTCAGCTGCATTTCGTCGACACTCTCCATAGATGAGTATCATCTCCGCCTTTTCAGAGTTCGAATACACCATGGTCACAGTTCCTACAACACTACACTATCACAGACGCCTGTTAACATGGTGTACTACAGTTGGTCTGCGTGCGGAGACGTATGCAGAATAACAATAGCAGCAAGCGCTACATGCGGACACTGCGACAGCAAGACCAAACCACAGCAGTGCACTACAGCCACACTCGTAAACACGGTCTTCATCGTAAACATGTCCCTGCAGATGCTGCTCGCCGACCGTGGCCCGTGTTTGTTACAACACGCAACTGAACGTCGGAGGTTTCAAGCGTCAACTTTAGGTTACAATATCTCCGGATGTAATTAACATTTTACAATGCAACAAACGGCACTGATTACTTATTTGTTTATCTGTTCAGATGTGCTAACGAAACTAACGTGGTTCCATTTAAAAAAATGTAGGTTTGTGTTAAAAAACATACTTTCGTGCACAATTACACTAGCCCCCCTCACGTTCGGTCTGTGGAAACGGTTCGTCAGTATTTGATGTGGTTTACGAAATATATCCAGCGGTAACGTTAGGCTCAAATGGCTCTGAGCACTATGGGACTCAACATCTTTGGTCATAAGTCCCCTAGAACTTAGAACTACTTAAACCTAACTAATCTAAGGACACCACACACACCCATGCCCGAGGCAGGATTCGAACCTGCGACCGCAGCAGTCCCGCGGTTCCGGACTGCAGCGCCAGAACCGCTAGACCACCGCGGCCGTCGGTAACGTTAGATGACTCACCCGTACATATATACTGAGTGGGTTGATTGCTCACTCGTTTATATTGAATGTCAAGACCTTCACCAATGCTTTGAGGTTGCTCATTCAGTAAAGGTTGTATAGTGATAGTGTATTTAGAGTTTTGTGGGCTTATCAGTGTTCCGTCTGCTTTCTTATATACTTCAGTCAACTGTAGTATTTCTCGATACGCCTTGCGGTCACTGGCAGAGTAGTTTAGGTTTTTTGATGGTCTTAGGAACACGAGTTTCATTAAGCCAGGTGTCCTTTTAAACTCTTGGTCCCCGATCGGTACTGTGCTAAAAGGTTAAACTTATACACTCCTGGAAATGGAAAAAAGAACACATTGACACCGGTGTGTCAGACCCACCATACTTGCTCCGGACACTGCGAGAGGGCTGTACAAGCAATGATCACACGCACGGCACAGCGGACACACCAGGAACCGCGGTGTTGGCCGTCGAATGGCGCTAGCTGCGCAGCATTTGTGCACCGCCGCCGTCAGTGTCAGCCAGTTTGCCGTGGCATACGGAGCTCCATCGCAGTCTTTAACACTGGTAGCATGCCGCGACAGCGTGGACGTGAACCGTATGTGCAGTTGACGGACTTTGAGCGAGGGCGTATAGTGGGCATGCGGGAGGCCGGGTGGACGTACCGCCGAATTGCTCAACACGTGGGGCCTGAGGTCTCCACAGTACATCGATGTTGTCGCCAGTGGTCGGCGGAAGGTGCACGTGCCCGTCGACCTGGGACCGGACCGCAGCGACGCACGGATGCACGCCAAGACCGTAGGATCCTACGCAGTGTCGTAGGGGACCGCACCGCCACTTCCCAGCAAATTAGGGACACTGTTGCTCCTGGGGTATCGGCGAGGACCATTCGCAACCGTCTCCATGAAGCTGGGCTACGGTCCCGCACACCGTTAGGCCGTCTTCCGCTCACGCCCCAACATCGTGCAGCCCGCCTCCAGTGGTGTCGCGACAGGCGTGAATGGAGGGACGAATGGAGACGTGTCGTCTTCAGCGATGAGAGTCGCTTCTGCCTTGGTGCCAATGATGGTCGTATGCGTGTTTGGCGCCGTGCAGGTGAGCGCCACAATCAGGACTGCATACGACCGAGGCACACAGGGCCAACACCCGGCATCATGGTGTGGGGAGCGATCTCCTACACTGGCCGTACACCACTGGTGATCGTCGAGGGGACACTGAATAGTGCACGGTACATCCAAACTGTCATCGAACCCATCGTTCTACCATTCCTAGACCGGCAAGGGAACTTGCTGTTCCAACAGGACAATGCACGTCCGCATGTATCCCGTGCCACCCAAAGTGCTCTAGAAGGTGTAAGTCAACTACCCTGGCCAGCAAGATCTCCGGATCTGTCCCCCATTGAGCATGTTAGGGACTGGATGAAGCGTCGTCTCACGCGGTCTGCACGTCCAGCACGAACGCTGGTCCAACTGAGGCGCCAGGTGGAAATGGCATGGCAAGCCGTTCCACAGGACTACATCCAGCATCTCTAGGATCGTCTCCATGGGAGAATAGCAGCCTGCATTGCTGCGAAAGGTGGATATACACTGTACTAGTGCCGACATTGTGCATGCTCTGTTGCCTGTGTCTATGTGCCTGTGGTTCTGTCAGTGTGATCATGTGATGTATCTGACCCCAGGAATGTGTCAATAAAGTTTCCCCTTCCTGGGACAATGAATTCACGGTGTTCTTATTTCAATTTCCAGGGGTGTAGATTGAGAACCGAGTATGTACGGTCCCTCCTTGCTGACACCGAATGTTCTGTCTATTCTTTTCGTGTACAGGTTAATGAAGTCGGCAATTGGAACGTTCATCATCTCGTGATGCTAGCTTTCTGATAGATTCGGTAACGGGTTTAAATGTCTCTCTTAGTGTTTGGCTCCCGCTCCATGTTTCCCATTCTCACCGATCGTAATTTCTCTCGAACAGCTTTACGCGCTTGAATGACTTCATGCTTAGTCGATGACTTGACGCATACTAATCTGGGCTCTGTATATCGCGAGGCTTTACATATGCTTTGTCCTTCTCCTCCTCCTCCTCCTCCTCCTCCTCCTCCTCCTCCTCAGTAACAAGAGCTTCAGTTTCTATTTTCATCTCAATTTCGCCAATTATTTTCTCTAGCCGGTGTTGGTCAAGCGCAAAAATTTTCAAATTTTCTCTTAATTCCCTTACAGCCTTACCGCGTATATTGAGTCTTCCTTCAAGAGATTGAAATTTCGTATCAGTATACATGCGTCCATTTTGTCTATGTAAACCTGACCTCTCAGACTGAACACCTGACATGCGTGCGAACGTGTCCATGGTGTAGAGTACACTGGTGCATTCACCTGTTTTGTATGATTATATATGGAGAAACTCGCAGAAGTTCCGACTGGAACTAACATAATTCAGTTTTCGAGTTTTATCAATAACGAGAAACCCGTACTGTGAGTGATTCCAGCAATCTGCACGTATCTTTAAAAATTCATTGTACGACATGTCTGTCCCCACATGAGCCTGGTAAATGTGTTTTAGACTGAGATTCTCTTGTTTGAATGCTACAATGGCGTTATACTGACCAACTGTTTTGGGATCCTGGAATATGTCTGAGATGAAATACGTCAACACCCATATGACGACCAAAGCAGAAATATCTGCGGACCTGGTCTTGCTTTTCAACAGCTACATCGTCAAATATGAAGACTGTGTTTGGGTTTACTTCTTCAGGTGGAGGTATGTCGTCGTTTTCACTGAATGCCGTGTACATTACACCATCTACGCCACCTAATATTCTCTGAAGTAACTTATACTTGGGTTGAAATAGTGTTTTGCAGAACATGTACACATGCTCGAAGCGAACTCCATCAATGTACGTTAGCAGAGCCATGAAAAGGTTTGTCTTGCCGCTGTTGGATGGACCTTTAATTATAGCTCGTATGTTATCGGGGAGGAGCACTCCATTCTTCTTTGTCTTCTTGTCTGTATCTTCATCATCGCAGGACCAGTCACCTACAACAAACTCCTTGTGACGAAGGTGCTTCACCCAGCCTGCCATGATACCTACTGTGTTAGGTCCTGGCGTGCAATAGGCTTTTATATAAAAAAGGAACTGTGTGTCATCACATTTGACATTATAGGCAAGGTCATTTGTCTAGAGAAATAAGACGAAGACAAATCTGAGATGATAAATATATTTCTATATTCACGATTGGCACTTATATATAGCATTATGAAAAAATTATTTGTTTCTTTTTTAATCGGTGCAGCAGCAGTACAGTATTTGGAAAATAACTGCTTCTTATATCCCTCAAATTCTGCACATATATCTAGCAAAGTGATCGGCGCATTGCAATGGTCTCGCATTCCATCAGTAAATTTGAGTTCAACATTTTCCACACCTATTCGGAGAATAACGTAAGACTTCGGCACTGCACTTATAAAGGTACGAAAACAATTATCTGTATCCGCTATGTGAATGCTGCATGTGTGAATCCAGTGAATGATATCACTGTATACGGCTTGAGCATATGGGAGCCATCTATTTAGTCTCTCAATTGTAGTAGTTATCGCTGAGTCTAGATTGAAAAAGTTATCAACAATCGAGTGCGGCATGTAAATAGTCTGACCCTCAGCACTTTTTAATTCTTAGTGTAGCATGATCATATGTTGATAATATACTCATTGTTAGACCACCGCAGTAGATATCCTGGGACGGAAAATATCCTGCAGTCATATGCTTATTGATGTATGTTTTTGCGCGACAGAGTTCAAGCCACTCACAGTCTGAAAAGCTCACTTTAATATTTTTGGGCACATTTTCGAGCACTAACACAGATGGCAAGCTACCGTACTGTGAAACTTCAATTCCTAGATGAATATGTTTTGAACCACTAACCGTTAATCCATAGCAACAGACGAATAGTAAAGGTGGCAATGCACTGGAGGTTGGTATTTTCTCATCCACAACATCCAGACCAGTGCTGTTAGCCATCTGTTCTTGATTGATGCTGGAATGTCTCTTGTGCTTGGTCAAATGGATGGTGCATACGATGGTGCCCAGTAGGATGTTGCACCCTCTACAGTATCAAGTGGCACAGATAATTGAGTCTCATTATCCTGATTGATCATGCTGAGAAGCTGCGATAGAGGATCTGCTGATGGCACTGGTGTGGATCCCTGCAGGTTGGAACCTATCAGCCTGGACAGGTATGGGTTGGATGGGGGCTCTATCGATACATTTGGTGGAGAGAGAGGGGGAAGAATAATCATCAGTATAAGATGTTGCTGCTGTTGGAGAACTATTAATAATAATAATAGACAATCCACCAAGCATAACAGACACGGAACACTTCTGGAGCAACCTATGGTCAAACCCGGTAAAACATAACAGGCATGCACGGTGGATACAAGCAGAAACTGACACATACAAGATGATAATGCAGATACCTGAAGCGATAATTTAGCAACATCAAGTCACCCAAGCAATTAATTCTACTCATAATTGGAAAGTCCCTGGAAAAGATAAAATACCAAATTTCTGGCTAAAGAAGTTCACCTCAACACGTTCACATCTAACTAAATTATTTAACAGTTACATTGCAGACCCATACACATTACCTGATACACTTACACATGGAATAACTTATCTGAAACCCAAAGATCAAGCAGACTCAGCAAACCCAGCTAAATGTCACCCCATAACATGCCTACCAACAATATACAAAGTATTAACTTCAGTCTTTACACAGAAATTAATAACACATTCAACACAGAACAAAATTATAAATGAAGAGCAAAAAGCCTGTTGCAAAGGAGCAAGAAGATGTAAAGAGCAACTGATAATAGATGCAGAGGTGACATATCAAGCTACAACTAAACAAAGGTCGCTACACTACGCATACATTGATTACCAAAAACTTTTGATAGTGTACCCCACTCATGGTTACTACAAATATTGGAAATATACAAAGTAGATCCTAAATTGATACAGTTCCTAAACATACTACTGAAAAATTGGAAAACCACACTTAATACTCAAACAAACTTAAATAACATCACATCACAGCCAATACAGATTAAGCGTGGAATGTACCAAGGAGACTAATTAAGACCTTTCTGGTTCCACCTTGCTCTGAACCCACTATCCAACATGCTAAATAATAAAAATTATGGATACAATATTACTGGAACATACCAACACAGAATCACACATTTGCTATACATGGATGATCTAAAACTACTGGCAGCAACAAATCAACAACTCAACCAATTACTAAAGATAACAGAAGTATTCAGCAATTATATAAATATGGCTTTTGGAACAGACAAATGTAAGAAAAATAGCATAGTCAAGGGAAAACACACTAAACAAGAAGATTACATATTGGATAACCACAGCGACTGCATAGAATCGATGCAAAAAACAGATGCCTATAAATATCTAGGATACAGACAAAAAATAGGAATAGATAATACAAATATTAAAGAACTACTAAAAGAAAAATATAGACAAATACTAACAAAAATACTGAAAACAGAATTGACAGCAAGAAACAAGACAAAAGCTATAAATACTTATGCTATACCAATATTGACCTACTCATTTGGAGTAGTGAAATGGAGTAACACAGACCTAGATGCACTCAATACACTTACACGTTCACAATGCCACAAATATAGAATACATCACATACATTCAGCAACAGAAAGATTCACATTAAGCAGAAAGGAAGGAGGAAGGGGATTTATCGACATAAAAAACCTACATTATGGACAGGTAGACAATTTAAGAAAATTCTTTCTCGAACGAGCAGAAACTAGCAAAATATACAAAGCAGTCACTCATATAAATACATCGGCTACACCACTGCAATTTCATAACCACTTCTACAACCCTCTAGATCACATATCATCAACAGATACGAAGAAAGTAAATTGGAAAAAGAAAACACTACATGGCAAGCACCCGTATCATCTAACACAGCCACACATCGATCAAGACGCATGCAGCACATGGCTAAGAAAAGGCAATATATACAGTGAGACGGAAGGATTCATGATTGCAATACAGGATCAAACAATAAACACCAGATATTACAGCAAGCATATTATTAAAGATCCCAATACCACAACAGATAAATGCAGCCTTTGCAAACAACCAATAGAAACAGTAGATCACATCACAAGTGGATGTACAATACTAGCAAATACAGAATACCCAGAAGACATGACAATGTAGCAAAAATAATACATCAACAGCTTGTCTTACAACATAAACTTATAAAACAAGACGTTCCCACATACAAGTATGCACCACAAAATGTACTGGAGAATGATGAATACAAATTATACTGGAACAGAACCATTATAACAGATAAAACAACACCACATAACAAACCTGACATCATACTCACCAATAAAAAGAAGAAAGTAACACAACTAATCGAAATATCCATACCCAAAACAACAAATATACAGAGGAAAACAGGAGAAAAAATTGAAAAAACATCCAACTGGATAAGGAAGCCATGGACATGTGGCATCAGGAGACAACAAATATACAAAAGAAAACAGGAGAATAAATTGAAAAATACATCCAACTGGCTGAGGATGTCAAGGACATGTGGCATCAGGATAAAGTTGACATTATACCAATTATACTATCAACTACAGGAGTCATACCACACAATATCCACCAGTACATCAATGCAATACAGCTACATCCAAACTTATATAACTACAGAAATCCGTAATTATTGATACATGTTCAATCACACGAAAGTCCCTAAATGCAATATAACATATACCGTACAGTTGAAAGGAAGTCTCGCTTGATCAAGGTCCGCATCACTTTCCATTTTTGACCGGACATAACGTCTGAGAAAAGAAAGAATTAATAATAAAGGAGCAGTATAGATAATTACTTTTCTGCTGCTTCTTTCTCCTGTTCTGCTGGGTTGACTGGTGCTTCATCATGCTGACTGATCTACATCTACATCTATACTCCGCGAGCCACCTTACGGTGTGTGGCGGAGGGTACTTATTGTACCACTATCTGATCCCCCTTTCCCTGTTCCATTCACGAATTGTGCGTGGGAAGAACGACTGCTTGTAAGTCTCCGTATTTGCTCTAATTTCTCGGATCTTTTCGTTGTGATCATTACGCGAGATATATGTGGGCGGTAGTAATACGTTGCCCATCTCTTCCCGGAATGTGCTCTCTCGTAATTTCGATAATAAACCTCTCCGTATTGCGTAACGCCTTTCTTGAAGTGTCCGCCACTGGAGCTTGTTCAGCATCTCCGTAACGCTCTCGCGCTGACTAAATGTCCCCATGACGAATCGCGCTGATTTTCGCTGGATCATGTCTATCTCTTCTATTAATCCAACCTGGTAAGGGTCCCATACTGATGAGCAATACTCAAGAATCGGACGAACAAGCGTTTTGTAAGCTACTTCTTTCGTCGATGAGTCACATTTTCTTAGAATTCTTCCTATGAATCTCAACCTGGCGCCTGCTTTTGCCACTATTTGTTTTATGTGATCATTCCACTTCAGATCGCTCCGGATAGTAACTCCTAAGTATTTTACGGTCGTTACCGCTTCCAATGATTTACCACCTATGGCATAATCGTACTGGAATGGATTTCTGCCCCTATGTATGCGCATTATATTACATTTATCTACGTTTAGGGAAAGCTGCCCGCTGTCGCACCATGCATTAATCCTCTGCAGGTCTTCCTGGAGTACGTACGAGTCTTCTGATGTTGCTACTTTCTTGTAGACAACCGTGTCATCTGCAAATAGCCTCACGGAGCTACCGATGTTGTCAACTAAGTCATTTATGTATATTGTAAACAATAAAGGTCCTATCACGCTTCCTTGCGGTACTCCCGAAATTACCTCTACATCTGCAGATTTTGAACCGTTAAGAATGACATGTTGTGTTCTTTCTTCTAGGAAATCCTGAATCCAATCACAAACCTGGTCCGATATTCCGTAAGCTCGTATTTTTTTTATAAACGTAAGTGCGGAACCGTATCAAATGCCTTCCTGAAGTCCAGGAATACGGCATCAATCTGCTCGCCAGTATCTACGGCACTGTGAATTTCTTGGGCAAATAGGGCGAGCTGAGTTTCACATGATCTCTGTTTGCGGAATCCATGTTGGTTATGATGAAGGAGATTTGTATTATCTAAGAACGTCATAATACGAGAACACAAAACATGTTCCATTATTCTACAACAGATTGACGTAAGCGAAATAGGCCTATAATTATTCGCATCTGATTTATGACCCTTCTTGAAAATGGGAACGACCTGCGCTTTCTTCCAGTCGCTAGGTACTTTACGTTCTTCCAGCGATCTACGATAAATTGCTGATAGAAAGGGGGCAAGTTCTTTAGCATAATCTCTGTAGAATCTTAAGGGTATCTCGTCTGGTCCGGATGCTTTTCCGCTACTAAGTGATAGCAGTTGTTTTTCAATTCCGATATCGTTTATTTCAATATTTTCCATTTTGGCGTCCGTGCGACGGCTGAAGTCAGGGACCGTGTTACGATTTTCCGCAGTGAAACAGTTTCGGAACACTGAATTCAGTATTTCTGCCTTTCTTCGGTCGTCCTCTGTTTCGGTGCCATCGTGGTCAACGAGTGACTGAATAGGGGATTTAGATCCGCTTACCGATTTTACATATGACCAAAACTTTTTAGGGTTCTTGTTTAGATTGTTTGCCAATGTTTTATGTTCGAATTCGTTGAATGCTTCTCTCATTGCTCTCTTTACGCTCTTTTTCGCTTCGTTCAGCTTTTCCTTATCAGCTATGATTCGACTACTCTTAAACCTATGATGAAGCTTTCTTTGTTTCCGTAGTACCTTTCGTACATGATTGTTATACCACGGTGGATCTTTCCCCTCGCTTTGGACCTTAGTCGGTACGAACTTATCTAAGGCGTACTGGACGATGTTTCTGAATTTTTTCCATTTTTGTTCCACATCCTCTTCCTCAGAAATGAACGTTTGATGGTGGTCAGTCAGATATTCTGCGATTTGTGCCCTATCACTCTTGTTAAGCAAATATATTTTCCTTCCTTTCTTGGCATTTCTTATTACACTTGTAGTCATTGATGCAACCACTGACTTATGATCACTGATACCCTCTTCTACATTCACGGAGTCGAAAAGTTCCGGTCTATTTGTTGCTATGAGGTCTAAAACGTTAGCTTCACGAGTTGGTTCTCTAACTATCTGCTCGAAGTAATTCTCGGACAAGGCAGTCAGGATAATGTCACAAGAGTCTCTGTCCCTGGCTCCAGTTCTGATTGTGTGACTATCCCATTCTATACCTGGTAGATTGAAGTCTCCCCCTATTACAATAGTATGATCACGAAACTTCTTCACGACGTTCTGCAGGTTCTCTCTGAGGCGCTCAACTACTACGGTTGCTGATGCAGGTGGTCTATAGAAGCATCCGACTATCATATCTGACCCACCTTTGATACTTAGCTTAACCCAGATTATTTCACATTCGCATTCGCTAATAACTTCACTGGATATTATTGAATTCTTTACTGCTATAAATACTCCTCCACCATTGGCGTTTATCCTATCCTTGCGGTATATATTCCATTCTGTGTCTAGGATTTCGTTACTGTTCACTTCCGGTTTTAACCAACTTTCCGTTCCTAATACTATATGCGCACTATTTCCTTCAATAAGAGATACTAATTCAGGAACCTTGCCCTGGATACTCCTGCAGTTTACCAATATTACGTTAACTTTTCCTGTTTTTGGTCTCTGAGGACGGACGTTCTTTATCAACGATGATAATGTCCTCTCTGGTAAGCCATCAGGTATTTTATCGTTTCTGATGAAGATTGATTTTCAACAGCTGTTGGGCCCTCCTAATATACATGACAACCACGTCATCATGATGCTGTGCTCCTATTGGCTGATCTGCACGATCATGCGACCTGTCACAGCGTTCTCTAGTGGGGGACTCGCTAACTAGGTCAGTTCTCCAGTCGGCTGGATCAGAAGAGGTTGTCTGCTATCACGGCCGCCATTTTTGGATAACGGCACTCACATCATCATCATCATCATCATCAGCTGATGTCATAGCCGCCATTTTGGAGAATGGTACTCGCATCATCGGCTGCCATCTTGGATACCGGTACTTGCATCATCAGCTGACGTCACGGCCGCCATCTTGGATAACGGCACTTTGGGGTTGTGTCCACCTGGGGTTGTGTCATTGTTGTTCCACTACTGTAAAGTCGTGTATTAGAGGGAAAACTTGCCATATGAATACATCATTCTTACCACTATATCTGAAAGCGAACAGTTTGTAACTGTTCGCTTAATGCTGTGGCACGGCGAGTGGTGGGATGACAGCACTAGCGATAATATTTATGTAAATTTATTAACAGTAGTACTTCCCAGCTTGACTTGTTAACATGAAAAGAAGAAGAAAACAGTAAGGCTCAACGTTCTGTCAACAACTATGTCCTTAAAGACGTTACGGAAGCTTGGATAGCCCATGAATATAGCAGGATAATGTCATGTCTTTTCTAAATCTTCTGCGTAATCGATTTATAGAAGTAGTAATGGTAGTTTGCGCATATGACATAGACGTGGTGAGCGCTGTCTCATAGAGTGCATTCGTCCAAGAGACACGGGCTCCACCGCAGGCCTTATGGTCTTTGGTACGATAAGCTACATCTCTCGTTCACCTTTGGTGTCTCTGAAGGACACGCTGACAAGCGCTCGGTACGTGCAGAATGTTGCTATATCCTTGTTTTGCCTTTCTTGCAACAGGAAAGTGACGTATTGTTCCAACAGGGTAATGCTCGCCCACACACTGCCCGTGAAATTCAACATGCTCTGGAAGACTTGCACTGACTTCCTTGGCCAGCACTATCTCCGGACTTGTCTCCAATAGAGCACGTGCGGGATACGATGGGACGAGAAGCAACATGTGGGACTCGTCAGTCAACAAATCTTACAAAACTAGTCAACAGTTGGAGCAGGTGTGACATAACGCATTCCAGGAATGTGTTTGCCATCTTTATCATCGACTGGATGCCAGTGGCAGCGCCTTCATTTCCACCCGTGGGGGCTACATCGCGTACCGTTATGGATGTTTCAGCATAGGGTCAACGCCTGGTACCTCCGAGCTGGTTGTGCTATTGATCTGTAAATGCGATCATTTAATGTACTCTACAGGGTGAAGCGAAATTCGCGCCCACTACTCCTCACATGCCAGCGATAAAAAAAATGTATGCCACAAAATTTAGTTTAGTGAGTACATCCGGCAGAAAAAGGCCATTAAAGAGTGGCAATGTGGCAACACTGTAACCACATGCATGCTACCTCATGTCAGCACATGATAGTTGTGCTGTACAGTTGGTTCAGTGGAGCCGGCGCGGCAGCTCAGCGTGTTTGGTCAGAGGGTTAGCTGCCCTGTGTAATAAAAAAACTGAGTTAATCGATCAATAACGAACTTAAACGGATGTCTTACGACGTCCGCCCCGAGCAGATAAAGCGAACAAAAATGAGATTAAAAAAAAGTGGGTAGAGTTTCGAGTTAGCATGCAGAAGGTCGATGGTTCGATCCTGGGTTGAGGTATATGTTTTTTACTTGGTAAATGTAATACAGGTGGTACGTTACCTGGCCTCTTAATCATCAACAGCGATTGCAGTGGGTCCTTTAGAAAGCATTTGCACTTACATACGACAATCGTAGATATGGAAGATTGGTCATCTTTGAAAGAAGCCTTTTCCACGTCGTAAACATGAATTTATTCACACCACTTCATCTACTATATCCGAAACCTGTTTTCTTTGTACCCTCCTCCAATCGCCCCATTCATTAGGTCCGTACGTGACCAGTAGGACTAGAAACATGCTTTGCAAATAATGCCCAAACTCGGTTACTATTTGTATGTAAGACCACGGTCCCACTAATTATGCATTTCAACACAGATTCTGGTAACTGCAAGGTGTTTAGTACGTATCTCAATGTATTATTATTATTATTATTCTTATTATTATTATTATTATTATATTATATTTTATTATTATTATTATTATTATTATTATTATTCTATTGATGGGATTGTGGAAACATCACATCTATTACCATTACAGAAACAGTGTAATTCGAAACCGAACATTTCACAATTAGCGGTGTCGGGATGAATCATGCGGAACGATGTCTGTCAGAGGGCAATGCGTGTTAGGCGGAACAGTGTACAGGACTGATGGCGTGTTTATACTGTATGCGCTGTCCACCAGACACCCATGACAGACTCCATTGTACATGCATATATGCATCGAATTTTCTCATTGTAAACCTCTGAACCAGTGTGGCAGACGCATGGCATACACAAATGATGAATATGTGGATACGCGTCTGATCCGTGGTGCATCTGGAAACCAGGCTGTTGTTGCCACTTGTGAATATTCTGCTAGATATCCTCGTTGACTCCATCCAGATAACTATGTGTGTCGTCGTCTGGAGCTTCACCTTCGGCAATCAGGTTCCCTCTTTCCACCGTCAAGTTACAGAGGTCTCCACGGGCTCGAAGCACTCCAGCTACTCTGGAAGCTATTCTGGAGGTCATACACCAAGAACCTCAGCGAAGCACACGTAGCGTAGCAAGGCAGCTGCGAGTCTCGCAACACAAGGCTGTTAACGTGCTGCACGAGCACGGACTGCACACCTATCATTGTGCTGTCACGCAGCACCTGCATCCTGCAGAACGCCATCAGCAATGCGAATCCGTGACTGGTTCCAGCAACAACAGGAAGCCAACGATTACTTCGTGAACAACATAATATGATCGGATGAAGCAGCATTCACTTGTGAAGGTGTCTTCAATATGCACAATGGCGAGGCTAACCTGCACATCACCTGCGACTGTAGATACCAAGTACGCTTTGGTGACAGCTGTTTGGGCCCCTACATGTTGCCTCACCGGTTGACTGCACGAAGATATCATGAATTCCTCTCAAACTCTCTGCCTGATGTGCTGGAAGATTTTCCACTACATGTTCGGCAGAGGATATGGTTCCAACATGATGGTGCACCTCCACACACTGGAATTAATGTGCTAGGACAGAACATTTCCAGGGTAATGGCTCAGACGAGGAGGTCCAGTTGTATGAGCACCGCGTTCACCTGACCTGAATCCACTGGATTTCTTCCTGTGGGAACACCTGAAGGAGCACGTGTCCTCTAGCCTGTCGACGAATGTGGAAGAACTGGTAGTGCGTGTTGATGCTGCTTGGCTGCGAAGGGTCCAAATCTGTATGATCCGAAGGGTTGCGCAATGTTAAGACGTGTAGCGAGGCCCCTTGAGCATCTGTTGTTCTGAGGACAAAGTATTCTGCTGTGAAGGTCATGTGGTCATTAATATGGACACTATTATTGTCACTTTTGGTAATGTGCGACATCTGAGCATTCATATTACATGTACACTACTGGACATTAAAATTGCTACACCAAGAAGAAATGCAGATGATAAACGGGTATTCATTGGACAAATATATTATACTAGAACTGACATGAGATTGCATTTTCACTCAATTTGGCTGCATAGATCCTGAGAAATCAGTACCCAAAACAATCACCTCTGACCGTAATAACGGCCTTGATACGGCTGGGCATTGAGCTTGGATGGCGTGTACAGGTACAAGTAGTGACTGGGGTATTGCGATGACCCACCTTCTCGGCCACCATTGACCAGACGGTTTCAATTGGTAAGAGATCTGGAGAATGTGCTGGCCAGGGCAGCAGTCGAACATTTTCTGTATCCAGAAAGGCCCGTACAGGACCTGCAACATGCGGTCGTGCATTGTCCTGCTGAAATGTAGGGTTTCGCAGGGATCGAATGAAGGGTAGAGCAACGGGTCGTAACACATCTGTAATGCAACGTCCACTGTTCAAAGTGCCATCAATGCGAACAAGAGGTGACCGAAATGTGTAACCAATGGCATCCCATACCATCACGCGGCGTGACACGCCAGTATGGCGATGACGAATACACGCTTCCAATGCGCGTTCACCGCGATGTCGCCAAACACGGATGCGACCATCATGATGCTGTAAACAGAACCTGGATTCATCCGAAAAAGTGACGTTTCGCCATTCGTGCACTTAGTTTCGTCGTTGAGTACACCATCGCAGGCGCTGCTGTCTGTGATGCAGCGTCAAGGGTAACTGCAGCCATGGTCTCCGAGCTGATAGTCCATGCTGCTGCAAACGACGTCGAACTGTTCGTGCAGATGGTTGTTGTCTTGCAAACGTCCCCATCTGCTGACTCATGGATCGAGACGTGGCTGCATGATCCGTTACAGCCATGCGGATAAGATGCCTGTCATCACGACTGCTAGTGATACGAGGCCGTTGGGATCCAGTACGGCGTTCCGTATTATCCTCCTGAACCCACCGATTCTATATGCTAACAGTTATTGGATCTCGACCACCGCGAGCAGCAATGTCGCGATACGATAAACCGCAATCACGATAGGCTACAATCCGACCTTTATCAAATTCGGAAACATGATGGTACGCATTTCTTCTTCTTACACGAGGCATCACAACAACTTTTCACTAGTCAACGCCGGTCAACTGCTCTTTGCGTATGAGAAATCGGTTGGAAACTTTCCTTATGTCAGCACGTTGTAGGTGTCGCCACCGGCGCCAAGCTTGTGTGAATGCTCTGAAAAGATAATCATTTGCATAACACAGAATCTTCTTCGTGTCGGTTAAATTTCGCGTCTGTAGCACGTCATCTTCGTGGTGTAGCAATTTTAATGGCCAGTAGTGTATATTTTGCAGGAAGTGTATAAGGGGCAGTCAAAGGAAAACGAGAGACATGAAAAACAATATAAACTGGTTATTATTTCAAACGTAATCGCCGTAACTCTTAATACATTTATGCCCAGTGAGATAGGACGGGTCAGCACAGTCATGGAAGAATGTCTGTTGCTGGCTGTGAAACCATAATTGTACCCAGACGTGCAACTATTTGTTGGAAGCAAATCCATGGCCACGAATGTCTTCCTTCAGGACTCCGAAAACTGAAAATCACACAGGGATAGACCAGGACTGTACGGAGGGTGTGTAAAATTTTCCCAGCGGAACTTCTACAGCGTAGTCGAAACAACCACCTGTCTAACTGCTGGAAACTCGTGTACATACATAAATAGGCAAGTAAGCGACAATAACGGTGAGTATTTTCCTTTCTGAAGTGTGATTTAGCGTGCTCTGAGGTAAGTTCATGTTGAGTGTTGTAAATAAGTGCATTGTTGGAACTGCAAATTTTCCCAATCGCAGACAACATAATCCACATTCGAACTGGAATGTCATGCATGCTTGGAGTACTCTGGTTACCATGGCGACCTCATAACATTGTGGTGATGGTGGCGGTGTAATGACGTTGGGCGACGAAACAAAATGGTATTTGGGGTCTAGTTTACTATCAATAGTGTGTAAATTTCTCAGCAGATCTCAAAGCAGAACAAGTTTACACAATTTCTTTGACCTATTCTCCATTACTGTACACATTGGTTTGATGCAACACAGTATTGGAATTTCTGTATTCGAGACGTACGCGGTCGTATTGCCTATGTTTAGCAATCTTGTCAGAGCAGCGATGTGTGCTTCTGGCATATGTGTACTTCGGTTACAGTCGGCATGAAGTGAATGGTAAACAGAACCCAATTTAGTTGTAAGCAAACGATGCAATGATGCGTGTAATACTCAGCGACTAATGTCAGTCCGTTTATAGATACCACGAAGTGACTACGACTATTTTGAGGGTGTTCTGTCGTCACAGAAAACGCTTCATCGCACTCGTCTTTTGTAGTGCCTGAATTGTATACAAAACACATCATTAAAGGTAGTAGGTTGAAATTTACTGCTCTTTGTCTTAGGTCATAAATATGTTAATATCAAAATCAAATGAACAGTCCTTTAAAAATTTGTGTTGCATACAAAACTGACAATTCTCTTCTAATAGCTCTCTATGCCTGATTCACTCGTGGTTCCCAATCACTTAGACACTAAGTACAGGATCATGCTAAACTATACACACGTGTGGGTGATATTCTGTGATTATATATATTTTTAATATAGAAATGAAGACAAGTATATCTCCTGAGAAATGGTTGCAATATGAAACAGTAATGTAGTTCTCGGTGTGCTGTTAATATTGAGGTACGGAATGCAAGATAACAAAAGCCATTAAAAGCACAGTATGGTGTGTTGAACTGCAACGTAGTTTCTTTATCTAGTT
This sequence comes from Schistocerca cancellata, assembly GCF_023864275.1. Classification (NCBI taxonomy): domain Eukaryota; kingdom Metazoa; phylum Arthropoda; class Insecta; order Orthoptera; family Acrididae; genus Schistocerca; species Schistocerca cancellata. Next base: position 61,935,904 of record NC_064629.1, read on the forward strand.
AGCTCTGTGTATCTCAAGATGAAAACAGTGTAGTTAAAAATAAAAATGAAATAATATTGTTGAGGAACAATAAGATGCATTTCAAATAAAAATCTGAACTGCTCGCTGATTTTTATACCTGTTGTATACATGATTGTTGCAACTAACGTAACAACTTGGAAGTTTGCATAACCAATTCAGGGCATCAGATGATTTTGTGCGAAGATATGGGTTAAGAGGTACAACTTATACCAACAAACGATGCGGTGGATCCGAAATTACTCATGTTCAGTTCGTGTTTTTAAAGACTTTTAGCAGTAGTTCAATGAATTCATGCTTATTAATACGGAAAACGAAACAACATAAAAATTGTAGAGAATATGTGGTAAACGTGACTATCACGGCTGTCGGTGTGAAGCAAATTTACCTCACTGTTGTTTGAACATTACGTGACTAATGATGGAAATCGAACACTAATCCACATTGCACATCATTATATCTGTCCTCTGGTTCTTGGAAGTATGCAGAGTGAAAAAAATTCGCGCACTCTGATTTCGCAGCGCGGTTCTTCACATGTTAGCAATACAAAAACGTCTCTGACAAAATTTCGTCCTGCGCGTATGTCTGTCAGTAAATGGGCTTTGGAACTCTACCAGCTAATATGCATAGTGACATGCAGCTGGTGAGGTAGAGCGCGTTTTGGGCTAACATGTAGAAGGTCGAGGGTTCGATCCTGGCTCGAGGAGAATTTGTTTCCGTTTGCTAAGTGTAGTCTGTGTTGCACGGTATCTGGCAACTTCATCGTCATACAGAGATTACAGTGGGTCATCCATAAAACATTTGCATTTATCTACCTTCCACGTTCACTTACATTACATTTCGATAGGGCCTTACATCACCAATAGGGCTAGCAACGTGGTTTGCAAATAATTTCCAAACTCGGTTACCATTTGTGTGTATCATCACCATGGAACCACTAATTATGTCTTTCAAGATTGAGTCTAAGTATCTCCATGCTTTTCTGTTACTGTTATTGTTATTATTGGTTCAAATGGCTCTGAGCACTATGGGACTTAACATCTATGATCATCAGTCCCCTAGAACTTAGAACTACTTAAACCTAACTAACCTAAGGACAGCACACAACACCCAGCCATCACGAGGCAGAGAAAATCCCTGACCCCACCGGGAATCGAACCCGGGAACCCGGGCGTGGGAAGCGAGAACGCTACCGCACGACCACGAGATGCGAGCTATTGTTATTATTGATGGAAATGTGGAAACATCACGTCCATTGCCGTTAGGGAAACAGTTTAATTCGAAAACGAATATTTCACCATTAGCGGTGTCAGGATGAATCATGCAGAACAAAAGCTGTAAGTGAGGTGATGCGCACTGGGTGCGCTGCGATTAATGACGTGTTTATACTGTATGCGCTGTTCACCAGACAGGGACTAATTGCTAGAGGAGTAACGAGCCCGAGACGGATTCCATGTACACTCTAACACATACGGGCTTTTCTTCTTGGGTCATTCTAAAACAGTGTGGACGACGTATTGCATACACAAACGATGAATATGTGTATAAGCTTCTGGTCCTTAGTGCATCTTGTTGTAACGGCCACCGGAACGGTCTCGGGGTAGTAGTGACGGAAACGCGGCGGGATCCGCGGCCCGCGAACAACAACATAATGAGAGAGGACGGACACGATCAACGGAGGACCTTACGACACAACAAGAACATACAACAGAGTGACGAACCAAACAAGACAACCACGTCCACTGGAATAGAAACACGAAATCAATACGCTGTCTGAGACGCTATGTCCTGAGACGCAACGCGATGTTAAGACTGCTGAGCGCGAGGCAGGGGCTTTAGTATGCTATCGGGGGCGCCGCTATTGGCCGCTGGGACCACGTGTTCAACTGTGCCGCCCTCACACAACATGCCGGCCAGTACGCTCGCGCCGCCACAGCTTACGGCGCGATGGTGCAGAGACCTCTATGGGTCTTCGACGTCCATGACGTCTGCCGCGGATTCAAATTCCGTGCCGCGCGGTACCAGACATCTGATAATGGGGCCGCTGTTGCCGCTCCTGAAGATGCTGCTAGATATCATGGTCGGCGTCATCCAGATAAAAATGTGTTTCGTCGTCTGGGGCTTCGCCTTCGGTAACAGGTTTTCTCCTTCCACCATCGCGTGACAGAGGTCATCTACGGACTCGCCATACTCCAGCTATTGTGGAGGTAATACACCAAGAACCCCAGTGTAATAAACGTAGCGTTGCAAGGCAGCTGCGTGTCTCGCAACGCGCGGTCGTTGACGTGCTGCACAGCATGGGCTACACCCCTATGACCCTATCATTTTTTAACGTACAACCTGCATCTTGCAGACCGCCTCCTGTGGATGCAATTCTGTGAATGATTCCAACAACAGCAGGAAGTCAACGATGAGTTCATAAATGCTGTAATACGGTCGAATGAAGCAGCGTTCACTCGTGAGGGTGTCTCCAATACACACAATGCCCACCATTGGTGTGACGCTAACCCACACGTCACTAGCGACCGCGGATATGAAGTTCGCTTTGGCATGAACGTCTGGCTGGTATATTGGGATACAAGAGTCTGGGTCTCTGCTTGTTGCCTGACCGGTTGACTGCACGAAGGTATCATGCACTACTCTCAATTTATTTGCGTGGCGGAGTGGAAGATGTTCAAATGGCGCTGAGCACTATGGGACTTGACATCTGAGGTCATCAATCGCCTAGAACGTAGAACTACTTAAATCTAACTAACACAAGGACATCACACACATCCATGCCCGAGGCAGGATTCCAAAGTGCGGCCGTAGCGGTCGCGCGGTTCCAGACTGAAGCGCCTAGAACCGCTCGGCCACAACGGCCGGCGAAGATGCTCCACTTCACATTTGGCATAGGTTATGGTTTAACCATGATGGTGCACCTCCACAGCTCGGAATTAATGTGCGACGGTACTTAGACAGAACATTTTCAGGTAAACGGCTCGGACGGGAAGGTCCAGTTGTACGGCCCCTACATTCACACGATCCGAGTCCCATGGAGTTCTTCCTGTGGGGACTCTTGAAGGAGCACGTGTATTCCACTCCGCCAACACATGTGGAAGAACTGATAGCGTGTGTTCATGCTGCTCTTATATCTCTGGATGCAGCCATCTTGCGATGAGTCCAGAGCTGTATGATTCAGTGGGTCGCGCAATATTTGGACCTGGGATGGGGAGAGGGGGGGGGGGAGAAGGGGGAGCGGTCTGCTTTGTGCATCTGCTCTGAGGGCAACATATTCGTTTGAAAACGTCATGCAGTCATTAATATAGAAATAATTATTTTCAGTGGTTACTAATGTGTTTCATCTGAGCGGACGTACTGAATGTAGCATAAATGACTAGTAGATATTGAGTTATTTAACTGCGCAGTCATCTTAAGCCCCTCGATATGATATTGTTTTTGTGGTTATTCTGTAGTTATGACAGGTCATTTGCTTCAGCTGTCTATTTCTGACTTACATGACTACGTTTATGTTATGTTCACCATCATAAAACACTGTAATGCGCAAATGTCGGCTAAATGTAGCTTAAGAAACGGTGTGTACTACAGTATTATATGGCAGAATGAAATTCTCAAGTAAAACAAATACGCCCCTACCCTGAATCGCACCCTTGACCTCCTGCATGCTAACCCTAAATTCTGTCCTCTACACAGCATTTCACCTATACGCTGCGACAGGTAGTTACTTTACATGTGATTACAGATTGCCAGTCCTTAACGTCCATTTACTGCAGGAAATATGCGCAGGACGAATTTTTGTAAGAGAAGTATTTTTATTGCTTGTATAAGGTGGGACAAACAATAGTGGCCAGGCGGAGTGGAACAACTGGACGTGAATGTATGCATACATGAGGGAGTATATATGATGGAGCATTTATGCTGGAGCGACTGCCCATACAGCCGGCCGAACCTTGGAGCACATTTACAGAATCCTCACACCTGACACAGTTGTTAGCAGAGGTCAGTCCGGTCTCGGCCCTAGGTGGCCACCCAGGTCACCTGATCTGTCAGTGTGCGAGTACTTTCTGTGACGAGCCCTCAAGTCGAAGGTGTATCGCAGCAACCCTCATAGTCTTCAAGAACTGCAGCAGAGCATTTCGGATGAGATTGCAGCAATTCCAGCAGTCCAGCTTCGATCCGCCTTCATGGCCGCTAAAGTGCCACGACATGAGCTCTGGTCTCTTTCAACATCTGCTACAGTCGGGCTAGTATTGTATTTCCTTTCCTCTGCTGTGTTTCTTTGTACCCTGGAATTCTGTTCTCAAGTCCACTTTTATTTGCTCCACCCTACATTTGATGAATCGCGCTACGAGGTACGAGTCCGCGAATATGGGCTTACATTCACTAACGAAGGGAGTTCCATGCTCTTCTCGTTAAAAGTTGATACAAACGAAGGCCTCAGACTACATAATTGACAAACGTAGTGTATAATTCTAAGAAAATATTTTGTTGATTGCAGACGGCAAATGAGGAAAATGAATGGGGCAGAACAAAAGAGCAGGAAGTTTTACCACGTATTCTTTCTCCGAATGCCAGATCGTGAAGTGTTGCCAACAGTGGTAGAATTAGTAGGTAAAGTGTATTTTTAATACATCGGCAGCTTGTGTTTCCCTCGGCAGCGAGTATCTTTCCTGAATACTTCTACCGATGTCATTAATAGAAGAAAAAGATTTCTCGAAAGAAATTAATAATGATGCAATACTTGTGGAATATTCGGAGACATGATTTATCCTAAGTTCATTGCATGATTGTACTAAAATGTAGTTCCTGATGCAGGTCCTAGGTGTAGTCCTAGGTATAGTATAAATTAGAGTAAACCTTTTAATATGATATTTTAGCCTGACCGTCATCACGCATATTGTATGTGTCGCTACTAGCAAGTCCCCAATTAATCTCTGTGTCTCATACCATTGGTTTATTCGTATGGGAAATTTATGTCAGTTGGAGCCGATGACACCAAATGAAAGAGAGGCGATTTAGTGTCCTAGTCAGGTGGAAACGCTCTCGTTTACTCCTTAGGCTCTGGAGACAGCTGTACGTCAACAACACACGTACACATGAATCGGTAGCAAATAAATCTACACTACGTTTGATAATAACCATGTGGTCGAATTCGGTCAACAGTGGCGAAAACAATAAATTATATTCAGAATACCGAACAGTCTCAGTACGATCACGGATGCTTTTAATCGTAAGGGAAAATTTCAAAAAACATTAATACAGCATTTTTTTTTATTTTTACGATGATTTCATCTGTCTAATACGTTTCTCGTATTTAGCGCGATTTACGAATCTAAAAACGTTTCTACTTATTACCTTCAATAAATTTCCATAATAAGTACAAATTTTCTCACACTGCTGATGTTCTATCCATGCATCCATGGACTGATAGTGGAAATGTTTATAAAGCAAAAGGATCATGGCAGGAAGCATTGTACTTGGTTTAAAATGCAGATGAACTGCTGTGTGTTCACTGAAATCAAGAACATATTTTCCAGTTTACTTTGTTTATGTACTATTCTCGACTCTTTGCAGGAATTTATCATCATTTTAAAGTACCATTGTGTGTGGTCACAAATGTGAATTTCCAGTTCTTAAAGTTATTTAATTTTTATTTCTTGTAGTTACATGCATCTTTCATTTGAACCAACAATTCAGTTAACAGAATCAATGCTAGAAGTAAGAGCTAACTTTGTAAGTACTGAAAGTCACTTACTTCGGTCCAGAAAGATGTTAATTTTTCAAAAGCACACATTTTAGTAACTTTCCAGTAGTGATGAAGATTTTAGTTGCTGGAAAGTACAGTCTAAGAGGAGCTTTTTGGATTTATTGCTGGCCAACTCCTCCTACTGCAATGACGAATTTCTCAGCAGAACCAACTGATGTATTTTCTACATCTCATAACATACATACTATGAAATACCCGACTTCGGCACAGCTACTGTGCAGTAATGCAGCCTCCTTTTTATGGTGCTTGGATACAAAACGCTTGAAATTATTTTGTGCACATCACTGTGAATAATTTTTTAATAACATCATCCTTGAGCCTTTGCTGCAACTTATTTATTTTACTTGAAAGTACAGGAAATGTTTCAGACCATTCGCCCATTTTAAACTGTCACGACTGCAAAGTAAAAAAAATGAATCTTAGGACTTTCAGTACATCAGTATGCTAACGCATACGGGTAAACATCACTGCATAAAGCCTTCATACCGCTAAGAATATACAGTATGTCCCAGGAGGAATTATCAATATTCAGGGATTTTACAGGAACGATCATTCAAAGCAAAAAAGTCTAGCAAACATGGGCTCTAAAATGCATACCTTTAGAGCTATGAGCACGTCTTCATCTCCGGTTCTGTGAAACCAGTCTCTTCTACTGCAAGTTCCTTGCTTCCCAAATTTTGAGAGGAGTTAGTATGGTCTAAAAAAAAGAAAAACTTGTCTAGTAAACAGACACTAAAATGCATTCCGTAAGTGCTATGAGCACATGTTTAGTGGAAGCGACATATTTCAAAGTAACGAAGATGTCCAAGTGGTCACGGCTTCTAGGATATACATTTTACATACCAAGTTAATTAGACACTTTTGCTTCGCATTATAGTACTTGTCATATCCGTGAATACTGATCATACCTCCTGTGACACCCTGTATGCAGAGGATAAGGATGAAAAACTTATACACTTGTACATGCAGGTCATAATTCCTGTAATATACACGCATCAACTATGTATGTTGCTGACTGATACATCGTTCCTGTATATAGTGTCCTGTGTTGTCTTCCGGAACGGCCAAAAGCAATCCACATCGAACTGCTGTAGACATTCTCCTTTGTGTCAGTGTCTAGTGTGTACTAAAACGTTTCTGAAGTAATCGATCCTAAAGAGAAAGACCATGGAACTCTATAAACTCGACACACCAAATAATACACTGCCGGAAAAAAATTACTGCAACTCTTTTCCAGGTTTCCGATTCACTATGGATTTATTGCTGCGACAGTGCATATGTAGTACATGAAATGATTACATTTATAGATCAACAGCTCAAGTGGTTCTGAGGTTCCAGATATCGACCAATACCAGCCTCCACGTTGGCGCTGACTCTGGAATCCAGTCGGTCGTACAGATGGCGAATACTGCCTGCTCGGCCTGTTCATGTAGTTCTGTAAGAGTTGTCGATTGACGAGCCACACGAGTCAGTTCTCATAAGCCACACATTCTTGACTGGAGACGAGTCCGGAGAATGTGCTGGACAGGAAGGTTGCTGCACGTCTTGCGGAGCACTTTTAGTGTCACGGGCAGTGTGTGGGCCAGCATTACCCTGTTAGAACAGCACATCACCTTCCTGTTGCAAGAACGGCAAAAGAACATATCTAACAACATTCGGCAAGTACCGAGCAATGGTTAGCGTCCCTTCCAGAAACAATAAAGATCAACGTGAGTTGTAGCTTACCGCATCCCAGACCATAATGCCTGGAATGGGGCCAGTATGTCTTGGACGAATGCACTCTACGAGCAGCGCTCACCGTGTATACGCCGTACGTGCAAATGACCATAAATAAGCGCGCAGGCAGAATCTGCTTTCACTGATAAAGACCACGGTGAGCCATTTCATCTTCCAAGTGATCCTCTGACGGCAACAGTCGAGCGTTGTACGTCGACGCCGTGGCGTGAGTGAAAGACGAGTGTGCGAGCCCGCACACGAACTAACAGTTCGTGTCGACATGTCTGGTTTCAGAAGCCGTCCTTTCTATGCTGTGGTAGCTGTGCGACCTGCCACTGCTGCCCTTAGAATATGACGATCCTGGAGGGTGTCTGTACTGCGTGGAAGTCCAGAACCTCGCCCACGAGTGTGAGAATATTCACGTGACCACTGATACCCGCATCGTTGCACAACTGACGCTACACGTCCAGTTTGTGTCACAATACCCCGAAAGGACCGTCCCGCCACTTGGAAGGCCACGGTTTGACCACTTTCAAACTCGTTCAGTTAGCTGCAGGAAGCACGAGTGCGTCTCCGTGCATAGTTGCCTGTCTTGCTTCACATGTTTGCCCCAAACGGAGCCTTCTCGCTGTGAGCATTCCCTGTTAAAGGACAGGCACAAGTGGCGCTCTGATAGCTATAACACTACGGTGTCTCTTGGAAGACGAAGTTGAAACCATTATCAGTAAATCTACTATCCCTCAGGTGGCATATGCCGTCACAGGATCAAAATAGAATTCGTCTTTGCAGGGGTACTATTTTCTTTTCCGCCCTGTAGATCTGTTTTTGGATAACGGAGTGACTTGGAGTTGGACGTAACGAATGATTCTCTACCGGAGATGGCTGTGGATGCACCAGAAGAAGGAAGCTCGTAGTAATAAATGCCCTCTGTTTTTATTATTTACAATCATTCAGTCCTCTTGGCCACAGGTGTTCGTCTGTGGTTCCCTGTCGAGTGCAGCAAGTGCGCCGAGTCAACGTCTCCGCAGACTTGTCCTCAGTCCCTGTGGACGTTAGCGTAACAGACCCCGTTGCAGGCCGAGCCGCAGCTTCTGCTGCTCGTGGTCAAGTAACGGCTGGCCGACCGAGTGCCCCCAACTCTGCACCAGGGGATGGGCGGCTGAGGCTGGCTGCGGCATGTAGGGGGACCAGAGTTCCGATCCCTGGAACATCAATCCCAGCTGTGGCAGCAGAGCATAGGGATGCCAAGAGCTTGGGCGCTCAGGCAGCAGTGGAGGGTTCTAAGGCGTGTGATGGTGTTGGCAGATGCGTCATAGATTCGTCTGTTGTTTTCACGGCAACGCCCAACACATGACGGGGGTCATAACATAGACCAGCTGGCAGATAATGACTGACTGAGCCCAAGGCGTATACACAGGCTGAATCACCTAAAACTTGCACCGCAAATATTGAGGAATGGAAAGCTGTAGAAGTTCGGTTTTCGTTGAATAGATTGGTAGTCAGGTGCTCGTATTGTTAGCCAATAAATGAGTTGTAACAATACTTCGAAAGTTTATTTTTTGTGTAATCACACACTTTTACAAATGGAACAATACCTATTGCTACTAACAAACTAAAAGTAGGGTAAATTAGAATGTTAGTGGTGTTTTTTGTAGGATTCTAGTGCAAGTCGTTTACGAGATATCGTATTCCCATACTGACACTTGTTTTTGCCATTAACCTACGTAGTTGCTAGGTAAGATGTTATGTTTAGCCGGCTGCGGTGGCCGTGCGGTTCTAGGCGCTCCAGTCCGGAGCCGCGCTGTTGCTACGGTCGCAAGTTCGAATCCTGCCTCGGGCATGGGTGTATGTGATGTCCTTAGGTTAGTTAGGTTTAAGTAGTTCTAAGTTCTAGGGGACTGATGACCACAGCAGTTGAGTCCCATAGTGCTCAGAGCAATTTTTTGTTGTTGTTATGTTTGCTTACTGTGTGTGTGTGTGTGTGTGAGTGGACTTCGACTTGCTACTCATTTAGTGTGTGACGGTCCAAGCAGTAGATCGTGAGTGGTCGATGGGATTTACCGATGTAGAAATGCCGACATGCTCATGATGTATGGAGAACAAAGGAAGAAGGCAGTTTGTTCTTGTACGGTGTATGTGGCAAGATATCCCAATAGACGGTAACATCTCGGCACTTATTTATCAACCTCTTCAATGACTTACGTGAAAATGACAGTGTAACACCCAGACAGTGTAACAGAAGGAAACAAGTGACGATAGAAGATGGGGAAATTAATTTTCTTGCTGCTGTTGCAGTTGATCCGCACATTAGGTCCTGTGCAATCGCACGATGAAGTGGCACGAGTCAGGGAAGTGTCCTACGAATTCTCCATCGACCTAGATTACATCCCTATCACATCTCTCTCCATCAAGAGCTGCATGGAAACGATTATGATAATTGTGTTAACTTCTGTACATGGGCGTTCAAATGGTTCTAATGGCTCTGAGCACTATGCGACTTAACTTCCGAGGTCATCAGTCGTCTAGAACTTAGAACTAATTAAACCTAACTAACCTAAGGACATCACACACATCCATGCCCGAGGCAGGATTCGAACCTGCGACCGTAGCGGTCGCTCGGCTCCAGACTGTAGCGCCTAGAACCGCATGGCCACTTCGGCCGGCGTACATGGGCGTTAAGACAGGGTACTCCAGACGAATTATGTATTTTGTTTAGTGAAGAAACCACATTTACGAACCGCAGCCAGGGTAAAGCAGTAAAACAGGCACTATTGGTCTGTTGACAACTCGCGTTGGCTTCTTCAGATGGAACGTCAGCGTCCATTGAGTGCAAACATATAGTGCGGCTCATAGCCCTGGTTTTCATGGACGGAACAGTAAATGATCGCAGCCTCCTAACATACTATTTTCCACGTATGCTGGAAGACGTCAACAGACTAGGAGGAACCTGTGGCACCAAAATGCAGTTTTTCCAGCCCATAGCGCACGGGAGTACTACAGCATGTCTCCACGAATTGCTTCCAAATCGTTGGACTGGACGCAGAGAACTTGTACCTTGGCTGGACCGTTCCCCGGATTTGATGTCTGTAGACTTTTTTCTCTGGGGAAATCTGAAAGACGCTGTCTACAAGGGTTCACGAATTACACCCGATGATATGCAACGTCGTATTACTGCAACCTGCTCCGACATCTCCGCTGAAAGTCTAGCACGTGTGCAGCAACCGTTCCTTACCAGAATGGCAACGGCTATTGCTGCTGCCGGTAGTCATTTTGAACACAACCTGTGATAGTCAATTGTCTCGTTGCTGGTTAGAATCCACATAGCTAGTGTATGCAGTTGGGTTGGTCTTTAGTGTGTGTTACCATAGGTGTTGTACAAGTGTCGGTGTGGGAACTTTTCTAAATTACGATACCTCGTAAACGACTAGCACCAGAATTCTGCAACAAACACCACTGACATTCTAATTTACCCTACTTACAGTTTGTTAATGCCAATAGACATCGTTCAATTTAAAAGGTGTATGTTTTTGCACAAAAAATACTGTTTCTACGTTTTATGACGATCTGTTGATTGGTAACTAATACAAATCCGTGACTACTAACCCATTCTGTGAAGAAAACAGCATATCAATAACACTTCCCATTTCCGAAATATTTGCGATGCAAGTTTTAGGTGGGTCACTCTGTATACTGATGCCTGGTGGCTGATCATCCGGAGAAGTAACGCTGCTGCCTTCTTCTGTCCCTGCGCAAGTCGGCCGCAGTGCGAAAGTGACTCGCTGCTATTTGGGGTGGTTTGTCTACATGCATCGACTCTGTGCCCGGAACACTATTCTGCGTCTACAGGCACATTCTTGCCTGCATAGTTGCTGCATGTGGGCCTCAACAGCATGCGCCTGGTTCGTGCATCCGTGCTGATTTCTGTTTATATGCGACGAAGGCTGGAATTTACCCGCCAATACAGCAAATGGACGTCCACTGAGTAGCAACTGGGGGCCTTTTCAGATGAATGCCCCATCGTACAGATGGCCGTTGGCATGGATAGCGTGAAACGTCTGAAAGTAAACAGTCTGCAACCAGGTCTTGGGAATGTTTTCGTGGCATTCCTTGAGTGATCTCGTCATTCTGGATGGCACAATGGAGCAACAAAAGTATGCACCTATCGTTGTGGACCATGTCCATCCCTACATGCAGCTTGTTCTCTTCTCAGCGCGGAAACATCTACCATCAGGCCAATGCGACGTGTGCGTGTGTACGTGCATGGTTCGAAGAACACCAGGACACTTTACCATAAACCCGTGGACACTGAACACTCTGATTTAGCCCATTCGAGAATTTGTAGAACAAATCGTCAACGAAGAAGCTTAGTGCAGCTAGCCACGGCGCTGGGAACGGCGTAGCTCCACCTCTCTGGAGTTTCCCATTAACCACAAAATACCACGAGGCCCTCGCAATAGTTGGTAAATGTGGGTGATACACACTTTTCCATATGATGTTCCAATCGATCTCTCTGAACTTATCTTCTAAGTCGTTTTTGGCGTGTGCCATGATCAGATACACTTGTATACTGCTCAGACTGTGGCTAGCTGTCTTTCGAGCAGCACCATGCTGATGTAGATGCATTCAGATGTTGGAGGTCATTTGGTATATGTTGAACGTCCATCGGCATTTAAAGCTTGGCCGGCTTAATTGTGATCAATAAAAAAGGCGTATATACAGAGTTCGTGTCTTCGTGTATACACCAGTGAGGTTTAGTCCTTCAACTGCAGTTGGAAGAGTCAACGTACAATATTTGACCTCGAAAATGTGGCCACGACTGACAAAGTAGCCGAAGGCTGCTAGTAATCTGTTTGCTATCGTGAGAGGTAATGGGAGCAGTCGTGCCACATAGTTTACTTTAGACATAAGGTAAACAATGGCCAAGGCCACCGGTTGTATTTCGGCCAGGGAGCTGAAGATATTCTGACTGGAGGGTGTGCGACGTAAGCGATCGGACGCCCGTGGTCGGGTGGCGTGGCACGTGTCCGGTTATAACGCGCGCGCGTCAGAGAGCAGACTATCTTCAGTCATCACCCGACGTCGCGGTGGCGTCCTCTGGTGTTGACCATATGAACTAACCAACTTGAGCTCTGGAGCTCGTGGTGGATACATCGGGTGCAGCCATCTTGAATAACTGTAGTTGCGTCATGATCTGACATCAGGAGAGCGCCCTCTGGTGGCACCGATAGGAACTAAGCCAGTTGGCGTCTGGAGGTCGTGGTGAAAACACTGGGTGCAGCCATCTTGAATGACAGTACTTGTGTCATCAGCTGACATCACAGTGGCGCTCTCTGGTGGCGACGCTATAAACTAAGCCAGTTGAAGTCCAGACTCAGTGGCGAACACAGATGCTTGAAACTGGTTCAATAATAAAGACAAGTCCGTTCTTCCCGCCATTATCGTAGGTGTACTGCATTATCATGTTGGAATTTGAACTTCCTGCCATTTGCTGGGGTGGGTGGTGGGGGGTTGGGGTGGGCGGTTAGGTTAGTGGAGGTAGCACAATTGGCCTTCTTCCCCCCAAAATCCACTATCTTTGTTGATGTCATCGCCGCCATCTTGGATAACGCCATCGCCACCATCTTGGATGACGTGATCACCGCTATCTTGTATGACGGTACTTTGGGGTAGGATCGTTGTAGAACCAATACCATCGTAAGATTTTTCTGGTGACCGCGATTGAATGTAATCTTTAATAGAATATTGAAATTTCGACCTTACGTCATTTTCAAGTGGTTGCAGGTGTTGAAAACACAGCACTCTTAATAAAAATAATGGTAGAGGCTGACGAGATTGTTATTATTTTTGACTACTGCTGTGTTTTAACCACCGGTAACACCTTGAAAATGGCCTAAAGTCGAAACTGAAGCGGTGGGTATTGCAATAAATAGTGCGAAGTCCTCTTACAGAGGTGAAATTATGCGGATTCAGTTAATTTTTTCAGAAAACAGAAACGAAGCAACTGCAGACTTTGTGGTAGCCTTCGATCCTAGCCATCTGACTACTGAAAAATTGCAACATGGTATTCGACTCTCCAGTTCTTTGTTTCCTCAGGCTGCATTGCCATGTTAGAAGACTGATCATCAAACAATTGCCAGAAACTCTTCCATGTGCAAGTAACGTGTCTGCAAAAATGGCTCTGAGCACTATGGGACTTAACATCTATGGTCATCAGTCCCTTCGAACTTAGAACTACTTAAATCTAACTAACATAAGGACGTCACACAACACCCAGTCATCACGAGGCAGAGAAAATCCCTGACTCCTCCGGGAATCGAACCTACGAACCCGGGCCCGGGAAACGAGAACGCTACCGCACGACCACGAGCTGCGGACAACGTGTCTGCCTTCACAGACTGTCATGTTATACAGTAAATACACACACACACACACACACACACACACACACACACACACACACACACATACACACACCTCATCCTCTCATCACACATACACGTGACGATATATGACCCGCCCCCTTACTTCTTATTTCAAAGCACATTGTATGTATATAAAAAAAAGACGATTGTATCCCACGGCATCAAAACAAAAGTACACAAAGTGGAAATGGATCTGCACAACATGAAAACCACATTATATTCCATGTTAGTGAAGTGTAGTGTACTAAGATCAAAAAAATGGCTCTGAGCACTATGGGACTCAACAGCTGTGGTCATAAGTCCCCTAGAACTTAGAACTACTTAAACCTAGTTAACCTAAGGACATCACACACATCCATGCCCGAGGCATGATTCGAACCTGCGACCGTAGCAGTCGCGCGGTTCCTGACTGAGCGCCTAGAACCGCTAGACCACCGCGGCCGGCACTAAGATCAAACAGCTGTGCGTAGAAGTACGTTAGGAGTTGGGTAGAAAAAAAACGTATGTCATAGTATTAATTTAGAACTGTTTAACAGTAATAACTTAAAAAACAATAACTGTTTACGATTTTGTCAAACCGATTTTTAAGGAAAAAGACATTACAGTGACCACTGAAGATGCTTTAAAATAATGGGAAACAGTTATGATATATATAAGAACTTTATTATCTCTGTGTTTCGTAGCAAGCCTAGATTTGCTACAAGGAAGTCGAGTGGCTATTACGATACACCTAAGTTATTAACTCAATTTAGTATAAATTTTAAATATAGAATACTTAACTCAGAAGCAGTCCATATCCACTTGAATGGCAATACGTGTTCATTACTGTCGCTGAAAACAAGACTAGACTATTATTTATACTTGAATAGTACTGAAGTACATTCTCATATGCATATACATTTACTTTTATAGTTTGGTACACAGTTCTGACTCATAATACCAGTTCTGACTCTTAATACTAGTTCTGCCGGATCTCAGCTATGTTGTTGCTGCGACGATGACAGAGTGGGGCGAGCGGCGTTGCGCTCTGACTTAAGTAGTCTTCTGGCAGCGGCGTATGGAACCTGTTGAGGTCGTTTCACATGCGTGATTGCATCTGCCAGGGACTGTCCTTAGCTTGTGGTGCCGTTGTGGAGTACCAGCTGTAACCTGAGACCTCACTCTTCGGATGACAGTTCAATTTCAGTCGCAAAAGACAGTCTATAACTTGTAACTCTTCAGGCTTTCCCAGAGAGATCTTGACATGTGGAATAATCGGGTCTGCTGCCGGATGTTTGTGTCGCTCTGGCACACTATTTCGGCCACGTAACTCGTTGCCTTCTTCAGGTGCTACCTGAGACTGCCATATTTGAGGATCTTGTCCAGTATTTATGCCCAGAGGGCGCTGGGTGCTCGCTTTGCCGACCGCGCCCGCCTGGTGTTGCCTCTTCCCCCGGTGCTCCCTCGGAGGTCTGTGGCCGACTTGCTCGCCATCTGTGGCAGCTCTCTGAGGCCCGTGCTGTGTCGGCCGTTCCGTTCGCGATCCGCGCCCGCCTGGTGCTGCTCGTGAGGTTTTGGCCCCTCCCTGGTGCTCCCACGGACGTGGTCGTGGCAGCTGTCTGGGGTCGGACCCACGTCTGGCGTTCCGTTCGTGGTCGTCTGACAGCCGCCACGATCGCAGATGATGGACGAGCCGAGAGCGGACGTCCGTGGGAACACCAGGGAAGGGTCTTTTTTTTTTTTTTTCCTTTATTGTAATTTAAACACCTATACAGGTGGGCTGGCAGCAGCATGGTTCGCTGCTCTTCAGCCTTTAGTTGAACAATAAACATGATAGAGAGGTGATATACAAAAAAGACGGCGGGCAAAAACATGGAGATACCAAAAAACAAGAGACAAGAAGCCGTTCACGTTGGACGAAAAAACACTAACACTTGGAAACATAGCGCACAAAACACGGAGAACGGCGACGGCACATGTGAACAGTTGAGTCGGGACTGCACGAAACACAAAACGAGGCACACACACTAAACACTGGTGGCGATGGTCTCCGGCGCGCGAATGTTCACTGAGCGTGTACGAGTCCGGGGACCTGCCAAGAGGGGGGGTGGAGGAGGAGGAAGGGGAGATGGGAGAGGGGAGAGCAGAGATGCCACGGGCAAAGGAGAGAGGGGGAGGGAGGAAGGGGGAGGGGAAGGGGGAGGGGAAGCCCGGAGGAGAGGGTAGGAGGGAGGGGGAAAGGAAAGAGAAGGGAAGGGAAAGGGGGGGAGGGAGGGTGCCGAAAGGAAAGGACACAGGAGGGGGGGGGAAGGATCAAAGTTGATAGGAGGGGTAGATGCAGGGGAGGAGGACATCATCAGGGAGGGGGAGCTGGCGGAAGCCACCTTGGGAGAGGGTATGGAGGGCGGAGAGATGGAGACCAGGTGGGACATGGGAGTACAGGCGCGGCAGCGGGCGGGGGTGGGAGAGGATCGGGGAGACGAGCGGGTGAGGAGGATCGAGTTTACGGGAGGTGTATAGGATTCGTATCCTTTCGAGGAAGAGGAGGAGGTGGGGGAAGGGGATAAGGTCATACAGGATCCGCGTGGGGGAAGGGAGACGGATGCGATAGGCAAGGCGGAGAGCATGGCGTTCAAGGATTTGGAGGGATTTATAAAAGGAAGGGGGGGCGGAGATCCAGGCGGGATGGGCGTAACAGAGGATAGGGCGGATGAGGGACTTATAGGTGTGAGGGTGGTGGAGGGGTCCAGACCCCACGTTCGGCCGGAAAGGAGCTTGAGGAGACGGAGTCGGGAACGTGCCTTGGCTTGGATTGTCTGGAGATGGGGAGTCCAGGAGAGGCGACGGTCGAGGGTGACGCCAAGGTACTTAAGGGTGGGGGTGAGAGCGATGGGACGGCCATAAACGGTGAGATAGAAATCAAGGAGGCGGAAGGAGGGAGTGGTTTTGCCTACAATGATCGCCTGGGTTTTGGAAGGATTGACCTTGAGCAACCACTGGTTGCACCAAGCGGTGAACCGGTCAAGATGGGATTGGAGAAGGTGTTGGGAGCGTCGCAGGGTGGGGGCAAGGGCAAGGAAGGCGGTGTCATCGGCAAACTGGAGAAGGTGGACGGGGGGTGACGGCGGCGGCATGTCCGCCGTGTACAACAAGTACAGAAGGGGGGAGAGGACGGAGCCTTGGGGCAGGGAAGGGTCAACACCTCAGGAGCAGCACCAGGCGGGCGCGGACCGCGAACGGAACGCCCGACACAGGACGGGCCCCAGACAGCTGCCACAGATGGCGACCAAGTCGGCCGCGGACGTCCGAGGGAGCACCGGGGAAGAGACAACACATTACAAGCAGCGCCAGGCGGGCGCGGACGGCGGAGAGAGCACCCAGCGCCATCTGGGCATAATTACTGGACAAGATCCTCCAATATGGCAGTCTCAGGTAGCACCTGAAGAAGGCAACGAGTTACGTGGCCGAAATATTGTGCCAGAGCGACACAAACATCCGGCAGTAGACCCGATTATTCCACAAGTCAGTATATAACTTTTCCTATATTATTTGTATAACTGCGAGTGCGCGAGGGAGGCCCAAAAACAAAACAGAAAAGGCAACATGTCAGTTATTCCTGTTGGTACAACTCAACGCAAGACAAAATATGGCAGTAAGGACTGGCGCTTAGGAAAGATATGACACAAGAATATTATAGTTAGACTAGGGTGTTGTTTGTGACCAAACATTTTCAATATTAGTCTGAGAAAGTAACAGTCAGATTATTAAAGACTGCTGGATGCATATTTTAGTAGGGGCGAATAAAGGAGGAGAGGAAGAAGAAAGTTTCGAATGATGGATGACATAAAAAATAGAGGAAGATTGCAGATTGTAAAACAGTTAAGATCCTTAGGTGCCAGGAAGGCATCTGTCCCAGACGGTATCCCCGTAAGATTATATGTTGACTATGCTACAAATATATCACCATTCTTATCCATCATCTGTCAGAGATCATTTGAACAGCGGAAAGTTCCACAGTACTGGAAGAAGGCTCAGGTCATAGCAATCTATAAAAAGGGTAGAAAATCGGATTCACATAATTACCGGCCAATTTCACTGACATCAATTTGTTGTAGAATCATGGAACATATATTGTGTTCAGACATAATGACCTTTGTAGACTCTGAGAAGCTCATCAGAAGAGACCAGCACGGTTTTAGGGAACAGCGGTCATGCGAAACACAGCTTGCTCTCTTTGTGCATGATATACAGAAGCTCTAGATACCGGCTGCCTGGTTGATGCCATATTTCTCGACTTTCTAAAGGCGTTCGACTCAGTTCCGCACTGTCGCTTGCTCCAAAAAGTGCGACTTACAGCCTATCTGATGACATATGCGGTTGGATAGAAAGTTTTCTAACAGACAGAGAGCAGTATGTCGTCCTGAATGGGGAGACTTCAACATAAACAAGCGTAACTTCAGGTGTGCCCCAGGGCAGCGTAATAGGTCCGCTGCTTCTTACGATTTACATAAACGATCCGGTTGAAGGTA
This sequence comes from Schistocerca cancellata, assembly GCF_023864275.1. NCBI lineage: Eukaryota > Metazoa > Arthropoda > Insecta > Orthoptera > Acrididae > Schistocerca > Schistocerca cancellata. Next base: position 61,954,335 of record NC_064629.1, read on the forward strand.
TTGACAGTGGCATTAGACTGTCGATGTTGCTGTAGTCTACAGGAAAGTTATCTCTCAATATTAGTAAATGTAACCTACTGCGTATAACAAGGCGAAAATCTCCATTAATATACGAGTACAAAATAAATGCCCAGTCTTTGGAAGAGGTAACATCCATCAATTATCTGGGTGTGACTATTCGAAATGATCTCAAATGCAGTGATTAGATTACACAAGTAACGGGCAAGGCGAACTCTGGATTGTGGTTTATTGGTAGAATCCTGAAGCGATGCAGTCCTTCAACAAAGGAAATAGCTTACAATACGTTAGTTCGTCCAGCCAGTATTGTTCGTCTGTATGGGACCCTTACCAGTTGGGTCTGATTCAAGAGATTGAGAAGGTCCAAAGAAGAGCGGCAAGATTCGTGACTGGTACATTTAGCCATCCCGAGAGCGTTACAAATCTCATAGGAAGTTTAAAGCGGGACACACCTGAAGATAGACGGCGCGCTAAACGGAAGGAGCTGCTCACTAAATTCCGAAATCTGTTCTCCGCCAAGGATGTAGAGCATATATTATTACCACCAACTTTCAAATCGTGCAATGATCACCATTAAAAGATAGGGAAATTAGAGCTCGTACTGAGGCGTTCAGATAGTCGTTTTTCCCTGTCGCAACCTGCGAGTGGAACAGAGGGGAGGAAATATGACTTTGGCTCGAATTGTGCCCTCCGCCACACACCACTTGGTGGCTAACGGAGTATGTAAGTAGATGTATTTGGATGTAGAAAGAGGAAAGTGGAAAGTTGAAAGTTGAAAGCTCCCAGTCGATACCTGTCCTGAGAAAGAAGTATTTGAAGGAACTTACTGCAGAAGCATATCAACATTTCCAAGATAATACAGCCATGCAAGTGCCTTTACAGGCAGTAATCAAGTCTTTATGAACGTTTTCTAAGGCAAATGATTTAGCTCTTCGATATGGAATTGGATTTCTTCAAAACTAGGAAGGTTTCCGTTTAATATATTGCTTTCGTTGGAGACGATCGACAGGCTCAGAAGCAGCCTTGGCTTCGTTAGCCAATCATTGCGACACACTTCAAGTTATTTGGTGCATCATCAACCACACAAATAAGAATGACTGGGCGGCTGTATGAACTCTGCTCCTTCCAAATACGAATTCAATACAGTTATTATTGCACCATCTGATAAGGTTAAAGCGACTGTTTATCTGCACCTTCCATGATTTTCAATGCTTAAAATGAAACTAAGAATAACAATGCTTCATTCGAAAGAAAGCACAAGTCACTCTTCTAATTCGCCGCCGTTGAGTAGGATCACTTGAAAATGAATGTCCGTCTTCAAAGAGCGCCCCATGTATCACACTACTGCGATAATAATTGCAGTAGCCTGTGCATATTCTGCAAGTTAACATTCAGTGCATTGTAGTGATTGGTTTGTAGCGTTATTAATTGTTATGTTTTCCTGTGCCGTTTCAGAACAAAGGTGGCGGTATGTGTAATTACAAGCGCACCTTAATTTTCACTTTTCACCATTCCGTACACGCTAAAAGTACTGAAGAATGTCTCGCGCAAAGGGCTTCTATTTAGTTTCCTTTTCAGAAGCTTCACGCTTTCAAAGAAATGCCCCAGTATGCTGAAGTCTGCTATCCACCCTCCCTCAACTAATTTCGCTGGTTCATTTTCAATTTACATTGCTTCCAGAGTTATCGCAGATAAATGGTTGATGTAGCAGTCTCCTAGGCCATACCACCGAAGCCGTATTATTAAACTAAATATTTTCCCTTCTGGTTCTGCGTTGTGTTCTGAATTTAATAACGTGTCAGAACAGCACATAGAAATAGTATCGAAGATGTTTTTATTTTCTTTAGTTGCTAAATGATGATATTTAACAGCAGACCACCGCATCATCAGCAATTTTTGGCCTTAACTCTTTTGTCTACTCATATACGCACACAATTATAATTCCTTAAAATTCAAACATATACTTTTTTTATTGTCATGAGAACTCCTGAAGAATGATTTAACAACTGTTAAACGCATCGGTAACACTTTTCGCCAGAATACAAAGAATTTTTTCTATACGTTAAGATCGGGGTTCTGATTTAACGTAAATGCAGCACTGTTGGCTCTGAGCGCTATGCGACTTAACTTCTGAGGTCATCAGTCGCCTAGAACTTAGAACTAATTAAACCTAACTAACGTAAGGACATCACACACATCCATGCCCGTGGAAGGATTCGAACCTGCGACCGTAGCGGTCGCTCGGCTCCAGACTAGCGCCTAGAACCGCACGGCCACTCCGGCCGGCGCAGCACTGTTGCGCATTGTTTAGAAATGAAGGAAGGTGAAACTGCACCATGTAGGAATCCTTGGCCCAAATATCTATGTGCAAGTACTTTTCTTGATGTAACCCAGTATACGCAACACTTTGCATGGCCGTTACAAGTATACGACGCCAATCTCTTCTGAGATTTTTAGTATCTGACATTATAAATGAAACGCGCCAGTTGCATATGCTTATGATATTCGAAAGCTTCTGTTTGTTAGCAAAATTCGTTTCGTGGCATTTAGGGCTGAGTCGCTTACCTGTTGAAAATGTAGTCGGAATGAGGATCAGGCCAGGTTTCCACGTCTGAAGTGGAAGGAGTTGTTCGCTGAAACGACGTTGCATGTATAAACTGCCACAATTGCACCTTTTAATGCCACTGATAAGGGTGCATAATGCTCTTCTTTTACCGCAGTCTCATAAAAGAAAATGTTTCATAAACTCTGGAAATGTGATACTCTTCGGTGAAACATCGGGAGGTACTTTTATACTGCTCATCAGTGCTACGTAGGCACACTTGTGTCGACCAAGTACAATGGTAATTGTAGCTTTCATTTACTTCTACGCCACAGTCTAGATTGCAGAAAAGATTGTACGAAACAGTTCCTCATGTAAAACAGGATAGCTTTCATAATTTTGTTAAAACTTTGAAAGTGTAACCTCCCTACCTTCTGCCAGTGTCTAACAGTGAGCGTTGCCATAAGAAATTATAATATGTCTATTTAAATAAGTGGCTGAAGTGAGGCTACATAGTGTTCCAGACACTGGATGCAGTTTTGGAAGCAGACTTCAGTAACACTTGCGAACAGACAGATTAGTCTCTTTGTTCTTTCCTTAAATCGTTTCGTATGTGTATAACACTCGGTTGTCATACACAACCTAATATTACCCTCTGGGAGGATTTTGAGTTTTGACCGCGCGTTTTTCTAACGGATAAGGGTATCGGACAGTAATTTTGAATACCTTGTAATTAATAGAAAAACTGAACAGCCTTTTACTTTGGGGATAATGAAAGTAGTAAAGTCCATATATGAATGAAAAATCGAACGGTCTCCAGTCCAATTAGGCACATTAGTTTGAAATATTATGTTCAAAAAAATTGAATATTAGTAGTTGTAGTGCCTTTCATTAAGACTACCTTCGAACAGCTCTCTGGATACACACGGATTCAGGGCACTCTCAGTTGTGGATAGCAATATTACCATTAATGCACAAACCAGTAATCATAGAAAGCAAAATTGTGCCTAACTCATAATAATAACAGTTACAGTCACTATCATTACGTGACTCAGTTATTGAGATGTTACTTCAGGAAGCACCGACCTAAAGCTGGATATGGAGGGGCTTCTGACTTAACTGACATATAAATACCACAAATAAAATTAAATAATACCACAATTGCACAGTTTATACTCCCATTTGTAGGAATGTATCAGATTTCTTTAATAGCAATGATATTCCAATTATCATTCTAAAATGAAAAGAATACGGTTGGGACCCATAAATTAATACTGTATCGATAGGCAGATTCTATGATTATTTCAGTAGTAAGATTCAATTCAACTAAATTTATTTCTTAGCCTCACTTGGAACTGTTTATGTTTTTAATTTTCAAAGCAAATTATTCAAGACTGAGCTCGATTAACTTCAAAAGAATCGTTCACGATAGTAATCAAGGCTAAATTGTGTTTCAAATAAGTTTAACTTAGGTGCCTTTTTCATCACATCTGAAGCAGGTATTTTATAGAGTAACATTTACACAGTCTGGCACTGAATTTTAGCATATTTAATACACAGAAATAAATCACTAATTCGTTAGAAACAGGATACTCGGTTTCCTGAACACTTGGGAGGGGTCCTGCATAGGTTCATAATTAGGATAAAAGTTATGGTTCTAAACACAGGTTTATAGCACTTAGATTATTATTGAAAACACTCACACAAATTAACTGGTCCATGCTCTGACACATATCTGTATGCATGAAGTTGGTGGAGCAGTGGCGAAGTAGTGGTGACAAGCGACGTGGCGGCTAACTGTACTCACACGGCTCTTGATGTTTGAATGCTCTTTACAACTTTTCTTGGCGATGGATTTTTAACGTGTTAGAGCCATTCGTGATTGCCGAGAGTACCATGCAACAACCAAATCCACATCCGAGGCAAAATTTCTTGCAAAACAGCTTCCAATTGCCTCCCTTGGCACCCTCGATGTGTACCGTGCAACGGCTAGCCACTGACTCCGTACCGTTCCCACCAAGGAGCAACCCACTTCGACCACCAAAACCACCTTTTACATCGCGCCGAACCACTTCCGCTGCGGAGGGACTTCCCTATATCTTCTCCGTTATACAATACAAGTATCCTAAGCATGAACCAGTTTCCAATATACGATGTTTTCTTTATATACATACATATATTACAAAATTTCATTACTTTAAACAGTTTTTTCCATACGTACATTACAAACCCTAAATTTCCTGACACAAATCAATGACCTTGAGTAACAAAGAACAAACACCTCACCACAGATACACAGTTACATAGTATAAACCTGCTTCTAATCGATATAGGCGTTACACGTGTGCTGGAATGGTTTCTTCAACAGGGTTATGGGAAAATCTCTCTCTCCATTTTTCCAGCTGAGGTAATGATTTGCCTCCAATGGACTTGTTTGTAACTATACGTTGAACTCTAATAATTTATTTCTTCCTTTGGTATTTGTTCATTTTTTTCCAATTAGTGGGAAAGATTTGAATTAAGTTGCAGTTGGGAATTCATTTTCTGGATTTATGATGGAAACGCTTCTGTATTGAGGTAAAAACTTCCCTTCTTTTCTGATAATAAGCGCTACCTTGATTTTCTACGCGTTATTTTCGGTAGTTTGTAGAATATGATAAGACAGCAATCTTCTTCTGCGTGTCACTACAATATTCAGTCACCCTCGCCCTTGTAAGTTTCAAAATTACGATTTTCGGATGCTAAGCTCAGATTATCAAACTGGGGGAAGTCCTATGGCACACCATGTAGGTTGCAGGGGGATAATGAAATGGAGAAGCTTAATAAATTGAGGACCATCACTGTTACGACCCAAATTTGATATTTTAAGTAACTATGTGTGTTATTTGTTATGTATGTCAATACTGAGATAACAATTCTCAGTTGACACTTTTTACAGATAAAACTGAACGATTTCCTTTTAAGTTAAAATTTCAATTCTTTGTCAATTCTTCATCGTCACATGATAGGGAATCAAATTGGAAACAGAGATCACCGAGGTCACGGTGAAAACAAATCATAGTTTCTCAAAAAAATACTTTGTTTTACAGTAGCATTAATGTAATACATTTTTTATCAATGACACTTGTATTAATAACAGAAAAAGATATGAACCTTATACTGTAGACTTAATATGGTCAGTTAAGGAGGACAAAGAAAACTGAGAACAAACATTACAAGATAATTTGGAAAAACTAAAATTCCTCCATGATGAAGCAGAGTGTTAATAACTACAAAATTAGAATTTATTCTTATCCGAAATTAAAGCAGAAGTATGTAAAAAGGATATTTACTTAACTCTATAAAAGACTTAAAACAGAGAATTAGCAAAATAAACATGATTAATTATCTGGACTTTTTATGTTATCAATTATCTTAGTTTCATTTGCAGCATCAACGAAATAAGAAACCATCTTCTGACACTATTTCTTTACTACTTTTAAGGACTCCTTCAATTATATCTAACAAGGTGCTAAATTTCTTTTCTAATCACTGTAGCATTAGCTGTGTTGTGTTTTACAAACATCTAGTGGTGGAAAAAGATTAAGCTAATCGTTCGATAATGGAAAATGAATTGAAAGTGTGCCAGTTTCCTAAAAGTACATTATGCCACTACTTTATAGTGATGATGTCATTAAGTTTGGCAACATAGCTATCAAATGATATTTTATCAAAAATTCTATTATGTCGTATCAGTATATAATACATACAGTACTTCATTTGTAGAAAATCGAGGTTCCAGTACAGTGAGCTTTCAGGTGGTGCATTTGAAATGCAAGACTTCCCAAAACGTTATTTTAACGCTTTTCTCGGCTTTTTAAAGGTGTGAATGCAACATTTGTTTTATCTCACTTCAGTTGTAGCAAAAGCTTTATCGTACCACCTCTCATAATGTGTGATTATGATTTTTTTCGTCCGATGTACCAGAGCATACTCTATTTTTACAAATCAACTACTATACAGGGTGAGGCAGCTAAGTCATAACACCCGTTCTATCTCCCTAATCGTAATAGATAAAAAGATGCCGTTTGGACAGTGAATCGCAAGGACTGGGGCTACTTGAATACATCACATTTCATGTTTGTGCTATTTTTTATTACACAGATATGAGGACATCTTTGTTTTTTTAAATGGAACCCTACGTTAAATTTTAGCGTAACATGATGGGCTTAAAAAGACGGTTTCAAATACATGTATATCATAATATTTAGGCGAATAGTTTTTGAGACACACATGTTCTCGTATCGTGTTCGTCCTTCGAAGCGGCGTTGTCCAATGCGACCTTTCCTGATGTGTAGAGTACATGGTAAACGTCGTGAATCCGTCTTTACACAAATACGCCCATTTACCCGACACTAGTAATATATACTGCGATATTTATCGGAGAAATTATCTGATGCTGACGCGCAAATATTATTCAGTTATTTGACAACTGTGATACCAAAATAGTAGACAACATACAGTAATAAAATACTACAAGATGTTAATACATTTTAAGTAAGAGAAATACAAATGTAAATGAGGAGGGTCTTATTGGTGACAATTATTTCGTACGTATTTGTGTTTTATTTGAAAATATTTACTATTGATCACAATGCGAAGCAAATACACACAAAGATGCAAAATACATTCGGTTCATAATAAAAAACTTTACTGAAGTATGTGCTCAAAATGTTTCTCCTCTGCTGCAATGCACATTTGTAGTCACCGTTCGAATGATTTGTGAACGGCTGCGAGGGTGTCACGTGAGATATCAGCGCACGCTTCAATTATACGTTGCTTCATATCGTCTGGCGTAGTTGGTATTTGAGCATACACTATGTTTGATTGCTCCCCACAGAAAAAAATCAAGAGGGGTCAAATCAGGAGAGCGGGCTGGCCACTTGACCTGAGCACGTCGTCCTATCCAACAAACCGGGAACTTTTCATTTAACAGCTCTGTAGCCACACGGGAAGAGTGAGCAGGACATCCGTCATGTTGGAACCACGCGTAGTTAGTGGTACCTCTTCCAGCAAAATGGGCAGAACGTTCCGCAGGAACTGTGCACAGTTATTGCCATTTAGTATACCCGGAATGACGTACGGCCCCACAATGACAAGTCCGACGATGCCGTACCACACGTAAACACTGCACGGTTGCTGATGCTGTTTCTGTCGAAGCCAATGACGGTTCTCTATTGACCAGTAATGCATATTATGCAAATTCATGTTGTCGTGGTTGGCGAAAGCCGCTTCATCAGTAAAAAGCACGCGTTGAAAAAACGTTGTATCATCTTGTAGGCGCTGCAGAGCAAATTCCTGGCGCCGTTCGATATCCTTACCGGAGAGTGCTTGCTGTAGTGAGCTGTGACATGGGTGAAATCTATGCCGGCGCGTAGGACGCTCACGATCGGGATACAGCTCTCCATATCGCTTTATTGCTCTAACAGCATTCCTTCTGCTTTCACCCTACACAGAAGCATATTTAACTTTTCTTCGTTGACGTACATGTCTGCGCCAAGAAACTGTGACGGAAATGCGATGTCTCATTACCCCAGAAGCACATTTGCACCCTTCTCTCCAGCTACCTCATGCGTTACCTTGCGGCTTTATCGAGAAGCAGAAAAACAACGCCTTCCCTGTTAAGTTTCTCAGTGGTCAACAGGAAAGTTCGCATTGGACAACGGCGCTTCGAAGGACGAACACGATACAAGAACATGTGTGTCTCAAAAACCATTGGCCTAAATAGTATGATATGCATATATTTGAAACTGTCTTTTTAAGCCCATCATGTTATGTTAAATTTAACATAAGGTTCCATTGAAAAAAAAAAAAAAGATGTCCTCATATCTCTGTAATGCACAAACATGAAATGTGATGTATTCAAGTAGTCCCTGTCCCTGCAATTCACTGTCCAAACGACATCTTTTTATCTATTACGGTTGGGGAGATGCAAGGGGTGTTATGACTCAGCTGCCTCACCGTGCATATACTGATATTGCATGATGGAAAATAAGATAAAATATAATTTGATAGCTATGTTGCCCAACTTACTGACATCATTTATATCACTATTTACCTCTCTATATCTCTGTCTGGAACAGTCAAATTATTATTTATTCACAGAAAATGACAAACTCATTTCTATGTTTTTTAAATCACCTCGTTATTGAAATTACTATCTCAGTAACACTATTAAAATTAGTAAAGATTATAATCTTGTCTACTATACTTACTAATAAATCTTGAACATTGTAATGAATATGACCAGAATTAGGGCATGATGGTAAAAAAAAGTGATTGGTTTCTACTAAATTAGTAGCTGGTTTAGTAATAATAACTTTAAACAAATCTTGTATGCATAGATGACTTAATGAAAGAGCGATATTCTTCTTTGTATATTGGACAAAATGTCGATCAGAACAAAAAGAGCTCTAACTTCGCATACAATGAGAACGCATCTACAAAACTGAAACATCATCTAATATGCATCACTGGCAAGCACTGCTCTCACCATAAATCCTGAATATGCAGCTTATAAATGCCCATATCAGTGACGCACCAGAAGCTAATATCTAAACTTAGCATGTATAAGAAGTTAGTTGCTGCAGGCGCCAACCACGTGCAGGATCAATCCAACAGCTGACACAAAAGTTCTGCCTCAGAAAAAAAATTGCCTTGTTGAACATCCACGTTGGCCATGCGAATTCAAAACCAGATCTGATTGGCCAGCAGGTCCCTACCTTGCAACTATAGCATGCAGATGTGCTTCACTATACAACCTGAGATGTAAGTTTCTTAGCAGACGAAAACAGTGAATAGATAGCCTTTGAGCTACGCTTGGCACTTTTAATAAAATGAATAAATAACTGAACGATATTTCTAACAGATAGCTTTCAAATTATAAATCGTTTCTTATACTTACTGTCAAGTTTGGCTCTTTAACTCCAAATCACTTATATGGAATTTCTGTGGACGCCCATCCTTTACACTCAGTTAATGTAATTTGGCATTACTGTCTACAGATGTAAACATAAATGTTAAGAAAGGTAGGAATATACACTGTTAGAAAAAAACGATTTGGGTAATTCCAGGAGAGTTGGAACAATGGGTGAAACGAACCAGTGACTTATTTCTGAAATGCGCCACCAGAGAACAGCTCCTGCTAATTGTGAAAAAACGTGGTGCAAAAATGTTGCTGTTGACTTAATGTTAGTTCTGGAGAAAAATCACATTCTCTGTTCTAATAAGCCAAGAAATTTTATCCTGTAGTTACTTGGTTTTAGTGTTAAGGGTTAGGTTGCACAATATTGACGCAGTTTTTTTACTGCGAACTTGACAAATGAGTAGGCATGAAACTTACCTAAAATGACCACCAAGTTCGCTACATGCAGAAAGAAGTCGGGATAGTCCATCTCTCTCAGACAATTGGGGAGATGGACCAATGTTATTTCGGAGAGGTGGACCACATGTTTTAATGTGGGAGAGATGGACCACAATGAAATTTAACTTGATGGAATGTGAAATAATCCTACTGAGTATGGCCACAGTGCCAGACTGTTTACTTTTTGGAAGATACATCTATGTCAACAAATGGAAGATATGAATCTCACACAAGCAAACCAACCATTTCAAAGCTCATCAAAAGGCCTAGTAATCCCAATCACATCAAAAGAGCAGATTTATCTGCACAAGTCAGATTTCTTCAGTTACAGAACTTCTGACTCCTTGAAACATTACCATTTCAAAAATGAACACTTCTAAACCACCATAGAGTAAACTTTGGAAGACCTGTCACCTCCTCCTTCTGTCGATAAAACCAAGAACTTTGAGAGGAAAGCAGAAGTTGTGTCCAGAGCGTTAAAATCTGCTCTAATTATTGATGAGGATTTTTTTTTTTTTTTTTTTTTGTGGTTTTAGGGCGCACAACTTTAATGGTCATTAGCGCCCTGACTACTCTAAAAATGCACCGCGAGCCACAAGTTGACAACAACAACTAAAAGGAAAAACACAATAAAGGACAGACTGACAGGCATAGGATTAAAAAACTTCATCAAATGTCCTTAGCAAGGTGTGTCAAATTGATAAAACAAAGAACACGAGCAGCTGCTCGTGGGTCATCCGCTAAAACGGCATCGAAAGTAATAGGCAGGTTAAGATCGAGGCGCAGTTGGTTAAGATCGGGACAGGACATTAAAATGTGTCTAACTGTCAGCAAGTGCCCACATGGGCAGAACGGCGCCGGCGCAGCCGTCAGCAGATGGCGATGGCTGAACCGGCAGTGTCCAATCCTTAACCTTGCTAAAACGACCTCCTCCCGCCGAGAAGGGCGTGAGGAGGACGTCCAAGCCACGGGAAGAAGTTTTAAGGCCCGAAGCTTGTTGTCGGTAAGTGCAGCCCAATCGGCATGCCACAGCGACACAACGCGCCGACAAATGACCCTGCTAAGATCGGACGAAGGGACACAACAAGAAGCTGTCCGAGGCTGGAGGACCGCAGCCTTGGCCGCGGCATCTGCAGCTTCGTTCCCAGGGATACCGACATGGCCGGGAACCCACATAAAGCTAACCGGCGGACCGACGTCCACCAGCCGCTGAAGAGAGCGTTGGATCCGGTGAACGAAAGGGTGAACCGGGTACGGATCACTGAGGCTCTGGATGGCGCTCAGGGAATCTGAGCAGATGACATAAGCAGAATGTCGGTGGCGGCAGATGTAAAGAACAGCCTGGTAGAGGGCAAAGAGCTCAGCTGTGAAGACCGAACAATGGTCATGGAGCCGGTATTGGAAACTTTGTGCCCCGACTATAAAGGAACACCCAACCCCGTCATTGGTCTTAGAGCCATCTGTATAAATGAAAGTCATGGTGATGAACTTCGAACGAAGTTCCAAAAAACGGGAGTGGTAGACCGAACTGGGGGTGACCTCTTTTGGGAGCGAGCTGAGGTCAAGGTGAACGCGGACCTGAGCCTGGAGCCAAGGTGGCGTGTGGCTCTCGCCCACTCGAAAGGTTGCAGGGAGTGAAAAATGAAGGTGTTGAAGGAGGCGACGAAAGCGAACTCCAGGGGGTAGCAGGGCAGAGACATACAACCCGTATTGACTGTCGAGAGAGTCGTCAAAAAAGGAACGATAAGACGGATGGTCGGGCATTGACAGTAGCCGACAGGCATACCGACAAAGCAGTATATCGCGCCGGTAAGTGAGCGGCAATTCGCCAGCGTCAGCATGAAGACTCTCTACGGGACTGGTATAAAATGCTCCGATCGCAAGTCGTAAACCCCGATGTTGTATGGAGTTGAGGCGGCGTAAGATGGATGGCCGTGCAGAGGAGTATACAAAGCTCCCATAATCCAGCTTGGAGCGGACGATCGACCGATATAGACGAAGTAGGACGGTTCGATCCGCTCCCCACGACATACCACTGAGAACACGGAGGACATTTAAAGAACGGGTACAACGGGCGGCCAAATATGACACATGTGGAGACCAGCTAAGTTTCCTGTCAAAGGTAAGGCCTAAAAATTTGGTTGTCTCCACGATTGGGAGAGCAACGGGACCAAGTCGTAAGGACGGTGGGAGAAACTCTTTGTAGCGCCAGAAGTTAATACAGACCGTCTTCTCGGCAGAAAAACGGAAGCCATTGGCGACACTCCAGGAGTAAAGACGGTCAAGAGAACGCTGAAGACAGCGCTCCAGGACACGTGTACGCTGCGCGCTGCAATAGATGGTAAAATCGTCCACAAAAAGGGAGCCTGATACATCAGCTGGGAGGCAATCCATTATGGGATTGATCGCGATGGCGAACAGAGCGACGCTCAAAACTGAGCCCTGTGGCACCCCATTCTCCTGGCGAAAGGTGTCGGACAGGACAGAACCCACACGTACCCTGAACTGTCGATCCATTAAAAAGGAACGAATAAAAAGAGGGAGGCGACCGCGAAGGCCCCATGTATGCATGGTGCGGAGAATGCCCGCCCTCCAACAGGTGTCGTAAGCCTTCTCCAAATCAAAGAACACAGCCGCGGTCGGGCGCTTCCGCAAGAAGTTATTCATAATGAAGGTCGACAAGGTAACCAGATGGTCAACAGCAGAGCGGCGCCTACGAAATCCACATTGTACATTTGTAAGTAGGCGTCGAGACTCGAGCAGCCAAACCAATCGAGAGTTAACCATTCGCTCCATCACTTTACAGACACAGCTGGTAAGTGAGATAGGTCGATAACTGGAAGGCAAGTGCTTGTCCTTCCCCGGCTTAGGAATCGGGACAACAATAGACTCGCGCCAGCATGCGGGAACATGTCCCTCAATCCAGATGCGATTGTATGTACGAAGAAGAAAACCTTTACCCGCAGGAGAAAGGTTCTTCAGCATCTGAATATGAATAGAATCAGGCCCTGGAGCGGAGGACCGTGATCGGCCAAGTGCGGTTTCGAGTTCCCGCATGGTGAATGGGGCATTATAACTTTCACAATTCGAGGAGCAAAAGTCAGGTGGCCTAGCCTCCTCTGCCTGTTTGCGGGGGAGGAAGGCAGGGTGGTAATGAGCGGAGCTCGAAACCTCGGCGAAAAAGCGGCCGAAGGCATTGGAGACAGCCTCAGGGGCCACAAGGACTTCATTCGCGACCTTCAAGCCAGAAACTGGGGAGTGGACCTTAGTGCCAGATAGCCGGCGCAGGCTACCCCAGACAACAGAAGAAGGAGTAAAACTGTTGAAGGTGCTTGTGAAAGCAGCCCAGCTGGCTTTCTTGCTTTCGTTAATAATACGACGACACTGAGCACGTAATCGTTTATAATTAATACAATTCGCCACTGTAGGGTGGCGTTTAAGGGTGCGTAAAGCACGTCGACGAGCACGTAAAGCGTCTCTACATGCTGCGGTCCACCAGGGGACCGGTACGCGACGTGGAGAAGAAGTAGGGTGAGGGATGGAATATTCAGCAGCAGCGAGAATGACTTCCGTGAGGTGTGCGACCTGACGATCGCAGCTTGTGAAGGTTTGATCCTGAAAGGTCGCCCTGGAAGAAAAGAGCCCCCAGTCTGCCTTGGAGATGGTCCAACTAGAGGAGCACGGAGAGGGAGTATGCTGCAGGAGATGGATAACACACGGGAAGTGGTCGCTCGAATATGTATCAGCAAGTGCATACCACTCAAACCGGCGTGCAAGTTGGGGAGTACATATAGAGAGGTCTAAATGGGAATAGGTATGAGATGTGTCCGAAAGAAAAGTAGGGGCGCCAGTATTAAGGCAGACAAGATTGAGCTGGTTGAAAAGGTCTGCTAACAAGGAGCCCCTCGGGCAGGAGGCCGGAGAACCCCAAAGTGGATGGTGGGCATTGAAGTCTCCAGTTAACAAAAACGGTGCAGGTAGCTGAGCAATAAGTTGCATCATGTCTGCCCTGGTAACGGCAGATGACGATGGAGTGTAAACGGTACAAAAGGAAAACGTAAAAGTGGGGAGAGTAATGCGGATGGCAACTGCCTGCAGGCCGGTGTGCAACGTGATGGGATCGTAGTAAATATCATCCCGGACCAGCAACATAACCCCTCCATGAGCTGGGATACCTACCATAGGGGGTAGGTCAAAACGCACAGAGGTGTAGTGTGCCAAGGCAATGTGATCGCATGGGCGTAGCTTCGTTTCCTGGAGGGCTACGACGAGCGGACGATGCAAGCGGAGCAGCAACTTCAAGTCCTCTCGGTTGGAGCGAATGCTGCGAATATTCCAGTGAATAAGTGCCATCGTAACAAAAGGAAGATGAGAGAAGGGGTCACCTCGAAGGCCGCTTAGGGCCTGGCTTCGAGCGAGCACTGCCGCCGCTATCAGTAGGCGGACAGTCATCGTCCATGGGGTCTATAGGGTCATCGGCCATCTCGGGAGGATGGCCGGGAGGGGGAGCTTCCTCCGCCGGTGAACGGCCAGATGTACGGCTACCGGCGGTGCGGCCAGGCGAAACGGATGACGGCCTGGGGCGGCAACCGCTGGGTGGCGCAGGAGAAGAGATGCGCCGTGGCGGGGAAGGAGAACTGTGCTTCCTATGCGCCTTTTTGGAAGGACGTTTGGTGGAAGTATCGGTCGAAGGCTGGGAGGTCGAGGGACGGAGGAAGTCTGCACGGGATGGTTCCTTCTTGAAGGACCGTGCATCTGACTTCGGTGTCTTCGACTTAGCAGAAGCTGAGGAAGTGGCTGGTGTCTGTGGTGTGATGGGAGGAAGAGGAGACGTCGACCGCGCGATCTTAGCACTGGCCGAACGGACGACCGTGGTGCTGAAGGTCAGATCGCATGTCTGGGTTGCGACCTCCCGGGTAGTCCGAGGAGAGGCGAGGACAGTACTATATTTCCCCGCTGGGAGCAGCGTGGGCTTCCTACTAGCCAATAGCTTGCGAGCAGCCGAGGTTGACACTTTCTCTTTGACACGAATTTCTTGGATGCAACGTTCGTCCTTATAGACAGGACAGTCGCGGGAGGATGCGGCATGGTCACCCTGACAGTTCACACAATGAGGAGACGGAGGTGGACAGTCACCCTCATGGGCATCCCTGCCACAAGTGACACATTTAGCCGCATTGGAACAAGACTGTCGAGTGTGATTGAAACGCTGACACTGGTAGCAGCGCGTAGGTGTCGGGACATAGGGGCGAACAGAAATAACCTCGTAGCCCGCCTTGATGCGCGATGGCAGCTTAACACTATCGAAGGTCAAGAAGAGTGTCCGGGTCGGTACAAGGTCGTTGTTGACCTTTTTCATGACCCGATGGACAGCCGTCACGCCCTGCTCAGCGAGGAAAGATTGAAGCTCCTCGTCAGTCAATCCGTCGAGGGAGCTAGTATACACTACACCACGAGACGAATTCAAAGTTCGGTGGGCCTCCACCCGGACAGGGAACGTGTACAGGAGTGTGGCCCGAAGCAGTTTTTGTGCCTGAAAGGCATTCTCAGTTTCTAGTAATAAGGTGCCGTTACGCAACCTGGTACAAGATTTGACAGATCCGGCTATGGCATCAACGCCCTTCTGAATAACAAAAGGGTTGACAGAGGAAAAATCCTTTCCGTCCTCAGTGCGAGAAACTACGAGGAACTGTGGGGCAGGCGGTAGTACTTTTGTCACTGTTGGCTGGTCACGTTTCCGTTTTTGGGTCGAAGTCGAAAGCGATGGAGTAGAATCCATTGCGGAGGAATCCCCCATGATTGCCAGCGTCTCCGATGGCGCGCTCCTTCCTTGTGGGGACCCTCTCAGAGGGCGCTCCCGCCTTAGGTGAATGTTTACACCTCAGGTCACACCTCCCGAGAAACAGACGGAGGGACCAATCGGCATGGTCAGAAGGTATCAGCTCAGGCAATCACCCCTCCCCGGGCCTGGCCTTTACCAGGGGGTACGCGCGTGCCTTACATGTCTACCCAGGGCGGGGACTTACGCGTTACCCCGTCACCGGCTACGCGTGCGAACGCGTGGGTCGGCCTTCAGACACGCACAGGGAGGAAGGAAGAAGAGGAAAAAGAAGAGAGAGAGAGAGGGAGAAAGAGGACAGACTGTCTCAAACGCCGAGGCGGAGACCAGAGAAGGCAAGGAGAAGAAGGCAATGAGAAGGCAAGGAGAAGAAGGCAATGAGAAGGCAAGGAGAAAAAGGCAATGAGAAGGCAAGGAGAAAAAGGCAATGAGAAGGCAAGGAGAAAAAGGCAATGAGAAGGCAAGGAGAAGTCAAGGGAAAGAGTAAGGAAGACAGTGAGGTGGAGAAGAGCAAAGAAAGGGACCAACAAAAGGAAGGAAGAAACGAGAAGTTTAAAACCAAAAAGACCACGATTATAGGTCGTGAAGATCGTCCGTCTCCGGACGCAGGCGCTAACTACCCCCGTGAGGGGGATGGACTCCTTTTAGTCGCCTCTTACGACAGGCAGGAATACCTCGGGCCTATTCTAATCCCCGGGCCCGCAGGGGGGATTGATGAGGAGAAACATACCAAAGAATCTAAAGCAGAAAAATACTTCAAATAGCTCACAGTGTTCATCACATGCAGAAAGCTACAAACTGAAGACATTGTAGAAGATTACGAAAGTAACTTTAATGAGCGGTATGAAGACGAAACTGTTGGGTGTGTTGAAATCTATTACGAAATTGGTAAACGAGACGATTGGATTCAGTGTATTTCCTGTTCGCAATTGCACGTGAATGTTGTTGAACATCGTGTTTTAGCTGTGGCGAGAAAACGATAGGCTAATGCTTGGACAAAACAAGCGCCTCATTAGAAAAGTCAGTGTTCCATCAAGACTTATAACGAAATGATTAAATTGTTTTGGAATAAAACATTTAGTAGTATAATTCTGTATTCATTCTGACATATTCCAAATAAAAGTATGTAATTTTAATTGTCTCTTCTTCATTTTTAGCCATTTTCATATGGGTGAGATGGACAACTCATGCATATTTTTATTTTATCATACCTTTTGTATTTTAAGTGGCAGTGCCTTAACAATATACTGTACTTATGTTTGTATGGCACTCTATGTGAACATTCTGCCTGAAGTTAAAATACGTTAAGAACACGTACAAATTTTATGCTGAAGGAAAACACCCTTTTCTAGGTTTCCAAATCACTAAAGATTTATTATTGCAACAGTGTCTATGGAGTACATGACATGATTACATTTGCAGATCAATAGCACAAGCTGTTCTGACGTACCAGGTATCGATCCATGCTGAAACACCCATATTAGTAGTGGTGTAGTCTCCACAGGCGGCAATGCAGGCACAGACTCTGGCATCCAGACGACCGTCCAAACGGCGAATACTGTGCTGGGATACGTTATTCCACCCCTGTTGGACTGTTCACATAGTTCTGAGCGAATTGTTGGTTGACAAGTCACACGAGTCACTTCTCGTCCCATCATATCCCACACTTGCTCGACTGAGGACAGGTACGGAATCGCGCCGGCGATGTTGACGTGCCATTAGTTCCGCTGCTAATAACAGATACCC
Source organism: Schistocerca cancellata (assembly GCF_023864275.1). NCBI lineage: Eukaryota > Metazoa > Arthropoda > Insecta > Orthoptera > Acrididae > Schistocerca > Schistocerca cancellata. The sequence continues at coordinate 61,971,882 of NC_064629.1, forward strand.
AACAGTTCGTGCTGACACGTCTGGGCTCAGAAACCATCTTATCTGTGCTGTGGGAGCTGTACGATCTGCCACTGTGCCATGACAACACGACAATCCGGGCGAGTGTCTGTGCTGCGTGGACATCTAGAACGTCGTCTACAGGTGTGAGACTGTTCACATGAACACTGATACCAGCATCGTTGCACAACTGACGCAGTACGTCCAACTTGTGTAGCAATTCTCCCAAAGGAATGTCCCTCCATTCGGGAGGCGACGGTTTGGCCCCCTTTCAAACTCACTCGGTTGGCTATAGAAAGTACAATTGTATCTCCGTGGCATGGTTGCCTGATTGCTTCACATATTTGCACCACACTAACTCTTCTGGCTGTTACTAAACGGTAGGCACAAATGGCGCACTGGTAGCTACACCATTAAGCTGTCTTTTGGCGGGAAACGTTGAAATCATTATCAGCACAGCTACTACTCCCCAGGTGACATTTTCCGTCATGGGATCGACATCGACGTCGTCGTCGTCTTTCCAGGTGTACTATTTTTTCCCGTAAGAGCATTTCGGCTTAGTAATCGCAAAAAGGGACAGATTTTAGATTACCTGAGCAGACAGTATACTGTTGGTTCAAATGGCTCTAAGCACTGTGGGACTTAACATCTGAGGTCATCAGTCCCCTTGACTTAGAACTACTTAAACCTAACTTACCTAAGGACATCACACACATCCATGTCCGAGACAGGATTCGAACCTGTAACCGCAGCAGCAGCGCGGTTCCGGACTGAAGTGCCTAGAACGGCTCGGTCACAGCGGCCGGCATAATTAGTATAGATGGCCAAAAGTCAAGAGTATTGTACAATATACATTAGACAGAGCAACGCTGTAGAGGATGTGAGAGATTCATCATGCTTTGACAGCCGTGTTAGAAATATCCTCTGATAGGAAAAATAGCTTAAACTCGGATTTTAACGTAAATGGATCTTGTTGACAGATAAAAACTGAACAAAAACAAAATGAGCCTAGGGAGAGTTACACAGAAAGCGTTCGACAAATCTGAAAGTGAACATTTATTTGCTGTATGTAGTCAACAAAGGGATCAAAGAAATCTCGCAGATCAGTCAGAGACCATACTGGCACCGAAAGGGAAATGACCGAGAGGAGTCCGAAATGAATTCGTTTTGCTGAAATCCGCCAACTGCCTTGACGCAGTGGTAACACTGGTAGACCATCAGATCACCGAAGTTAAGCGCTGTCGGGCTTGGCTGATACTTGGGTGAGTGACCGTCCGGGTCTGCCAACCGCTGTTGGCAAGCGGGGTGAACCGCGCGGGATTAGCCGAGCAGTCTGGGCGCTGCAGTCGTGGACTGTGTGGCTGGTCCCGGCGGAGGTTCTAGTCCTCCCTCGGGCATGGGTGTTTGTGTTTGTCCTTAGGATAATTTAGGTTAAGTAGCGTGTACGCTTAGGGACTGATGACCTTAGCAGTTAAGTCCCATAAGGTTTCACACACATTTGAACATTTTTGAACAAGCGGGGTGAGGCCAGTTGAGCAGCTACATAACTGGGAAGCAGCAGCTCCGGTTACGAAAACTGACAACGGCCGGGAGAGTGGTGTGCTGACCAAATGCACCTTCATATCCGCATCCGATGACGCCTATCGTTTGAGGATGACACGGTGATCGGTCGGTACCATCGGGCCTTTGAGGCCTGCTCGGACGGAGTTCTTCCAGAAATCGTTTCACTGTAGAACGTCATACTTCGACAACCTTTCGCGTCGGCATGCCTGTCCTCTGGTGCCCGAACAGAAGAGGAACACCACTCAGGTGAATGCCTGTCAAAGTTTCTGTACAGGTATGTTTCTAAATTGTGCAAAAAAGGTCCATGGGTGGCACTGAGAGTGTTGCCGGACTGGTGTCTTAGAGAGACCCTTTGAGGTTTCATTCATGCATGTGTCAATATTGCACCCGTCATCTTGGTCACGTCACACGAGGGTGAGAAACAGGAGAGCTGAGAAAGCATCAACACCCTTAGGTGCTTAGGATCGCGTCATATTTCGTCGAATGGTTTTAAACGGTCCCTAGCGGCTCCACCCTGTACACCATGGAAACATTGCGGTCGTGCTGCAGGTTCATTGTGGTTCCAGGCGCACGATGTCCGTAGAGATGGGTCGAATGTCAGCGGTGTCGAACATCGCCCTGTTGCTCATCGTACTGCGAACTGTCGTTTTTGAACTTCAAATGTGAGGAAGTCAGTGCCCCAGTGGAAGGGTTGCTTTCATTGACGCTCTTTGTGCCACCTCCCGAGGGCTTTTCTGAGCGGAGGTGTGTCTGAAATGTTCAAATGCTTTCCTCGCTCACTAATAACAAAAGCGCGTAATTTCTATCCTGGAAGTTGCGGTTATGACCTTCGTCATGTAGGTGTTAATAGAAGGGGTTAAATGTGGGTAATAAGAGGTGTGACGACTTTCCCTTCGTGTACACCCGTCCATTGGACAGAACTGTGGTGAAAATTAGTGACAGTGTGATATCCTTAAGCAACCTTACACCTCACATGAAATTCTGTGCTGTGGCCTTGTTTTCACACCTTACCGTCTGAAGCGTCGTTGAGACCAATGGTGAAGTCGCAGGTCATCAGGCTTTTGCATAATTACAGAGGAAGGTAGTAGGCACCTTTGAGCGAAATTTCAAACATATGCAACGCAGAGGGAGACGTGGTTTCGAAAAAGTGATCATTTACTTGTTTTGTGCTGTGTTCGGCTTTATGGCCTCGGTTGGCAAAACCCGAGCTGTTGATCTAGGTTGGTCATGTCATAATCCCTATCGACGCTACCTGTGACCTCCCTGAAAGAGAGCAAGGTTTATCTGCACGAGCGCTGCGCTGAAAGGGCGACGGCTAGTTGGAATCAGTACTGCGAGTAAGCAGCAGGTTGCTGAGTGTGAAGAAACACCAGACAGGGATAGACGACTTGTGTTCTTGACTGTGCCTAAGTGGAAGGGACCGTGGTCTGTCGCATGGAGGAACAGGAGAGCTGAAAAAGCATCAACACCCTTAGGTGCTTCGGATCGCGTCATATTTCGTCGAATGGTTTTATACGGTCCCTAGCGGCTCCACCCTGTACATCATGGAAACATATACAACTTGGCCCGGACACACAGTGCACTTACAGAATGTGAATAACCCTCGAGCACAGAAACTGTGTGTCGTGACTGTGTCAGACATTCAGTTCTTTCAGGTATTGTGCGCTAATGGGTGGGTCGCCATTTCATGATTTTCTATTCTTATGGTGTGCTATTATTTGCTCACGAAACATATATTTTATGTGCTGCGCGAGCTGTAGAGATTCAACTCTTTCGCCTACATACTTTATTACAGAGGCATTTGCCTGTTTTAAACTGTTCAGTTGCATCTGCCTTCTATGTCTAGTATTATAGATATTTCATAAAACGTGTACAGTGCAGACTTGCTTATCTCTTAATTCATAACACGCTTCTCCAGCGCGCATCCATCAGTGCTTGTTCGTAACACTGGCCTGTTTCAGGTACGCTATGATTATTCTATTGTATTTTTCATGTGAAGGAACTCGAAGGTTGACGATATGAATACTGCATGTAACGGCACAGCGACTAGAACCTAAGCTAGCTACGCATAAAGGAAAGAAACCGTCCTAAATATTACTTCTATTCTGTGTTCACTAGTTGATGCTATGCCAGGCCATTTCGACTGTTTGATCTAAGTTAAGTAATGTCTTAAGAGCTCTGTACAACTTACTGCTATCCTTTTAGTGTTTCAGATGAGAGTACAACCTTGCATAATCGTTTGGAAAATGTAAGTTGTATTTTCTTGTTTTTAACTTATATTTTTCGACTTTTACTAAGATTACGGGTTTATAAAGAGTAAACTGTCAAAAAATATTTTGGGCCATTAATATGTTCTAATTGTCGTGTTAGCTTTTCCTTGGCAAGAGCATAAGCTGGTGAATAGTTCTTATGTCCATTAAAGTAATGTACGTAAATTTTAATTTATGTCGATATGTTAGGTTCCAGAATAAGTAGTCGACAGGTTTGGCTGTTTGAGCGATATTGAATGTTGTCTTACTTCTGGCTTCCTGTACTGAATAATTGTCGTGGTTTAGCCTTATTAGTTTGCAAATTTTTTGGATCGTGTGTGAATTTTAAGAGATAATTGTACAGAGGCAACGGCCTTGCGGCAGTGGATACACAGGTTCCCGTGAGATCACCGAAGTTAAGCGCTGTCGGGCGTGGTCGGCCCTTGGATGGATGACCATCCAGGCCGCCATGCGCTGTTGTCATTTTTCGGGGTGCACTCACCCTAGTGATGCCAATTGAGGAGCTACTCGACCGAATAGTAGCGGCTTCGGTCAAGAATACCATCATAACGACCGGGAGAGCGGTGTGCTGACCCCACGCCCCTCCTATCCGCATCCTACACTGCGGTCGGATGGTCCCGGTAGGCCACTCGTGGCCTGATGACGGAGTGCTTTTCTTATAGTTGTACAAGGCACAGGTTGCAAACGTGTTAACACTGAGAATGTTAATAAATGGACGATGTGTTAACTTAGTTGTGACTCAGTCGATCATTTTCAGCCTGTCTTGTCCTACGGCCAAATCAAAGCTACACTGTTGCACAGTCTCGATGGCGAGATCTTGGACTTTTGGAAGACGTTCAGCACAGATCCAAACTGTCACCTAATTAAAAACAACTGTTAGCATACGTAACATCAGGCTAGTTTTGTGACTATATTGAAGAGTAGATAGTAAATATAACGTAGCATGTCGTTCTTAACAGTGAGAAATCTTCAGACATAATGGGGCTTAGGGTGTGCTCTTACGGGGTGTTACAGGACGGTTACCGCTCACCACGTATAGCGCCGGAAGCGCTCTGAGACTGTTCGCGCTGACCCTATTTTATATACGGAGGTCAGAACGTAGAAAATTGTAGCGAAATGCTGGAAGACACGCAGAAGACCGACACTCTGTGCAGGGGCAGGCAGTCGACCCTCGGAGCAAATAAATGAAATGTATTACGCATAGATGGGCACAAAATCCCTTTACTGTTCCTTCACAGTATTAAGGATAAATACTGGAAACAGTAAAAGCGCGAAATGAAACTGTTTGAATCTAGGGAGCAGCTCAGTGACTTTGTTTCGGATTGGATTAAAAGCGTTAGTACCTTGGTCACACCCTACTTCACGAAAAATGATAGCGGTTTCGGCTTTGCAGCCGCCATCGGATCCAATAATTACAGCAACAACACGAAGAAGCATAGTCAGTGTTGGCCGTAGGAAGGTCTTTTGCACCTCTCGCGCTGGTCTTTCCTGTGCAAGCCTCTTCTCTGCATAGCTACAGCAATCTACATCCATTTGAACCTGCTTACTGTAACCAAACCGTGGACTCCGTCTGTGATTTTATCCCCTCCCTCAAACTCGTACTCGCATATTTCCCTCCATTATCAAATTGACGATTTCTTGATGCCTCGGAATATGTCCTATCAATCGATCCCTTCTTTTAGTCAGGTAGTACCATAAATTTCTTTTTCCTTCATTTCAGCACTTCATTGGTTACTCCATCTACCACCCTGATCATCAGCATTCTTTTACAGCACCACATTTATAAAGCTTCTATTCCTTTACTGTACTGTTCATCGTCCACATTTCACTTCCGTAGTAGGCTACATTCCATAGGAATATCCTCAGAAAAGGCTTCGTAACACCTAAATCTAATTTTTACATTGGCAAAGTTCTCTCACAGAAAGCTTTCCTTGTAATTGCCAGTCCAAATTTTATGGCCCCTCTACGTGGGCCATCGCAAGATATTTTTATATACAAACATAAAATACTCATCTAGTGTTTTTTTACTGTCTCTTCCTCTAATTTAATTTCCTCATCATCGCCTAATTTATTTCACCTCCATTTTATTACCCTTGTTTAAATATTGTTGATATTTACTGCAAATTAGCATTTCTAGACACTATCCATTTCTTTCAGCTGATATTCCTAGCTGTTAGCCGCGCGGAGTGGCCGCTCGATTTGAGGCGCCACGTCACGGATTTCGCGGCCCCTCCCGCCGGAAGTTCGAGTCCTCCCTCGGGCATAGGTGTCTGTGCTGTTCTTAGCATAAGTTAGTATAAGTAGTGTGCAGGTCTAGGGACCGATGACATCAGCAGTTTGGTCCCTTAGGAATTCATTCACGTTTGAACTATCTGTTTGCCGTCTCAGACAGAACCACAGTATCATCGGAAAACCACTAAATTTTAATTTCTTCTCCATGTACTTTATTTAATTCTCTTGCCAATTATCTGCTGTTTTCTTGGCTCTATGTACTTGAGTAACTCCGGCTATAGGCTAGAAGCCTGTCGCACCCCTCTTCTCAACCATTGCCTCCCTTTCATGTCCTTCGATTCTTATAACGGCAGTCTGGTTTCTGTACAAGTTGTAAATCACATTTAGATCACTGCATTTTATGTCTGCTATTCTCAAGTAGTGTATTGCAGTCAATATTGTCAAAAGATTTCTCTAAATCTACAAATGCTATAAAAGTAGGTTTCCTGTCTTCTAAGTCAATATTGCCAGGTCTGTTCCTACATTTCTCCGACGGTCCAGTATTCTTTCTTTCGCTTAAGCAAATCACCTCCAACACTCTCCATGTAACACAGCACCACTCTTCGTGTAGTTCAAATAGCTTTGAATAGAAATGCAGTTTCTGCGAACTTTTGCTAAGTTTTCTGTTGATGTATTCTTCTTTAGCAATGCTTAACATTAATGAAGGTTGCCCTCAGGTAAATATTGTGAACGTATAATCTCTATTTGCATACGTTTTTCCTGTTAAGCCGGCTACTTACTTTAGTCTTATTTGAGTCGTTACCTTTCCCCACCAATCTTCCTGCGTCTACATGCTAATCAAGGATCTCCAGCACGTGAGAACCTTTCCGACGCCTTACTCTGTTGGAGACTGAACATAATATAATCATTATTATAATCCCGCCCCTGCAAGTTGCTTTCATACTAGCCGCCTGGCGGGGGGGGGGGGGGGGGGGGGGGAAGCTTTGATAGAAAGACCACCAGCGACATATTTATCTTGTCATCGTTGGTTCTCGAGGGTTTCAGGTCAACGAATCCATATTTATGATTGAGGTGAACTTATAACTTCATAAATACCAAGTACAAACTTTGCCTAATGTTTATCTTGCTTTGTAAATGAAAACACCAGAGATATGGACTTAGCGATGTTGCTGCAGCAGTTTTGCAACCTTCAAGCTATGCAAAACTAATACAGCACATCTTAAAAAATACGCACACCTGTAACTTCCAAAACGTTTGCTAGCGTGCCAAAACTATCACAACTCCAATCACTTCCGCCCATCTTCATCTGAGGCTGCTACATTCTTTCTAGTGGCTTCTGGCGTCATTCTCATGGCCTCAAACAACCCCTGCTTCAGAATTATGAGAATTACCACATGTACTATGAATAAAATTAAGTTTAGTATAATTTTAAGCAGTTATACAGAAAATTCAGTACATCCAAATTATATCGGGAATTCCTCACAAAATGTCTCTCCAGATGCAAACTGTGTTTACAGTTTACTGATTGAACTGGGTTGAAGATGGATGGAACGGTGAGAAAAATGAAAAAATCACTAGGAAAAATGCCAAAAGAAAAATTTAGGAGTTTCTTATTGTGATGTATATCATACAATTCTTCTTCGTCAGAGGATTACGAAACTGAAATGGGATTTTGTCTAGGCAGAGTGTTACAGGAGTGACATATCTTGTTGACTTCTGCCTTGGGATCTTCCGCTGACATTTGTTTTACGGTTTTCCTGACGTTTCGTCAGCATGAGTGGCTACATTGCTAGAGGTTCACCCTCCATTGCTAGTAGTGGACTGGAGTCAAGCCTGTCACCGGATGTTATACACCGCCCGTCCAAAAAGATTCGAGACTGATTTAATTTCTGCCGTGTCAGGGACGTCAGTGCATTAACTACGGCGACAACTTGGACTAAAAACTGTAAATAACAGATGTACATTGTACCTGTCAGTGATGAGCAGGGATTGTTAAATATTGGACGTGCAGCCATAGTGCATCAACTTTGTGTCACAAATCCCACTGGAGTAACATCTCTAAGGAAAATGTTGAATACATTCTTCAGAATAAAGAAGAGAAAAGTTTGTTTAAACTTAAGCCAGAAGTATTGACTCCTGAAGAAAACCAACGACGCCTGGACTCCTGCCGCGACTTGATACGCAAAATGAGGACACGTCTTGTCCGGGAAAGATCATCACGGCTGACGAGACTACGAACATACCAAATAACAACAAAGTGCATAAATTCCAGTAAATGGGCAGCAATATAAGTGACACTGAAACCAATGTGACGCGTGAGTTCAACATCATCCCAAACAAGGAGTTTTCCGACAGTTTCGCATGGTTGTACGAGCGATCTTTGGTTCATACTGAACTATGTACAATACCTGAAGCATTAAAAGGGTTATTTTAACGTTTATTATTGGCTTGTATTTTATTTTTTTTTACTTCTGCTATAATATCGTAAATGCTGTTTATCAAATACCCTGGTGGAAAGCAAAATTAGTACAACCTTTTAAGGGTTTCCATTTAACTCAAAATGCAACAGTGTATATGGAGTACATGAAACGATTAAATTTACAGCTTATCACCACAAGCGAGCCTGAGTAATCATGTATTGATCCATGCTGAAACATCTATATTAGTATGTGGTGTAGCCTCCAGGGGCGGCAATGCAAGCGCCGACTCTGCCATCCAGTCGATCGTATAGATGGCGAATACTGTCTTGGGATACGTTATACCACGGCTGCTGGACCTGTTTACGTATTTCTGTGCGAGTGTTTTTTTTTTGTGGTTTTAGGGCGCACAAGTTCAATGGTCATTAGCGCCCTGACGACGTTAAGAATGCACCGCGAGGCACAAGTTGACAACAACAACTAAAAGGGAAAACACGATAAAAGACAGACTGACTGGCATAGGATTAAAAAACAGTATCATCAAATGTCCTTAGAGAGGTTTGTCAAATTGATAAAACGAAGAACACGAGCAGCTGCTCGTGGGTCATCCGCTAAAATGGCATCGAAAGTACTTGGCAGGTGAAGATCTAGACGCAGTGTGTTAAAATCTGGACAGGACATTAAAATGTGTCGAACCGTCAGCAAGTGCCCACATGGGCAGAACGGCGCCGGCGCAGCCGTCAGCAGATGGCGATGGCTGAACCGGCAGTGTCCAATCCTTAACCGGGCCAAAACTACCTCCTCCCGCCGAGAAGGGCGTGAGGAGGACGTCCAAGCCACGGGAAGAGGTTTTAAGGCCCGAAGCTTGTTGTCGGTAAGTGCAGCCCAATCGGCATGCCACAGCGATAAAATGCGCCGACAAATGACCCTGCTAAAATCGGACGAAGGGACACAACAAGAAGCTGTCCGAGGCTGGAGGACCGCAGCCTTGGCCGCGGCATCTGCAGCTTCGTTCCCAGGGATACCGACATGGCCAGGAACCCACATAAAGCTAACCGGAGAACCGACGTCCACCAGCTGCTGAAGAGAGCGTTGGATCAGGTGTACGAAAGGGTGAACCGGGTACGGATCACTGAGGCTCTGGATGGCGCTCAGGGAGTCGGAGCAGATGACATAAGCAGAATGTCGGTGGCGGCAGATGTAAAGAACAGCCTGGCAGAGGGCAAAGAGCTCAGCTGTGAAGACCGAACAATGACCATGCAGCCGGTATTTGAAACTTTGTGCCCCGACAATAAAGGAACACCCGACCCCGTCATTGGTCTTAGAGCCATCTGTATAAATGAAAGTCATGTTGATGAACTTCGAACGAAGTTCCAAAAAACGGGAGTGGTAGACCGAACCGGGGGTAACCTCTTTTGGGAGCGAGCTGAGGTCAAGGTGAACGCGAACCTGAGCCTGGAGCCAAGGTGGCGTGTGGCTCTCGCCCACTCGAAAGGTTGCAGGGAGTGAAAAATTAAGGTGTTGAAGGAGGCGACGAAAACGAACTCCAGGGGGTAGCAGGGCAGAGACATACAACCCGTATTGACGGTCGAGAGAGTCGTCAAAAAAGGAACGATAAGACGGATGGTCGGGCATTGACAGTAGCCGACAGGCATACCGACAAAGCAGTATATCGCGCCGGTAGGTGAGTGGCAATTCACCAGCTTCAGCATGAAGACTCTCGACGGGACTAGTATAAAACGCTCCGATCGCAAGACGTAAACCCCGATGTTGTATGGAGTTGAGGCGGCGTAAGATGGATGGCCGTGCAGAGGAGTATACGAAGCTCCCATAATCCAGCTTGGAGCGGACGATCGACCGATATAGACGAAGTAGGACGGTTCGATCCGCTCCCCACGACATACCACTGAGAACACGGAGGACATTTAAAGAACGGGTACAACGGGCGGCCAAATATGACATATGTGGAGACCAGCTAAGTTTCCTGTCAAAGGTAAGGCCTAAAAATTTGGTTGTCTCCACGATTGGGAGAGCAACGGGACCGAGTCGTAAGGACGGTGGGAGAAACTCTTTGTAGCGCCAGAAGTTAATACAGACCGTCTTCTCGGCAGAAAAACGGAAGCCATTGGCGACACTCCAGGGGGAAAGACGGTCAAGAGAACGCTGAAGACAGCGCTCCAGGACTCGTGTACACTGCGCGCTGCAATAGATGGTAAAATCGTCCACGAAAAGGGTGCCTGATACATCAGCTGGGAGGCAATCCATTATTGGATTGATCGCGATGGCGAAGAGAGCGACGCTCAAAACTGAGCCCTGTGGCACCCCATTCTCCTGGCGAAAGGTGTCTGACAGGACAGAACCCACACGTACCCTGAACTGTCGATCCATTAAAAAGGAACGAATAAAAAGAGGGAGGCGACCGCGAAGGCCCCATGTATGCATGGTGCGGAGAATGCCCGCCCTCCAACAGGTGTCGTAAGCCTTCTCTAAATCAAAGAACACAGCCGCGGTCGGGCGCTTCCGCAAGAAGTTATTCATAATGAAGGTCGACAAGGTAACCAGATGGTCAACAGCAGAGCGGCGCCTACGAAATCCACATTGTACATTGGTAAGTAGGCGTCGAGACTCGAGTAGCCAAACCAATCGAGAGTTAACCATTCGCTCCATCACTTTACAGACACAGCTGGTAAGCGAGATAGGTCGATAACTGGAAGGCAAGTGCTTGTCCTTCCCCGGCTTAGGAATCGGGACAACAATAGACTCGCGCCAGCATGCGGGAACATGTCCCTCAATCCAGATGCGATTGTATGTACGAAGAAGAAAACCTTTACCCGCAGGAGAAAGGTTCTTCAGCATCTGAATATGAATAGAATCAGGCCCTGGAGCGGAGGACCGTGATCGGCCAAGTGCGTTTTCGAGTTCCCGCATGGTGAATGGGGCATTATAACTTTCACAATTCGAGGAGTGGAAGTTAGGTGGCCTAGCCTCCTCTGCCTGTTTGCGGGGGAGGAAGGCAGGGTGGTAATGAGCGGAGCTCGAAACCTCTGCGAAAAAGCGGCCGAAGGCATTAGAGACAGCCTCAGGGGCCACAAGGACGTCATTCGCGACCTTCAAGCCAGAAACTGGTGAGTGGACCTTAGTGCCAGATAGCCGGCGCAGGCTACACCAGACAACAGAAGAAGGAGTAAAACTGTTGAAGGTGCTTGTGAAAGCAGCCCAGCTGGCTTTCTTGCTTTCTTTGATAATACGACGACACTGAGCACGTAATCGTTTATAATTGATACAATTCGCCACTGTAGGGTGGCGTTTAAATGTGCGTAAAGCACGTCGACGAGCACGTAAAGCGTCTCTACATGCTGCGGTCCACCAGGGGACCGGTACGCGACGTGGAGAAGAAGTAGGGTGAGGGATGGAATATTCAGCAGCAGCGAGAATGACTTCCGTGAGGTGTGCGACCTGACGATCGCAGCTTGTGAAGGTTTGATCCTGAAAGGTCGCCCTGGAAGAGAAGATCCCCCAGTCTGCCTTGGAGATGGTCCAACTAGAGGAGCGCGGAGAGGGGGTATGCTGCAGGAGATGGATAACACACGGGAAGTGGTCACTCGAATATGTATCAGAAAGTGCATACCACTCAAACCGGCGTGCAAGTTGGGGAGTACATATAGAGAGATCTAAATGGTAATAGGTGTGAGATGTGTCCGAAAGAAAAGTAGGGGCGCCAGTATTGAGGCAGACAAGATTGAGCTGGTTGAAAAGGTCTGCTAACAAGGAGCCCCTCGGGCAGGATGCTGGAGAGCCCCAAAGGGGATGGTGGGCATTGAAGTCTCCAGTTAACAAAAATGGTGCAGGTAGCTGAGCAATAAGTTGCATCATGTCTGCCCTGGTAACGGCAGATGACGATGGAGTGTAAACGGTACAAAAGGAAAACGTAAAAGTGGGGAGAGTAATGCGGATGGCAACTGCCTGCAGGCCGGTGTGCAACGTGATGGGATCGTAGTAAATATCATCCTGGACCAGCAACATAACCCCTCCATGAGCTGGGATACCTACCACAGGGGGTAGGTCAAAACGCACAGAGGTGTAGTGTGCCAAGGCAATTTGATCGCATGGGCGTAGCTTCGTTTCCTGGAGGGCTACGACGAGCGGACGGTGCAAGCGGAGCAGCAACTTCAAGTCCTCTCGGTAGGAGCGAATGCTGCGAATATTCCAGTGAATAAGTGCCATCGTAAGAAAAGGAAGATGAAAGAAGGGGTCACCTCGAAGGCCGCTGAGGGCCTGGCTTCGAGCGAGCACTGCCGCCGCTATCAGTAGGAGGACAGTCATCGTCCATTGGGTCTATAGGTTCATCGGCCATCTCGGGAGGATGGCCGGGAGGGGGAGCTTCCTCCGCCGGTGAACGGCCAGATGTACGGCTACCAGCGGTGCGGCCAGGCGAAACGGATGACGGCCTGGGGCGGCAACCGCTGGGTGGCGCAGGAGAAGAAATGCGCCGTGGCGGAGAAGGGGAACTGTGCTTCCTATGAGCCTTTTTGGAAGGACGTTTGGTGGAAGTACCGGTCGAAGGCTGGGAGGTCGAGGTACGTAGGAAGTCTGCACGGGATGGTTCCTTCTTGAAGGCCCGTGCATCTGACTTCGGGGTCTTCGTCTTAGCAGAAGCTGATGAAGGGGCTGGTGTCTGTGGGGTGATGGGAGGAAGAGGAGACGTCGACCGCGCGATCTTAGCACTGGCCGAACGGACGACCGTGGTGCTGAAGGTCAGATCGCATGTCTGGGTTGCTACCTCCCTGGTAGTCCGAGGAGAGGCGAGGACAGTACCGTATTTCCCCGCTGGGAGCAGCGCGGGCTTCCTACTAGCCAATAGCTTGCGAGCAGCCGAGGTGGACACTTTCTCTTTGACCCGAATTTCTTGGATACAGCGTTCTTCCTTATAGACAGGACAGTCGCGGGAGGATGCGGCATGGTCACCCTGACAGTTCACACAACGAGGAGACGGAGGTGGACAGCCACCCTCATGGGCATCCCTGCCACAAGTGACACATTTAGCCGCATTGGAACAAGATTGTCGAGTGTGATTGAAACGCTGACACTGGTAGCAGCGCGTAGGTGTCGGGACATAGGGGTGAACAGAAATAACCTCGTAGCCCGCCTTGATGCGCGATGGTAGCTTAACACTATCGAAGGTCAAGAAAAGTGTCCGGGTCGGTACAAGGTCATTGTTGACCTTTTTCATGACCCTATGGACAGCCGTCACGCCCTGCTCAGCGAGGAAAGATTGAAGCTCCTCGTCAGTCAATCCGTCGAGGGAGCTAGTGTAGACTACACCACGAGACGAATTCAAAGTTCGGTGGGCCTTCACCCGGACAGGGAACGTGTACAGGAGTGTGGCCCGAAGCAGTTTTTATGCCTGAAAGGCACTCTCAGTTTCTAGTAATAAGGTACCGTTACGCAACCTGGTACAAGATTTGACAGATCCGGCTATGGCATCTACGCCCTTCTGGATAACGAAAGGGTTGACAGAGGAAAAATCCTTTCCGTCCTCAGATCGAGAAACGACGAGGAACTGTGGGGCAGGCGGTAGTACTTTGGTCACTGGTGGCTGGTCACGTTTCCGTTTTTGGGCAGAAGTCGAGAGAGATGGAGTAGAATCCATTGCGGAGGAATCCCCCATGATTGCCAGCGTCTCCGATGGCGCGCTCCTTCCTTGTGGGGACCCTCTCAGAGGGCACTCCCGCCTTAGGTGAATGTTTACACCTCAGGTCACACCTCCCGAGAAACAGACGGAGGGACCAATCGGCATGGTCAGAAGGTATCAGCTCAGGCAATCACCCCTCCCCGGGCCTGGCCTTCACCAAGGGGTACGCGCGTGCCTTACATGTCTACCCAGGGCGGGGAATTACGCGTTACCCCGTCACCGGCTACGCGTGCGAACGCGTGGGTCGGCCTTCAGGCACGCACAGGGAGGAAGGAAGAAGAGGAAAAAGAAGAGAGAGAGGGAGAAAGAGGACAGACTGTCTCAAACGCCGAGGCGGAGACCAGAGAAGGCAAGGAGAAGAAGGCAAGGAAAAGAAGGCACTGAGAAGGCAAGGAAAAGAAGGCAATGAGAAGGCAAGGAGAAGAAGTCAAGGGAAAGAGTAAGGAAGTCAGTGAGGTGGAGAAGAACAAAGAAAGGAACCAACCAAAGGAAGGAAGAAACGAGAAGTGAAAAACCAAAAAGACCAGAATTATAGGTCGTGGAACCGTCCGTCTCCGGACGCAGGCGCTAACTACCCCCGTGAGGGGGATGGACTCCTTTTAGTCGCCTCTTACGACAGGCAGGAATACCTTGGGCCTATTCTAACCCCCGGACCCGCAGGGGGGGCTGTGCGAGTTGTTAGTTGATGTGTCACACGAGACACTTCTCGATCCATTATATCCCACATATGCTCGCTTCGAGACAAGTCCGGAGAGCTTGCTGGCCATGGAAGTCGTTGCACGTCTTGCAGAGTACGTTGAGTTTCACGGGCAATGTGTGGGTGAGCATTATCCTTCTGGAGAAACGCATCACCTTTCAGTTGCAAGAAAAGCGAAACAATCGGTCTGACAACGTTCTGCCATTACTGAGCGCTGTTTAACGTCCCAAAGGTGAAGGCCACGAGGCCTGGGTTGGAGCCAGTATGTCTTGGACGAATGCACCCTACGAGACAGTTCACTCCGGGTGTACAACGTTCGAACAAACGACTATCACTTTCATGCAGCCAGAATCTGCTTTCAATGCTGAAAATCACGGGAAGCCATTCCATCTTCCAGGTGATCCACTGACGCCATCAGTCGAACCGTGGACGTCGATGGTGTGATGTGAGTTGAAGACGGGCTAGAGGTGTGTGCGCCCGTAGTTCCAGTGCTAATAACCAGTTCACAACAGTTCGTGTTGATGTGTCTGGACTTAAAAGCCCTCTTATCTGTGCTGTGGTAGCTGTACAATCTGCCACTGCTGCCCTTACAGTACGACTTTCCTGGCGGGTGTCTGTGCTGCGTTGACGTCCAGAAACTTGTCTACGGGTGTGACAATGTTCACGTGACTACTGATACAAGCATCGTTGGCACAAGTGGTGCAGTATGTCGAACCTGTGTGGTAGTTCTCCGAAGGGACCCTCCCGCCACTCGGAAGGCGACGACTTGTCCCCTTCCAAACTCGCTCAGTTGGCTACGTCTCCATTGCATAGTTGCGTGCTTGCTTCACATGTTTGCACCGCTCGCAACCTTCTGGCTGCGAACATTGCCTATTAAAGGGTAGGCAGAGATGGAACTCTGGTAAATATGCTACCACGCTATCTGTTCGTGGATGAGGTTCAAACCATTATCGGTACATCGACTATGCCCAGGTGAGTGGCCGAGCGAGGTGGCGCAGTCGTCCTGATTTAGGTTTTCCGTGATTTCCCTAAATCGCTCCAGGGTAGGTTCCTTTGAAAGAGCGCTGTCGACTTCCTTCCCCAGCCTTCTCTACTCCGATGAGACCGATGACCTCGCTGTTTGATCTCTTCCCCCAAACAACCCAACCCAACCCAGGTGACGTACACCGCCATCCGATCAGAATCGACGTCGTCTTCCCTGGGGTACTAACATTCTTTCCGGCAATATGTGATGTACTTTGTTTTGTTATATTTTGCATGGTTATTACATTACCGATCTATGTGTGAGACAGATCGTGTGCTATTAAACTTTTTATCTCTGATGGAAATCGGTTTATATGGTATGTAAAATTTATGACTGCCTTTTGTTCTGAATTACTTGCGAATGATAAAAATTTTGTTGAATTTCTCAGTATACTTTTTATTTCTGAGTTTTGTTTGTCCTTTTAAGATATTATTTGAATTTTTTGTCGAACGTGTGTAGACTTCTCAGTCCTCTAAGTTACTTATGTAGCTCTGTTTTCGGCTCTATGAAGAAGGGAAGATTAGTGCTGACTTCAGCTGTAGAGTGTAAGTTTTCTAGAAGATGCATGCTAACTGTGGAGAAATTATTTATTTATTATTTATATGTTCTTTGTATCTTGTAGTAAGTTTTCGTCTCATTTACCCGATGGAGAACATACTGCAGAAGCTGCATTTTACTTTATGTATTCCTGCCTCGGCATATTTTTGAGCTTTGTTCTAAGTATTATA
The DNA here is from genome assembly GCF_023864275.1 of Schistocerca cancellata. Lineage (NCBI taxonomy): Eukaryota > Metazoa > Arthropoda > Insecta > Orthoptera > Acrididae > Schistocerca > Schistocerca cancellata. The sequence goes on from NC_064629.1 coordinate 61,988,502, forward strand.
CTTATATACTAAGTATTATACTTATTGTTAATTTATTCTCTGTACAGAAGCTAATTTTAACATTGGTATTACGAAATGTGTTACTTGTTTTTTGAGATATATTTTCCACATATGGTAGTGTTTCGATTTTTCTTTCTTCTTTCGCTGAAGATAATTTCCTCATTTTCGTTTGCAGATTTGACCCTATTTTTATTTATGTGCATATTATTATCGACTGCATTAGGACTGCAAAATTAAAAGAAAAAAAAGCGCTACTACTATCACATGATGCTATTGCAATGAAATTAGACAATATCAGTACTACGGTCACACAATGCTATAGCAATAAAAGCAGACAAAAGCAGTACTATAAGCACATGATGCTACAGCAAAAAACGGAGACAAAACCATACTACAGTCACATGATACTATTGCAATAAAGGCAGCCAAAAGCAGTATCGATCGTACAATCTTACAGCAATAAAAGCAGAAGTAAGTAGTACTACAATCACGTGATGGTACAGCGGCAAAAGCCGACATAAGCAATACTGTGATCAGAATAAAGTTTGTCAAAAGCAATATAATTGCATAAATAATACTATATTACAAAAACAAAATAATTTTTCAGAGCGAATTACATTGTGATAGTTGAGAAAGACCCGATGAACAAAATTCATACACTTATTAACAAGCACTTAAGAAATATCCTCTTGTTACTTTCTAGTAAGGAAATGAACAGTCTTATAGCAATGAATCCACAACCACCTGAGCTAAGAGCACAACCTGAAATAAATAAACATCTGGCATGATTATTTTTCCATAGTGTAAAATTTAACGCACAATGCCTCCTGTGCTTGAGGCTGGAGTCGTTACTTGCTGGTGATCTAGCTAGCAACTGAGTGCGATAAAACTGTGTGTTGCCAGAGTTTTCTTTGCGTGCTGGAGTAATAGGCAACGTTCTAATTGCTCTGTCAAATTATAATTATTGCTAACTAATGCAATTTGTGAGGATGAGAAAGCAGTGCTATGGTTCTTGGAAATGAAGAGAAAGATGAAGCCATAGGGGGACTTGTCTGTCGGAACACGCCCGGCGAGTAACTTGACGTCACACGCGGGATAAGAAAATTCCGCTAATGTGTATGGTCAGATTCTGATTCAGCAGGAATAAGAAATTCCTCCCCATAACTTGTTGACCTTAGGAGCGATGTTCGGTTATAAAAGCAGCTCTTCGTCTCCTGGAAAGCATTGATGTTAGTATTAACAATCTTACACATTTAACTTACTGATTATTCGTGCATGCCTTTTTTGTTTTCAATGTGGAAGTTTCTGAAAGCAGCTGGAGACGGCACTCGTCTGGACTCTCATTCGGCAGGACGACGGTTCAAACCCACGTCTGACCATCGTGATTTAGGTTTACCGTGATTTCCCTAAATCACTTCAGGTAAATGCGTGGATAGTTCCTTAGAAAGGGCGCGGCCGACGACCTTCCGCATTCGTCCCCGTTGGGACCCATGGCTTCGCTGTTTGGTCCCCTCCCGCAAATCAACCAACCAACCAAGCAACCATCAGCACTATCTCTAGAACAATACACAAGAATTTCACATGTGTAACAGCTCTCTGCAAAAAGAAAAAAAAGTATGTATTCCTGTGCTTATGTTGTCCGTCGTTCATTCCTTGTCACATTTATGAATGCAACCAAAATCACCTACATGCTTTTGCTCATTCAATACTGCAGAACCTGCAAGCAGTGCCCGATCGAGCATTGATTAATCTGAGCAGCTGTGGGTTTTACACAGAAATGTATGCG